>NC_079541.1:5327417-5927417 GCF_003711565.1 Takifugu flavidus | reverse complement strand
TGGGCTGCTGTTGTGTGGTTTCCTGAGTGCTGCGTTGTCCTATTTTCTTGTTCTTCTTTTTTTTTCTTTTTTTTTTAATCAAGCGCTTGTACATTTAAAATCTGGCCCGGGCAGATGGGGGAGCACAGTTTGACCCACTTTGACGGATTCCGCACCGATTAAAAGGATGAGTGAGCATTCGAAAGCAAGACGCCCCTGTGCACGTATGCGTCGTCAGAGCGTGCGTGCGCGTGTGTGTGTGTGTGTGTGTGTGTGTGTGTGTGTGACAGCGAAGGTCAGCAGGGATCCCAGACTTGTTGCTCAGAAGCCTGGACGGTCTTTTTCCTCCGTGAAAAGCAGAGACAAGGTGGATTATGCTAATGCTAATCTTCATGAATGATAAAAATCCATAAATTCATGTTTAAAATATCGAGGCGCGGAAGGCTAGCCGCCGTAGTCTTTGTGCAGCACCAGCTTCATTAAAGGCCGGGACGCTGCCCGTGTGTTTCCCAACACCTATCGGTGTAATTTGTTCGTGCCAGCCTCAGCGTGAGACGTTCCCTCACCCCCACTGTCTGTTAGCAACATTCTGCTTCCCCCCGCCACTGCGCACATGGCGATACCGTGCGCTCTGAATAATGCAGCGGCAGTAAAACCCTCCCCCCCTGCACTACGGCAGGTCGCTGATCCAGAACCCGCCATAAAACCCCGACAGGCATCCCTTCAGTGCTGCAGGAGCCGGCGCGCTTTGACCTCTGACCCCAAGCGTCAGCAATGAAGTTTATGTTGGATGACTTTTTTCCTCTGCGTCCGACATGAGGAAACGGGTTAACAACGCGGGTCCGAGGGGGTCGTTGTCGCACGTCATGCAGGTCTAGATGGTTAAATCTGAGGTCCTCCTCCTCTCAGCTGCTGAATCAAACCCCCTAAAAATCAATAAGTCTCTCTGCAGGCTCACGGGGATCAACGAGATCACAGAGATCCCCCCTCCCTCCTTTCTGAGCCACAACCACCCCTACGCAAAGGGCTGGTTTCTGCCTGCCCAGGGAGCCGGCAGAGAACAACCAAGACCTCCGCGGGAGCATCCTGAGCAGAAAACGGAAAATCCAACACAAAGCAATTTGTGGCAAGAGCCCCCTCAGGTGCCCCGGGCGCGTCGGTCCATTTAGGTTCAGTAATGAAAGTGTCCAGTGTGACAGCTGGCAGAGGACGGGTGGACGGGGCACCTGGGAGATCTTCAGGGCCTGGAAATTAACATCCAATCACGTTGAAGGACAAACTCATTTTTTCCCCTTTTGTTTGGTGGCTCCTCTCTAATGAAACGGGCTGTTAATCTAAAATCGGGGCTGTGAAACAATCGGCCGTCGACTTAATTCCAGCGAGTTAAAACTGCTGCGGAGCCATGTTTAAGTGTTGTTAGCCGCAGCCCAAGGGCCACGCGAGTCCTCCCTTTAGCCTGAGAGCTCCAGCCTAAATCACTCCTGACTGTTGCTCCCGAGGTGACGTCTGGGGAATTGAAGCACTTTTCTGAAATATACCATCGATATTGCGGCTAAAATTAGCCCAGATTTAAGTCCAAACCTGACCTTCGGTACCATCTGCCTCTGTAGCCATCTCGACTGTCATTAGCGTCCCCGGCCTGTGCTAATGCGAGCTGACAGTTAACCCGGCGTGACGGAGCTCTGACCAGTCCCCCCGTTAGGCCCTGCAGGCCCTCTCATCCCTCACTGGAAGGGAGCGGCACCTGCTACACACTCATCACTGCGACAAGCCGCCCGGCTGCCCCGCAAAGGTCTCGGCATCCACCCTCCGTTGCCGTGGAGACCGCGCTCGGCTCAGGCTGGAGGATTGACTTTGTCACACCGAGTGGTGTCTGGAAAGGGAGGGAAAATGGGAGACTGGACTGCCAAACTTGTTCGGTTTGCTCTGAATCAGCTCCCACACATTCTTGCTAATGACGGCACTGCACGTGGTGGCTACAGCGCACGCTAGCTAGCAGATTTCCTCCAGCACAGGAGTGGATCCAGAGGCCATTAATGATTACAGCTGGGATTTGACTGCAACAGGCTTCATTATTTACAAATCCAGCTGGGCTCGCACGCCTGCAAAATAGCTTAGCTTCGGCCTAGCATGCGTTTAATGCTAAGGCTCATGTTCGGATTCGATTTGCACTTAAATTGCCGACCGCCAGCAAAACAAAAACAGATTAAAAACAGAATATTCCGCCGTCTCCCGAACAGGGAAGGTCTTGAAGGTTTCCCAGAAGGGGGCAGGATTATGTGGGTTGTGACCAACATGGCCCGCTCCAGTTGCCAAAGTCTGCCACCTCGTTCCTCGGATAAGCCAGGTTGGATATTTCTCCTCCCTGGGAAGAATGTCACGCTGATTTCCACTAAATTAGATGCTAACTCCTCCAGCTAGGGTGAAAACACTGGGCTATTTTCAGTCTGGCGTTCTCCGCGGCCACCTCTCTGGGTCAGAACATACAGGTCATCCTGCAGTTAGGCCACGCCCACCTCTCGCAGCGCTTTCACACCTTATTGCAGCGGCGTCGATGTTAGCGTTGCGCGATGCGCGTCCTGTCACAGACCCCCGGGCCCTCTCCAGGTCCTTGGCGGAGCGCTTCGGTCCGGCGCCGTTGTCATTTCGCTCTCTGTTAATCTTCATTAAAACCTTCAGCTGGATTGAATCGATTTTATCGTATTAATCCGAGTGTGAGACTGAATCATTCCGCTGTCGAGGGAAGCTGAGAAAGGTTGCTGTTATATCAAAGCGTGTTGTTTTCCAGACCTAGGAATCGATTCACCTGATTATTAATCGGTCGTATTTTCCGAGGAGCTTGTTTCTGTTGAATGCTCAGATTTGCTTTGATGATTTTCTTTAAACGCAAAAGATCAAAGCCATTAGGCCGGTTCCAGCTGACTTGGTTATCAATCAAAGGTTTAAGGTTAAAACGTCCCAGAGTAATGGACTTTTTCAGTGTTCTTGGAGTACCCATAATTGTTAAAATTAAAAAAATCAGTCTTTTGTTCAGGTTTATCCATATTTTCATCTTCCTGTTTTCGGTTTTGTAGCCTTTATATTGTCATCAGCAGCCCAGCCTAGCCTAGCCTAGCCTGTAATCCCACACAGTCCTAATTAATCTGGACCAGTCCTCCCAGGAGGACCCTTCCATGTTCTATATAGACGTCTTTGGATGTGTGTCAGGCTCTCTCGTGACCCCCCAGAGAGGAGCGCCTCGGCTTTTTGTTCATTTCCTCACGGGTTCCTCAGTCAGACCCACTTCCTGTCTGCTCTCTGTGATGCTATCTACTGGACAGGAAATGACATTTCTTCATCTCCCATCACTCATTCTGCTTTTAGTCCCTCTGACGTCGGCTCCTGTGCTTTAACCTCCGTGTAATCGCGCTGTAATGACCCGGCGTCCATCAGCTGGCCGATGAGGTTTATTTTTAGCTCATGTGTAGACGGATCTCTCGTTATAGCGGGGTTGGGTCGTATACTGGTTTATAAGCCAATAGCACCCTACCGGTCTTACTAATTACTATAAAACCATGTTAGTCGGGAGGAGAAGATCACCAGTTACTTTGCGTCCCATCAGTTTTTGTCGCACTATACTTTTGTATTCATAGTGTTCTTAATTATCTGTATCAAATGTCGCCATCCCACCTACCACCCAGCCCTACCACAGAGTGTGGCTCTAGGGGGCGCTGTGGAGCAGGATTATGGGACTAGCGTGCGGGAGGACGTGGGGTTCATATTCCAGTCGATGTGTAATCAGATTGTTGTTGCCCTGACCGTTAATTAGCACACCGCCACAGTCTGAACGAGGTCACCGAACTCGTACAGGCGCGGCAGTGGCTGCAAATTGATTGCGGGCCAGAGCGGGTCGTTCCCGCCGCTGCCGGCTGACGTCCCAATCGGAGGTGAGGAGCAGTCGCCAAGGTAACATTGGCGTTTGAACTAGAGCTGCACCCTCTCCAACACGCCCCCTTTTATAGATTCTGTTGTGTTTAACACAACATTGATTCGGTCTCTCTATTATCTCGGGGCAGTCTGCTGGCGTGGGCATTACAGTAAAGGAGGACTGCTGATCCTTCCCCGGCTTGACTGACACCGTGGCTGTTTTTAAGCGTTGCCCCCAAAATGCAACGGTGCGTTCGCGTCCCCTCAGACAACAGGCTACTGCATCCTCCTTCACGCTGCAAAGCAAATTTGCGCCACTGTTTCACAAAATCTCTTCATAATTTGGTGAATTGAGGTGAGAAGGCTGCCAGATCCTGGAATAGCTTCATCTGTGGCTTTATTCCTATAAATAAGACAACAAACGCTGAGTTTTGGAACCATCAGGGGAAACATTTACTCATGATTCTAAATACAGATTCTCATTACCTCCCAGCAGCTCTGTAAAGAGTCCAACATGGCCGCTTTTAGAGCTGAAACACGTTTTCCTCTTTGATAATTTTGACATGAAACATTCTGCTCATCGTCTGGCTGGCACGCGTTAACCCGCAGATGCTAATTTAGGCGAATCCTGCCATCGTTTGTCAGTAGTTAATTCATTTTCTTACAGTTTGTGCTTCGACTGAAAGACTTTGCGGATCGCCGATTGTTTGCTAGTTTTCGCTAGCGGGGATTGCAGCTCCCTACGTGGGCGGCCGAAGGAAAAAAAAAACCCGTTACCAAGGAAACAAACATGTAATGATATGTGTTAAATATCAGTAAGACAAGCAGTAGGTGTCGGTCACCCTCAGGCTTGGTTTCATCCAGTTTAGCACAGCATTTTGATCAGATTCCATCCATGATGTGTTTATATCGTACAATTAATCAAAAAAGGTGTGTTTTTCTCTTGCTAATGTAAGCTAACACAGATGGAACACAGGGTGTATGAGGTGGATGCTACGGCGTTAGCTCTGCGGTTGCCATTTCCGTGTCTTTTCTGCGTCTTTGCTGGTTTAAAAATTGCAGTTTCCTTGCAGAGCATTTGCATGTTGCCTTTCTTTCTGCCGGAATGTGCGGACTTGCACTGTTTTTTTGCTTCCTGCAGCCCCTCAGAGGGGAGAGGTCACGCGCTTTACTATGGTAACAATGCTCGGAAGAAGCATGCTGGTTTCCTAGGTGACGTGCGCTGGCACACTGTACGAGGATGGGAAGATGCTCCTCGAGCCACAGCCCCTCGATTTAAAGATTCACGCGCCCTAACGTCCAGCGCGAGCAGGCGGCCATGTTGACGACTCGTATCAGAACCAGAACACGACTGAGAACAGCGTTTTAATGAAGGACTTTCATCCTTCCGCATTAATGACAGGGGCAGCGAACAGAACTGGGGAGGGATATAAATAGCAGCATTTGTCGGCCGGGATTTCCCTGTTGGTCCGGAGCCAAGCGTGAAGCAGATCCCCCCCCCACCCCCAGCTGATTAGCACACACTCCCGCAGATGAACATCAACATGATCAACATCAGGGATTGAAGAGTCACAGCTGGAGCCGGTGTGTTGACGATGGTCTCACCCACCACGGAGGGGGACCTGCCTCAGTGTTTATATTTATTCCTATGTAATGGAACTAGTAGAGATTAGCATGCTAATGCTAAGCCTCTCTGCGGGCGCTTGTATTAACATTTCACACCTGCACCCTAAAGTCAGCAGGTTTTCCTGCACTGATCGTTTCCTGCCGTTTGCTAACATTGTGTCTTCAGTCCTCTCGGCAGTGCTGAGAGATTTTCCTCTCGATGTGGATCCTGATCTTCAACGGAATTCCAGCAGGTCTCCGTCAGAATTGGAATACTCTGTTTTCCATTCTGACCTTTCATTCATGCTACAGTGTGCTAACTTTGGAGCTCGGCTGCCATGTTTCTGAGTGTTGAGCCCTGTAGATCCCGTCTCGATGCATTATTGAGCGTCTTCCAGCGTCTCTTTTCCCCCTCGACAGCGCGTCCAGCTGCAGATCAGTCCCGCTTTACCCTTGACGTGACCCCGTCGGCACATTAAGGTGCCACCAGGGAGCCTCGGCACTTGTTAACATCCAGGGAGAAGATGCTGTAATGCAAGCTGCTCGCTGCGTTCTGGTGTTCTATCACAATGGGGGCCTGTGCACAGCAGCGTGCACGCCTCATACGCCTCAGAAATATACCCCCGAGGGTTAGAAATGCCGTGTATACTGCAGAGGGAGTCGGATGCAAGTGATTTATCCGCCCATTTGGATGGATGGCTGCAATAATTCTGGCCTGTCGTCCCGGTGATTTACTCCTTTTCTGCGGTGAAGCCATCAAATTCTCCTTTGAACAACCTCCGAACCCTCAAAGGTGCACGTGAATCGCACCTTTCCTCACTTTTGGTTTGTGCAGTTTTAATTCTGTGCACACGAACGCCTCGTGGAATCGTCCCCGACTGCTATGAAAGGCTGCTGCTCGCTATCGCAGGTCTGGATCAGCGTGCTGCGTCCTGACTCGGGTGGTCTCCTCTGTGCTTTAGACCTTTCTTAAAATGCCAGAGATCCACAGCACCGGAACCTCGACGTTAATTCGATCCGAACAGCGCCGGAGGCCGTTTGACTTTCAGTCTTCACCTGCGGAGAGCAGCTAATGGGCTAACGCGTATCAGCAACAGGCTCGGTTGCCGCCCCCTTCCCCCCCGACAGGCCTCGTCTTATTCTGACAAATTGTCATAACAAAACAGCCGCGAAAACAGATAATCCAGAGAAGTGTGACCTTTCAAATCTGCCACTGTTGCTGCCAGATAGCCGGGATGATACAGGAGGGAACCTCCGCCTCACCGCGTCTTTGGTTTCATCCTGGTGGGAATGATTCGTTTAGGAAGGGTCGGATCTGCGACCGTCCACGCAGGAGCGAGCGCTGGAGAAGAGCGATAAGACTGCTCAGATGAGAGGAGGAGACAACAACTTTATGATGGTGTTGGCCAGACTGGAGCTTATGGGAAAGTAAAACCCACCATCAGACAGTTTTAAACAGAAATGACCCTCATCTTTGGGGGCGTGTCTTCTAACTTTGTTCTCTGCGTGGTCTGTGATGATCAAAGGGGAGGCTGGGGTCATCGGAGGTCTCCTGGGAGCAGAGGTCAGCCTTCATTCTGGAGGAGCTAATGTCGGAGGTCAGGGGAGAACAGACGACCTCGCATTTCTGTTGCTTTGGGTGCTGAACACACACATTTGTGTCTGCGGGCTTCTATTAATATTCCAGTTTCCTTGATGTTTGCGGACGTTATCCGCCTGTAATCTCAGCAAATCCCAACACTCTTCTGATGAGTTTTCCCCAAACGTGGCACCTGAAGCACCAAACGGCCCCTTTGCTTGGTTATCAGCCCGACTAAATCCCTCGAGTGGCCATGGGCGTGTTTTGTGCCCCCGCCCTGGAGCCCGTCCTCTGCATCTGTCCTGCGTCTGCGTCCACATCCCCGCTATGCTAAATGCTACTTGCAATGTTCTGATGGCGTTTTTGCCTTGAAAGCTTCAGATTTCTGGGAGCAGACAAGACGGACTGGGTGTGGTGAGGGGGGGGGGGTTATCAGATGATACCCCGTCTCCCCCCACTCTGACCTTTTTTAATATGGCCGCGTTATCGCCGTGTGGTGCAGTGGCGTGGGTTTATCACAGCGTCGTCCACAGACGAGTCGCGAGCACGTGTTCTTCCTGATGTGAGTCTAGATGTCGAGCTCTCTGGTGCGTTTTCGAATTTCGTCCAATTTCAGGCGATACACGCGGGCCCAGATTTGGTTCGCTAAACACGCGTAGCCCTGCTGACGGCGCGGGCCAACGTTTGAACCTGTCAGCCGGAGAAAAATGACTTGCACATCTAAAAATAAATCCAATCATCCATGAATCCGTGTGAAGTACAAAATTCACACTCGCACATCCGTCAGGTCCTCCTGAATTTTTAGGAAGCGAGACATTGAAGGCTGTCGCCCAGGACGGGGAGGAGGGGGGGTTCAGAGGGATCAAAATTAGTTATTAGACGTTTGAAGGGCAGTAAATTGTCGGGCTGTAATTCACACTCAGATTTATGACTTGGTCTCGAGAGACGACCCCTCTTACTGCCCCAGTGGAAGGCTGCTGTAAATCAGCCCCACCCTCTCAGACGTGATCACACGCACACATCACACCCCCACTCACCCTTTGATTTTGTCTGCTTTGATGTGACGGATAAATCATTTAAATTCTGCTGTTTTGTTTATTTGTATCGTGCTAGCATTAGCATGTGTGGCCTTGTTGAGTGTTCCTCTGGTCCTCAGTGGACGCTCTACGTTCTTTGAGATCAAACCATTGTAATCGAGGCGATGAAAGCCAAGAGAGTGGCCGCTCCTATTTTATCTTTTTGAACTCGATCAGAGCGACGTTGCAAACCTCTAGTCCCCATTGTCATTGTTAAACTCCAGAAAAAAAAATGGAATAAAAGTAAGTTCATGATGCCGTAAAGCTAATCTAATCTGTTTAGGGGTATCCTTAGTTGGAAATCGGGGCCCAATTTGGGAGGCGTTTGTGACGGTGGGACATTCCAGCGTTCATATTGACCACAGAAGCTCCTCATCATTTATTCATGTCCTCCCTCCGTCCTCCTCGGTCTCTCACTGTAAATATAACGCAGTCGATCAATTATTAAAGACGTACAGCAGCCGCGTTTTCTGACACGTACATGAGAAGCTGAGGATTCTGTTGATGTTTGTCATCCGTCGTCCCAGGGGGTTATTTAGGCAAACCTGGGACAGAGCTGTTCCGGATCTGACATTAATTTCGTTGTCTCATGCAGTTGGTTACTCCTGAATCGCTTTGATTCCCTTGCTTCCCATGATAATCCATTCCTAAAGCTTTTCCGCCGCCTTCGGGGCAGCTTTCACCTTGAGGCCGTGAGCTGCCAATCAGAAAGTGACGTATAGAAGCTTGTGTCAGGAGGGCTTAGCCTTTAGCCTAGCGCTGATAATCTCACAACAGCTGATTTATGGCGTCTTCCTCAGCGGCTCTTTGAGTAAAAACACGATTTCATCGTCATTTGCTGCTACTCGAACACGAGGATTCGTGCTCGGGCTGAATAGAAAGCGCTGGCAGGGTGTGCGCTGACTAAACCTCTCCTAATTTTACCAATAAAAATAGTATTCACAACATTGCAATTATCATGAGCCGCAGCTATGCCTTTGCTGGCGCTACGCTCAGGAGGTTCTCGAACACCCCCAAGGAACTCTGTGTGTGTGTGTGTGTGTGGTGTGTGTGGTGTGTGTGTGTGTGTGTGTGTGTGTGTGTGTGTGTGTGTGTGTGTGTGTGTGTTGTGTGTGTGTGTGTGTGTGTGTGGAGGTTAAAGCCCGCCCGACCGAAACGCTGAAGATCACGCAAGCCCTGGCCCCGCCTCCAAATTTACCCACCCGTCCCGCACTTCCTTCTCCGCATCCACCTGCTCCAAATCTGTCCATCACTCCGCCCAGCGCGCTCCCTTTTCCAGGTTATTTACCAGCACGCTCGGCGAAAAGAGTTTCCAGGTTTTCCTTGAGAGAGCAAAAATAAACACGACTGCAGGGAGCAAATCTGCCGTCGTCAATAATGCGGCGCGGCGGGTCCACACCTGATGTTCTTTGGTGCTCTCAATACTTATCTGCTGTTTTCAGAAGAACTGGAGGAAGTTGGAACATGTGGGATTCTGGGTCTGGAAGCATGAAAGCAAATGATGCTATTTGGAGGCGGGGATGCCCCTCCTGCTCTGAGGGGGGGCTCAGATTAGCTACGCGTTCGCTGCCTAATCGTGTTTGGAAATGATGACAAACAGGCGCTTCATTTGTTGCCACCATCTCCTGTTGCTACGTCACGGCTAGGTCGTAGGGATGATCAGGCCAATATTGCTGGAACCCCCCCCCCCCCCATTGCCCTAAACCGATAAGGATTCTGCCGACCAATCAGAGGACTCCATACAGATCAAAGAGAGACATATGCACGGTTTATTTCGGTCCCCTCCCGTCCTCCCCATGCGCGCTAAAGCTTGATACGAACAGTTTAGTCAACACCCGCCGCTTTGGATCTGACTTGTCTTTTGGGAATAGTCAGACCTGGTTCCTGATTGGTCCGATGTCAGGTGATCGGGGCTTTGATGAGTCCTTTTGATGTTTTAGTCCGTCACAGATGAGCAGCACAGTGAATGATAATGGAGCTTTAGCCTAAGAGCTCCAGCTGAATTATTGATCTAGTTTTATGTATTTATTACTAGCTAAACAATGCTGCCCCCCCTTTTCTAAAGTGCTACAAACTGGCTGCAATAAAACATAAACCACCTCTAAGCTACATCAGTCTCCATAACAGCTCCGTTAATAATTGAATACGCCATAAATGTGCGACCCTCTGCAGAGCCGCTGTGATGGAAGTATGAGGCATTAAACCAGAACGAGCACCGTGTTCTATTCACTATAATCAAATAATTATGTTCTAATCAGGAGAGCGATGTGATTTATATTCCTGCAAGTCGAGAACACTCGACAGGTAGCACCAAGCCTCGCTTGTCTCCGAACGGTTACCTACCCGTCATGCACAGATTATGCACGATGGAATGGACCGCTGCCTTCACACACATGCAATAATGATGATAACGCCAGTTTGTTCGCGTGTAGCACACATTAGCAATAGCATTTTGTATAGAAATGGGTCAATTCTGTGCACGGTTTCGGTCCTCCGTTGAGTATTGTGCGACGCTGACCTCCGCGTTCTCTCTTACGTCTCCTTATCAGGAGTTCGCCGCCCTCACCAAGGAGCTGAACGCCTGCCGGGAGCAGCTGCTGGAGAAGGAGGAGGAGATCTCGGAGCTGAAAGCCGAGAGGAACAACACCAGGGTGAGGACGAGCGCGTGTGTCTCAGTTGTCCCCGTTCCTGAACTGTCCCGCGTCCCATTTTCATCACAGCTCGGCCGAGCGGCTCAAAATGGAAATGAAGCCACACAGATAACAAGGCTGAAGGGAGGGAAAATGTCCTCTCTGTAGGTCTGCATGGATCACAAACATGAATGCGATTGTGACAACGGTTTGGCGGCTCCCCAATTTTCCCCTCCCGTTCAGGGCGGGAGAGGTTAGCGGCTCCATCTGAGCCCAGACACTCATCATTGCTCAGATCTATTACCACGACTGCCCACCAGCTCCCATGATGCCTTGCACGGCAGCTATTTCACTGCAGTTGAGATGGGAGGAGCGCGATCATGACGCCTTCTGCACGGCCCGCTGTCAGTGCGACCCCGCCCCCTCTGGCCGCAACATTCAGGGTTCTAAGTTCTAATCGATATGAAGGCTCATTGCCTCATCTTAGGTCACTTTTATTTATTTTATTTATTCTGCTTCCTGTTTGACTAGACCTCCCTGGGGGAAAAGAAACGCAGGATCAGGGAGAGACTGAAGTCATTTTCACTCTCTCACTTTATTATCACCTTGAATCTTCTGATGGGCAATTAGCATACAAACTTTAATTAAGTTTGTGAGGCAGGCGGGTTCTGAGGCGAAGACTGATCTGACGATATGAGACAACAGTTCACAAATAAACGTCAGAAATACCTGCAGGAAACCAGGGTGGGTGTTGTTTTCTCTGGTGTGTCCCTGATTGGTGTGTTTAGAGGGTCACACTCTTCCCTCTCCGTCCTCAGCTCCTGCTCGAGCATCTGGAGTGCCTGGTGTCCCGACACGAGCGCTCGCTCCGCATGACCGTGGTCAAGCGCCAGGCTCAGTCTCCCTCGGGGGTCTCCAGCGAAGTCGAGGTCCTCAAAGCGCTCAAGTCCTTGTTTGAACACCACAAAGCCCTCGATGAGAAGGTAGGAGCGGCGCCGTTTTCTCTTTCCCCGCTCGTCTGCTGCGTCTGGCTGCGATTGCGTGTTTACATTTGTTGGCTGTTTTCCTGGAATCCTCTGACAGTTTTGGCCTCTTCAGCCGTTCCTCCTTCCTCCTCACAGCCAGTTGATTGGTCACCTCAGCCCTTCCTCAAAGGAAAGGTTCAAAGATGATGAACTGCTTTGATGTGACATATTGTACAGAAGGAAAAGAAGAGGCGGGACTTAATTTCGGACGGTTATGCTCTTGTCTGACTAGGATCTGCTTCTTTTTTTGTTTTTATAGGTGAGGGAGAGGCTCCGGGTGTCTCTGGAGAGGGTGTCTGCACTGGAGGAGGAGCTTACTGCTGCCAATCAGGAGGTAAGAGCGTAGCATCGCAGCAACTTCTATCACTGTCTCATGTTTGGTCCAATCGAAGATGTTGGACATCAGAGACGGTGCAAACCAGGCTGCCAGATACCAGAATGAGCATCTCCTCAGGCTTTAGGGCATCAAACCAGCCCAGAATAGGTCAGTAGGAGCGCAGAGGTGGTCAGTAGAGGGTGCGCTTGATTGATCATCAGAAGCGCGGAGAGGCCGAGATGATGAAATAAAGATGGTGGAGTGACGGGCAGCTGTCGACCACAGCTGTCTCATTTATCGGAGGAGTCCTCGCTCGAGTCGATCAGACAGTCAAGGGGAGAAAGTCCTCGCTGAGACGTGTCGGCTCAGGCAGGTCGCTGAGTTCTGTCTGGAGCCCGCCACGCCTTCTCCAAATAAGAGCCTGCCCACCGCGGAGGCTCCGGGGAGAGTGGAGCAGTAATTGATCTGTGAAGGAGGCCGCGCTCGCTCAGCGGCGCCGGCTGCCGACGTTGTTGACCCTTGACCCCACGCAGCCGCAGGTGCTTAAGTGGCCTCGGGCTGATTACTGCCTGGGATTGTTCAACACGCTGTGTTCATAGCTGATTTGGAATAAAGGACCTGCTGGGTACGAGCAGAGGTGGGATGAGTTTACAGAGAAAGGCTTCTCCCCTCGGAACTCTAACGCCTCTCGCTCACTTCTGGCGTAATGGAGGCGGCCAGGAGGGCCCGCTCCCCTGCGGTTGCTTTGTCGTCCGCCATCTTGAAATGTAGCTTTTGGTGGCCAGACGCCCAGCTCTGGTCACTTTGGAAGCAATCTTTATGTTCCACTCTGTGACGGGTGGAAGGGTGGAAAAGAGAGATAAGGCCGTGGCGGCAACGTCAGCCTCTTCGCCCGTCATATTTGCGTCACGTGTCATCAGTTGATGAAGGGAAGATCCGCCACATCAAACGGGAATAAAGGCTGCCAGGCCCGCACTGCGTCTGGAGAACGGCTTCCAGTAATTAGCGAGCTGGAGATGCACCTGTAGCGAGCGCGTTCATTATTTCTGCACCTTCATGTCGCCGCGGCGCCTGCGTTTGATCTCCACGCCAGACAAATGACGGCCGACGTTTAAGCGGCAGAAACCTGCAGAGGAATAATTGTCCCCTCATTACCAGAAAGGGTGATCAAAGAAGTTCTTCAGCTAGCATGACGCAGCACGATTAGCAGCGCGAGGCCAAGGTGACCCTTGACCACGTTCCACCGGCCAGTACGAGGATGGCGATAAGCACTGCGTCTAATTATCGGCGTCAGCCGCCATTCTGAAGGACAGAATGACTGCAGGACAGGAGCTGCAAGTTGTGAAAGGAGCCTCGAGGGGCCACAGGGTAAGATGATTATGGGGCTTTTATTGGTGCCCAAGTGCTTCTGAGCTCAGGCTGGTCAGTGCGTTCCATAAATGCTGCAAAGATGGGCAGGTTATAATTTGCTGTCGTTGCATAAGAGGTGGGCGGGGTCTGTTTGTGTTGCAAAGCCGCAATGGAGGGAAAAGACTAAACACATAAAGCCTCTTTTTTAAAAATCTGTCTGTCGGTGTGTCTGCTTCAAATCTGATGTGTAAACATCTTGCGGCCCTGCAGATTGTGGCCTTACGGGAGCAAAATGCGCACCTTCAGAGGAAAGTGGCGTCAGGAGAGGGAGAAGACGACCTGCTGGAGGGCGAAGCTCAACAGAAGATCCACGGCAAGGTGAGCACGGCAGCGCAGGCAAAATCTGCTGCAGAATCATCTGGAATGCAGACAGAGGAGAGGAACCTTGATTAGTCTGGGCGGATGCTGTGATTTGTCCGAGTTTGGGGAGTAATGAGGAGACGACGCCACCCGCCTGTTCTGTGAAGATAAAAACCAGGGTTCAGGGTGTATTTGCAGAGAAAATTGCTGGCTTGTGCCGGCTGCTCAAACACGCTGACGTGAGAGCTGCTTATTCAGCCTCCTGGACTGACAACCGAGCTGAAGGGAGATGACAGGACTCCTCAGCTGGTTTGCACACATCCCAGAGTTGTCATTTAGGTGGAAGGGGAAGGACGGGAGCTGGAAGGGCTGACTGACATACGGGCCTGTTAAAACTGCAGCTCAGGCCTGGATGCTGCAGGCTAGCCTCCTAATGTTGTCTTCTTCATGCTCTCATTTGCTGGTTAGCTGAACAGAATCCAGTTTAGGCCCCAGCTATGCATCCACAAACAATCCCAGGACAGGAAGTATATCAGAGTTTGTCTACAGGTTTGAACTAGCAGGAAGGACGGCTTTGATTGTCGGAGTTTTATATATCCTGTGTTCACTATAACTTCTCAGTTGTCAACCAATGTGAGAGCAAGTTAAAAAGTTAAATTGTAAACCAGAGTTGCAGCGACGCCAGCGTGTCGTTTCTCGATTAGCTTCAACATTTCATGGAAAAATAAGAATAAATAAGTGTCTTCTTGGAATCTGGACAGAAGCTCTGGCAACACTGTGTGTAATTTCCTTTCCCTCCATCTTTTCTCTAACCGGTACTTTACTGGTCTGACCTCACCAGCGCCTGTCCAACGGCTCGCTGGAACCGTCCCACGAGGCGAGCCAGGTGGTGGAGCTGCAGGACCTGCTGGAGAAGCAGAACTACGAACTGGCCCAGATGAAGGAGCGCATGTCCTCGCTCTCCTCCCGCGTCTCCGAGGTGGAGCAAGAGCTGGAGACGGCCCGCAAGGACCTCATCAAGTCGGAGGAGATGAACAACAAGTACCAGAGGGACATCAAAGAGGTTACAGCACACGTGCACGTCAACACGCACGCACAGGCCGAGAGATCCAACAGACACATCAAAGGCGGCCTATAAAAAGCCTCTATTATCATAAACTCTTCCTGGCTCAAAGACACCAGAGGAAACTCGGAAACAGATGAGTTTTTCCTTTTTTTTAAAAAAAAGGGAAAAACTTTATTAACAAGATCGGCAAATTTGACAATGACCCTGATAAATAGAGACCATGAATATGAGAATATGAATTTGTGTTCAGGTTTTTATTGTGAAACTCCACCGATCCCTGAAATTGAATGTGGTCTCACTGGAGCACATCTCCATATTTATTAATGTGTTTTTGAATCTGAAGTCGTTTCCCATCCAGGAAGTTAACTGGAAGTTTGCAGACGATTCCCTGCTTTTCTCAAGTGTACAATCAGAGCGGCATGTTTGTATTTAAGCTGAGCGAAGGAGCATCAGGCAAATCCCGTTTGTCCGTCTTCAGGCCATGTGTCAGAAGGAGGACATGGAGGAACGCATCGTCACCTTGGAGAAACGCTACCTGAGCGCCCAGCGGGAGTCCACCACGGTGCACGACATCAACGACAAACTGGAGAACGAGTTGGCCAATAAGGAGGCCTTCCTCAGACAGGTGGGTTTGTGTATTTTAAAGGCAGGTGGCCATGGAAACGGGGAACATTGAAGCCGCCAAGATCTGCGGTGCTATTTTCCACCGGGCGACCACGCTCTCCTGACATCAAACACCAGGAAGAGCTTCCATGTCCAGGCTCCAACACAACCCCCTTCCCAACGCCGTCTGTGTTCCGGTGCTTTCCATTTGAAACACCTTCCGGACCTTCCTGCTTGTGTGTCCGCACAGATGGAGGAGAAGAACCGGCAGCTGCAGGAGAGGCTGGAGCTGGCCGAGCAGAAGCTCCAGCAGACCATGAGGAAGGCCGAGACGCTGCCGGAGGTGGAGGCCGAGCTGGCCCAGAGGATAGCGGCGCTCACCAAGGTAGCAACCACCACGCCACCCGCACACACGTCCTCGTTTGTTCCGGTTGTTTTTTAGGTTTTTCTTTAATTACGTGTAAGTGTGCACGTGGTGTCATGTCATGACGTTTTCAACATGTCCCTCTCCTCTTCCTCGGCCACATAGTCTGACTCCAGCTCCTCTTCCTCCCCCGATGATTATCACTTTGTTATGGAAGCTAAGCTCCAAGACATGAACTCCATTCTTAGGAAGGTAGTCCCACAGGGCCTCGCAGCTACTGCCGACTCCTGTAGACAGCAGACTTCATCCATCTCTCTCGTTAGTGTTTTGTGGGATTCTGCTCTGGCTGTTGGAACACTTGGGGACGGCTGCATGGCTCTTCTGGCTGGAGCTCATACTTGGCAGCACTGGAGGAGCACTCTTCCTCTTTCATTCTGTCCTTTGGTGGCCTCCTTCTCCATCGCTCTCCTTCTACTCCTCCTCTTCCTCACCCTTTGTTCCAACCAGCTCTGTCCGCAAATATGCTTGAAAATGATAAATATTCCATCTTTAAGTTTGGGATAGAGGCTTTGGCTTGTGTTGTCGCCACTGCTTGTTTGTTTCTTTCCTGCTCGTGGCTGAAAGAGATCATCAGCAGATCCCCGTCTCGTCTCTGCTGTGATCCGTGTGTAGGCGGAGGAGCGTCACGGGAGCATAGAGGAGCGGATGAGGCACTTGGAGTGCCAGCTGGAGGAGAAGAACCAGGAGCTGCTGAGGGTGAGTCACGGTGGAGGCGGCCGCACCAGCCAATGGTGCCACGATGTGGTATTTCAGCAAAATATATAATTTGGTTGCCATAGGAACTCCTAAAATCAGGGGCGCCCAAATCCAAGTCCGGCTGGGTTTTCTGTCCGACCAGGTAGACGTCACTTTCACCTGGGATCTGGCGTTCCTGGGAGGGAGCGTTTTCGGCCTGTTGGGACAGAAATAGCGGGGCAGGACCCAGACAGAGGAGTTCTGCTGTGGGGGGGTTTTTGAACCTCTGAGGGTGGGGCTTCATTTCCATCAGTGGCACTGAGGAGCCAATGGGACTTCTTTTAGATGTTTCCCCTCCCGTCCAACTCCAGATCGTGTTTTCAGGCCTGCGAAGGCGTGAAGCATCTTCAAGAATGTAGCACATCCATCCAGTTAAAGGTCACGTGGTGCTTGGATCCCATCCCAGGGGTGTGAAATTGTTATATTTGTAAATATTCAGCTGTCGATGCATCCTGAAGTAGCGCCACTGTCTAAAATAAAGACTTGTTGGGGATTTTAATGCTGCGGCTGATTTTTATAAAGTCTGTAGTTTGGGTGCGTCTTGATAAGAACCTTTGCTTTGAAGTGCCGGCTCGCCTCATTCTGAAGGGATTGGGGACACTCGCTTACTCCAAAACATGGCTTTAAGATGGGACTCTTCACTCACGCAGGCCCGACAGAGGGAGAAGATGAACGAGGAGCACAATAAGAGACTCTCGGACACGGTGGACCGGCTCCTCACAGAGTCCAACGAACGGCTCCAGCTGCACCTCAAGGAGAGAATGGCCGCTCTGGAAGAGAAGGTTAAAACCACCCAGGCAATTTTAGAAAGGCTAGAATCCCTCCCTGACTTTGGCATCTCTTCTTCTCACGGCAGAACCTGCTGATCCAAGACTCGGAAGGTTACAGGAAACAGTACGAAGAGTCCATCCATGAAAAAGTAGGTTGAAGAGGCAGGAGATGAGATGAGCTAATTATGATGGAACAGCCCCCCCACCGTGTGATTAAGGGGAATAATCAGTCTCGGGGACATGATTCCTGTTTGGTTCCTTTCAGTCGCAGCTGGCCGAAGAGATCGAGAAGCTGAGGTCGGAGCTGGACCAGTTCAGGCTGAGGGCAGGCTCCCTCACGGACCCCACCCTGTCACGGTGGGTCCGTCTCACTGTGACCGGCCTCGTCCGGTTTTATTGCAGCATTTCACTGATTCCAGGTTCTTCCTCAGCTCTCATCTGGACACTTCGGGTGAGCTCCGATTCTCTCTGGGATCTCTGGCAGAGACCCAGTCGGACCACTACCGCTCAGCCAAAGTCATCCGGCGGCCGAGGAGAGGCCGGATGGGTCTGCGTGATGCCAAGGTGGGCCAGAGTCCTGCTTTTACTCCCCCCTGTCATAAAGGGTATTTTCCTAAAAGGCTTCTGGCTCTGCAGGCGAAATCTCTGGGGGAGCAGGAGTGGCGCTCGCAGCAGCTGGGGGTTCTGGGAGGCCACTTCGAGAGCGACACGGAAATGTCGGACATCGACGACGACGACAGGGAAACGTTGTTCAGCTCCATGGACCTGCTGTCGCCCAGCGGACACTCGGACGCCCAGACTCTGGCCATGATGCTGCAGGAGCAGCTGGACGCCATCAACAAGGAGATCCGGTACACGACACTCCAAACAAAGACACTCGTCGGCGTCCGCTGCCGAGCACCTGTCCAGACGATGGCGAGGCCCCTCCACGAGTCCTCATCACATCTGCTTCTGGCTTGCTAATGCTCTAATTATCCTGTGCTCATAAGTATTCATAACTCCAGCCGAGACTTTGCTCAGTTCTTTATTTGGAGGGCTCTTAATGTGGCTTTTGGTCTCCGCTAATTTACTTCCCCCGCCGAAAGACCCGGAGCCACGTCAATTTCAGCAGGCGTTAATTCAAATCTGATGGCTGATTGTTATCTGGAATGCAAAGAGTCGGGATCAGAGCTCATTACAAAGTTAGATCTTTGTTCTATTGAACCTTTTGACCTGACTTTTAGCCTTTTATCTCCCCACTGAGGCCTTTAATTGCTTAGCTAAACTGTGGGGATTAGAGGAATTAGTTAAACCAATCTCTAGATGTTACCGGAACGCCTGGAGTTTCTTTCCACAGGCTGATCCAGGAGGAGAAGGAGTCGACGGAGCTCCGGGCAGAAGAGATTGAAAACCGGGTGGCCAGCGTCAGCCTGGAGGGTCTCAACCTGGCCCGGATGCACCACCACGGAGCCTCCATCACCGCCTCGGCCACTGCGTCCTCCCTGGCCTCGTCCTCCCCGCCCAGCGGACACTCCACCCCAAAGCTGGACCCTCGAAGCCCCGCCCGCGATATGGAGCGGATGGGGGTGATGACACTGGTACGTTGGACACTACGGGTTTATTTTCGTGTTAGACTCTTCCGCTACAGGAAGCTTTCATTTTTAAAGACTAGCGTGCAGAGACAGGAATCATCTTGCGCCGGCAGCTGTCATCGTGCGAACCCAGATGTCGGAGGGTCCTCCGAGAATACACAACAATAGGTCCTCATCTCGGCCGGGCTCATGGTTTTTAAGCTTTTACTCAAGGCTGAAACAGTCCAGATGCGCCCGTCAGAGAAGAATCGCCTCTGAAAATATTCATTTACGCCCCTGTGGAGACGGCAGCGTAACGTGTGGCCCTTCTGGAGGTTTTTAGCGAGATCAGGCTTTGAGTTCATGGCTCACTAATATTTTCCCGTTGCCCAACAGCCAAGCGATCTGAGGAAACACCGGAGAAAGGTACACCTTCACCCTTTTCCTAGGTCTGTTACTGACACCCAGAGGGTCACATGTAGTGTCCTGCACACCCGTGTCCTGTAGATAGCGGCGGTGGACGAGGATGGTCGCGAGGACAAGGCCACCATCAAGTGCGAGACCTCCCCACCTCCGACGCCGCGCACCGTGCGGATGACGCACACGCTGCCCGCCTCCTCGCACAACGACGCAAGAGGGTGAGTGTCCGCAGGGCGCCGGTTCGCTCTTTCAGCCAGCAGGGACTGATGTTCTCGCCGTCTGTGCCTTCAGGATGGGGGCCTCTCTGGAAGCAGAGGCGAGCACGCTGAGCAGCGTCGCCAGCAGCCAGGACTCCCTCCACAAACAGCCCAAGAAGAAGGGCATCAAATCCTCCATCGGGCGCCTTTTCGGGAAGAAAGAGAAGGGCAGGATGGCCCACCTGGCACACAGACACGTCATGCTGGATCCACAAGGTGGACGCTCAGAGATGGCCGTTCGGACCTTTGGTTCAGGCCTTTCTACACTGGCTGTATCCACTGACATCGCTCCTCTCCCTCCCCCCAGCGACCATGATGGACCTGGACGGGGCGGGCCAGGACATGGGGGTGAGCAAGCTGGGAACTCAGGCCGAGAAGGACCGCAGGTTGAAAAAGAAGTAAGCATCGTCCGACGTGCACCCCAACACACCCGACCTCCAAACGCCCCTGGTTTAGCCCCCTGCTGCCTTCAGCAGATTAGCTTCAGCTCCACCACCGTGGGACTAGAGCCTCTGACCTCTGACACCGACAGTTTTGGCTCTAACGTACTGGGGGCAGGTCCGCACCCGAAGGTGTGGCTGTCCAGTAAACGGGGGACCCCCCCCCCCCCCACCCCCTTGTCTGTGTGTCTGTGTTGCATTTGTGATGCCCTGGTGCCAAATGATGAATGTCTTTTGCTTGAAGCGCGTCGTCACGACTACTAACTTTGCCCCCTCTCCCTCCCCTCGTGTGTCGGGTCGGACGGCGTCCCCGGTCCGTTGCCGTGTTGTTTTTTCCCTCCACTGCACTGATCTCCTGGTAGCGCCGTGTGGGATTTCTCAGGCCCCTCCCCCTTTCCCCTTCCCTTCCCGCCCTTTTTTGCATCTTGGCGTCCTGCATGTCCTGGAGCTGCCTGCACCGTCCTCCGTCTCTGTTGCAGCATCTTGACAGGCGGCCGCGGCCGCCGTGATCGTTGGTGTGACGGTGGTTAGACGTCAGGCCGCGTCTCCGCCGCGCCGGAGGTGGGATGGCCCCGACCCGCAGGTTCTCCGCCGAACTGGGCCGCCCTGCTCTGGAGACGCGGCTCGACTGAGCACTGGAATGGAGGGTTTTGGTGGGGGGGGGTCTTGCTGTGTTTTCAGTGCATCTCTCATTCTGCTGCACGAGATGTGGGTCAGGACTGCATTGTAGAGGATGACCTCCTGCTGGCCGGATGCTCTCCGTGGTGTCTCTGTGTGTGTGTGTGTGTGTGTGTGTGTCTGTGTTTGGAGCGTTAAATTGCCGATTGACTCATTAACATTGTGTGTACTTTTTTGTCTCCCCGTCACTCTTCTCTTCTGCTCTCTCCTCTCTTCCTCTCCCTCTCATCACCCTCTGATTCTAACAAAGCGGGTAAGTTGTGAGGCTGTGATACTCCTGGATATGACCTTTGACCTTTGTCTCCGCCATGCTCGCCTGTCTGTCCGTCCCTCCATCCGTCCTCGACTCCATATCTTTTCTGAAAGTGCCAAAAGCGACACGTCTTAATTCTCTCTACCGTGTTGTGTTTGCAACCATCGCCTTTCTTTCTTTCACCCCACCTACCATCGAGGACATTCTCCCCCCCTCCTTTCTTACAGTTCAGTGGCAGCTGCCTCCACGGCTGGACAGAGAATGTGCCGGGGCGGTCCCGGAATGTTTCCTCTCCTTTATCTGTCTGTGTGTGTTATAACCAGCTGCAGTACCTGGTTATGGAAACGTCAGGTGTAGCTTCTTTTCTTTTCGTTGGTTTGATTTCTCACGAGTGTTTCCTGACCTCCCTCTTCCCCAGCTATGTTCAGTGGATGTTTCTCTCCATGCATTAGCCCCGACCTGAACATACAACATGGGCTCTGTCCCCATGTGCTGGATGGATAAGACGGTGAATGTCCCCTGGCTGCGTGTGGGTCAAGACATTTGCTGTGTCCCTGTAGGCTTGTGTCCGCCATGTATGCTGTGTTCAAGTGCCCTTTCACCGCACTGAGGCCTTCAGCGCTACGAGTGCTACATCTCTCATGTTTATCGCTCAGGGACCCCAGGATTTCACGTTGGCTTTTGCCACCGCCGCGGCCGAAATAGCCGGATCCCGCCAGAAAACGTGTCGCGTTTGTGCCCGCGTTAGCATCGGCAATTATTTTGATCGCAAATGTGACAGCAATCGGCCAAAATCAAGGAAGCGATGGAGGTTTTTATTAAAGATAACTTTGAGAAGTGCCACTCAAATTCATTAGCATTTGGATAAAAATCGCACGGTTCCGAATTTGCGTTTTCCCGTTTGAATTCTGACCACGTGAAATCCTGGAGGAGCTGATAACTGAAACCACTCTCTTCATTCATCAAGTTCTCAGGGACTGTTGGACCTGTGTTGATTTCTACTCTTGATGTGTTCGTAGAAAGACGTGCGCAGTTTCTGGTGTGTGGTCCTCAGTTCGCCCCAGCTGTCGGCCATTTTTGCGCGTCTGTTCCTGTTTATGTCGACGTAAAGTGCAATTTAACGTGATGTCTCCAGCAATGTGGAATTATTCCAGTACATCAAAGCAATTTTATAAATAGATCAAAGCAAAGTTGCGTGAAACTGTCCCTATTGGCCACTATTATCTGCGTTTATATCGCAGGGTCACGCTGTATAAAATGCAGCTTATTTTTAACTATATTTCTCAAAACATTATGAAACACAGAACATTAAATTTGCACTTCAATATCCTGAGATCTCCAGCGTGGAACATTAGATTAGAACCAGTGAGATTGCGATGAGGATGAAATTGAATGTCAGGATTCGGGACTGTCATCAGGAAATGTCCTCACAAATCCAGTAAACATGTAGTCGAGTGTGTCTCTGTGTTCTCTACTTCCTGGCACCAGAGATGAGCAGTAAGGCTCCGCCCCTTTTGGAGCGTACCGGCACGGGCTGGGAGATCAAACGTGTACGAGCACACACACGGTTACTGCCGGGACCTGCGGAAATCCGTGTGCAGGACGGGGGATGCGCTGGTCCCTGGCTGGTTCCAACCCGCGTGTGCACGTCGTTGAGCCTTCTTTTCTGTCCTCGCCCCCTCAGACACGAGCTGCTGGAGGAGGCCAGGAGAAAAGGTTTACCCTTCGCCCAGTGGGACGGCCCCACTGTGGTGGCCTGGCTGGAGGTGAGGCGCCCTCTGATTGGTGGAGATTCAGTTTAAACTGAAATGAGTCATTTTATACCGCAAACAAGAATGAAAAAAGAAAAAAACCCTTTTAAAAAATCACTTTAATTACAGTATTAAAAATCAGCTTCTGAAGGATTGTTTATAAATTTGACACGTTTGGTTTGAGAATGAAGTACAGAGAAAAAGACACTATGTGGAGCATTACTGCCCCCTGTTGTACAGGAGGTGAACTACAGACATTTAACTATAATCCCTACACAAATGTCAAATGAATCATTACTTGTACAAAGTGAGTAAAAATGTAAAAGATGGTGATTTTTGACCTGATTAGTATAAACCGTTGTGTCTCTGTAGCTGTGGTTAGGAATGCCAGCGTGGTACGTGGCGGCGTGCCGTGCCAACGTGAAGAGCGGAGCCATCATGTCTGCCCTTTCGGACACAGAGATCCAGAGGGAGATCGGCATCAGTAACCCTCTGCACCGGCTCAAGCTTCGCCTCGCCATCCAGGAAATGGTCTCGCTCACCAGCCCCTCAGCCCCGCCCACCTCCAGAACCGTGAGTTGTTGTTTCAGCTGTACAGTCATGGTTAGGAGCTGAATAAGGGAACTCTAAAGCCTTGGTCTCCTTCAGTATTCTGCTAGCTTAGTTCTAAAAAGCTGTTACCCAAAAGTAACACAAAAAAATCATTTTATTCAGGTAATTAATTTGGTCAACATTAATGCGATTACAGGCTTCTAGCTTTGTTTTTACGTTGTATTATTAATCAATTAGAATAATTAATTTTCATATTAAAATATCAACAAGTTTAGCAAAAAACTGTAAATGGATTAGTGAGAATTGTAGGTTATGATATGCTAAGCTAAAAGGCTAGCAGCTGCCTTGGAGACACAAATGTTCTTTCAAAAGGAGGAGTTAAATAATCAAAATCAAAATAATGTTAAAATACGGCAAATATGCTAACTTTGTCTATTTTTGCATGTAGTTGTATGGAGTGTTGTTTTTTTTCCTTTTTAATGATGTAATCTGCATCTTCAGAGCTACGTTAGCATGTGTGCGTGAGGCTAAGTGCTACCAGAAACTGGCATTACACGCAACCGAATGTTATAAAAACAAATGCAACAACATTTTAATGCTCCGATTTCACACCGGTAGCCTTCACAGCTCCCAGTTGCCTGGACAATGAGACTGGTCCTGACTGGGGGGGGGGTCTCACCAATCACTAAAACTTCAAATGCTCTTTTTATTTTAATGGAAGCGGTGATTCTATATTTCTCTAGTGACCAGTTAAACCAGTAAACATTGTCCATAAAAGGGTGCTGCTGTTGTGAGCTGACCTTTAGCTGCAGAGGATTGTGGGTGTTTTTGTGTCCCTGCATGAGTGTTCCCTCATCTGTGTACGTCCTTTTAGCCACGACTGCTCCGTTTTCCACTGTCTTGTGTGTGTGGGGTTTTTTTGTCGTGTGCGTATGCCCTTTGACCCCTGCCGGGGGCTCAGAGGGCCAGTTGATGATCTGACTGTGATGCTATAACACTATTGGCTTACAGTGGTGCTGCTCTTCTTCTTTAACACTGCTTGCCCCTCCCACTGGACCTGTACTACCAACCCTGCTGCTGCTGCTCTGTCTCTTGGGCTCCGCACCCTCTCCGTAGCCGTCAGGCAACGTTTGGGTGACCCACGAGGAGATGGAGACCATGGCAGCCCCGTCCAAAACGGTCAGTCACCTCGTCCTCTCCCGCCGTCCCTCCTTTGTTCTGTCGATCACGAGTGACAGTAAAAGCGTGTCTGAGGTATTGAGCGATGGGCACGTGACCTGCGCACGGCTGGGCAGTTCAAACTACCTCTGCTTTACACAAAGGAAAGGAATTTCACGTATAGAAGCCATAGAATATCTTTATTGTATTTACCATGAAGCCACTGCTAACAGCTACTAGCATACTAGCATCAACAAGGAGGCGAGCATTTAATGTGCTGACTACGTTAAATGTACGGAATAAACGACACTCTGCGTCGTGTGAGCCCGGCTTAACGTGACAGGTTAGCGCTACAATGCTATGCGCTCAAGCTAACGCGGAGTAACAATATCAAGCCGGTCCGATCGGTTTACTCGTCTTCTTTGTGCCCCGTTCAGAAATCCCAGTCTGAAGAGGGCAGCTGGGCTCAGGTAAGAGACGCCCCGTTGTCCTTCGCTGAAGGTCGTCTTGCTACGAAAAACCTTTAACCCCGCCTCCTCCTCAGACTCTGGCCTACGGCGACATGAACCACGAGTGGATCGGGAACGAATGGCTGCCCAGTCTCGGACTACCTCAGTACCGCAGCTACTTCATGGAGTGCCTGGTGGACGCACGCATGCTGGACCACCTCACCAAGAAGGACCTGAGGGTGCACCTCAAAATGGTGGACAGCTTCCACAGGTACCGAACGTCCCATTTTGGCTTGGCGAGAAATCCCGCGTGATTATTTTGCTTCTCTCCTGGCGTCAGAACCAGTTTACAGTACGGAATCATGTGTCTGAAGAAGCTCAACTACGACAGGAAGGAGCTGGAGCGCCGCAGAGAGCACAGCCAGCACGAGATCAGAGGTGAGCAGCGCTAACGGAGCAAAATCAGACGGGTTTACCTCAGCTAAGAGGGGTGGGGGGGCGTCCTCTGGACCTGCAGATGTGCTGGTGTGGAGCAACGAGCGGGTCATCCGGTGGGTCCAGAGCGTAGGCCTGAGGGACTACGCCAACATCCTCCTGGAGAGCGGCGTGCACGGCGCTCTGGTCGCCCTGGATGACAACTTCGACTACAGCAGTCTGGCGCTGCTCCTCCAGATCCCCACGCAAAACACTCAGGTAACCCTAGCAACGGCCCGGGACCATTTTTAGTACTAAACCGGCCTCGTTTTGGCACCGGTGTCACCAGCCGCTCTCTAAAGCTGGTAGATCTGCCGGCTGCCTCTTGTATCACCGCCGTAATCTGGTGAAACGGGCGCTAAAAAAAGCCGCCGCTGTTGCTAAAAATAGTCGTCCTTATGGGAGTCGCAGCGTGTCGGGTGTGTTGTGGTCCGCAGGCACGTCAGATTCTGGAGCGGGAGTACAATAACCTGCTGGCCCTGGGCACCGACAGGAGGCTGGACGAGGTGAGCACAGCGGGGGGTCGCGGCGTGCTAACGCTGCCGCCGCTAACGGCCGCTAACGCTGCCCGTCTTTGTATCCGTCAGTGCGATGACAAAGACTTCAGAGGTCCGT
Organism: Takifugu flavidus; assembly: GCF_003711565.1. Lineage (NCBI taxonomy): Eukaryota > Metazoa > Chordata > Actinopteri > Tetraodontiformes > Tetraodontidae > Takifugu > Takifugu flavidus. The sequence continues at coordinate 5,901,396 of NC_079541.1, read as the reverse complement.
CCTGGCGGCGGCAGTTCCCCCCCCGAGACATTCACGGTATAAGTATGATGCCCGGCTCGGCGGAGACGCTCCCTGCCGGATTCCGTCTCACCACGACGTCCGGACACTCCCGAAGGCTGCCCCCCGAAGGTAAGAGCCCGTCCCCGCGTCGCATCGCCCGTGAGAAACGGCGCCGTTGCACCTGTGGATTTAAAAACACGCCCCCCCTGTTTCTCGTTCTCTCTGGCGGCTGCTGTGCAGTCCTGTATGAGGCCCTGGACGACAGTCCTGACGACATGTATTTGGACTGGTTTCAAGGTCAGCCACGCCCCCACCCCGAAGGCCCCGGGCTTGTTGGCCCCTAAGTGTCCCCGCTCTTCACGTGGTCTCTGCCAACCGCTGTCCCGTATCTCTCCTCCTCCGCTGGTCGTCCAACTCCAAGGGTGGTGTTTTGCAGAGCTGCAAAATGGTTGTTTATTTGTCGCCCCGGAGGTTTTAAACGCACCACAAAAGCTGAGGGGCCAAGTTATGGGTTAGGAGCCATGCTTGCTGGCGGGACCCTTGCAGTGGTAACCAGGGGCAACGCAAAGGTGGCCCCAACCAGGAGGATTACGTAGGGGGGAAGTACATCCTGGATGAACTGAGCTGTGTCCGTCATTCCTCGTCCCTCTGGTGTTGAGGACACTGGCTGCAGCCGGCCCTCGCTGAAGGACGCTTCCCTCTTGAAATTTATGTCCAACGATCAACTAAACGCTGCAAAAATGTTTCAAAAGGCCAAACTGTCCCGGGCGCTAGCCTGATTTTTAAAGCTGACATCAGGAAACGGTCCTTCAGCGACGCAGCATGTATCACATGATACATGACGGCCGCTCGGCCAGCGTTCCTTCCTGTCCACGCCAACATTCCGCCATCTTTACGCTGCGTGTTCCCTGTCCTGTGACGTCAACGATAAACTGTTGATCCACTCAAAAGCTAGAACCCTCCTTTGAGTGCATAACTCTGCCCATGAAGTCACTCTGCCAAGGACGGGGGGTTTTAATCCTTTGAAATAAGCGGCCCTAAAGTCGTCTCTCTGGCTCCCCCTACAGTCGGACCCTCCGCGGTGCAGCGGCTGGACAGCTCCTCGGTGAGAACCTATTCCTGCTGAGGAGGAGAGGGACCTAAACTGTATGCTGTATGTAACGACCAGGCCTCTGGCCTCGCCAAACACACCTTTACTTCTCTGACTCTTAACAAAAGAAGCGATTCTCCACCTTCCTTTAGAGACAACCTCCTTTTCCTCTAGATCAACTGCAGCCATTTGCCTAATCCACTCAGAATTTAACAACTATGTAGTGGGAGGATTTCCTCACGCCTGGTTTTGAATTAGACTCTCATTTAAATGGGTAGTTGAGTTCATAAACACAGCCCAGGGGGGCAGTAACGGCCTTCAGAATGTAATTAACGCTGCATTTCCAGCCGCCCAAGACGAATAATAACGCAGAAAGCGCTGCGATGGCAGGAGCAATGCAAGTGTAAACAAAATGAGCGCTAAAGGGGGAAATAAAGGCAGGAAGAGGGTCCGATGCAGAGGGGGGAGAGTTTAAAGTTACGACTTCACGAGGACGATTTTCCTCTGTAATTTGGGCGTCGTAGCCGGCAGGTTGTTGCTCGTGCTTTCATCAGCGCGCCGCTGAGCCCCCCCCACACAGCTACAGACCCAGGCGGAATTCTGCTAGCTAACCAGTCGGGAGATCACAGCTAAAAGGTTTCAATCTGCACCGTTTGGACTTGAAGCTTTAGCTTTCTGACCGGCGAAATATTTGCTGGTTATTACCAGGACCACAGAACATTCCTGAAACGCTCTCTTTCCACAGCTGCAGTTCTGAATGGAGACTAGCCGGGGGTCCGCCGGCGGCGCCCGCCTGCCGAGGGACCGTCCTGATGACACTCACTGCCAAAAAGACCCCTGAATCATCCGCCACAGCGGGCACCAGGCACCGGTGCTAAACTGTCCTGCAGGCCTCCCCGTCGCCCCCATTTCTACCTTTTACATGTACAGTAACTGGTCGGAGCATAACGTACTGTGTGTTTCTGCTGCAGGAGACGTGTAGGTTATCTGTACATAAATATGCCATTTTTTTTAATGTATACACACATCAATGTATAAAAAGATATTTAAAGTTTGTGCAAAAAAAAGCCCCCCCTCCCCCCACCCATTTAGCAGACCATAGATTGATATATGCTGCTCTTCATACTCTCCACCTTAGCCTCATCCTTCTCCGTCATTTTGTACGTACGGTTTTATTTTTTCATCGCGCTGATGACGAAGCCCGCCCCCTGCTGGTGGGCGACAGCAGCGCGCCCCATCGTGTCCTTTCTGGAGGGACGTGGGGGGGGGGGACTGAAAACGAGACGCCGTTGCACAAAGATGTCTCCCAACAGGAGGACGTGACTCTGTTGTGTTTTATCCGGCCGTGCGCCAGAGCAGAAGTAGGAACTGAGTCCCGTTAGCTCTTCCGTGTGCGTAGAGTGTATATGACCATGTTGAAGTGAGGTGACTTTAAAAATACGTGTTGCTTGGTGTGGTTTTTACATTGTTTATCTGTTGACTCTCGTCTGGGCCCTGGTGTGCGGCCCCCCCCCCCCCCGTCCCCTGTCTCTGTCTCGCCAGACGGGCGCCGCGAGCATTTATTTTTACATCTTCGATTTGCACGAACAACCGTTCAATTTCTTTCTTTTTTTTTTTTAAGTTATTATTGTACTTCGGTCGAAGTTAAGTGGTGAGCAAGCAACTTTTCATTGTCAATAAAATATGTGAAGTTTTAGTCTTTATTTCTAATCAACCCAGTCTTTGCACAAGGCCCCGCCCACTTACAAGACCCCGCCCACTCCAGCAACATTTGGTGTCTCAAGATTAGTGGAGGGTGTGACCAAAACAGGCCACGCCCCCAAACATCAGTGCTACAATCAGCTAGCTGTTAGCACGATGAGTTAACAGTCGTTTGGTCCAGATGAGGAAACAAAAAAGAAAAAAACAAAAAGATCAAACCTCAGACTCGTCTTCATCGTCCTTGAGATCGGAGCGCTCTTCCCACCTCGTGCTCAATCTCGGCGAAGACGTCGGGATCCTCGATGGTGGGAGAGATCTGACCAGACGTTAGCGTCAGCGCTTTCCTCTAAACATGCGGGGCGATCGGAGACGCTCGTACCTTGTAGGGTTTCCCGTTGACCAGGTCGCCGAGAGCGGAGCGCGGGATCTTGCCGGAGCGCGTCTTGGGCAACGCCCGGACGAAAAGCACCTTCCTGAGAGCGGCCACGGGTCCGACCGTGTCCCTCACCAGCTTCACGATCTCGCCGGAGATCTCGGAGCTCCTCCGCACGCCTACGACGGCAGCAGGTGGTGAAACGCGGCTCAACGGCAGCCGTCGCCGACGCACGTCTCACCGTTTTTCAGGACGCAGAGAGCCAGCGGGACGACTCCCTTCAGCTTGTCCTCCAGCCCGACCACGGCGCAGTCCACGACGGCGGCGTGCTGCAACACAGACTAGAGGACGCAGACGTTTACCATCATTCACAACACGTAAAAATCCTCCCGTCGAAAACTATCTGTTCAAATCAGGTGCGTTAGATATTACAATGGATAAAATTAGCTTTGAGGGTAAATTAGGATTAGCAGCAGTAACTGTACCTCCTCTAGAGCGCCAGACGATAGCCTGTGGCCTGCAACGTTGATGACATCATCAGAGCGAGACATGATGTAAAGGAAGCCTTCCTCATCCATAAACCCAGCATCCATGGTGTCATAGTAACCCTGGTGGAATGAATCAATTCTTTAAGGTATAAACGGTCCAACTGAGGTTGCCATGCCAACTATGAGCCGCTCCAAACTGAAGAGGCTCTGCGCTGCGACAGGTGGCCGCTAGAGGGCAGCGTTTAACCATATACTGAACTGCAGGCGCCACGTTTACGACAAATTACATTTAATAAAAGTTTTCTAGACACACAGGTGAAAATGATTCAGGCACTTTGAGCAAATCTGACCGGAAACTTGCTGAAGTAGATCTTCTTGAAGAGATCGGGATTCTGCCACAGAGACAGAGCTGAACCAGGAGGTAGAGGAAGTCTGGAGGAGGAGTAGGTATACATCAGTGGGGATCTAGAAGATGAACTAAAACTACCGAGGCAATAACATTTCGTTAAATTATAGTCAAGACAGGCCACAAAGATGACATATGTAGAGTGTTGGTATATTAACATTTAGAGATGTACAGCCATATCCATGCAACTGGACAGCTCAGTGGTTAATGCCACTGACTTTGGTGCTGAAGGTTATTGGTTCAAATCCAGGTGAGCCCTTAGGCAAGGCTCCTTACGCATAGAAGCCTACATTGATGCTACAGCAAGGGGGAGCCAGGACGCCAGGTCAGCATAGAGATGCATAGAGATGCATATGTACATGTGCTTAACATATGTATATATACTTACACACTTACAGGGTTTATGATCGCTGATAGATATGAGATGGTCCATGGTATCAGAATGCTGGTCTACTTGTGGTTCCCAGAGTTTCTAGGAGTAGAATGGGGGGCCGAGCATTTAGCTACCAGGGCCCCCTGCTATGGAACCAGCTGTCCAGGTACGGGAGGCTGACTCCATCTCTACTTTTAAGATCAGACTTAAAACCTTCCTCTTTGAAAAAGCTTATTGTTGCTAATTCTGTAGTTCCAGTTACTATCATAGACAGACAAATTATACTTAGGGGGTCGTCTAATCGTTAGGTCACATCTTAGCTATGCTGTTATAGGCCGAGGCTGCTGGGGTCCGGAAACATGATCACCTGACCGGCCTCTGTCACCCCACTGGGTCATGGTTTCTCCCCTCTCCTCCCCCCTCTCCTCCTGTTTACGTGACAGCGGGAGGATGGGGGGGGCTTACCTCGCCACAATATTTCCCAGGACTCCCGGCTTCAGCTCCTGCATGTCATCATCGATCACCGTGACTACGGAGGAGAGAGAAACTTTGTATTCAGACTTGAGCAGCTGCTGCCGTTTAAAAGTGTTTTATTTCTCTGGTTTAAGGTGTGGAAAAACTAAATAAATATAGCATTAGCATTAGCTAGTTGAAACCTGAATATATCAGAAAGAAGAGCCGAGCTTCCCACCGTTGTAACCTGGAACAGGTTTCCCAGCCTGGCCAGCGGGGGGCGCCAGTGAGTTCCCGAGGCCGATGCAGGAGGCTGTGATGGGGGATCCAGTTTCTGGTGACACCAAGGACACAAAGAACCGACCCACTGAGTCAGAGTTGGGATCGGTGCGGCTCCACAGGCCAGATGAGATAAGAAATGACACAAGAGATCAGCATCTCTGCTGCTGCAGAACCAGTTCAGAGCCTTTTGTTCTCTCTTATCTCTCGCCGCCGCTCTGGCACCATTTTGTTGCTTTATTAAAGGACCCGGAGTTGTGGAGGTGCCCGACCTTCAGCTGACCTTCAGCTGCCTGCGTCTGGGTCAAAGTGCATCGGGTCGATATGAAGAATCTTGTAAAACTCCCACATTTAAATGACAGCAAGCGGGAATAAAGCGGCTGCAGCTTCAGCGCAGCAGGTTTCAAAGGAAACGGGGGGGGGGGGGGAAGAGGGGGAGGGGGGGGGCTGAGATTAAGATATCAGATGAAGAAGAGGAGGAGACGTGTGGAGCTGAAGCCATTAATCTGAGGCGGCCCAGGTGCAGAGACGTGACTGTGTTCCAGAGGATGAAAGACCCCCTTCAACCTGCCTCTGGTGGAGCCACCGGACTGGGTCCACCCTCATCCATCTACACCTCCAGGGCTGTATGCTGACCTCTGACCCCGCTGACCCGCTCCACTCCTACACCAGCACTGTCATAATAAATGTGTCTATGATCTCCCCTCCCCTCCTCCTCTCCTCCCCTCCCCTCCTCCTCTCCTCCTCCCCTCCCCTCTCCTCTCCTCTATTCTCCCCTCCTCTCCTCCCCTCCCCTCTCTTCTATTCTCCCCTCCTCCTCCTCTCCCCTCCTCTCCTCTCCCTCCCCTCTCTTCTATTCTCCCCTCCTCTCCTCCCCTCCCCTCTCTTCTATTCTCCCCTCCTCTCCTCTCCTCTCCTCTCCTCTTCCCTCTCCTCCCCTCTCCTCTCCTCTACTCTCCTCTCCTCTATTCTCCCCTCCTCTCCCCTCCTCTTCCCTTCCCTCCTCTCCCCTCCTCTTCCCTCCCCTCCTCTTCCCTTCCCTCTCCTCTTCCCTCCCCTCTCCTCTCCTCTCCTCTCCTCTTCCCTGTAACAGACGCTATATATAAAGATTGGTTGATTGACTAAATGTTGGAACGTTCAAAAGCGGCTCATTAGCGCCCCCCCCCCCCCCCAGCAACAACAATGTGACTTTAGAAGAGCTAAACTGTGCGTTGGTGTTGAAACTTGTCTGTTTACGCAGTGTAGCTTTAGCATTTCTGATCGTAATATACCTCGTCGGTGACCAAGCCTGGAAACTACAAGTTGGGATTTCCAAGTTTACATCCAGAAACGATCAAAAACGTGTCAACTCGTGCAATTATTGGGTTTAAGGGTCAGTTTGAGGAGATATTTAGCTCCAAAAGTTCAATTTCTCTCCGGCGGTGGAACGTGACTGATGAAATCATGTTCGTTCCGATCGGGATGAACATCAATCCGTCAATAAAGATCAAAGCAAAGGTCTTCCTGCAGATGAAAGGATCAAACACCTCCATGGCTACGATCAGATAGAGATATCTCGCCTTCTTTAGTCTCCCAGTTCTCCCCCCTCCACCCCCCTCCCTTCGTGGAGATCCGCTCGGCCAGTACCAGCCTTCTGGAGCGCGCTGAATGGGGGAGGAAGGGGGGCCAACAAACGGGACCAGTGACTGAGTGGTACCGACCCGGCAGCCTCCCTCATTACTGGAAGATTCGGGAACGTTGACGGTGGCGCTACAACCTGTCAGGCTGTTCCAACAACTCGTTTCTCTTCTTGTCGCTAACGCTAACGCACCTGTTTACCAACGAAATCACGGAGCAGCCGCCAGGCCGTCCTTCCTGTGTTCTCCGATGCTCCGGGATGTCGCGGTGATGAACGGTTGCCAGGGTAACACAGCCAAGGTCACTCGGCAGGTTTGACCGGGAGGATAAAACCGGAGCGGCTAGGATAAACCAGCCTGCACACATTCCTCACTACGCCAAACAAACTTAACAACTCGTAGGAAAAGAATCCGCTCGGAATCCCATAAATTCCACACATTCTCGTCTCTAAAGTAATTTGAAAACAACGGAAAAAAGTCCTTGAGTGACTCAGGAGTGCCGAAGCGGAACCCGGAATGTTCTCGTCAATTCTGTATATTTTCCCATCTTTGGGTGCGGACAGACCAGCAGTTAAAACCATCATTTACAGCCTGCTCAGAAGCAGGAGCACAAAAGGAAAATATCAAGAACAAAGACATGAAAGCAAGCTTCCCAAAAGATCCACTTGTGTTCCATCTTCCCGTTTACAATCCCAGATTATTACCCACAATCCACCATCATCTTCCTCAGACAGCCCGACTCGTTTGCCCAGATCTGACTGGTACCGCTTCACCTGCTAACTAAAGCCCCCCGTTTCTTCAAAAACCCGATGCCTCGGAGTGAATTCCAGAAGAATTCCCAGGGTTGAAGAGGAAATGATGACAGCAGCCCGCCAGTAAACAAGACGCGGATGCAAATGTGGCGGATCGCTCGGCAGAGATTCAATTACAGATGACGGAGTTAGCGACAGACAAAAGTCCGTCGCATCTCCCGAAGGTAGCGGCCGTGTTCTCCGTGGATGATATTCAATTTAACGTAGAATTTTCCGATTTATTTCTCCGTGAAGCTGCAGGACGGGATTCAATACAGAGGGGTGAAGGCGGATTAGAGATTGTTGTTATCGCAGCTAGCAAAACATTAAAGTTAGCAATCAGATTTAGGTTCAAATCCAGTGGGAACCACTCGCTCGTCCTGGTAAAGCCAAACCAACCGGCTGGTTAAATAACGTTTAGGATTTTAGCTTACATACATTTATGTGCGGATGTTATTACAACAAAGGCTACAGCTAGCTTAGCTACTTAGCCCAACCTTCTTAGTGCGTGTGTAGCCTCAAACATTAAACTAGCATCAGCTAATCAGGAGCATTTCTTGAGACGGCCTCGCCCTCCTCTGACTACAGAAGAACGTAAACAGCGCCACATTTTTACTGGTAGCGTTTCTACGCCTTCTTCAAATGATCAAAAAGATCAAAGACGGAAAAGACGACATCTGAGAGACTGAAAACAAGAACGCAGTTATTTGTTTAGATTTCTTCCTGAAGTCCAGATATTAACGAGTTAGCCTGCACGGTGGCGTCTGCACGCTGCTCAGATCGACGACGTCTTTGATCTTCTTTGATGAGACGGGGGTCAGAGAGCCACCTCAACACAGAGGGAGACACAAACACTCCGCCTCTCCTCCACGTCCGTCCTCCATCGCTCACGCACACATCGTGCCAGCTGGAAACACGTTTGTTGCCAGGCAACACCGGTGACATCAGTCGTCCTCAAGTAGGACCGGAGTCCTAAAATAGCGCTCAGATCATCATCAGAAGGTGAGTTTCTCACACGGGCGCGAAAGGCGACAGACGAGGCAGATGGTCCTGGGAGGCGCTAACGAGCGACGTCAGGCGCCGCCAAAAGGATCAAGCACCGACATCAAACACACGCCGATGTCATGACTGCAGGAAGGGGCGGAGCAATGAGGACGGCCGCTGCAGACGGCGAAGGGCGCTAACAATTCCGACCCCACACAGAACGCCGATCTCGCCATCCGAAAGCTAATCGATATGCTAAACCCGTCGGATTATTTGGATTCTCGCCGGTGAGTTTTTGAGCTAAAGCTCCAGAGATGAACTAAGCGTAAAATTTGTGTGCAGGTGACAAACGTGCACAGCTGTTTGTCTTGGCGCCGCGCACGCCGCGGGGAATCCAGGCCCAACGGTGGCATCGCGTCAGACGTTTAGTCACTTTTTGCACCTTGCAGCGACTCCGTGTTGGAGCACGACGCCCACCGCCGGCTCCTCCCACCTCTGCCCTCCGCGCTTGTTTACTCGCCATTGATTCCCTCTTTTGGGGGCTGAATGTTTCACTCCAGAATTCCAAGGATGCAACCGCGAAAAGATTTATGAGCCACGGCCCCGCGATCGATTCCTCTCATGGTTGTACAAAGAACTCCGCCCGGACGAGCGGCGTCATCAATATTTATGGATGCAAATGAAACCCGATGAGGCGGCGTGACGGGACTGAGGAACCTCGAGGTAACAAAGTTGCCTCGTTCCAAACGCGTCAACGAGGTCTGACTGCTTATTGATCAGTGGGGCGTCTCCTCGATAGTTTGGAGCCACCTGGTGGTGGGCAACGGTAACGCACGTCGCGGTCTACAGGGCACGACAGAAAGATGGACGTTCCCTGTCCCATTAGCTCGTTTTTACTGGTGATTCTCTGAATGGCCGTCCATTTCATTTTTAGAGGCTGAGAACTGGATGCTGCCGCCGCGCCGCTAAAGCTAAACGCCTCTTTTATCATCGCCGGTATGAGAAGAATATCACAGTAATTCCTAATCTAGTCACTTTGTCAGAGTTAGTTTCATTAACAGTTTCTTCTCTGCCTGTCGATGCTAATAAGTATATAAATTGTGGAGCATGAAACGACCTACAGCAGCTAACATGACAAAGTTAAAGTTGCTAAACAAAGTTGCTCTTCTCTCTTGAGATGAGGGGTGAGTGGGAGAAAAATAAATAAATAACAGGAGCACATTTGGATTTCAGCTGCTGCCTCCAGCTATCGAGTTTAGCGGTGGGTGGAAAATCCGCCGGGATTTACGGGGCGGCGACACCGGCTCCTCTCCAAACTCAATAAATTACCTGCTTTGGCCGCGACTCAACCAGACGCGAGACGGGCAGAATAAAATGTTTTCTCGCAAATGTGCTGCAGAGCCGGGGGCAGAGGGAGACCCTTCCCATGCTAGTCCTGTGGGTACAACCGTGCCGCCGCGGGCTAAAGGACTGGACCACTTAGCATTGACGAGGTATATTACCGAAGGACCTGTCAATCAATGTTATCGGTCAATAATCTGCACTGAAAACAACTGATAGAAATCAAGTAGCCACGTTAACCCTCTGTTAGCCCACTGTTAGCCATTAGCTAATGTGTGCTAATCTACGTCTGGAACGCCAAGAGTGCTACTTTTTTGGTCAGCGGTTTTGGGGGAAAAAATAAAAGGTCGTGACCTCTACAAAAAAACCGGCAAAAATGAATCAAAGTTTGAGCTCAGCCCGAGACATCGTCCGTGTTCATTAACTCCAACGATCTTTGCGTCCACGGTGATTAACGACTAATTACAATAATGGGTTTTGAGCAGAAGATGGACTTTTTTTGTATTTTTTTGGCGTCCCCTCTCCCAGTTACTCTCTTTATCTCATTTACTCGGCATTTCGTACAGAGCAAATTCAATTACCCTGAATATTAGCGGGCTCCATAAAGGCTAACATCAATCACGGCCTGCGAATTAATGCGACCACCTGAAGATGATGTCGTTATATTACGATTATGGTAACGGCGTTAAAGCTGCGAATGATGACGCGGCACAGACGCTTTGATCCTCAGGTCGACCAGAGAGACATGAGCACCATGACGCTCGACGCCAGCTCGACGCCGGCTCGCCGCTCACGCCGCCGTCGGAGGCGATACAGCGAAAAACTGATCCATCGTCTCGGCTGATGAAAATCAAGACATCAAAGGAGCCAATTAATCTTCAAAGAAGGGCGATATCTCACCCGTCTGCCACCAGTGATCCAGGACAGGAACCCCAAAACTGGCCTTGGCCCACTCCAGCGTCTCCACGTCGCAGCGCTCGCCGGCTACGAACAAATACCGAAGCCTGTCGGGAAAAGCAACGAAAAGCAGTCATCAACTCCCTGTTGATAACGAAAGCAGTTCAAAGCAGTTTTAAACTCAAACGTGTGTCCCGTAGACTCGCTTGTGCACGTGCTGCTAACTCGGCTACTAGCATGATAGCGGGGCGGGGTGTGCAGGAGTCAGCGCGGCTCCCGTTATTACATTTTTACACGCACCGAAAAAGTGAGGCGCATCAATCTCGCCCGCGTTCAACCAGCCGAAACAGGAACCAAATTAATTTACCGCCACATTTTCTCCTCCCGAAGGAAATACGTCAGCGTTTCCTGTCGAGCTCTGAAACGTTGCCTCGGGTTATTTCTTTGATCTTGATTTGATTTCCCACCCAACAGTAGCGAACATCGGAAACGTTGCCGTTTTGTTTACGCTAAATAGCGATCAAGCTAACATTTCTTAAGGATTCTTTGAGATGTATAAGTTGATGTAAAGTAAGCGTAAAAAACACCCCTTTAAAGCCAAAAACAGCGTAATATCATCTATGTGTCTCAGCTTCTGTTAGCCAGTTAGCTTTCCCTGTTGCTAACAAAGGCAGAAATTAAAGTGAGCGTGATTTAAATACCTTAATCAAAGGGATTGCATCTTTAAATCACAATTAGCTGAAGGCTAATAGTTTCAGATAATTCCAAACCATAACAAACACGTATCTGCTAGCTTTTATCGGTCTTTCATGCTACGGCGCCTTTTGAAGGTGCTAATTTCACCATCACCGGCTCTGAATCGTCCTTTAAAGTCAGACCTTTTGCTCTGAAGCGATCTTCAATAAATCAGCCTGACGACGACGTTCCGGCTATAACAATAAATCTGCTGCCTCCCGCTGCCTGCTGATAACGCTCACAGATTTCTGCTCTGAAGGCAAAAACGCTCTAATCTTTCGTCGTCCTCCGAGGGGAGAAGCGGCTTTCACCGCAAGGACGAGCCAACGGGAACGAGCTTAAACCGTCTCGGAGGACAAATATGGGGGGGGTTTCCTGGGGGCAAAGGTCAGTCAGACTCTGGCGAGCTTCATGACTGGTTTTGGAGACAATTTCAGGCAGCTAAACTGGGAAGTTCTGAACCGACACAAGAATGTCAAGTTTCCCCTGATGGGACTGGACTCTGTGTGGGCGGAGCTTCACATATCCACATCAGGCTGGACTCTGTGTGGGCGGAGCTTCACATATCCACATCAGGCTGGATCTGTGTGGCGAGCTCACATAGCCACATCAGGCGGACTCTGTGTGGGCGGACTTCACATATCCACATCAGGCTGGACTCTGCGTGGGCGGAGCTTCATTTACCTGGACAGGGGGTACTTTTTCCCAATGGCAGCGTGGGGGTCCTGCTGGCGGATGGCTCGGATGGCCGTCGGGGCCGTGAACATGGAGGCGGCGCCGTACTCCGACAGGACCCGGAAGAACGCCCCCGCGTCCGGGGTCCCCACAGGTTTGCCCTGCGAACATAACAAGCAGCAGCCGGTCACGTGGACGCTAATGTTCACGCTAACGCTTTTGAAGAGCTCCACATATCGCACAAAGCTGATACTCTAAGTGACACCGATGAAAATTCCAGATACCAAACGCGTATCTGCTGTTGCACTGTGGGAGAAACGCTTGTTCCAGGGGAGGCGGGGGGGGTGGACAAACCTGAAGGAGGAGAAATAACTGCAGCAGTAAACAGCCCGCCCGCCCCCGCCTGTGGTTAAATATTTGCCAGCGTGCAGATCAAAGGTAAAAGGTTTATCTGAGCTCTGCTGCCGTCACACAGGTGAGAGAAAGCTGCGAAAACCGTCAGCGCGGCGCACGTTAGCCTGAGCCGCGCAGTAGGGGGTCGTCTCTTTGATCTCAATAAAGGAGGGAAAAAAAACATAGAGCTTGTTCAGCTTTCAACGTTTATATTTACGGCCCTTTGGTTTCACGATAAGCTTCATTTCACGGGCAATTAAGCCGCATTCAAACACGGACGCAGCCATTAATCCTGCAGGTGGACGGCCGGCTTTGAAGGCTAGCTAAGATGCTAAATGAGCACACCTGCACTCGTGTTCAGCTCGACGCATCCTATTTATTTTAAGAAGACCATTTAAGCTCTGAACTCCACGCAGACGTTTAGCGCTACAAAGCTAACAGATGCTACAGGACAGGAGCTAACGGCAGCAGGTTGTGGCGTTCTGGCCGATTCAGCGAGCTTCTCTTTAGCTAAACACTCAGCGGTCGATGGAACCAGTTAAACCAGCAGCTTCAGCGGGACGAACCTCGTAGAGAATTGTGCTGTTGCCGTGGAGCAGAGGAGCGTAGCAGATGTAGGAGTGACCCACGACCCAGCCCAGGTCGGACGCCGCCCACCAAACCTGCAACAAGAAACGCGTCAACGGGGTTGCCCTGTGGGCGGGCCGGGCCGGTGGCCCCGGGAGAGCGTGGCGGCAACGACTCACATCTCCTGGACTGAGTCCATAAACGTTGGACATTGTCCAGTGCAGCGTCACCGCGTAGCCCCCAGTGTCCCGCACGATGCCCTGGAGGACAAAAACAAGACATGCGTCAGTCGGGCTGGTGTGCTAAGCTAACTGGTTGGTTTTCTCTTGATTCCCCGGCATCAAAGAGCAGATCAAAGCGCAGATCAGGTCTTTGCTTTAAATTTCTCTGACCTCGGGATCTCCAGGGGGAACTACCAGCTGGTAATTGAATTACACCTGACGGCAGGTCGTTACCGCCCGACTTGCTCTTATTTTCCCGTCACGGCTGTTTAGATCAGCTCGAACACGCCGGGCGAGGACGCTAAAGTAAACCCTATTTAGGAGAGCGCGCGCCGCCGCCGGTACCTTCGGTGTCCCCGTGGTCCCGGACGTGTAGAGGACGTAGAGCGGGTGGTTGGAGGGGACGGAAACGCAGTCGTGGGGCCGGGCCGTGGCCATCTCCTCCTCCCAGTCCAGACCCAGCGCCGGATCCATGGAAACCTTCTCCTGAAACACAAACGGGTGAGAGCCGAGCTTCCTGACGCACCTGAACGCACCCTAAACACGTCTACATTCTTCTGAGGACACAAATGGAGCAACCAGCCTTCGTTTCAATCCATTTCTGACCTTGATGAGAGAAGATAAGGTCATATCACTTTATATTGGCTCTTCAGAAGAACCCAAAGGTTCCGCTAGCGTGGGAGGGCCAAAGAGAACAAAGGAGAGATCAAAGGGAGCGCCGGGGGCTCCTACCATGTTGGGCCTGTTGTAGATGAGGACCCTGGTGGGTCTGTGGGAGCTCAGCTCCAGGGCCTTCTCCACCAGAGGGATGTACTCCACGCGGCGGCCCGGCTCGATGCCAAACGAGGCCGTGATGATCATCTTGGGCTGAGGAGCGGGCGTTTGGGTCAGGCGGCGTCAGGGAAGCGCAACGGGAATGTTTTCTTTTTCTGACCTTGGCGTGATCGATGCGGACGGAGAGCTCCCTGGAAGCGAAGCCTCCGAATATGAGGCTGTGGGGGGCGCCGATCCGAGCGCAGGCCAGCATGGCCATCATGGCCTGGGGCACCATGGGCATGTAGATGACCACCAGGTCTCCTCTCTGCACGCCGTTCTTCGCCAGGACCCCCGCCAACCTGGACACCTGCAAAAGAATTCCCACTGTGGTCACGTTTAACGTCCACATCAAAGAGTGGGATCAAAGAGATAAAAGCTCTCACCTGGTCCTGGAGTTCCCTGAAAGTGATGAGGGCTTTGGCTCCGCCCACCGGGCTGTCGTAAATGATAGCCGGCTGGTCTCCGCGGCCGCTCTCCACGTGTCGGTCCACGGCGTTGTAGCACATGTTCAGCTCCCCCCCGACGAACCTGAGAGTCGGGAAAACCACATCACAGCTATGACTGACCCCATCGAACCTTTTCAGATTAAAAAAACACATTCGGCTCCGGGACGTTTCGCTTTTGATGTTTGACTGGAAGGGTTAAAGGTCATTTTAACAAATGTCGGATTAAAAATAAAAATAGGATAGCATTTATATAGGAGTGTTTTCATGCTGCTGTGCTCGTCCAGGAGTGTTTTCATGCTGCTGTGCTCGTCCAGGAGTGTTTTCATGCTGCTCTGATCTTCCAGGAGTGTTTTCATGCTGCTGTGCTCGTCCAGGAGTGTTTTCATGCTGCTCTGATCGTCCAGGAGTGTTTTCATGCTGCTGTGCTCGTCCAGGCGTGTTTTCATGCTGCTGTGCTCGTCCAGGCGTCACCAGCGCGGCTGAATCACGTTTCAGTGTGTTGTTGCGTAACTTCCTTTAAAGCTTAAGTTCAACGCGCGGGCTCCTCGGGGCAACTCGCACTTGCAGGTTGTTGTTTTAATGCAACTGTTGCGTTTTAAAAATAGAATAAAAGGTTTGGTGGTGCGCAACCCGATGACGTCACTAAGCTCGCAAACTTTCTCCAAATTCCTTAACCCGCAACGCTTCCCAAACGCGCACGACCCCGCTGCTCTGTCCCCCTGGAAACCCACCAGTTGGGGAAGACGGGATCCTCCACGTGCACGGTCTTGCTCCAGGGTTGGAACCACTTCAGGTGGCTCCCCGCCTCCCCCCAGAACCTCTCCGGGTCCTCTCTGGCCGCGGCGGCGGCTCGGCCGTACGCGGACTCGGACGGGTGGGTTCCGGAGCTCTGCGGGGCGACGCACTTCCGGGCGGACGCGCGTCCTTTCTCGGGCGTTAGAAGCGTCCAGAGTCTGGAGCTGCGGGCGCAGGAGGACACACGCACGGCGAGCATTGCTGCAGAACCTCCGGGGGAGAATTGTGGCTGCAGCCGAGGAAACCGCCTCATCAAACCCAGAGCCACGTCATCCACGCACGACGGAGCTCAGCCCGCCCAGAAACTGCCGAACTTGGAGATAAAACATGTTTTTGTTTTTTTTCAGAGGGGAAATATGAGGAAGAGAAAGAAAACAACCAGATATGCGTTAAAAGTCAGTCGATCGTGTCCATGTTGCAGGTTGTAAATGCAAATGTTTCCAAAACATCCATATTCATATAGAAATCTTCATCTTTAGCATCGATCCGGGTGCTTTTATTAAATGAAGCGACCCGACGTGACCTCTCACCCTGCTCCACGTGACAACTGCCTTGAAACGCTCTCCCGGAAAGCCCCGCGCAGTCCTGGAGATCCTGGAAATATCAAGGCAGCTTTGGACAGCCTTTATGGTCTGGATGGTAAACCCCCCCGAGGGGCCCCTCTGCCGTCTTCCAGGTCCCACTCTGAGCCGCCAGAAGGTCTCATGATCGGGGCCATAACAGGCGAGCGGGCTGGCGGAGCTCCAGGCCCTGGTAATAACCGCTGCGAGGGCCAATCAGGCTCCCACTAAAGGGCCCATTCCATCTCTTTGATTCCACGGGCGTGAACATTTGGAGGCAGAAATCACTCGGCCGCCATCAGAGGCCAATTAGTGGAGTTTATTTGGGAAAGATTAGGCTGCGGGCTGTGTTCTGCTGCCTGCAGAGCGCCGGAATATGGCCTCAATAAAGCGCAGACGCTCCGCTAATGAGCTCCTTCACAGTTAGTTAAAATAAGCGCAGCGTTCGCCGTTTACACGCGCTTCAAATCACAGCAAAAAGCCGTCTCCATCCTCCTCATTTGTGCAGAGGAAATTTGAAGCCTTCAGCAGTCTGTCGGTGGTTAGAATGAAACACAAACTTTACATGCTAGCAGGAGGCTAGGTCAGGTCGGTTTATATAAGGCTAGCTTAGCTTCAAGGCCGTCAAATGCAAGTAATTGATCAAAAATAGCCTAAAATGACTTAAAATTACGGCTTTGCATCTTTTTCTTCACCACTAATGATACGATGGTGGGGGGTTGTGGCGCCACCCAGCGGCGGGGGCTGGGAACCGCAGGATGGCACCCGTGCGAGGCCTAAAGGTGCCAGATTTCAGTTTCGTCCTTAAACTCTTCCATTATTTTATCGACATGTTGGCTAAATCACGTTGACCAAGGACGATCCCGCCTTTCTGGACTCGTGAGGGGGAGGGGGGGGGGGGATTATCCTAATCCGGTTCAGGATGCAAAATCTCACCGGCAACCTTCTGATGATCACGAGTCAGCCCCCGCGGGACCATGGACCCTCATCTATGTTAAAGAACCTGGCACCGGCTAACAGGTTCTGGTCTGCAGGGCCACGCTGGGGCCTCTGGGGGGGGGGGGGTTCAAAAAGCCTCCTCTAATCCAGTTTTTATTTTATTAAAAAAAAGATGTTTGTGTCCCCTCACATGGACGGACGCCTGTAATCTCCGCGTGGCCTCTTTTCCATCTAAGCCCACAGCACCAGCGCACATCTGCCTGCAGCTGGGGGGGGGGGCACATCTGGGTCGGCAGCTGCGGCCATTAAATGGAAGGAAAATTGAATCTATAACGTGGATGGAGGCTTAGAAATGATCCTCGGGGTGAAGCTGCAGAGGCGAGGGTGAAGGGTGATGCCCCCCATCGCCTCAGTGAATGCTGGGATAGACCCCCCCCCCCCCCCCCCCCCTTTGGTTTTATTCACT
The DNA here is from genome assembly GCF_003711565.1 of Takifugu flavidus. Taxonomy (NCBI): domain Eukaryota; kingdom Metazoa; phylum Chordata; class Actinopteri; order Tetraodontiformes; family Tetraodontidae; genus Takifugu; species Takifugu flavidus. The sequence goes on along the minus strand of NC_079541.1, from coordinate 5,883,991 downwards.
TTTGTTAATCTAAGAAATGAAAATGTTGTGGACACATTTGGATTTTTCTCTCCAATTTGAATGCGCACATGTGCACGTAAGCAGGTGGAAACACCTCTGATGCTGCAGCCTCTCCCCCTCCGTCTCTCCTCCTCTCCCTCCCTCTCTCTCTCTCTCCTCCCTCCCTCCCCTCTCCTCTATCTCTCTCTCCTCTATCTCTCCCCCTCTCCTCTATCTCTCTCCCCCTCTCTCTCTCCCCCTCTCTCCCCCTCTCCTCTATCTCTCTCTCTCCCCCTCTCTCCCTCTCTCCTCTATCTCTCCCCCTCCCTCCCTCCCTCCCTCCCTCCTCTATCTCTCCCCCTCCCTCCCTCTCTCCCTCCCTCCTCTCTCCTCCTCTCCTCCCTCTCTCCTCTCTCTCCTCTCTCTCCTCCCTCCCTCTCTCTCCTCCCCCTCCCTCCCCCCTCCTCTATCTCTCTCCCCCTCCCTCCCTCTCTCTCTCCCCCTCTCTCTCCTCCCTCCCTCCCTCCCTCCCTCCTCTCCTCCCTCTCTCTCTCTCTCTCTCTCTCCCCCTCCTCCCTCTCTCCTCTCTCTCTCTCCCCCTCCCTCCCTCTCCTCCCCCCCTCTCTCTCTCCTCCCTCCCTCCCCTCCCTCCTCTCTCTCTCCTCCCTCCCTCCCTCCCTCTCTCTCTCCTCCCTTCCTCCTCTATCTCTCTCTCCCTCCAGTCTCCAGTCAACAGCAGTCATGGCGACAGTGGTCCAGCCGCTCTCCCTGGAACGAGGTAAGGCGCTCGCTTCTTTCCATCTTGGCTCTCCGGGAAACTTCCCCGCGGATCTGCGGATCCACCCGCCGATGGATCCACGCGCTCGTGCCTGACACGGATCTCCAGATCTCTTCACCACTCGCCCTTTATTTTATTCACAGAAATCGTCCCGCCTCTCTCTTCCGTGCGTGCGACCCTTTTTGCAGCCAGGGGCGCGCATTCTGGGGTTTTGGGGGTCCGTTTTACAATATCGTGGAGATCTTTGTGGTTTATGAAATGATATCAAATGAGATCAGCGTCCTCGCCCCTCTCACAGCGCGTCTTGTTCATTCCCATCTATATTATATAACCTCCCCCCGTGGAACGTTATCGCGGCTTTCGCTCCATCTGGAACCACACGAAGCCGCTCAGGCGCGTTTAAATGCAATAAGAATGGCAGTTTATCAGGAAGGAGGCAACTTTAGTAACTGGATTATGCGGAAATGAGGAGGAAACGCGGGTTCTTTCATGGGATAAACTATATGAACGGGACCTCTTAGGGATTGTCATTTAAAAATATATGAATATGTAATTACCCATTTAGCTTCATGCTATTGTTGCACCACAGGTGACCCAGAGAGGAAGCATGTAGCCTAATGGCAGATCACTGACTGGGGCATATGTGTGCATCTCCTGACCTCATTGTTGCCCCCCCTCCAAAGGATGACATAATTCCTGATATAGTGGCTCAAATGGAATAGTGTGCAAATGTAATAATGATGAAGCCTCAGGGAGGGAATAGAAGCTGTCAAATACAGAAAGAAGACACCCTAGCCCCCCAACACACACACACACACACACACACACACACACGCACAGAGGTGTTATAAATAAACCATATCTGGTGCTAGCATGAATTATCACGCTGCAATCTATGTGATTAGTGTCGACGTTAGCCGCAGCTTCGCTTGTGCTGAGAAACGTTTGTTTGCTGACATGTTTAATTGATGTTTGTCTGAACTCGTGAAGCCTGAGCTGGCGTTGAAACGGGACCTGCGGGACATTGGAAATGTAAAGGAGGTCAGCTGGCGGCTCCAGGGCACGAGCGCAGTAATGATAGTTTTCACACAGCGGCTATCGGGCAGGCGTAGCATCACAGGCTGGCGCCACCTTTTCCAGAAAACACGACTGTAATTGCTAATTTAAGGGTAGCCGCGGCTTGTGCTGGGTGTGTGCTTAAAATTCTGAGTGTCTGGAACACACAGGGAGGAAACAGGCAGATGCTGCCACTTGGATGCCTGGGCGAAAAGACCATCCGTGGCTGCCTTTCCTGTTTCCTCAGAGGAAATATCGGTGACAGGCCGCCATCCCATAAAGAACAATGGACCCGGCGGAGTTCCCCTGCACACAAACTGTGTATCTGGGTTTTGATTATCGCTGAAAGGGTTTTAACAGGAAGTTTCTCGAAAAGTTGAACGCTAACAGAGCAGGCAAGCTCCAGCTGCTGGTGAGAGGCAGCGGAAAGAGTTTATGCTCCGGTTACTGTTTCTGCTGCTAACGTCCTCCCACGACTGAAACGTACGCTAACACCAAAAGACGGAACTAGCTTAGTTTATTGTCTCGAGACGTTAAAGTGAAACGTTAGCAAGTTCAAAGGAAACTGCTTAAAAAACAAACTGTTTACAATTCAGGTCTTCCCAGAACGACTGCTGCCCCCTCCTGGTCCGGAGGCTCATCGTCCTTCACAGATTGTGTGTTTTTGGTCGCACTGCTGCAGTTGTGACACGTTCCCGTGTAGCATATTCTGCTCAGACACACGCGATGTGGAGCTCCTTGCCGTCGGGGATCGTTCTCAACGTCGAGTGCTGTGATCGCGGCCCCGAGGCAGTCGCAGGAGTCTTCCTCCCGTTCTCTGAGAAAGACGCCGTTTCCAATTCCGACTTTATTCCCATCACGCGCAGGATAGCAGAGGACAGTCGGACGCCACGTGTAGCCGGTTGTATGTCAACGTAACATAAAAGTCAGCGTTCTTACAGTCGACGCCTTGAAGGGATGTTCAGTAATTAGCGGGGAAGCACAAGACATTTACCGTAACGACTTCGGTTTGGCCACAGGCTCCTTCAGGAGCCATTAACCCTCCAGAGACAATATTTATTCGTGGCGTTTGGAAGGGCTCCTCGCTGTGGGATAAATTGGATCTCATTTTGTTGGCATCAAGGCGAGCTTTGTTTGGTAGAACCCCGTCAGCCCGTTTTAATCTACCGGAGTGTGATTGTGTTTGTGTTTGTGGGCAGAACCAGCAGCAGCCTGGCTGAGGGCATCAAGGACGAGCGGGTCAATGTGGCGCTAACAGATGGCGCGGCCTTTTTGGTGGCGTGTAATCCCGGAGGGTACCCGGGTCAGCCGGGAGTCTGAGAAAGTCTTTTGTCCCCGCCGCTGAGGTTTCAAACATCACGCAGGTGTGTCAGAAAGACGCTCGGCTCGGCTTCTGTTCGAGATCCACTCATTAAATCAGGAAATTGGAACGACGCCCGGCGCGAGCGCCCGTCCCGCGGCGGCGGCGGCAGCGTCGAGCCTCATCGAGCGCCGGAGCCTTCATTACGTGTCACCGTGGCTTTGTTCATCCCCGCCTCGCGACTCTAATGAGCGGATGATGAGGCTGACCTTTTTCAGTCGCAGCCTCGTGCAGGAGGAGCGCGAGGAAATGAGTTTCGAGACTGTGGCGGCAAACAGACGATCACGGTTCATCATTGTCAACACGGTCGTTGAAGCTGGCGAAACAGAGAGAATGAGCTGCTTCCGTCCCTGCTGGGGCGAGCCGGGGACATTTATTTGCTCCACCGGCAACGCTTCGCCGTGGTATTTGCTTGGCTCTTCCCCAGCACCGCCATGCCGAGGCCACGGGGTCAGATTTTCAACGGGTAAAGTCACATGCTCGGAACGCTGCCGATTACGGGTTTATTGATGCGGCCGCGCGGTGACGACGGCAGAAACAGACAGTGATTAATGTTGCAGTGGAGCCTCGGGGAATCGGCGCAGGCTGGGAATTTGCATCACAAGCGCAGACTCGTGAGAAATAGGTGGGTTTTTTTTTCCCACTCTTGAGATTAATGTGGCCTCTCCAGGTTGACGCGGAATAAACAAAAGCGATAATAAACCTATGTAAAAGGAGAGAGGAGCCTTGGAAGGTCCTGGGCTGCGTGTTCTACTGGAAAGTATCAGCCTTGTTTGGAGAACGGCTCAATAGCCTCGCAATTAAATGTTAGGGTGGGGGGGTTCTAACAGAACGCTCACCAGCCCAGCAGACGGCATGAAGACCTCGAACGTGCAGGGAAGAAGGACCAAGCAAAGCCACAATACTGCACAATGCAACACTCCCACGAAGCCAACCAACACTCAGCAAGAGAAACCAAACCAGCACCCTGGCCCTGATGGGCAGAAGCACCCTCCTGCCTGCAGTGCCAGCTGCCGCCAATTGGGCTCCACAACGCCCCCTGGGGGACAAATCAGGCACAACCCTGGACCCCAACATTAAAACCTTCAATCCTGGAGCATCGCTCCCTTCTAAAGGGAGATGAAGTCCTGGCAGGACCGCTGCTGCTCTCATCAGAGGTTACATGGTTCCAGTGTCGCCGACCAACAAGCTTATCACTTACTTTAACTCCACAAACAGGCTGAATGGCTCATTTTGCGAGTGAGAGGGAACGCGGAGGCAGAACCCATCAAGCTGAACACACACAGTGATCTAATTAAAGAGCCGCTTCGGGGGTCTGCTAAATCTGGCAGTCGTAGCGTTTAGGTCTGGGCTCACCGCACTTGGGAGGACGTCCACGTTCTGGACTCAAAGATCCCTCCAGGTCTCCTGAAGTCGGCAGAGGCGAGGCGCTGAAATAAACCTCTTGATTTTTACTCAAGCCCTGGAGTCTTTTTATTAAACGTTAGTTTAGCATCAGCAGGTGGGACAGAGCAGAAAACCAGTCCGGAGGTCAGAGAAACCGGCCCGGTTTCTCATCACATAGTTTGCTCAGCAGGGGGCAGCAGCCTCGGACCATCCAAGGTGGCTCAGACTGAGGGGGCAGACAGATGTAATCCTCCAGCACGTCCTAGCCCAACCCCCAACCCCCCCTTGTTCAGACACCTCCAACACCTCCTGGTGGAGGCTGGCTCTCCTCAGTGGAGGGTTCTGATTTGAGAGCCCCCCCCACCACCACCACCAAGCTGGGTCAGTTATCAAGGTCAGTCAAGTCGGTAGCATTAGGACTTCTTTCACCCGCTCAGAGTCGGATCACCTCATGTTGCTGCATGTCCGATGCATCGTTTGCTCTTGATGATGAGGGACCACCTCGTGGACCACCACGGTCACGTCTGACAGACCACCAGAACCACCAGACCACCAGACCACCAGACTGCTGATGGCGTTTCAGGATCTGAACCAACAAACGAAGCGGGTCGGCCGCATCTCTGATGTTCAGATACCGCAAGAGAAAGATAAAGGTTGTTAGCCAAAATGCTAACATCCTAAAGGTTCCTGTAGCTTTAAGGAGGACAACCATGACCTGGGTTGTGCCTTGGGATGAACTGAAGAAGAGAAAACTGCGCAGAAAAGTTCGGACTTAATCACGCAAACAATGAAGAGATGAGATATAAATGAATAAAAGCGGCTTGATGGAGGTTCGAGGCTGTGATGTGGGTCAGGAAAATGGCTCTAATGAGCACATGGAAAAAATCTGGACCTGGATTTAATGAGAAGGACGGAGACCTGCAGGAACACTGCCCCTGCTGCCCGGAAGAGGAACAGCTCGTTATCACAAAGATGTCTGATAGGATAGCACAAACACTTTCACACTTAACTCCAAATATTTATCTGAAGATCTTTAAAAATGCATACAAACCTCTTTCCTCCACGGCCAGCCTGGAATTGTTTGGCTACGAGCTAATTAGCATTGTCCCGACGACTTGTCTCGGTGCCAGATGTCATCTAACGAGCCACAACTCTCCCTGGACTCATTTGGCGAGCTGTAACTGGTCGCACTGGGAAAGCAGCCTGCAATTTCCAGCTGATCAATGTAATCTTCTCTCCTTTATTACAGTCAGCTTAAAATAGAAACAGGCGATATGCGCTTCCGCGGGGCATGTGGCGCAAAGGGCACGGGAAGAGAGGCTAAAGCCGATGTAGCGTGAACGGTAAAAGCTACCGTTTGTCCTCGGTGCTCAGCTGAACATTGCTGGTGGTGCGGCAATAAAGTCGATGGGTTGATTTCTGCTTCGGGCTTTTCTGTTTTCCAGTGCGTTTGTACAGATGTTAGCATGTTGGTATTGATTACATTGCCCCTTAGTGGCCAAAGTGTGTCAACGCAGCCTCACAGAATCCTGAAATACCTTTTTTTTTTGTGTTCTTTTTGGACGACTGAATCACAAAACGAGCGTTTTAATCTACATTAAAATGATCTATCGATGACTCCCTTCACAATAAAGTCCGAATTAAGCCACGGGAAGACGGGGATTGACGGATTGTGGGAATACAGCGGCTGTAAATCTGCAACACCCCTGCTACCTTATCGATTCAGAGATCAACGTGCACAGATTGTCCACCAAACTGCTGCCCTCCCCGACGGTTTCAGGGGGTCAGAAACGAATCGGCCCAGTTGGCGCCGAGCTGCGGCTCAATTTAGCCTAAATTCTCTGAAACACCTGCAGGTTCCTCTCTGGGGTTCTGACCACCAACGATGTGCCACAAAGCTTTTTGTGCTGTTGTGCTAGCTCGGCTGTTAGCTTCCCTGCCGACGCTGACCTCTGACCTCTCTCCTCCGCCTTCCTGCCAGATGTTGCCAGAGCCATCGAGCTGCTGGAGAAGCTGCAGGAGTCGGGCGACGTCCCCGGACACAAGCTCCAGTCCCTGAAGAAGGTGCTTCAGAGCGAGTTCTGCACTGCCATCAGAGAGGTGGGAGACGAGGCCGGGCGGGAAGTGATCCCGCTCCAAGCCTGTTTTCATTGTTACGGTTTTGTTTTTTTTGTCTTCACGGACGACCTTTACTTCAACGCTTCAGCCGAGTTCGTGTTTTCGTTGGCATTGTTGCTGTGTTCTCTTACTGTCACCTCCAGATCAGCAGAATTCTGCCAAAAAATGATAAAACAGCTAAAAAACAAGCTAAAATTAGCATTCATGGCTAACGCCGTTTCTGTCAGCTTATTTAAGACTCCGATCGAGCTGAGGCAGCTTTAAATAGTAACAAAAACCATCAGTGATGAATTTCTGCTAATGCCACCTTCCCACCTAGCCAGATGCTAATTAAACCGCAATCCCAGCAATACAATTAAGTAAAGTTGGCTGATTGAAATGGTAAATTTAAGTTTGAGTATGCATAAAACCTCGGCTGCACTCCTAAATTGGCAATTATCTGGAAATTCCAGCTGCCACGGCGACGCTAAAACGTGCTAATGAATCGTTCCGTTGTTTCGGCCAATATTGTGCAAAAAATCCTGCATAATGAAGCTTTTCGTTTATTGGTTCTGGTCCAGAGTCACCGCAAGAACTGTCATTCAGGAAACAAACACACACACACACACACACACACACACACACACACACACAAGATAGTTAAACTGACTACATTTGATTCTAATTGGGAGCTAATGTGTGGAACGGATCTTTCCATAACGACGCCTGACAACAGTGAGAGAATAATAAGCTGGTTTCCAGCTCTGCTCTGCGGGTCAGTCACGATCTGACACCGCCGCCCCCCCACCACAGCCAAACTGATCTCAGCACCCGCGGGGAAATGACAGTAAGTGCGTTTACATGCGCATCTCAATTGGACGACACTTGGCATGAATAACTTATGCAACCAGACTTTCTGTCCACAAAGTTGGAAGTTGTTGGAGTATGGGTGCAGTCAGGCTTCCCCCCTCCCCGCTAGGTGGCGATTTGTTGTTATTGGGCCGCACCGTTTGACCTTTAAGGTCACAGCACAACAATCCATAAAGAAGTTAGCCTGCGAGGTAGCAGCCACAGCTACATCAGCGAGTTTACGAGTTTGTGTAAAAAGGGACACAGCAGCCCACCAGTTCAGCCAAACCCGGTCTCCGTGGATACCCAGACACTCGGGAATTAGCGGTCTGTGCTGTGGCCGACTGTGGTTTACGGTCGATTACAGAGACGCAACAGCTTCTCTTACCAATACTGAGCCGGGACCAGGACAGGCTGGAAGGGCTGGCTAATGCTAGCCGCTTACCGTTACTGCTTTTTTTGGGTTCAAGGAAAATCCTTCTAAAATGGCCAAGAAACCCAAGAGGCAGGAAAAACTGCCTTTTAACAGGCAGAACCCCTGAGCAGGTCCAGCTTCCCAAATGGACTTTTCTATGCCTTTGATTAGAGAGTTTAAAAAAAAACGGCAAAGGAGTGAGTAATAGCGTCCTTCATCAGCTTTACTCTGCAGTCAGTTTTCCGCTTCAGTGGACAATTTCAATCTCTGTAATTGACTTTTTTTTTTTAGACAGAAGTAAAAGTGAGCGGGGGGGTGGGGGTGGGGTGGCTTGTGCTGAGTCCAGCGCAGCGCCGCCGCCTCCCACGTTAGGCTGAAAAATGAACGCATCGCCACACTGAGTGGTTTCCATAGCATGGTTAGCGGCCGAGGGAGGGAGGGAGGGCGTGTTCTGGTTCCTCTTCTGACAGCATTAACCCACCAGCCCCGCCCTCCCCCGCCGCTCGGGAGATAGCCGCCCTTGGGATGCGGCGTTGCCACGGCAGCTCGCCCCGCGGGCGCCACTCCCGCTTCTCTTTGTGTATCACCCCTGGTTCCAGGTACTGTCGTCCCATCAGGGACCACGTGAGCAACAAACACTCAAGAACGGAGCAGATTAGAATCAACCTGCATCCATCCAATTAACAAGTGATTAAAAAAGCTGCTTTTTCGGGGGTCAAATCCAAGGAGGGGGAGGGGCTTAAAAAATTACCGTCACATTAACTGACGACCAGAAGCTCTGAAAGTGAACCTGGATTTTCTGATTCTGGCGAGTTTCCCTTTCAGAACGGCAGCTTTGACGTTCCTGAGCAGCAGCTTGGGGATACATTTGCCCCTCTGTGACCTTTCCTGTAATCCCAGTCCCATTCCCATTCCTCCTGAAAGTTCAAAAACCTGAAATTAGCCCACTGCTCGTCCTTCTCGTCCCGTCTTTTACGCCACTTGTTTGCATTTGGGAGGGATTCAGTGTCGAGATTAGCACTGAAAGACGAGCGTAAGCGGAGACTTTGAGGTTCTGGCGCACAGTAACTCCCAGAATGAGGGTATCCGGGTGGTTTCCGTCAGTCAGCGCCGTTAATGCATTCTGGATCTGCGGGGCCAGCTGTGCACGAACACGATAGTTGACGACGTGGGGCTCCGACACGCTAATCACACCTGTTTCTTTGCTTCATTCAGGTGTACCAGTACATGCACGAAACCATTACAGTGAACGGATGTCCAGAGTATCAAGCAAGGGCTACGGCTAAGGTAGGACTGTTAGCAATGAAACACACCATAATGTTCAAGTTTCCCACGTAGCTAATGTGGGCATTTATGTCAATTAAACGTGAATGATCATTCAGCATTGTCATTGGTCAGACTGTAGAAAAGGAGGTAAAGCTTCCGATGTGGGGCCAGGGCAGGACTGAAATCGTTTTGTCTGACATATACAAACTAAAAAGGTGGAATTTTACCTTAAAAACTGCACAAGCGCATCCTCACCTGTTGATCAGGGATGGGGATCTTCCTTCCCACTAAACAAAGAGCTGCTAGCTCACAGAGAAGCACAAAACACAAAGCTAGGCTAAAGTTTACATTTCTAACCACGCGTCCACCTTTACAGTCAGGTTTCATAATCAAATCTTTCGGAGAAAATCAGACTCGTGTTAGCTACGACGTCCGTGTAATCACTCCTTGGCTCTTTGATTTGCACACTGGTCTCAGAAAGGCTTTGATTTGAGCCATAAATCTTCCTCCTGCCTCGCATGACGCTCACACAGGACTGTCGCAGCCTCCAAGCAACCATTTGTAATCCGCTTTACACCCACAGCAGCCGTAGTGTGTTACGCAACCGGGATGAGAAACACGCTCCATAAATCAACAGCGCCACAAAATGCCTTGTATTCAGCGTTTGTCTTTGTTGACGCGCAACCTAAGTTATTGATCTTCTCACGTTGGACTTTTTCCCCTCCTTTAATGAAGTCGGAGCCCTGTTCTGTGTTGGGGCTGCAGCTTTAGTTTAATCTCAGACTGTGAGAACGAGTAAAACGCTAATTGTTTGCAACAGACTGAACCTGAAGAGTTCTAAGATGATGTTTTTCTGGGCTTCAGAGTCCAGCTGGGTCCACTCGAGCAACGGCAGGAAGGAACGCTGCAGACGTGGCTGAGAGCAAGTGTGTTTTGTCTGCTGTGGGCAGCGTGCAGACGTACAAACTGTTGGAGGTATCGAATAGCCGTATGCCATCAGCTTAAATTAGCCAAAGGTCCCTTGAAAGCTTCCATATTTAGACCAATTTGTCACACGGTTGAAGCGCGAGTTAAGATTGTTAGCTAGGCTGAGAACTTACATGCTGACAGCTTTAGCAGATCCCAGCTGCCGAAAAGGCAGGATTGAGCTATTAGCCTAGCTTAAGTTGATCTAATGGGAGTCGACAAAGGAGGTTGTTGTGGCGTGAAAGTGCAGTGAATAGTTAAAAATCAGAAAGGGCCAATCACAGCTTGTCTCGCGCTAGCTTTAGCATCGCCCACAAATCAAGGCCAATTAGCCCCTAGTTCAATATTCACACCCACTTTTACTATTGGAAGAACAGAACATTTTTGGTCCTGTTGAACTCAGAAATGGTTCACAAAAAAAAAAGGCTATTTTTATCCAAAAAGCTCCACGGCTCTATTTTCATCCATCAGATGTGTCGGATCTAACGACCGGAGCAGAAGTACCTGAGCTCTGACAGTCAGGCAAAAGAATAAAATAAGTTCCGTCTCCGCCCGGAGTGTCTGCGGAGTCTTTAAGCAGCTTTTAAACCCCGTCCTACTTTTCTATCTTTACCCTCTTACGGATGCGTCTTTAAAAATTCCCTTTACTTCAAGAAATAAGCCCTAAACCGGGAGCACATTCTGGAGTGAACCAGCCAGCTTAGCCGTTCTAAATCGTATCATATTATCAAAGCTATGAGCGGCCCAGTATAACCAGTATGATATGGTCTACTTGAGTTATTCAGACGTCAAATCTCCCAACGCTCTTCATGGTTAAATCAATCCCGGGATCTAATTTTTGCCCGGGGTTTCTAATTACGGACCTTAATGGAGCCTTTGAGGGATGTTTGGGCTCCGGAGAAAATAGCGCCCCTGACTATTCGCATGCTAAAGAGCTCCACCCCGCAGGATTTCCATTCATAACGCTGCTGAGGTTTGGCAGACAGCGGCTACTGCGGACAGACGGATACATCTCTGAAGGTCAGGGCGGCGCGTGACCCCCGCCAGACTGGGTGGCCTGCATGCTAACAAGCCACCTTTGGGTTTGACTTCGGACACCAAGAAAGAAAGAGAGAATCTGTCTGAGAGGGATTAATGTCCAACAATGTGAGAAGAGAGGAAGGTCCAAAATTAGCAAATAGGGGTCCTAGCTAAAGCCGATTACTGTGTGGCTGTGCTTTAGCTTGTAGCCTGTGCACATAATATACACTGTAGCTAGCTTCAGAAAGTGAACGCCAATGTTATACAGCCAAGTTTCATGCTCCAGCGAATACGGTTTTAAAAGTAAGGTAGGTTTTGGAAGGTTCGACCTGTGGGTTAGCGGTGCCTCTCTTTCCTTCAGGCCACAGTTGCTGCCTTCGCAGCCAGCGAAGGCCACTCCCACCCGCGTGTCGTGGAACTCCCAAAGACGGAGGAGGGGCTGGGATTCAACGTGATGGGGGGCAAGGAGCAGAACTCACCCATCTACATCTCCCGCATCATCCCCGGAGGTGTGGCCGAGAGGCACGGCGGTCTGAAGCGAGGGGATCAGCTACTGTCCGTCAATGGCGTGGTACGTAACTCAAGAGCCAAAATGGTTCCTCCAGGAGTTGTGCTCTTTAACGTCGCCACCATCGTCTGGCAGAGCGTAGAAGGAGAACACCACGAGAAGGCGGTGGAGCTGCTGAAGGCAGCCAAGGACAGCGTGAAGCTAGTGGTCCGCTACACCCCCAAAGTGCTGGAGGAGATGGAGGCTCGCTTCGAGAAGCTACGCACGGCCCGGCGGCGCCAGCAGCAGCAGCTCCTCATGCAGCAGCAGCAGAACCTGAGCTCTCAGCAGAACCACATGTCGTAGGTGAGGCGCTTCATTGCTTTCAGGGTGCGGAGAGGGGCGGGCGTTGCTAACACGCGCTAGCTGCTCACTCCAGCATAAAGTACGGAGGCCTGAAGGGGACATTTTTGATTAAAAGATTTGCGTTTTCAGTATTGTTGGTGCTATCTTCTGGGTTCTGCGAGGCTGCTCGTGCTCTGGAAGGACACCCCGGTGCAGTAGAGTCCAGCTTTAGCACCAAAGCTTAAATAAACGTGCACCTTCACGCCATGGACATAGCTTTAACTTCTCAGGCTATTGTCTGACGACTTAATTCCTGTCACGCCACGGCTGATTCTGCACATACTCCAGTTATTCCCTGATCCGCTGGAGGTGGGCGCCCGTCCAAGCGCCGTGGCGCTGCCTGCTTGATCCCCCGGCCGTATCTCTTGTCTTGCGTTTGGCAGAGAGCAGCTTGGGAAGGTATTTAAGAGCTTGTAACACTTTGTTGTGGCGGCGCCTCGGGCAGGGGACCGAGCTGGGATCGGGTTTTATCAACGCCAGCATGTTCACCGCACAGATTCGGTTTGGCGGCGAATAGGCTGAGACGACGGCAGCTGGAGTTCAGACAATAGCGTCAGACTTTAATGGGACCTCCCAGATTTTCTCTTTAGTTGCTTCTCTCACAGCGACACACAGCAAATAACTTCACCCGCAGAAGATGCTAACATAAAAAGTAAAATCGAGTTTTTAGAGTTTGTAGCGCTTCAAACTTTGAAACGATGGCTTATGGCCTATCCCGAAACCCACCACCAGGGGAGGTGCAAGACGCAGAGCCCCGAGAGTTAGCCAAGCAGAACATACACACTCAAGTGTGTAATGGCTAGCGTGACCTCGTAATACAGTGATCTAAGCGCTAAGTCGTCGCGGCGTAGCTGAAAGCTAACATCAACCATAATGGATTTACGAGGATATAAAGCTTTGTGGCGCAGAAAGAAAAAAAAACATCTGTCGCAACTGTTGCCCTCAGTCTTCTTTTGTCTCGCAGGCTCTTCCAAAAGAAGAAGTGAAGGAGAGAATCCACAGGTGGATCACCGAGGACCCCAGAGGAAGCTCGGCGGACGCTCGCTCCTTTGCTAACTCTCTCTCCCCACCTTCCACCAGTAACTGAGCAAAAACTCAAACTCAAGCACGAGGGAGGCTAGCAACAACGATCTCCATTTCCTGCCGTCCTCAGTCGCTCTTCCCCAGTTGTGACATTTTGCTGGAACCCCCCCGATGGTTTAGTTCACTCTCGTTTAACCGCTTTCCCGCCCTCGTTTGTACCGTGCTGTTTTTAAACGACCCCTCAACTGGTGCTTGTCTCCGTGTGAACGACCTTTTCCTTTCTTGTCTTCTGTTTTGGATAAACTTTTTCTTTTTTTTTTTTTTTTAAACCTACTTTCTTGTAGCAGGAGGGGCAATTTTTCTATCTTGTAGGTTCGGCAATAACGCTTCGTTTTTTTCCCCCCCGTCCAGCCACTAAAGTCGTCACCCAAGACCTGTAGAGTTTACGCTGTGTCTGTGCAAACGTACGTTGCTGTAAAAAAGAAAAACGGTTCCCTCTGTAAGGCAGCTTTTGGGTCCAAATGTGTGCCATTCAAAGAGATTAACAGGTGGCATAAATGTGCAATAACTGCTGTGAATGATTGACTTTAAAGGTCCAGTGTGTAAGATTCCTAACAAGAACATTAAGAAAAAATTGGATGTAGTCAAGTTTTCTCTATAGGGCATAAAAAGTGGCAAATGAACGCAGAGAGAAAGGCATGCTAAAGCAGCTAGCAGCACTAGCCTGACATCAGCAAGTTTTTGCGATTTCAACAGATGCTGAATGAATTTGAGGTGGATTCCATGTAAAGGTCCTTCTAAGTATAGTAAATCATGGCTGCATGTAATAGCTTGTACACATTAACGCTGTAGACAACAAATCCTCAGCTAAATCGGTGAAATAGACACTTGTTTATCACAGTTCTTGTTCCCACCACTAGGGGCCGCCAGATTTTACTCACTGGACCTTTTATTCCCGCTCCCTGCTGAGACTTCCACACATTGTCCAGACAAACAGAATGTCAGAAATAAACCTAAAGAAATGAAAATGTTAAAACTCTGTTTATTTTTCAAACATCTGTGCTGTATAGTTTATGAGATCAGAGATTTATCTAAAAGATTTATGGTTTCTTTCATGTCTTCTCTATTTAAAGATTGTTTATTGTAAAGTGCTATCACATAGTTATTACACTTCTGTCCCCTGAATGTTTTTAGAATTCATTTTCCTCCATAACTGTAAACTAAATCTTTTCATTTTGTGTTGCTGTAGCTGATTTTTCTCATTTATCACCGTCTTTGGTGCTAATTGATCTTTAATCTTTTCTTTCCAAACTGGCACCTTTGTCTTGGTTGTTGCTTTTTTTTGTGCTTTTATTTCTGTCGGTTGCGACCTTTTGTTTGTTGCTTCAACGTACTTTGGACTTTAAAGGTGACAAAACTGATTTTAAATTCCCGATTTTGTACTATAAACGCCATTTTTGTGTTCTGGAGAGAACGAAGGGTTTTCTGAGCACATTTGGCCGCTGATCAGCAGGCTCGCCTCTGTTAGCTTAGCAGTTTTTCAGAAAATGTCCCCAAATTATTTGAATAAAAATGCATCACGACTTGGATTGACAACATCATCAGACGTTACGTGCGATTTTTTAGCTTTCGCCCCTTTTTTTAAATACAGAGGGAATGTGATGCTACACCCTTAATGTTCTGATTTAGCTTTACGACTCATTTTTGTATCAACATCACTGGTACTTTTTCTGAATTGACTTGACATTTTTGAAGCTGATGGGTCTTACCGTAAAGATATACAAAAACTGTTGATATGCAATTGTTATACTATATTTGTATAAATAAATCTTTGTGCTTGTGTACAGTGGACACTTTGTTTCTTCTTTCATGGCTTGTTGCTGGTGTTTAGCCTTTTAGCTCACTGTGTTAGCTTTAGTTAAGCTTTAGTTTGTGGAGCGCACTTAGCCAAAGCTCAACAGATTCCTGTCTTTGCTACAGAAAGCTAACGCTGAAGGTTCCTCCGAGGTCACGGTGGGGCAGAACATCAGGTACCATTTTTTCGCCTCTTTACAAAGAGAAAATCACAAAAGAGCTTTTTCTGTCAACAGCTTTTAAACCGCAGCAGCGCAGAAGTGTTCTCTAACGACTCAGCAGCAAATGGGTCAAAGCTCGAGGTGACACAAGAGGGCGAGTGAAAGATCCTCCACCTCCATCCTGTTACACACAGAACTATTCTAGCACCTCCAGCTTTGTGAAATAAATTCTGAATTTGTTCAAGTTTGAACCAGTTCAAGCCACAAGCCAGTCACTCAAACCCATTATTGCTGCCTTTTTCATACAAAAGTATTTGGCCACCTGCGTTGACTCACATATGAACTTAAGTGCCATCCCATTCCTCACCCACAGGGTTCAATATGATGTCGGCCCACCTTTGGCAGCTATCACAGCTTCAGCTCTTCTGGGAAGGCCGTCCACAAGGTTGCCGAGTGTGTTTGTAGGAATCTTCAAACATTCTTCCAAAAGTGCATTGGTGAGGTCACACACTGATGTTGGTGGAGAAGGCCTGGCTCCCAGTCTCCGTTCTAATTCATCCCAAAGGGGTTCTGTCGGGTTCAGGTCAGGACTCTGTGCAGGCCAGTCCAGTTCATCCACACCAGACTCTGTCATCATGTCTTTATGGACCTTGCTTTGTGCACTGGTGCACAGTCATGTTGGAAGAGGAAGGGGCCGCTCCAATCCTGGTGTCCTGGAGCATTCCAAGTTCCTTTCACTGGAACTAAGGGGCCAAGCCCAACCCCTGAAAAACAACCCCACACCATAATTCCTCCTCCGCCAGATTTCCCACTCGGCACAACGCAGTCCGAAATGGATGGAAAAGATGGAAAAGCGTGATTCATCGCTCCAGAGAAGGCGTCTCACTGCTCTAGAGTCCAGTGGCGACGTGCTTTACACCACTGCACCCGACGCTCTGCATTGGCCTTGGTGATGTATGGCTGAGATGCAGCTGCTCGCCCATGGACACCCATCCCATGAAGCTCTCTGCGTACTGTACGTGGGCTCATCTGAAGGTCACATGATGTTTGGAGCTCTGTAGCACCTGACTGTGCTTCAGCATCCGCTGACCCCTCTGTCAGTTTACCTGGCCGACCTCTTCCTGGCTGAGTTGCTGTTGTTCCCAAACTCTTCCATTTTCTTATAATAAAGCCGACAGTTGACTTTGGAACATTTAGGAGCGAGGAAATTTCACAGCTGGATTTGTTGCACAGGTGGCATCCTATGACCGTTCCACGCTGGAAATCACTGAGCTCCTGAGAGCGGCCCATTCTTTCACAAATGTTTGTAGAACCAGTCTCCAGGCCTAAGTGCTTGGTTTTATACACCTGTGGCCGGGCCGAGTGATTAGCACACCTGATTCTGATCGTTTGGATGGGTGGTCAAATACCTTTGGCAATAAAGTGGAGCTTTTACACTGTTGTGCCCTGAAATAAACCTGAAAAACTCATTAAGAATCCTAATTTTTTTGCTCCCAGTGCGAGAAACATGTTTAAAGTGTCCTCATCAGCGCTGGGTCTCGGGATAATCCACAGAATTTGTCTGTAACAGTTTTCTCCATTTTAGGTTAGGATTAAATCAATTTAAAAATATGTTAGCTCTGTAGCTAGCTGGAGTGTTTGTACTGTTTGACCTTTCACAGACACACTTTGACCCGAGAAGCGGCCTTGCTTAAGCTAAGCTAACAGTTACCTGTGGACTAGAGTGTGACTGTTAAACACAAGAGAACTAAAAGAAACATCTCCCTCCTGTGGTCGCCGTGGGTACTGCAGCAACAGCCATCACTACTTTTATTCACTGTCCTTGTTTCTGCCTCAGGCTCATAATATCGCCTATCATCCACAGAGACCTGCAGGACGAGACCCGACACAAATGTAGGATGAATTATAAAATATTTTATTCATGGTATGTTAAACCTTGAATATATATATTTTTAAATCGATGCCAGACTTGAAGGGACCAAGGACTCAAAACCTTTGAAACTTACTCAAACGCCGCCTCCTTGTATCATTTCACGCCTCTAATCTAAGAAACGATGTCAATTTCACTCTTTAAACTGCATGTAGTTACCAGGAACTTTACCCCAAAATTGTCTTACAGGCAGAAACTGCACAGCTCCAAATTTACAACATCCAAAATCTCATTTAGCTGAAGAACTTTTCAGTTTCTTCCAACTACAAAGTCAAATGAATATTTATACAACTAAAAAATACATGAAGTGCCTAGCTTGAAGTGCATTCAACATTCAAAAGTAAGCTCTGATATGAGAGCGGAGCTTTCAGAAGGATGACAGCATCATTTAAAACTTCAAAGTGAAGAATTTTTTAATGTTAGGGTGTAATTTGCACTTTAATTTGAATTCTTTGTCTTTCTAAACTCTAAGAATTCAAGTCATGACATTCCTGAGGCCCCTCCCCCTCCAGCACACAATTAGCCACATTTGTTCGCGACGCTGGTGTTGACGCATCAATCAAAGGTGTCGCTCACACCCGGAAAGATCAGAGCGCTACACACAGACACAGTTAACACATTAAAGGTTCCAGAAATGACCGAGATGTGATCTGAGCTGTGTTTAACGTCGGAATTCAGAAAATCATATAACCACATTAATTGTCTTTCCGCTGCTTCTTTTATCTCAGATTTCTTTGATCTCAGAGATCAAAGACTGCCTTTTCCCTGAAGACATTCCACTGATCAAATGAAAACTCTCAAACTTTTATACAAAAACATGGAAGATTTAATGTTCATGTTGGAAAATACGACATTAAAACTGCTTAAATACACCTTCATTATGGAATAAGGCGACATTACATTAAAAGTCATATTTAAATACTGGGGATAATAGAACGTATAGAATAAATGAGCATTTACATTATTTACAGTCTCATGTACATTTGGATTCTTGTGACGCTTCACAGGACGTGGTAGACGGGTCTGGACCCAGGGCTCTCGGGGGTGCAGGGCTGCGACTCGGCGCTGCCAGGGGAGAAGGTGGCGGCGTCCCTCAGGGCCGCCGGGCCGCAGCTGGACTCCACCGAGGACAGACGGTCCACGATGCTGGAGAGACACTCCAGACTGGAGGCGCCGGCGGTCTTATCGGTCAGAATCTCTACAGAAATGGAGTTGGAACGTCATTAAACCCGTTTGTGATGACAAATCCTGCCAACTGGACATTTAGAAGGTGGCGGTACTCACCGTTCTTTGCATATAAGTAACCGCTGCTGTAAGCTGCGTTCATCTGCTGCCACACTGGACTGTTGCCGTCAGCCTGCAAGGAAACGAGACACCAGATTTACCCTCCAGAGTGTCAACAATGACCTGCCCTTTTGTGTACCACAGAGGAAGAAGAAGAAGAAGAAGAAGAAGAAGAAGAAGAAGGGCATAAACATGGGAGGGGAAAAAGAACATTTGAGACGGGATAATAAATCCCAAATTCCAGAGTCCTTCATTTCCCTTCCAGCTCAACGCCACAGTGGCGGCGTGCACGCCGTCCCCCTTCAGCGTGGAGAATCGATTGTATCAGTGGAAGCAACACCGGTTTGTGCAAGATGACACTTTTCTCTGAGTAAAGCTGCAGAAAATCCTGGCAGCAGCGCAGAACACGCAGCCAGGGTGGAATGCGGGAGAGCGTGCCATCTTTTCTGAGGTGGATTTAGTTGGTTTACTGGTGCCAGAAGGTGTCTGATTAAGTTCTGATGTCACCTTCAGACCGTCGCATTGAAGTAAAAAGCAAAAGATGGGGACGTGTCAGCATGTTAGAGCTTGATATGCAAGAGGAGGCGCACCATTTCTGCTCTTCTTGCCAAAATAAGTGATTAATGGGTGGCAGAATGTCGCTAACAAACCCAAATTCTGATTTTCGATGACAGGTTTACTCATTTTAAAGCTGTTTCAGGCCACTGAGGACATGAAGCTCTTACCGGCCCGTCGGAGCAGTTGGACAGAGGACTCCCCGGCTCTGAGCCGCTCTCGCCGGGCAGGCCGTAGTAGCTCTCCACCTGCTCCCGCAGCAGCTCCTGCAGGCTCTCGATGTACTGGATGGCGTTGCGCAGGATCTCCACCTTGGGCAGGCGCTGGCTGGAGTTGGCCGAGGTGCAGCGCCTCAGCGCGTCGAAGGCGTGGTTCACCTTCTTGAGCCGCCGGCGCTCGCGCATGGTGGCGGCCCGCCGGCGGTCCACGAAGTTGGACTTGCGCTTGCAGGCCTTGCAGGCCCACGGGAGGCAATGGCCCGGCTGGTGAGGGGCCCCGGGGACCCTGATGTGCTCGTCCTCCTCGGAGCCGGCGAGCTCGACGCCGGGGCCGAACTCGGAGCTGTCAGGAGACGAGGCGCACACGGTGTCGTAGTAGACCTGGGATGGCGAGAAGACGTCCATAGCTTGTCGAAGACAGAATGGAGAGATGGGCGCGACGGAGGTGAAGAGCGTGGAGGATTGAGGCGAGAGAGAGGAGACCTCTGAGTGATGTGAGGGGTCTGTTGCCCCGGGCCCCCCTTTTATGCCCCGAGGCCAGAGCCCAGGGCCCACATTGGTCAGATCTAATTACCATGGCCCATTGGCCCAAGCAGAAGGCAGGCTTGGGTTAACTCATCTCCCACCCTGCCCCAGCCCACTGCCCCCACACCCCCACCCTTAATACCCTGCAGAGTTTCCCACATCTGCACTTAGTGGTGTTTTCCTACTCATCGCCGCTTGTCCTCCTCCTGCAAGGCCACCACGAATACCTGGGACTGTTTCGCCATTCGGTGTGTCGGTAACGGCTCCCCCGGTGTCCCGCCATCGGCGAGGGGGACGGCGACGAAGACGTAAGAGACAACCGGCGCAGAATAAAGAGGCCGACCTTAGTTTACGGGGCCCAGTTTTACAGCGGAGGCGACGGCGTTGCAGATGCAGCCCAGCTGCGATGGAAGGTGTAACATTTCAAACCCTCCATGTTCACATTAGCGCGGCGAGCCCACCTCTGGAAGGGCCACGCTCGCCGCCGGAGGTGCCGCCAATGAGCCGATGCCTGTTTGCCAAAGCTCATTAAAGCAGTAATTACGCCGTTAACACCAGCGTGCAAACTCCCTGCGCCACGTCGCCCCGCAGGGCCAAACTTTAACCGTTAAGTCGGCCAGGGGCCTTCAGATGCAGGCAGATGGTCAACTGCAGATTCCATCCTGACAAACACAGTCTGACAGCATGAAAACTGTAAAAGTCCACATAAAAAAGCATTTTTTGTAACGAGTATTTAAAATTTGAGTGGGTTTTTTTTTTGGGGGGGGGGGGGTTCATGATATTAATATTATCTAAAATTAAAAATACATGTCTGACACATTTGTCTGAACCAGCAACTCTTGAATTCCGGGCTTTTTCCAATATATGAAGGAAAAAGTATTTTATTTTATTTTTTTACATTTGGTAGGAAAAAAGGAAAAGGGGCGGACTTCTGGTTTTATGTTCTTGATTAGAAAATTATTTCCCCCATCCTGGCAATAAAAACAAATGCTTTATGAATACATTTTTAAAAAAACCAGCTGTTCATTTTTACATTTCAAACTGTCCTCGCACGTAGAGTTTTTATCGGTATAGATATCTCATTAAATCAAAACGCCGAGGCCATTCTTTGGTTCTTTGCTTTTATTTTGAATTCCGCGTGGTTTACAGGCTGTTGCGGTGACCCCCCGCATGTTCCGGGTAATGACGCCGTTGACAGCTCGCGCGGATACAATGCGGATATTTCTCACGCGGCGTCCGAGCGTTTGGCGACCCTCCTCTTTGGGTGACACCTAAGAAAACAGCAGCGGGTACCTGAATGGGCCACAGCTGAGGAACGCATCGCTCCGCCGGGCGGCTGGGAGCGATGCCCCCCACCTCCCCCCCGACGCGCAGACGTCTGGGGGTCAGAGCGGCGCGGCGCTGCTGGGAGCTGTGGTGCTCTCCTGGGAACGATGGTTTCTCATGTTGTTGTTGTTGTTCTCAGGGGTCAGAGGCAGAGTTAAGTGAGGGGCAGGAGGTGAGCGCTGACATCCTCCGGCCTCACGTCTCAAACCCTTATTTCTTCAGCTTTGACTTAATGAGCTCATCCTTGGGGCAATCAAAGGGGCAATTAATCACCAGGCCCCAACACCCCCCTCTTTTCTTTTAGGTTTCTCTTCCAAAGCAAATTCAGATAAGTCGCTTTTTGAAGGTATAATCGCGCCAGATTGGCTCCAAACCCCAGGCTTGGTAGTGGGGGGTCAATGCCCCTCCCTCCCTATCTTTAACCCTCCCCTGGGGGAGACGGGGTTATTTCTTCTGATGATCCAGAGCAGTCCCAACATTTCCTGCCCTTTCTCTGTCTTCTCTGGGTGTTTTGAGCCCCATCGATTCTGAAGGTTAAAGTTACAGCCCCCCCCCCCCCCCCCACAACTTTTTTTCCAGCACATTCCATATTCCCCGCAAGAATTAGCAAAATAAACCCCGTTTTGAGTGGCAGAGCCATTTGTTTGGCAGCAGAACGCGGCACAGAGCCGGAGCCTGCAGCTCTGGAGCCCTCGTCCGAGCAGGAGAGGAGACTTAACCCCCCCTTCCCAATCCCACCCCCGGCTCAACTTTCATCAAGCTCTGATTCTAACGCTGCCGGGTCGCCACAGAGCACAAAAACTGCCCACAAGCTGTTCTTCTTCATGCAGGAACGGGACTCTCAGCAGACCCTGGATCAGCAGAGACGTTGGCGACTCTGCTATCAGATGGAAAAGGGGAGCAGGAGCCCCATTAAAGTCACATTATTGTTCAGAGATATCAGGTTTCTGATGAAATTGGGGGTCTTTCGGTGGACGATCTCAATCTGGTCCTGTAGGAAAGACCCTGAGGAGTCTGGGGTCTCACACGTCTTCACTTTTTACTTCATATTTCTATTTTTGTCCAGCATGAATGCCCACAATTGTCTCATTGCAGCATTATTATTGATAATAAACACCCATAGAAATGGTGGGATCTTTGAAGGGTTCCCACCAGGACCATTTTGAAGAAACTATTTTTGTAAATTAGCTTGTTAAATGGTCCCATTTTAGAAGAAAGGTCTGAATGCAACATGGTTCGTTACGGAACCTTCAGCGTATGTTCAGTATACGGAAATAATTAATAATTCTAGTTACCGCCTTAATTCTTTTTATTACTGGACAGTTATAGATGTCAGTGTTTCATGCTAACAAACACAGTCCATCTCCTTTTGGATAAAGACCCATAAAGGTCACCCCGGGACTGACACCACGGACAAACAGCCCCTACGCCCCCCCTCGTGTCAACACGTGACAAACAGTACTCAAAGGATTTCCATGCCATTAGCATCGTGCGCTTGATAGCTGGCGGGTAAGCGTGCGATGAACAAGCCCGGCGATGACGAATTGAGCCCCACGCTCTGGCTTTGAGTTTCCAGATAGGACAGGACACGGGGGCGGCTGGGGGGGGGACTCGGGTTACCGACGTTAGAAGAGCAGATGCAGCTAAAGCGGCACGTAAGCAGCTCGCTGGAATTATCGGTTGATCTTGAACTCTAACAGGAGTGATGCAAAAGAAGCCTTTTTATTTACTTGGTCAGTTATATACAAATACATACAGACGATTTTAGCTTAAAGAGCTCCGGTGCTCCTGCATACAAAATAAATAAAATCCAAACTCTGCAATTTTAAAAAATATGTACACGTTTGTTGCTGCTGCTGTGAACAAAACAAAAAACCGTACAATGGAAATAATTTAAAGATCGATGATGGAAGATTTAAACATCAAAACTGACGTGTCTTCAGGCTCTTGAGGTTCGTTTATGCTCTGTTCATCCATGATTAATGATGCTGCAGTACCACTTTAGACCACAAGGGGTAGTGCTGGGCGTGGAATCGATCACAGGGATTGGCGGACGAGGTGGGCGGAGTCTCAGCATTAGCCAAATGCTAGCCAGATCTGTAGCGCATAAACGAACCTTCACAGAGACGCTCTTCTCTGGGAAGCTCAGTTCTCCTGGACGCCCTGTCTGAGGTTCGTCTTGTCGTCACTGATGCTGCTGACGATGGAGGAGAGGCAGAGGAGGCTGGAGGTCGCCGACGACTCGCAGTTTCCTGAAAACAACACCGACTCAGAGCCGCTCGCACATTTGCCGCTGTAGCTTTGGCGGGAAATGTTTGCTCACGTACCGTCTCTCTGGTTTATGATGGCGGAATGGTCGGCAGAGGTCGGCCAAGTGTCGGAGGCCTTTTTCCAGCGATAGTCGCCCCCGCTGGGTCGCTGTGGAGATGGGGTCAGAGTAAAATGTGGGTTTAGGTTAGGAGATATGATATAAAGGAGGGTTGATCTTGGGTTGCCACACTTAATCTCATTACATTAATCTGATTAGATCTACATGTGTGATTACGTCTTCAAGTAACATCAAATGAAAAATATCAAATAATCCGATTTTTTTCATGCGCTATTTCCGAAGGTTGTTAGCAAAGCATTAGATTTATTAAATATGAAAAAATAAATGGAGAAGAGGAGAAAGTGACAGCGAAATTTCTACGTCGAGAGAAAAAAAACGACGTAATTTTTACACACTGCTAATGGTGAATATATTTAGAGGAACACGTGGGGTGGGGATAATAAGATGAAGCCCGAGGAGCCCGAACACGTGATAAAAACCATCATAAATGTAGAAGAATGACTTGTTCATTATTCAAAAATATGCATGTTTAGGAGTCCCTGCGAATAAAACGCGCGCAGGTTCCCGGGAATCACGCCGGGAAGTTTTAAATCTGCCCCCTGACGATCGCTTACGTTCTGTTCTTTGTCGTTTCGGGTGTCGGAGGCTCCGCTCTGGCTCCTCTCCTGCTCGTCCAGCGTCTGCAGCAGGTCCTGCAGCCGCTCGATGTAGCTGATGGCGCTGCGTAAAATCTCCACCTTGGGCAGCCTCTGGTTGGGGTTGGCCACGGTCTTCCTCTTGAGCGCGTCGAAGGCCTCGTTGATCTTCTTGAGCCTCCTCCTCTCCCGCAGCGTGGCGGCCTTGCGCCGGTCCGTGGGCGCCGATTTGCGCTTGCAGATCTTGCAGGCCCACATGAGGCACTGGCCCTCGCAGTGCGCACGGAGACCCGGGGGCGCCAGGACGTGCTCATCCCCGCTGCTCTCGCCCCCGGTCTCGGAGGGAACGTTGTCTTGACCGGGAGACAGCGGGCTGTCATTCCCGTTGTAAAGGGGAGACACCCCCGACATGTCCAAGTGCTGTAGTGGTCCATGATCCCCTTCCTCCAAATAGCGCAAATCATTAAAAAGATAAGTGTTGGTCTCAAAAAGGTCCATCATATTGTTGCGCCCCTCTCTCTGTTTTGACAGCGGGACTGTGGCATTTAAACAGCAGACACACAAGTGACCAGGCTTAAATATAGAATGTGAAACTCTATCCAACACTTCGGCTGCCACACGGCATCAAACATGTTTTTTTTCCCCCCTCGACTGACTTCGTGCATTAAGACTATTGAAACGTCACCCCGGCTTTTCACAACAGGTGCTTCGCATATCTGCTCGGAACAAAGTGGCAACACGGGAATATTTCCCCACATGAGTGTTGAAAAAGTGTCACAGATAATACTGATATTGTCCCCCATGTTCCATTAGAGGCACGTCCGGTCCCTCTAAACGTGACTTTCTAATCGAATATTCTGAGAACAGCTGGCAGAATCGAATTTAGAACAAAAATAGGTTTGTAAACTGTAAAATAACAGGACTAATTTGTTTAATTTGGCGTTTCTACAGAAGCCTGGGAAGGTCAAATAGATTTGAATATTCTTGAATAACCAGTCTTTACTTTTAAAAACATTTAATTTGATTTTAATTGATTGAAATTTTATTTCAAACATGCAACAATTTGTGTTTAGATGCACGCTAATGTAGTAATGCTAATGTCCTCTTGTGGCTATAGTTACGACTGTATTCGCACGGCGACTTGTGTGTTCCTGTTGTTGTTACAGTCTCCAAGTGGCAACAAAATGACTTATTCCATGATTAGGATAAATGTGAGATTAGGATCTCTATTGAAAAGGTGGAACATGTAACAGGAAATAGAATTAATTTGTGGGGGCATTTTATGTCGTTAGCTCTCATCAGGATTCATTAAATGCGGTTCCTCAAAAATCAGAATTCTTTTGGCTACGATTTCACCCCCCACGTTAGGCCGCGGCCTTTTTCAAATGTGGGAATGAAGGCGCTTCATGAGGAAGTTCTCCCAGGTGAGACGGTAATGCCACAGTTGTACCTGTAGCATCACGGTGCGTTAGCTTCATAGTTTGAAGAGCTGCGAAAGCTCAGATGTCCGGCTCCCGTTTTGGACACGAGGAGCGCTCCGATCTGCCGTAACTTCCATAGAATCCCAACATAGACACGTCGGAATGTGCAGAGTCAAAACAGCTTTGGAGCTGCTGCATGGGGGGGGGGGGGGGGGGTTAAAAATAGCTGCACGGCTTCTTCATAGCAGATTCATAAAATAGATAAAGGCCTCGGAGGAGGAGATGCATTGCCCGCGGCATTTCCCCCCGCAACCTTGAAAGGGCTACATTTGGAAACTTAATGGCAGGAATGTGAGGGATTCCTATTTTTGTACGGCAGCCGTTCTGCTCGTGCTATATTTTTACCCCATGGATGCCCCTTACCACCCCCCACCATCCCCCACGGTTTTGAATAAAAGCTTACATAGCAACATGCTAACTGGATGTCAAGACTGAGGGAGAAAGGAATTAAACATGCAAATTCAGACCCCAGTAAAAAGTTTAGCTAAGGTGTAGCACAAAAAAAGAAAGCAAAGGTGCACCACCTAAAATTTTAAACTAGCATCTGCACACCCCCCTGTATTTGTAGCTTTTCCCACCTTTAACTATGGATGTGTTGCATGTGTTGACGTTCAGAGAAATGCAAATAAAAAGTGATTAATCATGAATGGAAATGCTAATGTACGCAAGTGAAATGCTAATAACCTTAGCAACATTTTGCTAACGCCTCCGTGCGTGTTTTGAAGATTTCACGTGCCGCTGCGAAGGCATTAATATTCAGAGGCGATGCGTTCAGGAGCGCCGTGACATTCAATTTTTTATTTTTTTTTATTGCGAGTCAAACGATACCCGTGATAAAGGAGAGCGTGGGCGTGTGCATGTGCCTACGCATGTGCAGAATTAGGCTGCTTAGAGGGAAGCTTTGTGTGTGTGGTTGATTACGCATGAGAGTCTTAGCTTCCCTTAGTTCGATTCCAAACAAACCCTGCGACACCTTCATGTTCACACTTATGGAAATCAAACATAATGAGTTTTTGGGTACTTTTCTTCTGGACATGGACGTCCCACTCATGTACAGTATGTCTCCCCAGGGTTACAGTGCATCCTGGAACAAGACCATAAATTCCCTCCGGTGTCATGGAGGTTGACGCCTCAGCTGTCAGGGAGAATCAGGGGATTGTCCGGCGTCACACCAGCGGAACTGGCAGCTCGGGCAAGACAGTTTCGCAAAGCAAAAAAGTAAAAGTGTTGGCTTATGCAACCATGAAGCTCCGGGGTCTGTTCAGAATCAACAAAATCAAGTCAGTAAAGCTAACAAAATATGCAGCATCGGCTAGCCCAAGCTGCACCATACCGAAGCTGCTAGCCTCGATTTAGTTTGTGTCGTTTTTTTTTTTTTCTAAGCTCCAGTGTTCTCCGTGTCACCTTACACAAGTTGTGTCCACTATGTCCGGCAGGGAGGGGGGTGGGCACAGACAAAGCTGATAATGAACATGAACCTTAGGACCTCTCTCCGCCCCCCCACCCCCCTCTCTTAGCAGGACCTCCTGCCTCAGACAGCATGCACACTCACTGGGCTGTTTCAGAGGACCCTCTGATTGCCGTGACGGACACATCGTATATAACCCAGCTCCGCACCTGGGATATGAATTAGCCTATCAAGGGTTAAGTACCCTGGTCATGGGCCCGATGACAATCGCCTCACCTGGGATCACGACCTCCCGACCTTCAGGGTCTCTAGTCCTCTGACCGAGGGAGATCGAGTGGAAATAAGTGCTCATATCTCAATAAAGTTTTAAAGATGGAGACATGTTACGTTCGAGTTAAGGAGGCCAGGACCCAGATGCAGAGTGTAAAACAAAAGGATCCTTATTACCAAAAAATGCAAAGAGAGTCAGTTCTCAGAATGAAGGATCGAATAAAGTAACAACAAAGAAATTCTAGGAAAATAGCAACAGAAAAGTGAACTAAAAATCACCATGAAATGGGAAAAAAACCATGTGACAAGGCACCAAATCAACAGTGACAAGGCACTGACAAAACTCACTAGGCTGGAGAATAACAAGGGTTAACGCGAGGCGAAGGGCTGCAGAGCTCTGTGAGCTGGAGCTAGCTGCTGAAGCATGTACAACAATCCAGCAAAAAGAGGGGAGAGCTTAAGTAGGAGCCAATTAGGCAGAAGGAGCTGCAGGTGTGCCAGAGATCAGCCCGCCCCTAAATGCCGCTCCTGCAGGTAGAGGAGGAGGTGAGAAGTCTGAGTGCCAACCAGAAACAGAACCACAAGCCCGATACTCACAATGCTTCTTGAGTGGATCATTTTCTCCTGACTTTTGGAAGTGTATTTATTAATTGTATTCATGCCATCATCGCTACGTCTATCAAAATATGCTCCCCCTAAAATATTTATTAAAACACCGCAAACCATATAAGAGCATGTTTATCGGGTAATATTATAGCAAATAGATAGCCACAACTATTGGTAAAAGCAGATGTGGCAAAATTCAACAAAGAAACAGAACTTGAGAGAACACTGGAATATGACTCCAAACCAGGATTTGGTTGTTGGGTGGAAACTGAAGGGGAGAAAGATGACCAGCGGCGTTTAAACGACTTAGGGAATCACTGGTAAGCATTTGGAAAACGCTGATTTTCTTTGTGCCGGAACACTGAAAATATATCTGAACATGTACTTAAATTAAAATGTCAGTCTTGGGAGTATAGCTAAGTTTTTGCTGTCGGCAAATCCACCACTGTTAGCTTTATGCTGTTGATCCTCAAGTAGCATTGTTTGATCAAACAGGGTACCAGCAATAGCTGGTAATAGCCACATATAACATAAAGCCTTAAAACTCTAAAGGAACAGTAAAGAATTTGCATATACGGATGGTCGCTACTGTCAAACACATATATCTAAAAAAAAAAGCCTAGCATGACAATGCTACCAACTACTACGAAACCAATAATCTCATTGGAGACAGTGGCAAGCGGCCTTAGCACAGTCGCTGCTATTATGATAGCATCTCCAACTAAAAACAAAGCTAATCTCTTTGGCCTGGTTGCCCCAAACTCGCAGCCTGGACCCAACCGTGAGCACACAAAGCGGAGAGTAGCCTTCTCTTGGGCTAACAGACGGCTCCTCTCACTCTTGCCCTGAGCTGCGGGTTAGACAGAGGGCTTGGGTTTCAAAGGGGGAAAAGGGAAGGCAACGCTGATGGCATCTGCCTTCTCTCTGGTGGACGACGCAGGGATTCAGTTCAAAGGCCTGGCGGCTGAAGTACATCAATTAGCGGGGGAAAAAGCTCGCTAACTCGCCTTCTTGCCAGCTAACTCTGTATGACCTCAGAGTGCTGCATTATGAGGCATGATGGGAGTGATGCAAACTGGTCAGATAATGTCAATAGCCTCTTGCAAATGGGGGGTATCGACTGACGGGCTTAAAGGTTTCTTACCGCAAATGGAACCAAAGAATAAGAACTTTAGCATAGAGGAAATGGAACAATGGCTGCGGGGCTAGCAGATTTTACCAGCTGTTCACATATGGTTTTGGGGCCATCGTGTCAACGGGTCTCCGTCGTAACACAAACTGTGAACCCCTGCAGCATGTCACCGGACAGCCGACTGGGATTTGGATGGCAGTGATCTGAAGGTCCCTCCTGACTGATTCTGTCCTCATTTAGGGGACTGATGGATTTGAGCTAGCCTGTTTTGCTGTTGTTGCACTGCTCTTGCCAGACAGATGAGGGTTTAGCGAGGGCGCTGGCCTTGACCCGGCAGCAGTCGATAAGAGGCCTTGTCTGGCCATTGAGGTGAGACGGTGACCCTGCTGCCCCCCCCTGTCTGGAGTCCTTTACACTTCTTTGTACTTTTTGATAAGAGCTTGGGGTGAGAATTATAGTTTTCTGCACCCACGTGCACAATGCGAGGAAACCCAACTCAAATCAAAGCCCTTTAATTCCAGGACGGCTTTGATGTTTGTGGCCTGTAACTGATCCGGCCGATCATCACTATCATTAATATCACCCTGGGAGTCGGGGGGATGCGGCCAGTGATAACAGTCGTCTGCGAGGGCGACTGTAGGCATAGCAACGAGGACAGCGATCCACCAATATTAGCTTTTCCTGAAGTGTGTAAGCCAAGAACAAAGCGTCTTATGTTACAATGAAAATTGGACTCTTGAACAACAACAACAGGAGATTTTTCCGTGGGGGTTGGGTGCCGGGTGGCAAAGTCTGTGGCTCCATGAGGGACTAATGGGATATTGATGAATGTCAGCGTTGACGAGTGAGAGGAGGCACTGCTGCGCTGTATAATTGGTTATATGGGCGCCATCATTAAAACAACAGATAGCGTGGGCGCTGAGGCTTAGCCCGCGCGGCAATAACACGATAGCTATAAAGCTGCAGCGGGTAAAGAACACCACCACGTCTGGCTCGGCCTTTGTTACCCGAGACCCACATTTGGACCCAGTCCGGATCAGCAAAACTGTTTCCGTAAACATTCTTTGGTTCAGGATTTGCCCAGAGGAGGCGTTGGCGCAACGCGAAAGGTTTTTACTTAAGAGCTTTTTCTGGATTTCTGCCGCATTTTCACAAACTGACCTTCTGCTTAAAGGACACAAAGACGAAAATGGGGTTGATTTCCCAAATCGAGGATTGTCAGGATTTATACGGCCGCCCCCCATCCAGGGTGCGATATTTATGATTGTCTGACGTGGACCGAAATTAAACAAGATTTATAGTCGGGTCACCGTGATGCGGCAAGAACAGCGCGGATCCGAAAGTGTGTGTGTGGCCCTTCAAATGTAAGAGAATCCCAAGATTCCCACTTTTGACACCGGCATGAATTATTCTCAACAGGTTGCTCTCCACGCCAAGACCCTCCGGACTAACGTTACTGTCCAAACACAGGAGACGGTAATAGAGCATTGATTAGTGTGTGTGTGTGTGTGTGTGTGTGTGTGTGTGTGTGTTCCTCCACCATCTTCCTGTTCACCTTCACACCGAGGCCCAGGCCTGGTGCCGTGCGTGCCGGTGATCCTGAAGGATGCTGCCACCTGTTTGATACAATAAAAACGCTAATGTTACCGCGGTGGAAGTTATGAGGTCGAGTTTCATTACGTGTGTGTGTAACAGCGGTGCAGGTGCCTGCAGGGAATTCTGTCCACGTTTTCGAGCGATTTTATTTCATTGTCTTATCGCAGGAAATAGGCAGGAACTCTGGCGGCAGGCATCTTAATTCAAGGTCAGCGAGCAGTAAAGTAAGAAATTCTTTCTCTGGAGAAAGTTCCTGTTTGAGTTTCTGGAGGACGGCTTTGGCCTTAATGACTTAATCCCGACGCGGCCTCGGCGAGCGTAATCTTGGCCATGAGATGAGAGCCCAGAGCTGACCTCACTGTTTGGTTTCACCGAGTCTCCGGGGGCCCAGGGAGGTTCTGGGGAGGAGGGGGGCCTAAAACACGGTCATGCAGGCACGGAGTCCGCGGGGACCGCCGGGTCCTGGCTCCTGTTACCGACGGGTTAGTCACGCTCTGCGAGATTTATGCGTGGAACAGTAGGGAGGGCTTAGGTTGCACGATAGCACAAGAGTGTTGCGATATTAATCCCCCGCAGCATTGCTCCGAAAGATCTAAACCTTGTTGATATATTTAACAGATTAAAACAGAAATAACAACATAAAACGGATTCTGTGAATTAAGATGCTTTCATTCTGAAGATGGACTGATGTGCTAATTAGCTAAGCGAGTCCAGAACATGAGTTCGGAATCATCCACACACAATTTTCCCTAATATTTGAGTTCTCTCACACGAATACATGAATTCATCCTGAGCGCAGCTAACAGAAATGTCAAACTGGATCTGATTATCACTTCTAGCACATCTGCGAGACAACTAATCCAGCTGGCTGTAAAAAAGAAGGCAGAAGAAAGTCAACCTTTGCTGGTTTAAGGTTTAAAGAGATACGCTAGCTGTTGGTGATATCACTCTGTTGCTAATGTTGTTTATGCCACTGATGCACCTATAGCTATTAAGTCTCGCTCTGAAAAACACTGTTTTTTTGTAGTTTTTCCTCACCTGTACTATTAAGTCTACCTTCCAAAAAACCTTTGTTCTGGAAAACAACAAACGTCTCAATCTTAGTGGATTGCTAGCTATTTGTAGCATATAAAAGCTTTTAACACGTAACCAACACGTTATTCGCTTAAAAAAGCTCACTTGTCCACTATATGGATGCATTTCCTACAAATATCCTGCTACAGGGATCTACTGCTAAGCTAGGGCGGACACTGGGGAAACAAAAGGGAATTTCTGGACTGTAGTCAAAAATTTCCAGCTCGGTTGTAAATATGCTTCGACATTAGCCCTTAAATGCAAGGTCAAACATAGCAGAACAACAAAGGGGTCGAGATTAATCCAAGTGATCAGTCGGCACAGCGCGGGCGGACTACAATCCGGATCTCCTCATAACGCAGCCGTCAGCGTCAACACAGTCTCAAATTCCTGACAGTGACACAGGTCACAACAACAACAAAAACGATGTGACAACACGTCGTGGCGGCGGGACCACACAGGGAGACGGCTGGACGCGTGGTGGTCGTTTTTAAAGCCACTCGTACCGCTGACATGTGGACAGGCTGCCGGTTAATGTGTTGCTTCACACTGTTCAGCGTTGGAAGGGGGGGCTGGCAGGGAGGATGGAGCATTCAAAGACCACCTCCTTGGTGGCTGACCCTGGCCGCTGGGGGCAGTGGGGACAGGTGGGGCCGGACCCCCCATCCTTAACCACAGACCGCCTGTAGAGAGGAGTTTATTGGAATTATATTTAGAATTGATTCTAGCGAAAACAGAGTTTAAAACATATTCTGGCAGCTGCCGCACGGCTGCCCAGGACAAACATGAGAAGCTCACCTTCTGCTTCACCTCTGCGCCACCCACAGTTTACACCAACAGGGGCCGGGACCTCATCCCCATTCATCTGCGAGCCCTAATCACCCTGCCGGCCTGTTCCAGCGAGGCTCCTCACTGGATTCCGATCGACTCATCCCAACACAAAGTGTAACTTTAAACTGCAACTAGCCGCCTTTTCCAGCTTTCCCACCAACCCGGTTCCGTTGCTGGCTGCAGGTCAAGCCTGCCTGGACGGCGTGCTCATCCCGTCGGAGGAGTTCATTGTTATAGGAGAGCGGCGCCGATGTTTGAGAGCCTCGCGCTCATTTGGACATTCTTTGTGAGTGAGGAGGCCGATGTTTGAGTTTTTACTCACTGCGGGGGGATGTAGTCACCTCGGATCTGTTATTCCCTTCAGCTTTCCTGGGAGTGGCGTGATTCAGGAGTGAGGCAGCTCGTAACGCTCTTCGGCATCTTTATTAGCCTGGGTTGGATGAAAGTCGTCGGCGGTTGTTGGTTGTGTTTGTCAGACATGTTTTCATTGATTCCCTCACCCCGTGTGGTCCCTGCTGGCCTGCTTTCACAACTCGCCTCCTGCAGCCTGGCTGGAGCTCCAGGCTGCAACAGCTGAGGCTGCGCGGCCCAGATTACAGCTCCGTACGGGAACACGCAGAGCGGCGTCATAATGGAAGGCCGCTATCCAAATCATCGCTAAACGTTAGAGCATCCCAGCCACTTTTGGCCTCAAAAGAGGTGAAACGACTTATAAAAAGAAACTGTTTCTGTTGGAGTTGAACCTCAAAATCCTTTAAGAAAACTGTTCTACTGAGGAACGAGCAGTTTTTATCCTTTTGTTGTTACAAACTAGAGAAAACTTGATGGAAGAGATTATTTAATATCATTTCTCTCATTTATATTATGCGGCCTAGAACACCCAGAAAGACCCTCCTCTGTTGCCATTTTTACGATATTTACGAAGCAACTTCTGAAAACTTGAAGACCTCCCATGCGCTAACGTCTCTGCTCTTACTCCACCCTGACCCGTGGCCAGTCGGGGTCTTCTTTGTTCTTTTGGGTCGGCATTTGGCGTCCCGTTAGGAAATATTTTCCTTGTCAACAAAGGTCTTCACCTGGGAAATGCTCAGTGGAGCTGGAGGAAGGAGGTCTGGCCTGGTGGGGAAAGTGGGAGGAGCTAGGACAACCTGGGTAAACACGGCGGGGTCATCCCGGGTTCAAGCGCGCTGTTGTTATTCTGCGTCTTATTTGTCAATCACCTCTGAAACTGATCACCAGAATAGCCGCGATCCCCCCCCCCCCCCATCTCCTGACCTCGCATTTATGCCGTTCAACCTTACGTACACAGCTGCTGCAGCCATTTTTTTCCCCAGGTGAGAGGTGTCCCTGGTCACCACGCATGGAATTTCGAAAAAACCCCTGCTATGAGCGGGCGGATGATTTGCACCCATGCGGCCGGGGCATTATATCACCCGGAGAAGTCTTCACCGTGCCCCGAGAGTTAAAGTTACATGATGAATGACGGGGCAATCAGATCGACTTTCTGCTGCTGCAAGACACCGCTGTCCTCGAGACGGTAATTTGGGGGGGACGGAGCAAAAGATCGGAACGGAAACAGAGGAGAGAGGAGCAGCTAAAGCTAATGCAACGGGGTGTTGAGAGGAGGGTTTTACATTTATCGCTAAACTCTGATTTTGTGTCCAAAGTCCAACTCTCAACAGGAATATGAAGCGGCGCGAGTAGTTTCAGGAGGGTGGGGTTGGGGTGACGGGGTTAGAGGGGATGGGGATGTCACCGCTCCGCCGAGCCTTCATTGAGGACTTGATGGATGCTCTGTAACCAATGGAGATAGAGTGCCCACGTAGCCAGAGCGAGCCTACCATGTTCTCAGCAGATTAACTTCCATTGATTTATAGAGATTTACCTCAGGAAAGAAAACAGCTGGCAAAGAAAAAAAAGAAAGATGGGCAAATACCAGAACCGTCGAGGGATAAACTCTGGAGGAAAGCCAGCTCATTTGTTTGGAAAGAAGTGCTGATTGTTATCAGGGAGGGATGGATTACAGAGAACGTACAGTTCTAAAGTAAAAAATGGACTTTTTTTATTTTATTTTCGGGGCTGGAAATAAGCTCACACATGAGCTTTCAATAGAAAAATTACAAACTGATAAATCATTGTCACCTGGGAGATTTAAACATTTCACTTTCCCAATCCCAATCTCTAAGAACATGACTCAGCAAAATATATATATATTAAAAATGACAAAAAAACAACAACTCAAAATTAATGGAGATTCAATAAAGAGGTGATCTGATTGCACAGAAGGACGTGAGGGTAGTTCCAGTGTGCTAACGGCTCCCTGTGTTTAGTTGCTTTTGTCATGAGAGGTTGAAACACTTTTATAGCACAAAAAAACCCAGAACACTGAAACAAACTCACCAACCGACAGCGAGGCAGCCTGTGGTCGTGAGAGGGGCTTAAATAAATCTAGAAGCACCGACTCAGCACAATTCTGACTCTTCCTTTAATGCGTGTTCCCGGTTAAAGCAAAAATAAATGTTAGCATAAGCAGCACAGCCTGACAGTGGCGGGTTTTCTGGTAAAAACTGTGTATTCGGACGTTCCATGTGGTCCCTGGTGTTCTGAGCGCAGTGAGAATTCAAGTGCTTTTTACCTTATCTCCTATTTTCTAGCCAGTATTTCAATGTCTGAAACTGTTTTGCCATCTTAAAAAAATTCATCAAGCTTCAGCAGAGGAAGGTTTTGAAACTGATCTGAGGGCGGAGAAAATGTTGGCGCCTGATAGCGTGGAAGGAACCTGTGGGATTGTTTTTGGATTATCTTTTGGACGGAGGTGGACAAAAAGCCCGGCTATGCTATATCTGCCAAACGACCCCATCTCCCTACCCCCATATTTGTCCTGCTCCCCTATTAACACCCCACCATTAAAGTGAAATATCAGATGTGGTCTTACATGAGCCTTTGCGGAGCTCCCATGACATCAGCTCCGTGCTTCGGCCAGAAAGTTCTGGCAACAGCTTTTGTGGCTATGAGCTCTCATCAGTCTTGAAATGGCCGCTAGAATCGAAAACAGGCTCAAGTACTGAACAAAGATATGATGGAAGTGATGTGCCAAGGACTTTTTTTAAAATAAATTTCAAACTCTAGACATGTCAGGACAAGCCCAGGTGTGTCCCGTCAGCTCTTAATTAGCACCTGAGTCACATTACAGCATTTACTCCCTGGATGGTGACAGATCTTTCTGGGCTTTTTTCCAATGGAGTCTCATAAATATTCAAGATTAAAACAGGCAAACTTTATTTTTGTTAGTGAAATTATGAGTTTTCTTTGATTTGGTGAGCAATTTGTGAACAACAATAAAAAAGGTGCCTTTGATTAGCATATTGTTATTAGCATTGTTAGCAACCGTCACACAATAACGGCACAGTATTTTGTTATGGTATGTATGTAAAAGGACTATAAAAACATGTTTACTCTATTTTATTACTTACTTTTATTACTCTATTACTTTATTACAAACCTAAGTAGCTCCAACTCCTTGTTCATGAGTTGGAATTCACAAGTTGGGACATTTCTGTTGACTTAGAATTCAAAAACAGCCCTTAGAGTCCCGAGTCAGTGCTCTGCTAGCCCTTGCAGGATGTTAGCAATGTGTGTATCTGCTGCTGGCTAGCATGAGTTAGCATTGTGACAGCTTGTCTGTCACCCACAGCTGGAAAGCAGTTTAAGCTCAACTAGCAGCACTAAGCAGCTAACTCTACAGTCAGGTGTTATGAAGACAGCGCTGACCCGGAGCCGTGATCAGAATTCCGCCAAATACTCCATAAATCGGGAACTTCTCACACCGGCTTCCGAGTTCTGACACGGCCTCGTATTGGCTGCAGATGTGCTTCTGTCCAGGTATTCCCCTCTTGTGTGTAATAATGTTACACGGCAACTGAGCAACAGATGTGCACCTTTCTAGCCCTGACTCACGCATACAGATGTGCAAGTACAAAGGATGGGAGAACCCCCCCCTCCCCTTCCCAAATACCCTTCCACACCTTGTTGGTGAGACCGGAACTTTCAGGCTGCGCTGGGGTGGGCCCTGTTTGACTCATGGGGCTGAGTGAGAGGGGTCACGACCCGTGCCGTGAAGTGCTTCCTGTTTCTGTTGAAGCCGTCTTCCGAGGGCTTCCATGATCACAGGAGCCGTTGTCAGCCGGAGCCGAGTCGATGCTGCCGCAGTAAAAGAAATCATACATCAAGCGAGCGGTAGCTGGAATGGGCGCGAAGGGATATGCTGTTATTTACTGCACTGACGGCTACAGGGAGGAATATCTTCACTGTAGAAGAAGGGATCCCTCGGCACAAGCGGGAATGCCTATAAAGAAACGTTCAAGGCCGTCTGATTCACGTAATTCAGATCTCTGGAGTGCGTACGATGAAACAGCTCCGTTGTCTGCATGTTTGTTGGCTGGCCAATGCGTCAACCAACCACTGGGGGAGAAATTAAGGGCTGTTTCCACATTTTCTCTTAAGAAGTTTAGTGGAAAATGCCCATAATTTACAACTTCCAGTGCCGCTTGTTGGCGGTTTGTTTGTAGTCTCACCTTAATCGGATCAAATTCCATATCTGCCAGTAGATGAAGCAAATTGCTACTTATTTGCTAACATTCAACTGACAAACAACATAAGCCAAGAAGGGACAATAATGGCTTTTTTTTGGTTTGTTTTCTCCAATGTTAGCTAACACTTTTCAAATGGGATTTGATACCTGTTGGTTCTCTGGAACAAACATGGAGCAGCTCCAATAATCTGCCTGATTCCAGGAATTTTGGGTCGGCTATTTTAAACAAACCCGTTTGTCTGTTAACTATCATCTTATATAAGCAGTGTGGTCTCATCACCAGGACCTCTGACCTCCATACGTCCGTGCAGATTTAGGATTATTTTTAAATCAGGAGTTGTCGGGATCTGGCGGGCTGGGGGCGGGTTATATGTATTCCTAGAGGCCTTGTAAATCTGGACACTTTTTACTACAGTGGGGGGAAGAAAATGGTGCTGTGCGCTCCCGGTCGAAGTCCGGTGTAATCCTACCACTTCCTCTCCTCCGCTCTGCCGCCTGGACTCACGCCGTAATGCATTTTGTGTAACTAACAGCCGTTGTTTCCCAATTGTCACGCTTCCATCTCTTTCTGTAGGAATGTGTGTATACTTGCGTGCAGCGGCAGGATGGGGTGTCGGGGGGGTTAGACCTCTCTGCGGGCTGGAGAATTGGAAATGGAGAGAAAAAAAGGCGAGGAGGACAGGCAGTAGACTGTCTGGAATTGCAGTTAATATCAACACTAGCCCCCACCGTTATCGTTTAGCGCCTCCTCTCCTGCCCACGGCTTCTTGCCCTGTGACTGAGCTCTGGCAGCCAGGCAGGGGGGCCGCAACCCCGGGCCCCCGTCTTCCGTCACGCTTAACCCCCTCTCAGTCGAAACAAGAACACATGTATGTCAGGTCCTCTCTCTGCCGGCAGTGTCCTGGCCCCTTTCAACAGCTTCCACTGCGTTTAATTAGCCACGTCACCTGGTCTCCGCACACAGGTCACATGACAGGCTGCAACAGTGGGAGGATGGCACACTCGTGGCGCCGCGGCGGCAGTCGGAGGGCAATCAATTCTCATTCCTCCCCGTGCAACATCCTTCACGGCCTCTTCCCTGACAGGCCCAAGTCAAGCGTGCGCTCGGTGGAGCTTAGCCAGGCTGACTAGCGGTTGAGTCAAATCCCTCAAAGGGGCGCAACAGGTTTCGGGACACTCGCCAAGTTGGCCACATAAGCGATGAGGGCATCGACAATAAAATTCACCTGCTGCCAGCGTTTCAGCCGACACTCGCCACTTAGCAACAAAGGATGGATTGTCAAAGGTCAACAGCGACGTCGTAATCAAATGTTTTTCGCTAAAAGATTCAGAGTTTAATAGTTTGTGTTGTAAGGTTATTATTTTTTTATTAGAGGACTGGACACTAGTGAGTGGGGGGGTGCATGGACACACACAAGAGCATGACAACCTTTTTGTTTTGCTATTACGCTAACACAAATAATCCGTCAGGGTTACGTTTTTTTTAGTGTTTTGGTTATGCGTTGACTCACTCTTTACCAATGAAGCATCCGAGTCCAGATGTTCGCTCTCAGTAAACGTAGCTTCCGATTCCAGCGTTGCCATGGAGCCCAGGCAGCACCTTTAATCCTGATGGGAAAGGAACAACAACAAAGGTGGCAGGAATGAAAGATAACCTCCACACTTCAAAGGTGTCTGCAATCAGAGCGTCGTGAACTCTGATAATCTGCTCGCCCCCGTGGCACAAGAGGTGTGTTTTCACTAAAATGGATCCTGGCTGGCCGGGCCTGACCCCTGAGGAGCAGGATCCCCTCAGGTCCTCCGCAGGTTGTCGCAACGGCCATCGGCCTGTGCTCGGGGCTAAAAGGTTGAAGGGTGTGCGAGGTAGCCTATGACCTCCCGATTTGACTCGGGTGAAACACCAGGGCTCTCGGTTGGGGCGGGGGGGGGGGGGGGTGTCTATGACCAGTGCTACGCTGCCAAACATGACAGGCAGAAGAGGGGCAGGTTTTAATGCAAGACAAAGGTTGTGTGCAGCGAGGGCTGAAGTCCAGGGTTAAATGTGTCGGGGATGAGTCAACGTTGGCCGCTAACACTGTGACTAACAGAGCCCTTCAGTACCAGACAGCCCTTTCTGACTGCTTTCTGACTGCTTTCTGACCAAAAAACGCAGGCTGTGAGGCGAGTTCAGAAACAGATGAGTCAAATCTGTCATCGGCTCGATGTTCTCTCTGGGTCCTCAACGGTAACAAAGGGTGCTTGGGGGGGGTTGCTAAGAGGAGCGTGGGATTGTGGGGTAAAAACAAGAGACCTGAGTTGTAAAGTTTTCATCAGCGATCATCTGGGATTTCCCAAATGTTTATTTCAAACATCCGGCGGCTGGTTTGCGAACGCTAAAAAAAGAGGATAAAACGCTTGGCAGCCAAAACAAAAGTAGCCGTTCTCAGGAAAGAAGGGAAAGCAAAACTTTGGAAAAGATATAAATGCCAAGTGGAGTCCTGTGATGAAAAACTGACCTTCGTTTATCCTTCACTTATTTGGTCACGTAAAAAAATAGAACAGCCTCGAATAGAACAGCCATTTATTCTATGCTTGAGAGTTAACATCGTGACCTCGGTTTGACAGTCGCTGTAAAAAGCCAAATACTGACTCTTCTAAACTACCAGTCTGCCAAGGTCTCCAGCAGGTATGATCATAGACGAGTCGGAAATCCAACATCCCTACAGACAAATCCGACATTCGCTTTTATCTGATGCTCTGAAGACGGGAGAGAAAAATCTTCAAAGCTGCAGCCAGACACAAACGCACACGTGTTAGCCTGGAGCTTCCTCTGAAATCCCTCACTTGTTTTATAGAGTGTTCAGAACATTTTATTTGAAGCCCTTGTCTCGTTTTTTTTGTCTCTCAGTTCAGAACAGATATCAAATATTATTTTGCAGCTAGGCTACACTTGCTAGCAAAACACTACTGTAGTAACATTTTAGCAGTTGTAGTCGCAAAAGTTATCCAACTTTGGTCTCAAAAGGGAAAAGAGCCCGAATGCACGCACACACACACACACACACACACACACACACACCACACACACACACACACACACACACAGGGGTCACCTCCCCTGAAGGTCAGTGCAGCAGATAAGCCGCTAGCTGCTCATAATCACACTCTGGCCAAACAGCAGTGCGTCGCTTCGTTAGGCAGCGTTTCCTCTCCGTTGAAGGCAGCATTTGTTGCTGCCTGCTTCCATCCCCTGATCCTCAGCTGCCGGCACTCCGGGCAAATTGTTGTTTACTCATCCAGGGCAGTAAGGCTCAACCAGGGGCAGGAGGTGGAGGGGGTGGTCGATACTTCTCATGATCATCCTTCTTTTGCGGTTATTTCTTTCCTCTCTGAGTGTGCGGCTGTGGAGCACGCTCAGAGATTATCTGTGCACGTGTGTGAGCATATTACTGCCATCAAACATGTTGCATGTAGAGCGAGGCGGGGGGGTGGGGGGGGGGGGGTGGGGGTGGGGGAATGAAGACAAAACGTATCCTGGTGTGACGCCTCCATGTTGGTGTGACTGGAGGTCTAGAGAAACAGAGGCGTTAACTGAGGAAAGGCAGGTGTTAGGTTCTGTGTGTGTGTGTGTGTGTGTGTGTGTGTGTGTGTGTGTGTGTGTGTGTGTGTGTGTCATAAATGCCATTGTAAATGCCAAACGCATTACAAGAATCAGCCAATAAAAACATCCATAGCAGCGTGTTGTGTTTGGGTTTCAAGTGGATTCACACTGAATAAATGTGCATTATTGCAACTATGCTATGCTTAATTAGCTCTGTGCTAACGCCACGGTCTGATCTCTGCAGGGACGTTGCCCTCGCTGCAGAAATCACGTCCACTTCAGCAGAATGTCAGTCCATCGGAGGTGAGGCAGTAAAGCAGAAAACAAACAGTAGTAAACAAGGGACACAGCAGGGACTGGGCCCCCCTGCTGTGTTGATTATTGGAGGGCTGCACACAGGCCTGATTCCCGCTGCCGCTGGCTGCCCACGGAGAGGCCAACAGCCCAGCTTAGCTCTCCTCATTACACTATCGTTGTGCTGCTGCTGCTGGTGGAGCGCTAGTAGGATAAATTAGCTTTGATTTCTACAAGTTGTGATCAGAGGTTACTCGTCCAAGCTCCGATGGGATCGATTTGGTTCCATCTAGTGGTCAGAACATGGACCGCGCGAACTGAATAGCTGTTGTATGAAAATTGACAGTGACATTTATTAAAAGATAAAGCACCCACAGAGGAGGTCTGCATTAACATTGATTTAAAAATGTCACAAGTTAAATATATACATGGTGATGACTTTATCTAAAATGGATTTAAAGTTTAAATGTAAATTCGGCTCCAGCGTGTGAGGAGACGTTGCAGCAATCAGATTTGCCCTTGCAAAAAGAGCTCCGCAAAACGAAGCTTCGTGTAGCTGACTTCTTACTGTCTTTTGCCGCCCCCTAGCGATGGGTGCGGTAACTGCAGCGGGAGGACTGAATCCCTTTAAAAATGAAAATGATCGAGAAAATGTAATAAACACATATCATGAAGAGAAACTACATATATTTTAAGAGGTTAAAAAAACCTACTGCCAATTAATTGACGTTTTGTTTTCTCTTGTTAGAGGTCATCTGAATTAATCATTATTAATTTACCCAACAGAATCTTTTTCTCAAATCTAAAGGCGATGTAGGATTGGTTAATAGTGTCGTGAATTCTCAAATTTCCCACCACGTGGTCCCTTAGTGCTCCAAAAATTCTGCTCCAAAAATTCTGCTCACTAGAAAATTTCGAATCGCGCAATTCTTAGGTTTCATTTCAGAGAAATGGTGCAAAATGAAAGTGAAAGTGTGACAGAGGCATTTCATTCCCAGCTGAGGGGAGGGCTCTTTATTCCTCTATCACATCTCAGCTCCAGACCTTGGTGAAGACAAAAGTGCCCTGATGTCTCTCAGGTTCTGCTTGGTTCCTCTGAGGAAAGCCTGCTCAGGTAGGAACGGTCAAAGGTTCCTTCCTGTGTTCTCTCTCTCTACGATTTAAACGAAGCTCTGATGCTCTGTTGCAGGACTGAGGGGCCTCAGCAACCATTGCCTGTCCTGTTGCGTGAATGCGTTGCTACAAGCCTTCTCTGCTACATGGGAACTAGCGGAACTATTGGACAAGTAAGGACGCAATATCACTCCTTACCTGTGTGTTCATGTCAAACCTTTCAACTGTTCTTTAAATTCTTAATAATTAATGTAAAAACTAACATTTAAACAGGTTCCTCCATTATTAACCCCTCAGTACCTAGCTAATGTTGCTAACTTTTGTGATTTACGAATCATTAAAGGTGGGAAACAGCCGGAGTGAGAGAGGAGGACGAGAACATCCCCCTGAACCTGAGGAGGGTCCTTGTTGCCATGAAGAGCGCTTGTCCTCTGCTGCCCCCCCACAAAGACTTCCTCCTCTGCCTGGAGCGGAACAGAATTCGACGTAAAGTAGCCAAATGATCTCGCATT
This sequence comes from Takifugu flavidus, assembly GCF_003711565.1. Classification (NCBI taxonomy): domain Eukaryota; kingdom Metazoa; phylum Chordata; class Actinopteri; order Tetraodontiformes; family Tetraodontidae; genus Takifugu; species Takifugu flavidus. The sequence continues at coordinate 5,841,599 of NC_079541.1, read as the reverse complement.
AATCTCACAGCTGCAGAAGGAGACACGTGATGCATTTTTGCAGGTAACACGCAGCACGATGCCGATCAGGTCTTCCTCTTCATCCTCAATGCCGTGGTCCAGCAGATCGACAACAGATCTCTGGTTGGTCCAGATTAACGGCTAATGCTACTTTTCCGCTAATGCTGACTCAGCACGATTTGGCTGGACACCACGCGGTTTAGAGGCTTTTCCACTCGGGCTACCAGAGCCCAGTAGGTACTTTTATGTTGAAGGGGGTATTAGTTGACATCACTGACGAACCACACAACAGTGATTGTGTATCGGCTACAAGCAAAGCGATACCTTGCTCCAGCAGCGAGGTACAGACGATTCTAACCTCATACGAGGTACCACTGCGAAAACCATCGGGATCCTACCGCCCCGTGTTGAGTTGGACCGTGCAGAGTCAATAGTGGAAAAGCACTAAAGGTTGTTCTCTCTCGTTAGTTCTAGTTTTCTGTTTCTTTTTAGGCTCTGGAAGTCCAGAATCTCTACAAGATTTCCACGGAGACACACCTGCAGTGTTCCAGCTGTAGCTCCACCCAGATTCAGTCCAGCTACCTGCTCAACCTGCAACTGCCTGTTAAAGAAGAGCACGACTCTCTGGTGTTGTTCGGCTTCCTCACATAACCGATAATTAATGCTTTGCATGCAGTAAATTGAGGTAGCATGTAGCTAGCTAGTGCGGCAAACGTCTGCAAAAAATGTTGTTATCAAAGTTTTCTATCAAAAAAACAGCGATTAATCACCCTCAAAAAAAGGTCCTGAAATTAATCCAGCCAAAAAACCCCAAGAGGGAACCAGGTGAAAGGTTTGTGTACCCGCTAGGTCAGAAAACCTGGTTGAGTCACATAGCGATGGCAGCAGACCGCTGGTGCTAAAGCTAGTCCTGTAGCCTCATAACGTTTGCTTCTTTCCCAGGAGGGTTGCCTGACGTCATATTTTCGGCACGAAGAGCTACAGGGCGAAAACTGCTGCTTTTGTCCGAAATGCGGAACGCAAACTCCGTCTAAATGGGTAAAACTTTTTTCATCTCAGAGTGATGATATTTGAAAACCGACACTCGAACGTTTATAAAAAAATCTTCTCCAGGGAGTCAAACTTCTCTCCCTGCCTCAAGTTTTGTGCATCAGCTTCAAAAGGTTCCGAGGTAACCTCGACGGAACCCGAAAACTGCACTGCGTGGTCACATTCCCGGAATCCTTTGACTTCTCCGAGGTTGTTAAAGAAGCCTTCGCGTCCAGTTTCACTCAGGTACGACTTTCCCCCCACCCTCTGGCGACTGAACATTCCATAACGTTAAATTTCACGGCTTCAGAGCGGCTGCGGCTACACGTTGTACGCAGTTGTGGTGCACGCTGGGATCGCCGCCTGTGGACACTACACGGCCTTCGTCCGTCATCCATCCGATCAACACTGGTATCACGCCGACGACAGCCGCGTGAAACGGGTAAATCCTTAGTTCATGTGTGACGATGAAAGAAAAGTGAAAAGAAGGTCCTTTGATTCAAATTCTTGACCTTATTTTGCAACGCGCAGGTTTCCTGGGAGGAAGTGAAGTCAGCGTATGGAGGATCATCCAGGTACGGGCCTAGCTTAGCTTGAGCTCGCTTTGCCCAAAAGTAGAAAATAATGTTTCATATTACGAATATTTCATGCTTGCTGGGTGCTAAACCGCTACCTAAGAGGTCCCACACTCCTCTTTGAAAGATTTAAACCTTTTTAATATTTAACTGGAAGAATTTAGCTTGTGCTCTGCTAGCGGAGCATAGCATTGACAGCAGATTCTATTCACAGACTATCAGCATGCAGAAAATGTCCATGATTTTACACATGATGGAAGAATCTGTCCTCAGAGGACTGCATCCTACCACCAGAGGGCGATAAAAACACTGGTTTCAATTTTGGGATTCTCTAAAATTACCATTCTAGCCCTAAAATGCCGGACTCCTGATAGCATCTGCGGCTTTCACCCCCACCCACTTGCGGAACCCTCCTTTAGATCTGGAAACAAAGCCTTATTGTCTCTTCTTCAGCGAAGATTAAAGGCTAAAGATGTTCTTGCCACAAAGTTTTGAACTCCTAAAGAGGGGAAATCCGCCTCTGCCGCGTCGCTCTGTCGTCCTTTGGGACGCCCAGTTGTTACACTCCTGGTTTTTATTCCTTTTTTTCTATCTGAATAATGTTTTTGTCCATTATTCTTTACAGAGACACAGCTTACATGCTGATGTACAGAAGAGGACCCAGCGAAGGGCTGCAGCCTGGACTCCCCACCTGATTGGAGCATGTGCAGTACCAAAAACATGCAAATATAATTATTTAAACCTGAGATACTTGCTTTATATTTGTTTCTGAGTGGCCTCTTTCCGTAGGAGCACCAGCAGGTGGCGGTAAAAACCCTGGTCTGCTCTTCAGACCACACACACTTTGACCACACTAAGTCAATGCTTAGCACAGCTATTCAGTGTTGGGGGAGGGGGGATCTGTCACAGGACACGGACTTCATTTTACTGACACGGCAGCGCGACCGATGAGTCTCCCGCAGGAGTTTCAGGAAATGGGTCGCATGTCGTTCATCGCCAGCAAGCAGAAGGGTGAAAAACAAAGAACAAGTTAGCTGCGTGGAGCATTGCTCCTTATTGCCCCTTATTTCAGCATTTAACAGATAGATGTAATACTGCTAAAAGGGGAGGGGATTGAGGGCCCAAATAAATTTCTTCCAATGTGAACTCCCACCACCAGGTGTCACTATATTTTACATACCTGTAGCTAGAAGGAGAGCCTCCCCAACGCATCCTCCACTCACAGGAGACATGACTGCTGTTTCCTGAGCAAGCGGATGAATGAAACTTCGCCACCTGTCCGACTCAACCCCGCCCTCGACTGCGGTCCGCATAAGGGAGGCCAAGGTTTGACATGGGATTAAATGACAAACAAAGCCCTTTCCGCTCTGCGCTGCTGAACTCTATGAGTCAGTTTATGGTCCTCTCTGATTGAGTCATGCTACATAGATCACATAAATCAATAAAGAAATCAAAGGAAATAAAGTCACCTAGGAAGCAGATGGACTCAGATCAGTCAGATTGATAGCAGCGCCGTTAGCTTCGACGCTCTGAGCCTCGTTATTAATATTTTTTAGTCATTGTTGACATGTGTTTACCAGTTACTAGGTGAGCGTGGCGCTCTGATGCATCTAGCAGAAAATGGAACTTGACAACGACTCTTAAAATTTTCCCTTTTTTGCCTGTCAGTGATTTCACAAGAGATAAATGATCAGGCCCGACCTGAAAAGTGACGGGCTAACTCCAATTCTGTCTTTTCAAATGTCAAATTGAAAGCGTGGTGGTGATAACTGCGTGCCAACACAAAGACTTTACGTTCTCATGTGAACCTACGTGATGAGTAATCCCATAATTATATCCTCTGTTTACTTCAGATAACTTGATTTTTGGCCTTTAGCAGTGTTGAGAGTTTTAATTTTGTCATAAAATAGCGAATAACTGCTCGTCAAACAAGGCTAACTTAGAGGTGGTAAAAAGATGTGTTGTGTGCATTCTTTTCCTTTTTCAAACATTTCTAATGATCATGGGTGAAAGCTGCAGCTGCTTGCTAGTTAGCGAGGCTAGTTAGCTTCACCAGGTCTTTGTCTTGGTTTTATTTACTTGTTGCATGAATGATCATGCCCAGCTTACATTTGCAATCCCACGGCCTAAATGCCATTTCTGTTCACTCTTAGCTAGCTGTGGTACACAAGGCTAAAATGAACTCCCTTTCCCTCTTTGCTGAGGAATTCACGATGACCTCGCCATGCGGGGGACTTTGTACAGCTGTTATTGGGTTAAATATAATGAGGTTTCAAATAGGAAGCGATTCTCTTTCGCTCTGCAAACTGCAGGCCTGTTGACAAACGTGACGTCTGTTTCTCGTAACAGGAGCAACTGAAGGTTCCCTGGGCAACTTCTCCCATTTCAAAAAGGCAGCTCGCTTATGTGGCTGCTCGGGACCTGAAAAATGACAAATTTGGACGTGGAAAACTACCGTGGAATGATCGCCATTGTTTGAAGTCCATGTTGAAACTTGCCAACAGAAACACACCTTGTGTGGCGGCATGCATGGTAATCATCGGCGATGGTGACCTTTTCATTGATATTCCCTTTATGAGGCGCTTGTTTTGGAAGCCGAGGTGCAGCAGCGTAGGAGATTCCGTGTCCCTAAATACGACCAGGTCCCGTATCACTGCCGCTGGCCCAGAAGGTCAAGTTGAACCTAAGCCAGTGGCGTTGGAGAACCTGCACCGTTCATGTTTTCCCAACTAGATTAAAGACATCGTGACTTGTGTGCCAACATGTTGCTACGCTACAAAGGCAAACGTGCATCTGTCTTGTCTGTCTCAATCCAGAGATGCAAATTTGGTCTGGAAGTTGCCAGAGGACAAGTAACCTTTAGTTCTGCTATGATGAATGTCGTCGAGATACACGGTGTTTCCATCCCCTGGATCCACCTTTAGGGAAAGCTAATCTTTTGAAAAGCTATGCAAACCGGGCGCCATTTCAACAAAAGCTCGTAGCAGATAAGCTAAATTTCCACGGAACAACCTGATTAGGCAAAGCAGGCCATGATATAGAAGCCAGTTAGACATTTAGTCCCTGCTAGCACATTTGGCTGAAGCTATGAAGAAGCGCTGCTTTGTCAGAGCTAGCTACAATTGAACCGTTGACCCTGGAATATCACAAAGCGTCTGGCTACGGCGCAATCCCTCATGTGTTTGCTACCTGTGGATATTAACACGTGGGTGAATATACCGCTGTGATTTTGCTGGAATTTGTGGTATGAGTTGTGCTGGGGGAGAAAAAGCCTTATCTCTCACCCAGTGGAGTTCATAAAATTTCCACCACGGTGGGAGAAAAGGAGTCCGGTCAACACGAGGTCCGTCTTCGCTCACGTGCTGTCCTCCCTGAGATTCTTGGCAGTGTGAGAATAATAAATGGAACATCTGCTGGACTTTCTAAGACAAAGTGAGGGAAAAAAGTCTGAACCGGAGCTGAGCCTGATTCATTTTGGTCGGCTGAAATTTGCATTTTAGCGGCTAATGCTGTGTCTTCAATCCAGGCTCATTTCTGGGTCATCCATATTTACAACCTATGAGCACGTTACTGATGTTGTCACAGGGGTCCAAGCAGGGGCCCCCTTGTAAAAGGAGTCTTGACATGCAGGCGCACAAGACCCGATGCCTCCATGGGTCTGTCATTAGCCTTCACTTCGCACCTTGTCTTAGCTCCTTATCATCAGACCCAGGATTCGGAGATCGGCTGTTGTCTCGGAATCTACTCAGGTTACCGGTGAAATAACCTTTACTAGTGGGGTTCGAACACTCCAGTCTGCTAGCTTGTGGCCAAAAAGGGTGCTCTTGCGCTGACACGCTCCCCTCCATGTTTGCGCGCTTCCACACCGGTGGCCCCACCGCAGACCCCACCACCGTAAATATCTTCAGTCCTTTGATGTGACACGTCTGCTGTGTGGTTGCGCTGCGCTGCCGAACCGCTGCCATTCAAACGGACGCCGGGATCGACTTTGTTGCGACTCGTTGGGGGAGAAAAGGCTCATCAAAAACGTCGCCAGATCATATCGCAATGAGTTCTCATCTTCAAATGGCATCCCCTCAAATTAAAACCCTCCCTCAGCAGGCGCTGACTGTACAGGAATGAAAGGAATTGCACCTCGAGGTGAACCGCTGTCTCACTCTACCAGATATCCGAGGAGATAAGCTCGCAACGACCTGTTAACTGCCATAGACACACACTTCCGCCGCGCTTCGGTATGCATGCCAATCATTTGCTACCTCAGCGCTCCAGTTAATGATTTGTATTGTAAGAGAAAACTCATAGCGAAACTTGCCCCGGTTCTAACAATTGCTTTTTTCTATCAAGATACCTCAGCATAATGAAGAAACTTGACCAAGGTCCCGCTGTTGGCTCGCTTGGCACTGTGGGTTGGGCACCTTGAGAAGCGAGCGCTCCATTGTGAAACCTCTGTGACCTGCTCTCTCGTTCAGCCTCTCCTGTTTCCCTACAAAGGCTCTCTAATGCCAGGTAGCCGTCGCTGGCATTCCTGTTGCATTCCACCATGGGGAAGTTGCTGGGATCAGGGTGAAAAATGCCAGAAACAAAGGCCTACTCTCATTCACAGGGTTTAGGGTTCTGTGGGAAAGTCCATGCTGGACAGAGGTTGGATGGCAGAGGAATGCGAAGCGAGGCATAGCTCACAGATGCTAAGACAATTTGACGAGGAAGAGGTCTCGCGTACAGCAGAGAAGCCGACCCTAATGAAAGAGGAAGACAAAGGCTAGCTGTCGTATATATATCACATATCACATTTATGGACAATTAGGCACACAGGACGTAGCGTAACTGCTGCAGAGAACAAATTTGCAGCAGTTGAAGATCAGTTTACCTGCCTGTGTTAGCTCTGGGTCTTGAGCTAGCTTTGTTAGCTCCTTTCAGGGAAGAGGACCTGCTCTACCTGCTCTGCACCCGCAGAATGATTTAGCTCCCACTTTTTAAGTTTTTGCAGGCCAAAATATGGTAAAAATCAACCGTTGGATTATTATGGTTATTATACTGGTTATTATTTAATAGTGGTCTCTTACAGGCCTGAGGAGCAAACTAGGCAAATAAAAAGCTGTTCTTGCAGTGGGGGGAGGAAGCAGCAGATCTAGAGTACACAGTCATTAGCAACAGAAGCGAAAAACATTTGATTGTCTAAGAAAATTAAGCAAGTATTTAACTTTTTATGCAAACTATACAAGATATTGTATGTAGATAGAACTCAATAGCTGTCATCCCATTGGTCTTGTTACCTTTTGGTTAAGCTGTTACCCAACGGATTGTTAACTATATTCTGATTGTTGTGGTTTTCAGTTTGATGTTCAACCAGATTGCCCCCAGAGGTCATAAACCTCAAACATTGGACCTTGATATCAAACTCCATATAGCCAATTATAACAGAGGTATTTTAGCATAGTATCCTCACCGCAACTCTTAGGATTGGCGGAGGATGAGATCATTTGGATTATTTCTTTAAAATGTCGGGAAATAATTAAATTTGTTAAAATATGGCCTCTATAGTGCCAAAGTCGAGAGCTGGACCTTTCTCTGGTCGCCCTCCCCCGTGCGATCTGAACCTCATCTCGTTCAGGTTATGGGAGGAATTTATTGTCACATCCGCCAACAACAAAAGTTGCTTTACCGGATAGTTTAGCAACGACAGTGCTGTCCTGAAATGTCTTTACAACAACAAAACAAACCCATAAACACGCTTGAACGAGAGATGATCAACAGTTAATTTCTTGCCTCTTCTTGACCATTTTATCCCTTCTGGGGGTCACGGGGAAGGTACACAAGTTATTGCTGGAACAGGTTGTTTGATACCCTAAAACATCAAGAGTGGAAAATGAAGTTTGTTAAAGTCCACAACGGCTCTACTTCCTGTATGCTAATGCCCATACTTTAAATGACATCATAGTAGACAAGATGGCAGAGCATGTAGCATAGGGTCCTGATCCTGAGTAGTCACTTTAGTACGAATGGGGGGTGACATCTTTGAACCCTTACCTATGCAAATACATGATACCAGGAAGGTCTCTAAAATGCGTGATACCTCTCAACTGTTCGCAAAGTAGCACTATCATTCAGGGCTAACTCATCATTTTAACCTCCCTGCAAAACTCTTAACATATGCTTAGCTGACACTAGATGCTTTTACCCACAAGGAACTCTGAATTGCAAGATAAACTCCCTTAAAGTTGCCAGCAACACAGAGAATCCCTTGAGGTTTAATCTTCACATCTGAGAGAGAAACACACTGAGGGATCTGCTGCCAAACAGGAAAACCATCTGAGTACCATCTGGTCGACAAGCAACAGTGATGCTAAAGTGTCTACATTTCACACATAACTAGCAGCTTGTTTAACCTGTAAATTACGCCTCTTCCCCTGCATGAATGCCGATAGTTAGCGATAAAGCCTTCTTTTTCCCGCAACAGCTTTGTCTCCTGTCTTTCTTCTCACAGAGATAACATCGCCGAAACACCTAAACAGTTAAAAAACGGTCTTTTGTTTACACTTGGTGCCGCGGTGTGCTATCAACTGGGGCTATATGTCATTCCAGAGCCTATGCACGCTGTGCGGTTGTGGGGCGATGGAGATGGAGTATGACAGGAAATGAGAGTCAATCCGTTGCAGCCCACATGCCTTTTCGGATTCTCTGATGTGGCTGGAAGACTTCCTAGGAAATTCAAGGCCTTCTGGGATAGCATTTAGCCCGGGGAGATTTGCAAGCATGTTTGGGGTGTGAATGAGCGTGTGGTGCGTGTGTGTGTGTGTGTGTGTGTGTGTGTGGGGGGGGGGGGTTCTTACTGGGTGCCACTTTTCTTAAAAATGAAGGAGTGTCACTGCAAATGAAAGAGCACCGCACGCTCAACGGCTAATCAGGGCTCTGCTCTTTTTTTCTTCTTATTTGCTTATCAACCCTCACGTCTGATATCACAACTGCTTTTTAAGGAGTAATTTGCTTATTCAAACCAGCTGCTCTGACTCTGAGTCAGATTTTATCTGTGAAGGAGGCAGTGGGCATTTTTTAAAGGTGAGTCTAGATGAGGGAAAAACCTTAATGTTCAGGGGATATTTAATCCCAGGTTTTATGCATTCCTGCTTTGTGTTAAGGCTGCCCAGAGGCTCCGCCCCCTCTCATCTGCAGCCTGTTATGGCAGAGCAGGGGGATGACATCATGTTGCTCTCAAAAACGGCGGCTGGTAATTGGCCTGCTCTCCTCCTCCAGCGGCACAGGCCAAACGGAACACACAAGTGGAGCCAGTCAATGCGAGTCAGATGCATCGGGTTTTTCCAGAGTGGCTGCTGGGGCCTCAGTGGAGACTGGGAGCCAAGAGGCCTCGCAGAGGGGCTCCGCCGGTCCAACTGTAAATGTCAGAAATGAATGAAGGGCCTCTGCACAAAATGAAATCTGATATAAAGCACCCCGGGCCAACCCTCTTTGATCTGCCGCACAATCCGCCGCTGTAGTCATCTGGTTGACTACGCCTTGTTCTCCCCGATGCGACGCTGCGAATGCATTTTCATGCCCAAGCCTTTTGAGTTAATAGGCTCTCAGCCCACACAAAGTTCCATTCCAGAGAGACTGAGCTGTCGCACCTCTGGGGCTGCGGAGCACTGCAGCCGGTGAATCAGTTCAGTCGTTTCCACTTTTTTATAGTGTTTTTTTTTCTACGTCTGTGACAATAACGATGGTCTCCGGGGGCTTTTACAGAAACCAGGAGCCTGGACCCCGATAAACCTCGAGCAGGACCAGGCTGGTGACATGCGAATGACGACTAGAAGATAAAACATCTGGAAGGGCTCGATGTGCAAAAGCATCTCATCGCATTTAGGGCTTGAAGGGCCAAAGAGGGGAAGGGCAGTCCCACACACGACTGATGGAGACCTCTTCAAATAAAGTCTTTATGGAGCCAGATCAGTCATGCCACCGTGTTTCCTGCTATCTGATTCCTTCATTAAAAAAAACCAGGCATACTGATCTTCTGATTACATAGTCAGAGGATTACATAAACTCCCCCTGTTATCACTAAAAGAACAGTTATGAGAGCATGTTTGGTATCTAGAGCCTCTGTGGGAAAACATGCGTTCCTGTAGTATCAAAAGAGGGTGCAGTGCTCAGCATGTTGGCACGTGCCCGTCTGCCTTTCTGTTGCATCCACTTTTGTTTTCCCACATTAGTGACAGATAAATGGGTGGAAGTTCCTAACAGAAAGTCACACTGAGCACCAAACGGGGTGAGAATGTTATTCCTGTCACGGCTGCGGCACAACTCAAAGGCTGTGGGTTAAGAATGAAAAAAATATCAACACTCGGGTACCATAAAGGTGTACGTCGCTATGGAAACAAAACTTCCTTTTGTGCGTTTGTGTTTAAAAGCGCCTCGATACTGGTCACGTACTTTATCCAGTTCTAGATTCAACCAGAGTTGCAGATGAATTCAATCAATCTGAAAATATAAAAGGCCTCCGTGCTCCAATTAGTGTCATTTACCAATATTTTTAGCCTAACTGCTGATTTCCAAAAGAATGCCCCAGCAGCATGTGACATCTGCAGCAGGGGCTACTGGAGCTAATTTGCCCCCACTTCATCAGTGTGTGATGAGAGCGATCCAGAAGCCAGTGCGCCGCTAGGAAAAACGCAGGAAGTCCGTTTGACGGAAGTGGCATCGGTCTGCGTCGTAGATCAGCCGAGACAGCCGAGATCTAGACGTTGTACTGTGCTTTTGGTAAAACATGGCAAACACGACTTTTTTGCTATTTTGAAATGAGTTTCAGCTGTTGGCCAGTGAACAGAAGGGGGAAAAATGAGTTATAAAGTGATTTATTTTTTTGTTTGTGTTGACCGATGCATGCTGGCAAAGTATGATGATGGTTAAATTTCCTCCATTTTCCAAGTAGACGTAGCATCAATGTCGTCGTTGTAAGCAATCAAATGATGCCTATAAGGGGAAGTTGCTGTAACCCTCCTAACCAGAGGGGGCAGTAAATGGTAATGTGAAAATATGGCTGATGCAGAGACATTGTTAGTTTTTCCAACAGGTAAAACTTCTTGATTTGAGCTACCAAAAGTTAGCTAGCTTTAGAAATTTCACAGTCCTGGAGCAGAATATTGCCAGTAAAAAAAATCGATTATCATGTAGAGTTTTAAAGAGAAGAGCTAACTGAGCTTGGTACACAAGTTAGGACACAGAATTGGAATTCCTTGTGTTTGGTATCCCTCCTCCTACGTAGACCAGTCTTTCAAGTACTCCAAACAGACAGCTCTGGTGTTATATGGCTGAAACTGTGACTTAGCCCTTTTATTCCCTGTTATATGCTAGTTAAACTTACTAAAGCTCAACTTCAACAGCAAAAGTGAGTGGAAAAAGTTTCCCTGTGCACTCTCTTTGAGTTCGGCTCTGCTGTTGACGCACATTTCCCAGTTTGTCCTCTCTCAGCTGGTAAGCTAGCTGTCAAAGCAGAAACTGCACTGTGGGAGGAAATGATCCTAGCATACGGGAATGTGTTATCACTGTCTCATCCTGTCCATGCTTTCTCCACCAGCTGAATGTCTTCATTTGTGGTTTGTGAGATGAGAAGGACACATTTCACGGTTTTTGCATGAAAATGACAAATGTCCGCTGCATTTTTTTCTTTTAGCTTTCATAGTTTTGACCTACTGGACATGCGCAGTGCAGTACTAACTATCCTGTAGGCTTCAGCCTGGCAGTGCAAACATGCATGTCTAGTTCTCCATCCATCAAACGCCACGCCGGCGGAAGCAGACAGCTGTTGCAAGACTCCGCACTTTTGTTGTTTGTCTCTGAACTGCATCAGCCTGACGACCCCACCCTCGGGTGCTGCCACTTTTTTTCCGTCCGTCTGCCTCTAAAATTCCTGCCTCCTTTTTTTTGCTCGGCAGCGTCAAAGCCCAGCTCGTCCGACTGCCATGTGATCATCGACTCAAAAATGTAGTCTTAACTTATCGCTGACTAAACCTACAAGCCGCTGTGAATCGTACAGTACATTGGAGGGGGAAACTTTGAAGGCATTCATCACTGCCAGGAACGCCATGTCATAGCATAAATGCTTCAGCCTATGTTTAGACAACTTAACTGGGGACAGAAAACACAGCAGTCAATAGTGGCTCTTCACAGTCCTCGTCTATTTCAGGTATTGCCACATAGAAGATGCATTTTAATTACCCTGCTGAGCTAAAGTTAGCATTAACAAATCCCTTTTCTCAGCCATTACATGGACATAAAAATCCAAAAGCTGGGGTTAATCAAAATAACAAGGCAGCACTGCAGCTGCTATCCTCCATCTTTGTTGTCTTTTGTCCCCTGACTACTTCTGCTTTCTATGATATATGTACACGTGCAGAAGTAAGAGAAGACAATACATCGGATTAACGGCTATGCAGTGAGTATTGGTGAGAAATCATAATGATCTGGTTTTTGCGGTCATGTGAAAGGGCTCATTGATGCGTGGGTAATGCTACGCTAGGTCCAGTTGTGGTTGCCTTGGTAATAATGTCCCTAAAAAATGTTAAAGGATAGGAAAAGGGTCTTCATCATAAGCCTTGCATGGTTTAGATTTATATGGTAGTATAGCCGAAGCAGATATTGATCATTAATGTTGTGACGTAGGACTTAGGGGAACCCTCACTGTATTTATATTACTTGCAGACTGAACTCAGGAAACCCTACATAATGCAAACATATAGATTCTGTTTCACATCTGAGAGCACATATCAACTTGACAGCAGTGACTGCAAAGGTAAAGAGAGGAGCCGCACCTTAAAAGCACCAGCAAATTCTCATGTCTCGCAAACCGCCACATGTGTAAGCTTCTCCTCCCACGCTGCACATTTCACACATTCCCCAAGAATGTTTGCTTTCTTTTTACCAGGTCAAGAAAGAGAATGAAACCAAAGCTGCATTGTGTGTCTGCTTTCCGCAGACAGTGGGGAAGGGGGGTTACTTGAGTCTGTTTCATCTTGTGCAATGTGTTCCGTGCCCAGTCAGCTATTTCTGTTGAAATTCTTGCTTTTCCCAGTGAGTATTTATGTCCTTACCATAAAAAAAGGCTCCGTGTGCTTTCATTTCCTCAGTGACAGTGGGAATCCTGACCAAAGACTTTGGCTCCCGCCATGGCTCTACCGAATGTCCTGCTACTTCCTGTTATCAGTGATTACATAATGTTCGGAAATGAAGACATTTTCGCTTGTTGGAGAAGCTGGAGCGATCCCATCCCCCGTCGATGAGGCCACAAAGAGAGGCAGACTACGAAGTTATCACGTAAACTACTGTCAAATCCAAATTGTAATAGCATGCTAACATTTGTGAAACAAAAAGAATCATCACTTGTGTGCAAATTATTGGGTGAGTCCTACAAATCAAGTTAGCAGTAGCAGGTACCCTTATTCACATTATAAATTGAGGTTGCAGATTGACATGACCGGAACTTCAGTGGAAGTCTCTGGGGACAAGGCCTTGGTCCTGGGAAGCAGAGGCCAGAGATCAGCTGGACCATAGCAGTTTCAGGCTGCAGCAGCGTGGTTCCCAGCTCACAGCTGACATCTAAACAACGATGAGAGTGAACACAGATCTTCCCAGACTTTATGTGTGGGGGGAAAAAAACCAAGAGTCTCAAAGAGAGTCTCAGAGAAAGAGCGAGTCCGATAGATCGCTAAAGATGGCTGCCCTTATGGGAATGTTTAGCTAGAATCAAATATCATGTTTCCAGGAGTGCAGAGCGATTATGTGCATGTGAAGCGTGTCCTATCATGATCAGCTTGATCCACCTCTTATAGCTTAGGGAGCTCTTGCCTTGGTAACAAAGCCTGCGGTATCTGGTTCTGTGAGTGTGGTATTTGATTAAAACTAATGATCAGGTTTTGATTTCCACTGGTTTTGTCTTCAGTGGAAGTTCTTCTTATTACCTTTCTGTGGAAGTTGCGGCAATTCCTGTTCAACTGGATTTAGAATTCTCTGAGCTACAAGAGGTTGCACCCAAAACTTGGGAACATGCTGACTAACAATAAAATTGTATACATCTGGGGGGTGAAAATGTTTATTGCATCTGCTCCCAATTCATAAATAAGTTAATGTATAAATAAACTTGATTATTTGATTATTTAATACTAATGCTGTAGCTCTATTATTTAAGTCACCTCAGCTAGCTAAGGGCAATAGTACTTTGGTATCAGGTACTCAAATCTCACACAATAACAGCCAAATCAGAAGATATAGTGATACCGTTCAGTGTAGATTGGAAGTAAGTGTGTAATCTCCAGACTGGCTCCTGGAATGGACTCTGATTTTGTCTTTATTTTGGAGGGTACGCCAATTCCTCGGCTGATGCCTGTATTCCTGCAGTGCCAATCAAGATATGTAATGATTTCAGAGTATTTCCGTTGGCTTTCTAAATGAAAGGAACGCCCTTTTAGATACAGATCCCAGTTGATGGCCTAGGCATTGCCAGCCAGGGTGCCCCTCCTGCTCCAGTGGACCTCCGCCACCCACGACAGGCATCAAAGCCCGGCCAACCGCCAGGGGACGGAGGGGAATGATATTGTTCCTTCCACACCATCACCACGTTCACTCATTCCGTGGCATTTCCTGCAGATCGAGCTGGTATACTTGCTTTGTTCCGGCCCTTTTACTTTTGGGCTCACGGGAATGTGAAATTGCAGAAAATGCACAGGGAAACTCTGGGGTTTCGCAATCATTTAAAGTGTTTGTTTACATCACAAACTGGGGTGGTTATGATGGCATAAGCCTGAGATTAACAAAAATTGCATCGTGGTTGAAGTGAAGTGGTCCCTACTGGGCTATAGCCTGCTAGGTATAGTCTTCAACATATCCTATATTTCAGGAATCCTCCCTTCTGTGCAGAGTTGGGAAGTTTGATTTAAGATGCCATAACTGGCCAAGAATGAATGGTTTCAATTTTAAGACTCTGTCATTACAATGAAAGTGACCTCACAGAAACAATATTTCCTACGCCCACTTACACCAATTAAACCAGCAGTACTTGTCAGGGTGCATCTACCAGTAAGTTTACATACACAGCATAAACGAGCTATGCTCAGAACTGTACTTTGGCATCTTGCCGGAATTTGGTCCTTGTCCCAGTTCACAAGCAATGGAGAAAGTCGAGTACTTGACGCGAAGATGTCCTCCTCCTCAACACTAGGTGTCTAGGTGTCGATATGTGTCTTTTCAACAGGTTATTACAGCCCCCTTTCCAGTTGACCGATGATGTCACATAATAAACACATAAACTTAGGCAGCAGAGCGGCATTTCGAACTACAGGAAGGCAGATAATGTACAACTTTGCTCATCTCGCATGTAATGTGCACGTTACTTGTCATGCAGAGAAGATGCACGGCTTTCTCGTATGTCAGCATGGGGTGTTGGAGCATGCACACATGCATTGTCTAGTTTGATTTTGATTAAAAGTGCGCTGTGAAAACAGTTTAATCTTAAATCATTGGCAGCTCCCCTTGATCCACCAGTTGCCCGCCCCTGCATTCACTGTGCAAATGTCTGGTTGGAAGAGGGGGGGGGGGGGGGGGGGGGGGGGGGTTAGTGCACATGCAGCTATTAGAAATTTAATCGATAAACTTTTACTCAATCTTACCTTCTTGGTGACATTAGCATAGCATAGAGCCACTTTTCTTCTTTCATGAGAGTTACAGAAACATTTAGGGGGAGGGGTGAGCTTGTTCTTTTTTGTGTTTACTTTGAATGTCAACGGAAGTGGCGTCATGCAAGACTGCACAGCGCACCTTTAAGGCGTATTCAGTATAAGGAGAGCACCGATATCAGTCAGATTAACGTGTTGACACACACTCCAGTTGTCCAGTTACAGTCGGATTTAGGCAATAATTCGTGTCGCGTAAACATGGTGAACGTGTTTAGTCTGGGTACAATTGACAACCTCCGCCTCTAATGTAAATGACCAACACACGGCAGTGACACCCAGCTCTCATATGGTACTGATAACATGCGTGTTTTTGGTGGGTTTTGGGGGACAGAGTTCTTCTGAGTCCCCCTGCTAAATCCAATCAAGCCACGGGACCCACGAAGGTGAATTAGGACTTGAGCTGACTCAGCCGCACAGAGGCCTCTTTATGCTGCTGCTGAAGTCAAGGGGGCCCGGGGTTAGCATGCATCACACACAGGAAAACATTAGGCAGCTCCCAGACAGTCCGGGCCCCAGCAGTCCACCCCTTGAATCCCTCCCTGGTCGCCAGTTATAAGGAGCAGACCGGCCCCGCTGAAGCCACATCCAAAGAGCTTTCGTTCACACTGAGAGGCCCCCCATTTCCTCCTCTCTCTCAGGAGGGAAATGTAAGTGTGCAGGAGTGGAAATGTTGCCATTGCAGGGACCTGAAATGATGGAGAAGGCGGTGTTATTTGTAGAACAGTGAGGCCCGTCGGCTTAAAATAAACTCACACAAAATGACTTACTGGAAACTGCTCCGTCCTCTGCTACTGATTAATGTCTCGTTTTTCTAGACACAAAGAGTTTTAGAGAAAGACGTGAAGAGAAAGAGAAGAGTTTTGCCTGCTCCAAGGTCAATGTGTGGGCAGCTGCGAGTCTTGATATCAAGCCCGGGGATCTGTCGTTCTATTGGACATCCTGCCGCTGATGAATTGTCACTCTTCTCATTTAAGATCACGTAGAGAAACAGGGCCGATGCCAGGACACACCCACCCGCCGTCGTTAGCCAATCGGCATGCTCCAGTTGTCCAGCATCCTTCGCACTTTGACAACCACAGCTGCCACGGGAGCTCGTACGCCGGAATCTGCGTTTGCGTCCTTACTTCCTTAATCTCTGGGCACACACGCCTGCTCAGCCGCTGCTGTTCAAACCATGACACCATCGCGGTCCCCACCCCCACTCTCTGCAGTGCCCTGAGACATCTGTGTGTTGTTGTGGGGCAAATGAGCAGGAAAGCTGGGGGAACTTCAGAGTCAAGTTCTGGAACAGAACAAGGGGGCCCCGCAGCAGGGTTATATAACGGTGAGAAACCTCGCTGTGCACTCACATGAAGAACATGTCTCGTTTTTGCAGATGCACGGCGAGCTCTCGTACCATGAACGTATGCGTGAATATTTTTTTAGCTGTCTGGATGGATGCAAAACTCATCTTCTCGGGGGAAGATCTTTCTAGACCTAGAGGACGTGATCTCACCCATTATAAATCCAACTCACTGAATGTCGCCGTGCTGCTTATGACTTAATCCAGGCAACCCCTTTGTGCCAAATGTCCCTACCCACTCTGCCAATTACAGAAAAAGTGGGAACAAGACAGGATGGGGATATTCAGAAATCCTAACGTTGCAGTTTCAAGGTATTTTTGCATCTCTTAAGCAACTTTGCCTAGAAGAAAAATGATTAAAAGTCAAGACTCCATGTTATGGTCTCCAGGAGGTTAGCTTGGTTCAAAACAGCAACTTCAACAGCAAATTCAACCAAAACCATCTGTTTCCATCTACAAAATAAAGCCCTCTAACTGATAAAAGGATTATTTTATATAACCGAAGGTTGAGAGTTTAAATACAAGAACATTTAAGAGCTCCATGAGACCCACTGTTAGAAATCAACCTGAAATGGCGACACCATAAATACCTGAATAATAAATACACAAAAGTGAGACATGAGGTTGTTAAATCATTTGTAAACTGAGTCATAAATGCATTATAAGAATACCTCCTAGACATAATTATGACCAATAAAGTTGGAATAACAACGAGTTATACATTTTGTAATTGAAAAGAAGCCGCCAAATACCAAAAATGTGCAATGGAGTCAAGTTGAAGGGGTGCAACACAGTGGAAAACCATGAAGGTAATTATTTACTACATCGACATGATAATGGTTTACATTCAACTCAGACTGAAAGTAAAACTATCCTGACTCTTTTCCATCTCGCATTGTTGTAGCGCCTTATATAACCCCTTTCGGTCTTCCTCTCCCCCCGCGCCTGCTATTATTCTTGAGTGCGCGGTGGAGAATGAGCCAGTGTTCTCAGACACTCGGCTAGTAGTGAGGGACGCAAGCTGCTGGACGTCACTCTCGTATAAAGCCTTTTTTGGAGGAGGGGTGGATGGAGCAGAGACTCAAGCCCAAATCGCAGAAAAGAAACGCTCCTTGTCTTCGTGACCCAGTCGAGTAAAGACCAGGCCCGGATGTTGCACTCTGTCTCGTCATTGTCTCCTCAAATGTTGGCATTTGGGTTTGAATGAGGTCTTTAAGTTTAGCCAAAACATTCTTGAGATGCTGTATGGAAAACCGCCCTGCTTTTCCTGTGCTAATTTGACGACACGCCATTTGTTCTCTAATCTTGTTGGGCTGATTGCGCTCCAAGGCTTCCGATCATCCCTCGAGGAGTGATGGTGGGAGTTGCTCAAACATTAGGGACGTCGGAGTTTACAGATCCAAAAAAATATATGTAATTACGAGTTTGCGTAAAGACAAAACCGCAGCGGTTGTTGGGAGCGGCGGCACCCCACGTGGCTTTTTGTCGGATGGCGCACGTGAGTTGAGCAAGTCCTCCTGGAAAGCACCTTCTGTCCAGCTTCTCCCTGCCCTGCAGTGACTGGGAACGAGGATCACTTTGATGTGGGACAACGCTGACGCTCCGATCTGCCGCAAGCCCGGCGAGAACAGAATACGCAACATTCATAAGGAGATGTGACAGCCCGTGAACGCGTTTTATGTGTCGCCAATTCTTATGTTTGGAGTTGATGTGAAAGTGCGGAGTATGCAAGCATGTGACAGGCAAGCGCCACTTTATCTAGCGAGGTACGGTGGATATCGCTCCTTGCTGGGAGGAGTTCCCACCGCTGTTCACACCACAGCATTCCAGCCATAGCATCCTCTTCTCGACTGTCAGTAAACCCAAACAACCAGCTTGACTCAGAGCACATGGGCAACCCATAATCAAGCGTTTTGGGCATGTAATAGTAAATCTCCTGTTTAGATCCAAGAGAAGCCTCCCTGGAGAAGCGACATACTTGATCTTGAACAGGAAACACATAAGCTGACGCTAAGCCTCAAACCAATCTCTGGGGTTTAAGATCTTGAATTTACCCTCCACCTCTTCCCTCTTTGTCTCGTTCTCTTGATCTGTGGCACTCTGCCCATCTCCGGGCCCCTGCGCTCTGGTGGGTTCACTGGGCTGGTATGCAGCAGGAATCTTTGGATCAAGGTGATTTCACGCTCCTCCACGTTTTCCCAGGGCTTCGGGCACCCTTTGTTACCTCTGTGGAGTCCAGAGTGTGTGATAACAGCCGACATGTGTTATCATAGGGCACATGCGTTGACAGAAGCCACAGGGAAGACTGCTTTATCTGGCTAACGCCTCTATTTCCCTTAAGTGTCAGGCTTTGACCGTCTGGTATGACGGGCTGCTTAGGCCTCTTGCAGAGAGGACCCCATTTGGACAAAAAGGCAGGGAATTCGCTGGCCCCTCTGTGGACAGACAACAGCGGGGATGACCCTCTGACACAAAATCTCAATTCTAAAACGAATCCTCTCAAAAATACACTCCCTCCTTTGAAGTAGAACTAATCTTGCTAACCTTGACATTCCCTCAGAGGCAGTTCCCACTCTCACTTCACAGTCTGCTCTCATAATAGCCCCACAGTGCTCTTTATTTCCCTTCTCCTCTCAATGAAACTTCATATCTCATTGAGCTCTCGAGTGTGAAAGAGGGAAGTTTGTGAAGTTGCTCCAGTAACAGCTGCTCAACCGAAAGTTTCCTCTAACTCTGCTGACACATGATCGGAAGCGGCAAATTCAGACACATGAAAAAATGTTAATGCATGTTTTGGTGTCCGTGATAAGGAAGTTAACACTTAGAGCTGTGAAAAAATACAAAAAATTAATGGAGTGGCTGTCAGGCTGATGGAGAGCTTTAGCGGAATTGTGACTTCCTATTTTATTACCAGCCAAAGTTTTCTGAATCAGATCCGGTTTTTAGGGTCTGAATTACTCCTTTAGACACCTTGCAAACCCTTAATCTGATGTCAACCTTGTTGTGAAAGTCCTGGTTACTGTCGACAGCTAACAGAGCTAACAGCTAAGTACCAGTCTTCAAGTGCCTGTGTTTATGGTCTGACCAGGGCTGAATGGGGGAAGGGGTGGCTGCAGCCTTTGTGTAAAATGAGGAGCAAAACCACAAAAGTGGCCTCTGTGGGAAAGACGCATCCCAGAAAACAATTTTTGCTGTCAGAGGAAGGATGATTGCCCAACAAAGAAAGTGACGCTACCCCAGTAAGTACAGGACAATGCTTGCATGCAAGAGTCACCATGCTAATGTCAACATGCTAATGATCCCAGTAACGTCATTTAGCATTTGAAAGATCACATTCACTTTTGGGTGTCAGTCAAATGTAATGGATCTTGTGAATCAACCAGTATTTGTAAATGAAAAAAAAAAATTTTTTTATTTGCACATGATTAAAAAGCAGAATGCAATTAAACCCCGCCCACGCTAGAGGCAAAAATAATTTGTCTGTCAACTCTCTCTGAATGTTGTTAACGCCGTCTGCTAGCAAACAACAGAAGAACTTGTAGAAGCTGTTTTGTCATGGATTGAATAAGCACCATGCTAAATAGTCCGAATCTTTGTTTTATTATCTGACCCCAAAAAAGGATACAGACTCCTTAAACTTGTCTTTTCAGTTGTTAATGAGCTCAGTCGGGACATTTTTGAGTAAATCTCGGAGGTCACAGTGTCTATGTTGCTACCTTGTAAATTTGTAGCATACTTATGCTCTTCAGTGGACTAACTAACTGTATCCATAGGATTTCATTGTGTTTGGTGTTCCGTCTAATTTATCATGATAATATGCTATTTTATCACTGTGGTCCCCTCTGTTTGTACTTAATAAGGTGCCGTGCTGCACCGGAAGGAAAAGAGTTTTTCTCGTTGGGTGAGTGCTGACTGACGCCATCTTCGTCTTGCGAGGAGATGATTCCACTTCAGAGACACAGCAGAGGCCCGACAGAACATGCTGATTGTAGAACAGCACGTTTGCAGAACGCTGAGAAGATGACAGGAAGTACAGTGTTAAGTGTGAAATGATGACTGACAGATATTTCCACTGCATTTTTAATTCAACACATCCTGTTGCCGGCATGGCCTTTGCTGCACGGGCAGCCTGTGAACTAGCAGAACACGCTGAAGCAATAAGAAATCATGCTTGGGATATTTTATTGTGCTGTGAGCCTCACTCGGCCTTGCTGGATTTCTGAGGGAGGTTGTGTCTGTGATTCATTGCGTTGTCCTCTAACATATTGAGCCATCTGGGTTGCATATATACAGAGCAACTGACAGGCAGTGCAAAACTCTCTGATTTGTACCCTAAACTGCATTTAAAAATGTAAACTGATGATGATTTGTACACCGGCAGTGGGACAGTTTTCCAGTTTTGAGCAGCCTGCAGCATTTATAATAAAATAAACATGTGTTTTGCCTTTTACATCAGTTAGCTTGCGGTGATTTTTTTTATTTTATTTATTTTTTTGCTAGAGATATCAACTGCCAAAAGAGATCTCACACAAAAAAGTCTATTTTTTGTGCATTTAGACATTCTGAATATAATAATGGACCCATGTATTGTGCTATATACTCTGCCGCTAATGACAGCACTGTGTGATTATTTTTCCTGATTCTTTAGGTTTTATCCATTTCATCCACAGTTTATCCAGAGTTGTCAGTACTTTGGCAGTAAGACGTCTTTAAAGTTAATTGGATGAAGAAAAGTTGTTTTTGAATGTTTATCATTCGTAGTTAGGAGGTTGCTTCTATTCACAAGACTAGACAAAGATAAAAAGGGCAAAATTCTAGTTACCACATATGCAAGCATGTGGTGTAATATAATACTAATTAAGCATAAGAAAACCATTAATCTGCTAGAATATACAGAAGTCAGGGGGTTCGTAATTATAAACTGGCTAAATATTTAAATTTATATTTAAATGTCCCAGAAGCTGAACAATGTGTGTGTGTGTGTGTGTGTGTGTGTGTGTGTGTGGGTGTGTGTGTGTGTGTGTGTGGGTGTGTGTGTGTGTGTGTGTGTGGGTGTGTGTGTGTGTGTGTGTTATAATTCTCGGGCGGGTGTTCACATCTTTCGCGTCCTGTATGGCAACGAACTTGCTGCTCAGGAACTCAGACTTTCTAAAATAAGCAAGTAGCCTCATAAAGGCTTTATGTGATTACAATGCTCATTGTTTGCATTATCTCGCACGGCATCCAAAAGCACAATAAAAGTAGTCTAAACCAGTCATGACACATTTGAATCCTGCGTCATGGCCTCCTTCACTTGTTCTCATTTGTTAAAACCGTGGAACAGAATTTACAACACTGGAAACCCAATAACCGGTTTCTTGGACAACATAAACATTAGAAAAACAAGGCTTTCGCCGAAAGTGGGAGTTTTATTCTGAAATCCCCTACCGGAAATTGTCTCTGCCGCTACGTCCGCTTTGCTCGAATGCCGATCAAGAAGCGTAGAAGAAGAAGCAACCCGAGAGGCAACGCGACTGGAGCAGACCCAGCAGTCTCAGCCTCATGCTTCATCCTAGGCACCTCTCCTCCTCCTGTCCGCCGTCGACCATATCGTGACAATATTTATTTTATTTTTTAATTTCCTTACCATTTAGCCACAAAATAAAAGGAAAGGAGGGGGAGAAGGGGGCCGAGACATGGAGCTTTATTGCCTGGAGTCGGACGTAGCCGTGAAAGCCCAGCCTGACCCAAACATCTTTTATGATGCCAGAGTGTTGCAGAATTTATTAACAATCGAGGAGAGATTTTTACCTCAGTGCTCGTATTTCCAGCGGGTTCAGACGGAAATCCAACCGTATATGAGACGAATGGTTGCAGGTTGGATGCACGAGGTTTGTGGGCATTTTCATGGATCGACGGGAGCTAATACCGACTGCGTTAGCTTAGTGTTTTAAAAAAGAAAATGCATGTTTCAGCCACTTTTGACGCGTAATAAGAGTATTTTGTTGAGAGAGAGTTGTCATGGATGTTGACCTATTTGACAATTGAATGAGAATGACTCACCAAAGGCGTGGGACAGTCGGAAATTCCACACGAAGAAAAATCAGCTTCAAAGATGTAGCCTAGCTTGATATTTACATTGTTTAATCGACACAAAGATGGCATTTCTCGCAAAATAGCTAGCCCAGGCGTCAGTGGATATGCTAATCTTAATTTACATCGCGAAAACTTGGAGGTTTTACCTTTTCTCTAATTTATATTAATTTTTTAAAATGGCCCTAGCTCCCAGCCTTTGGTCTGGCAACGTGCTTGCAGAGACACTTTAATTTTTAAAGACAAAAAACGCTAAATGTCGCCAAAGGTTTCTCTTTCCTAACCGTCGGGAACTGTAACAACACGGGTTTTGAACATTTTGCACGAGTTTCTTTGATCGTAAACGAGTTATTTTAATTTAAATGGGGTTTTTTTCATGACGACGAACTCCCACCAGGGGAGAGCAGTTAAATGGCGACGGTTTCGCTGCTTCTTATTAAACTAAGTTGCCTTTTTTTGAGTTTGCGGCTTTTAACCGTGTGTAAGAGGATAAGAGATATGAAAATTAGCGATTTAACCATTCACCGCAAAGACAAAGGCCTGTAGCAAACTGCGACCGAATCCACCCGCATCTCCATTTTAGCCCGTGCTGTAGATTTTTAAAAATCGTGTTCTGCTTGTCTATTTTACATGCACGAAGATATATATATGTCTAAATTAACACACGTTGCATTTCTCTGTCATTGTAGGTGTGTGAAGAGGAGAACAGTAATGAAGATGTATTCCCTTTAGCCATTAATTATTTGGACAGATTTTTAGCAGTGATGCCCACCAGAAAAAATTACTTGCAGCTTCTCGGAGCTGTGTGCATTTTTCTGGCCTCCAAGCTAAAGGACTGCAGGCCGCTATCAGCAGAAAAGCTTTGCATGTACACAGAAAACTCCATCACGTCACGGGAACTGCTGGTAAGAGTCGCCACTCTCAAAAGCTCCATTCAGTCACAAGGGCATAAAAATGCAGTGTCATTTATTGGGTGATTTTATAATGGTTAGATTGGTTTCACAGGAAGTATTTAAGTGGAGTCCTGCACAATACAGCCACATTCTTTCTTCGGAACCATGTGCACTGCTGAGGCGATGCGATGCCATCTAGTGCCAGCTATGCCGTGCGGAGTGTGGTTATCAGAGAGCTTTTCTTTTTTTTTTTTTACTGATTCTTGTTGGTTCAAAGTCAAATGCAAAAAAAATGCATTTACTCTTTCACTTTCTCTTTGTGCGATAAAGTGACGAATCCTTATCAGTCTTGCTGACACAAAGCTTTTTAACAATGCTTTTGAGCAACCATGGCTTTAACTCGAACCTATTTTTTTTAATCCTAGATATCAGGAAGTTGTTGCAAGTGCTAATTCGTGACAACCTCGCTTGAAAATAACTTTAGCTATGGTTCTTAATCAAGTCTATTAATGGAGCATCCTGCAGGTCCTGTTTTTTTTACTTCAGCAGGACACGGAGACAACATTGGAAAATGTATTTACCATCGTTTCTGCATCGGTGGTTTGTGTAAATCATCTTCGGGAGGTTTACAGTTGCATGATAACAAGAAAAAATATCAAGATGAAGCGATAAAGAACTGTTTAAATGCCATTGTGAGAGATTTGGTGACACCTAGTGGTAAAAATGCCAACAATGGATCGCTATGTGCGTCGTAGATTGTAGATTTGAAACAAAAAATGTTGCGATTAAATGCTTCGATATTTGCATTTATGCTAGCAGTGTGTTTCGTTTATGCATGGCAGTAAAGATTGTATACGGTGCACTGTTGTGATTGGCCGATTAACCTCGATCCTCTCTTCTTCTCCCCACGTTGGCTGCAGCTGCTGGGTGGGGGGAAGCGACACTCGACGGTTCATATTGTCGTAAGACTACAGAATCCTGGATATCCTGACAGGATGCAGTCAGATGCTGCTCTGCTCTCTCTCAGCTGGAAGAGAGAAGTCGCAGTGGGCGGAGGAGGCCGACTGTGTCAGGGTGTCCAGGAAGTGAGCGGCAGCAAACCTCAGCCTCGCTCATCCTCGGCTGAGCTAAAACTGGTTTAATGTGAGGGTGCGGGGCAGGTTACGTACAGGAAACCCATGCCGCTGTACGGCTAATCTGTCAGCGTGCAGACGAGGGTTGGATGACGAATAAGGACAGTCCCGGCTGCTGTTGGGGTTTCTGTGTCTAAGTTTGCAGCCTAGGCGACAGCTCGGTGGTGTTTGAAGCTCTGCTCTACCTAGCGGACATGTATAAAGAAACAGCTTAAACCTTTTAGTGTGACGCGTGATCCATTTAATTCGTCACAGTGTTAAGCTTGGTTTTTTTTTCTTCCTTGACTGTCAAAGCTCCAGAGAGGACGACTAGCCTTGAAATAGCGTTTGAAATCTATTAATTGGCCCCACGGAAGAGCATCTGTTCTCCTTTTGATTCCCATGCCGTCGATTCCAGCCTATAACGTCGCCTTATCTTCAGCTTCGCTCCAGTCAATCGTCCCGCGGTGGCAGAGTTGCGGCCCCTGGTGCTGGAAGGTTCCCGGTGGATCCTGTAGGCGGCTGAGAAATTGCGACGTTTTATAAGAGCAGAAATGGAGCAGCGTTAGCATTTTATGGGTGGGTTTGTGGTTCTGTGCTTTTCAGGATGTTGAGGAAACTGGCTCAACAAGGCCTGTGGAAATTTGAAAACGGAACTCCTGAACTCAAACGCCCCAAGGCCGATTCGTGACTCGCGGGAGCCCCTCCCGCCTCTCCAAAATGTCGCCGCCGCTTGATCAGAAACGTTGGTGGAAACACACACGTTGGCATCGCGTGCTCCTCCATTTCAGCCCCCGACTATCAGAGCCAAACAGGAAAACATTAAAAACATCAATGAATCGGTGAATTGTTAAGATTGACGCAATGCACACAGGAAATTGAATCATATGAAGGCGTGCACCTTTTCTTGTTGGTACAAAAAGCCGACTGTATGCGCTGCTGGCTGCCGCTAACACATTGTGGCCGCTGCAGGCTTGTGACAGGAAGGAAGGAGCTGGATGTCTCATTGGCAGGGCCTCTGAGCGAGGCGAAGCTTGTCACATGCCGGCGATACGAACACAAAGGATGCGAGGAATGAGAAAGGCATGCAGATAATAAGATACAGCAAGGAGCGGTAACGTGGAGAAATGTTGCTGAGGCGTTTCCTGGGAAAAGGGGTCGGATGGAGGGCTTTGATGATCAGTAATGAACCCAATCCACCATTTATTAATCCTCTCCTCCTCCTTTTAGGACTGGGAACTGGTCGTACTGGGAAAGTTGAAGTGGAACATGGCTTCGGTCACCCCCAACGACTTTGTGGAACACATCATCCGAAGGCTGCCCCTTCCCAAAGACAAGCTGGGGATGGTCCGCAAGCACACGCAGACCTTCGTCGCGCTCTGCGCCACAGGTAACGCAGCTGCTCTCCGCCGTCGTTTCGCTCCGTTTTGCCCTCGCGTTATTCCGCCATCTATCAGAATATTCCCACACACATTCTCCCACAGTGAGTCATCCCTGACCTCTTTTCCCATCCACGCTCCAGTCCCTCTCGCAGCTGCTCGGGAGTAGTCGTTTCCAGATATCTTCAGTTGCAGCGCCGCTGTTTAGATAAGCCACGTCCACGTGTCACCGTGGCGAGGACCTTCCAGGATATATCATTGTGCTGCGTGACTCAGGCGCGCTCCTCCCGTACTCGCCTTGTATTGTTTGTTGACAGGGAAGCTTCAAGGTTTAAAAAAACAACAACTGAAGGGCAGGGATCCAGTGATCTTCCTTCCTCCCATTCCTGGCCTCTTGTCTAAAATAAACTGGAAGTTCTGGAGAAGCACAAACTCGGATGTCCCCTTAGGCCTCTCCCTAGGTGATATCCCCCCCCCTCTCTTCTTCTTCCAGGGCATTCCGTTGCCTATTCTAGAAATCCCTTTAATACTCTCATATCCTGGACACGAACAGTCCTGCAGGATCACTTCACATGAGATGCACCAGGACTGCTTCATCTTCAGCCTCGATGATGTCCACGATCCAAAGGACACATCAGTCCAGTCACGTTTCTCTGTTTACTGGAGCTGGTTACTTCCTTTCATGCCGTTTAGCTCAGTTAAATCTCTTATTTTTAGGGGTTTTTTTCCGTATTTGGGCGTGTTTCAGTGGCTGTTGTTAAGCAGCCCGTTATGTATCCGCAGCCGCAGCGGGGAAAAGGGCCCAATGTGGTCGTGCAGTAATGTAAATGTTTGGAGTTTTATATGGAGGTCAGATGTTATTCCTATGATGGAGGAACTCCTCCTATGGACAGCTGGCCTCCTGAGGAGAAGATGGGTGTAGCGGATCGGGCTGCTTTCCAGGCTATCGAGCCGATTCAACCATCACGCTGGGCGAGGACTATGTGAGACGTCGCCGCCGACCATTTGTAGCTTTTAAATACGAGGGGTGTTGATCTGGAATTCTTCGTCGCATGCAGGTGGTTTTTACGATTTAAAAGGTGAGATTCAAGCAGAGCGCGGTGGCAGCCGGCGGCGTCCGTCTCGGTGCACCGTGGGGCCGGGCCGATTCATCGCAAAGAGCGGTCGCAATCGTGGGGGTGACCAGACGTCCGCTTTCGTCTGAACGTGTCCTCTTTTTGAGACCTAAAATTTTGAGATTTATGGGAAAAAGGAATGTGATTTGCAGTTTCCTGGAAAACACGCGACGGGCTATTGCAGAGTTGTCGTCTTTAGCGCTGCCGGTTCGACGTGGAAGAATAACTCGATCTCAATAGGCGGACATGTCGTTGAGGAGAGTCGCGGATTTTTGAAGCGATAACTTTGGGATATTTAGTGACGTTAGCAAGCATAGCATTCCGTGCAATTATCCACCATTGCCCCAGTTGTTTCTGTAAGGTGAAGATGCTATATTAGCGTAATCGTTGGTCAAAATATTAGCGCTCAAATCAGTGTTGAGAGTGAGTCACATCAAGCCCCCCCTCATACTCCCTCTCAGAACATATGCTAATGAAATATGTGCGAAGATAATTAGCCAAACGGTCCCGAGAGGCTCAGATCTGCTCTTGAGAAACCACCCTGCGTGGGCCGACTCTTTAATCACGCCGATGGTGCAATTCTCACCATTACTGCCCGCCCCCACACAGAGACGTTATAACCATTAACCAATCTGATATCCTTGGCCCCTAATCTACATTCGCGATACTGCTGCTGTTGGGGGGGTAGGAGGATCCGCCCACTCTTGCTGGTTCCATTTAGAGCCATTTCTAGGGATGTTGGTTTAGACTCGGCGCTGTGGCTGCAGAGTTTCTCGGTAAAAAGAGCCGAGCTGGCTTAAAAGGTTTCATTTGCAGCCACATCATTAGTCGCGTAGCTCAGCACTTGCAGAGGCGCGCTCTGCGCCGCCGCCTCGCCTTCTGCTGAGGTCTGTTGTTGCTGAAGTATCGACTTGAAGGCGCACCGGAGAGTCCTTCTGCAGAGAGGAAGAATCCTCCTCCTCCTCCTCCTCTGCTTTTCTAATCAGAGTTGAAGTTTTCTATGAAGGAAACATCTTTTCGGCATCTAGGAGTCAGAGTGTGGGAAAGTCTGATGCGGCTGCATTCCGATGTTTGCATCCCTCACGGTTCCTCTGAACTGAATTTGTCACAGCTACAAATCTGACCCCCCCCCCCCCCCCCCCCCGTTGCTCCTCTAATTGCACATTAATGCCGTTTGTCCACCAGACGACCGCCTGGCCATGAACCCTCCTTCCATGATCGCCACCGGCAGCATGGGAGCCGCCGTCTGCGGCCTGCAGCTGGACCGCGCAGACGAGAGGCTGAGTCGAGACAACCTGACGGACCTGCTGGCAAAAATAACCAACACAGAGGTGGTGAGTACAGCGCGGCGGGGCGTCCAGACCCGTGAGAAATACTTAGACGATAACAACAGCGCATTCTAATAATCATTGCACCATCTCACGGCAGCGGCGGGGGAAGGGGGGGGGGGGAAGGTTCCTCGGTAAACAACAGCGATGACTTCAGCAGTGGCAGATTGAAGCTATTTTCTTTTCATGGAGAGAGGGGGAGAGCGAGATTGTGGCTCTTGGCCGTGGAGCCAGACTGCTGCTATAAAGAGCAGCAGCAGAGGGAATGCCTCCTTAAAACTCCGAGCCCACATTCTTGTGGTAGGACACATGCAATTTCTTCTCCTGCTTCAGCTTCGCAGCCCCTCCTGGTGGAGGGAAACCGTCCAGTCCAGCGGGGGAGCGTCTTTTCCACAGACGGGGCCAATTGAAGTGTCGGTTCACGTGTGCTAGTTGCTTATGCCGCGAGTCAGCGCGGGCCTAATCTGTCCAACTGCGTATAGAGTCCACTTGACTTATTATAAATCATAAAACTCTGCGCGCTAACGTAATAAACCTTTGTACAGTTTTAGTGCAGGATGTGCCGCGTAGGCGTCCCCATTCATAAATTCTTCATATCCTGGTGCGATTGTGTACAGCAGACCGTCGCCCGCATTCAAAGGGATGGCGTGACCTCAACGGACACGAAACCGCAGCAATATTTGGTCATTAAAAGGAAGATGGGATAGGCTTTGGGCACTAGGGGGCAGGGCGGAGCCCCAGGACGCAGCAAACTAACGCTTTCGATATGATTCAGTAGCAAACGGCATCACCATGAAGCGCGTTTACTTTCATTTTTGCAGGAGAGCACAGCTACAGGAACAACACGGTTGCTCCTCTTGCTTGTGGTTATGTTGCCGCAGCAACGAGGGCCCCCTAACCCAGCCGTCACAACAGGCCCTCCGACTGCAGCCCATCGGGATCCAATTATCCGTACATTTCAAAGGAATGCTGGCCTCTTTGCGAGCCTCGGTTCATTCTTTTAAGAGTCCTGCCGTCGGCTCGGAGAGGCAGACCTCCCACGTTTTCCACACGGGGGTAAAACAACGGCGCGAATCCTCGAGCGGAGCGTCCGAAAACATCCGGTCCCGCTGTCCTATTATTTTGTTTTACGCCCAGATTCGGAGGGTCAGAGTGCAGTAGGTCAAAGCCATTTCCTCTCGACCACCAAAAGGGACTGACGAGGGGACGGCCCTGCACTTCCTTCCCGTCCCCTGGCAGACTGGGCTCCCCCTGTCCTCGCACCTCTGACATGCGACGTGTCTGAATGCGTTCAAGTGCCACGGTGCTGGTACCCATTGTTCTGCTCGCCATGCTGACTGGACCACCTACCTCAACACACTTAATTCCCTGGTGTTATGCTAGGCACATGACCAGAAATATGATTCCACAGTTGTGGGGTTTGACGCCCTCTAGTGGAGCTGCACTGTAACATCACTCTGTTGATTTTGTTCTGTTTGAGCTTGCGGTGTGCACGTCTAATGGTGTCTGAACTTTTCCCTTTCCAGGACTGTTTGAGGGCATGCCAGGAGCAAATAGAGCGCGTGCTGGCTGCTAGCCTGCAGCAGGGCCCGCAGTACCAACAGGAGATGGGCGTCCAGGCAGGAAACAAGGCCAGAGAGCAGCAAGACCAGTCCAGCACCCCCACAGACGTACGAGACGTCAACTTATGAACTCCCATCGCTGCACAGAGCTCGTGACTGTCTACCGATGAACTAACGGGAGCTACAAGGAGGCGGAGGCCACCAGTATCACGTCGAGGGGAGACGTGACGATCCGTGAACTTTTAGAGAATAAGGAATTTCTAGGTCTTCTCTTGTTTTTTGCCCCCTTCATACCCAGTTGGGTGTATTTTCACCTTTTTTGTATGGGCCACATGTAATCAAACAAGCTATTTAAAGACAGTCGATTCTTGAAAACTTGATAGTGCCTTAGGCTTCCCAAAACGGAAACCTGGATATATTTTCATACTTGAAAACAAATAATTATATGAAATATACATATTTCTTTTGATACAACCTAGCAAAAAATATGATTAATACCTATTTAGCTACCATTTAGTTATATTAATCTTTAATCGTCTTTAGCAAGCAGTTATCAATTCAGTTTTATCCGTGTTTCCTCCAACACGCGTGTGCAGGAGAATATAAAGGAGCGATTGAAAGGGTGGAAATGACGGTCCAGCATTGGAACTGGGCTTATAATCCAGGCAGAACGGCGCTCCTGTAGCTAGCTGCTCCCTCTCGATTATCAAACTGCGCACCTATAGAACTGCTTACTATTAATGCTGTTAAGCGCTGGCCAGGAGTGGGCTGGGCCCGCTCGCGGGAGGGGCTTCGAGGTCCGGAAGGGCGGTTACGGCGAAAGGTCATTACAGGACAAGGCCGCGCGTGGAGGTGTAACTGCTGAAGCAGCAGGTGTGGCAAAAGCTTGTGTGCATAATCAGCGAGCCTTCGTCGCCGTCCTGTTCCTGGTCCAGCTGTTAGCGAGCAGTCCATTTTTTTTTCGTTTAGTTTTTTTTAGTTGAGCGTCGATGTCAAGAGTAGGTTTGGTAAGTTGTTTTACGAGGTCTGAGAAGAACTACATGCAAGTTGGGAGTTTTCTGACAGATTTTATGGCAAAGCAAGTGTAAAGGATTGATTAGTGATGGCGAGACATCGAGGAATTTGAGTTATACTGCGATTCCGTGCGGGATGAGGAGGAAAGTTCGGGGTATAGCTGTGCTGCCACTCATCTCCTGTTATTCAATTTTACTTTTTTTTTTTTTTAAATAAAGAGGGGGACTTGATAAAATATTGATGCACTTTTAAAAAAAAAAAAAAAAAAATACACTCCTTCAGAATGGCAAGGGGACGGTGGTTGAGGAAAGTTTGGTGGGTTTTATTTCTTTTATTTTTTTTCTTTTAAGTTATATTTCAGGGGCTGGATTCCCACAGGGTAATGCACGTTCTATTGGAAGCTATGCCCTGACAGGTGACAAGGATGTTCTGTTTTGCTATATAAACTATGGAAAGTCACTATGGCGCGTCACTTGCAGACTTTTTTTTTTTTTTTTTTTGATTCAGTGCGATTATTTAACCTTACTTGAAATTTTTGTTAATTCATAGCCAAAACTTACTCAGTAGTTGTTTCAAAGAGTTAAGCGCATTCTGCGTCCTAAATATTCTTTTGCTTGTGTATTTTATTTTATATAACTGCTTTCTGAACTGATGTTTTCTCCTTGATAAACATGCTGCGGGTAGGTCGGGGATTACAGTACATGGCGGGAAAACTTGGACCGATTTTTGTCTTTTTTTTTTTTTTTAAACGTGTAACCCTGCATGTGTTGTGCGAAAAAAGCCAAAGCCCCCCCCCCTCCCAGAAAGTGCTTTAAACAGGAAAAAACAAAGTTCATGCTTTCAAAAAAAAAATTTTTGTGTGTAATCCGAAAGATATAATTCCCCCCCCCCCCCCCAAAAAAAATGGATTATTCACGATTCTCTTGCTGCTAAAAAAGAAAAAAAAAGCTTATCTTTTCTAGTCTTACACAAAGATGCCTTGTTGTGATTCACCTGTGTGCTGCTATAATATGAACTGTAAATGTAAACGTCTTGCTCGTCTGTACGTGTACCTGGAGGGAACATAAGTTTGGTGCGGGACTGGAAGTGCTGGTTTTGTTGACCTTGTTTTGATTAGCATGTTTGTACTCGATTGTATCAGTGTATTTCTATCGTACTCTCGCTGCTTTTTTTTTTCTGGTCGTGTTTCGTGTACCTCAGGTTATAATTTGGATGGATAGAGCGGGAAGCCCGTCTCGCATTACCTCATCGATCGCCACATCACTCTGCATCCTGAAATCGTCGGACGGTTTTCACGCTTTCTGAAGAATGTCTCTTCTGTTTTAAATCAAAAAAATGTCTTCCACTGTGCAGTTACAAGTGCCTATACTTTAAAATAGGTTATTTCATATGTATTAAAAAATGGTTTAAAAAGAATTGTATGTTATACATGCATCGCAAAGACAAAAAAAAAGTTTTCCCTACTTTGAGTTTCATTGGCATGTTTTAATCAGTTCATTGAAATAAAGGGAGATCTTGTTTATTTTTGAGGTACACATTAATTTAAACTTTAGGCTTAATGTTTTAGCATCGTTGAGTGTGGTTGTCATTCCAAACTCCATTCCCGCTGTCCGGTGTACAACCATGCTTTGTACCTCAACAGTTTCTCTTCAATAAATTGGCAAAAATCAGCTGAATGGTTTCTTTTAGTTGCTTTATTTATTCTGTATAATGGAACACTTTCAAGCAGTACTAGCGTTAGAAGTTAGCCAATGTTTGCGCTCCTAACTGAGCTTTATCCAGTTGAACTACTCAAGATATGAGAAGTATGCTTTGACTTTATAAATACACGAGACCAAACATTAGGGTGTTACATTGGTTCAAATTAGACAATTCTGTAACGGCACAATGATCATAAGAACACAATATACACAATGCATAAAGATTACTTTATAAAATATTAGTTTTAAGGCTAAAACGTGATTTAAAAGTCTTGCGGGCTAGAGATACACTATGTTACAATTTAATCATGAATATATTTAGTCATGAATATGGCAAAAACGTGCATGATAAATACACAATCATAAGTAAACCGCCCCCCCTCCCAAAAAAATGCCAGAAATGTGGCGAAAGTTTACGCAAAATTTACTTGCGTCATGACGTCACGCCCCCGTCATTAAAAGAGTTCCTACCCGGAAGTAGCGCAGAGACGTCTGGGGGAATCCGTGCTGCTCAAAATGTTTACATTCAGCCTGACCCTCATCCGACAGTGAGTGATTGTTTTTTTATTCTCTTTATCGTTTCAAGCCACTTAAACGTACACTCAGTCTACGTGCACGTACATCGCGTTCGCGTGACCTTGACAATGAATCTTTGTCTGTCAGTCCTGTCACTAATTACCAGCATTTTTGTGGTTGTCATTGTAATTAATCACGCCAGAGTTTGTTTAGGCGTTGTTTCGGGTGTGAATTTCTTGGTTTGTTTCTTGTTATTTCTTTCTTTCTTTGCTTTGATGTGATTTAAATGCTGCATTCTGCCTGTTTAGTGGGGAGACGCAGTACAACAGAGATGGGCTGCTTCAAGGTATGTTACACACGTCAGACCTGCTGGGTCACTTCAGCCACGCTGGGGAACATATGCGGTAATGCAATGTCATGTTCAGGTCAAGGGGTCGACACCGTCCTGTCGGAGACCGGGATCCAGCAGTGTGAGGTTGTAGGCCGATACTTCAGAGACACCAAATTCAGCAATGTGTTTGTCAGTGACCTGCAACGCACAATAGAGGTAAGAGAGTATAAAGAGCATAAAGGTGAGTCGTTACACCTGCAGAGCAGTATTCACACGTAAGCACAAAGCACAGTCAAGAATGGTGGCAGTGCAACATGCTGTCATCCACCGAGGGGGACCCAGTCACTGTTTAAGGAAGTGTCTTACTCCTGAGTAAGCAAAGACCCCAGTTAGTGGGACACAGGTTCTACACGCTGAGAAAACACGTCTGAATGTTCCGATTCTGCTGTTTCCCTCTTTCAGACGGCAGAGATCATTCTGAGGAACAGCCGTTCTGCCGCAGAGATAGTCTTAGAGCCGTTACTCAGAGAGAGGGTGACTTTTCCGTTTATTCCGTTTAATCAGCGCTTAAACGAGGGCGCCCGCCTTCTCGTTTCTCACCTCGGCGTTGTGACGTTTCCCAAATGCAGAGTTTCGGCATTTTTGAAGGACGGGCAAAAGAAGACTTGAAGAACGCAGCCAATGCCTGTGGCCAGTCATGTCGGGATTTCACCCCCCCTGGGGGAGAGACGCCGAGCGAGGTGAGTAACCACGGCGACCGGTTTCAGCTCACGCTCGCCTAGCTCGATGATGGTGAGCGACACCTGCCAGCTGAAGTTGCAAATGAGGCGCGACACAACAAACTCAATCAAGGGCTAATCTGGCTCCGCTTTTCCTGGAGTCTCTGGTTTTTTTCGGAGCTTTATGACCTTATTCTTCTTGTGTATAGAGAGTTTACATGTACCAAGCACCTGCTAATTTACCATTTTAGCTTGGTGGCCGGCTGTGACTATATGCAGAGGGGAAAATATTTGAGAGACAGTTGGGAGAGAAAAAAAAGATAACAAATTTGCACCTCAGCATAAAAGAGCAATTTTATAACTTCTGATGTAAATGCAGGATAAGATTAGGAAGAGATTAAGAGTTATATTTATACAACAGCATCACCCAGTGGACACTTTATGTACTACACGTACGCTTATTTTTAATTTCAGGAAATTGACAATGTTTCAAATATTTAGCTCTAACCGCACGCTAAGACCTTAAATATATAACCGTCACCTGTGGCAGCAGGCTGCGATCTTTCATTGACCTCCTATTGCTCTCATTCCAGGTGAGGCTGCGATTTAAGAAGTTTCTCAAAGTCCTCTTCAGGCAGATGTTGGATGAACACGGTCCGTCTGGACCTGCAGATTCTGCCGAGGTGGAATCAGAACCCGGGTGCTGCACAAATGGGGACGCTGATCCATCAGGGGCGGAGCTTACTGGGTCGGCTGACGACGGTCTCCACGGGGTGCCCGTCCACGCTCTGGGGGTTAGCCACGGCACCTACATCAACATAGCCATCAGGCACATCGTGGAGGACTTGGATTGTTCTCTGCCCGCGGGGATGAAGCTGTCCCAACTGTTCTGCAGCTGCCCGAACACGGGCATCAGCCGCTTCGTGTTCACTCTGAGGAAATCCGAGGCGGGCCCGGTTCTGTCCGCCGCCCGCTGCATCTTCACCAACAGGAAGCATCATCTGGAAACACAGAGAGCTGAATAGAGTCCAGAAAACAGAGCGCTCACAGGCAAAATATGTGTGATATTCAGTTCAAACTGACTAAACCAAAACGTCTGCGTCGTGTCTCGCAACACAAATGTGTGTTTATGTTTTAAACTCCTCCTTTTACCTCAGAATGTTTGTTTCAATCATGTTTACACTGCACAACACAGATTATTTAAAAAGAATAAGAATTAAATGACGCACTTGGAGTATTTTATGCAGCTTTTGGTTTTCTTTGTGCATTTAATAACGTCCGGTCCAGAAGTATCTGGGCACTGACGGGTTTATTTATACACTCACCGGTCGCTTTTTTAGGTGTTCAATAGCTTGTTAGCACATATAGCTGATTAACCAATCGCATGGAAGAAAGAGGATTTGGCATAAAGAACATGCTCCGTCCATCCCTCTGAGGCCACAGTGGACCCTCTACTTCCTGCAGGATAATGCACCATTGTCACAACGCTCAGAACTGGTTTCTGGAACAGGACCGTGACTTGACGCCTCTCCACGGTCACCAGATCTCCATCCAGTAGAGCGGCGGTGTTGGGACGAGAGATGCGTATCATACAGGAGGTACACAAACGACGCGGAACATTTCCTCTTCAACATTTTATTGTGTCTAACATCCGCCAGCGTTCCACCCATGACTCCACATTAATACGTTCACAGACAAACCAGTTCAGCAACACTTGGCCATAAAGCTTGCTCATAAATACCATAAATAACAACAAAGGAATGGAGTTAAATAAATAAATACTCTTTGGGGGTGGTACTGGTGGCGCTCAGCACCTGAGAAGTGTCCGATTGATGGCCAATTTGGCAAACACTTGTTAGAATTTCCAGGTTCCAAAATGGTTAAAAAAGAGTCACGAATTTAAACACTGTGCACCTTCAGGGTGCCCAGCTGGAGTTTGGGGTTCAAATTAAAAGCTGCTCAGTGTTAAAAAAAAAAAAAAAAAAGATTTTAGGTGACTTAAATGTTGATTTGGTTTCTCAGACCAGCTGCAAAAACCACAATAAGATGAGACGTCGGCAGAAGCTTCACTAAAATTGATCGTTTGTCTATTTTCTTATTAATAATTCCATATTTGCTGCAAATGTCACTCTGAAATCCTCAATAAACCCGCTCATGAATGTATATATCAAATGAATTCCAGTCTCTCA
This sequence comes from Takifugu flavidus, assembly GCF_003711565.1. Classification (NCBI taxonomy): domain Eukaryota; kingdom Metazoa; phylum Chordata; class Actinopteri; order Tetraodontiformes; family Tetraodontidae; genus Takifugu; species Takifugu flavidus. The sequence goes on along the minus strand of NC_079541.1, from coordinate 5,805,005 downwards.
CGTACCCTACATTTAAGTTTAACATAAAGCTGCATAATCTCAAAGCAAAGAGTTTTAAAAAGACGATTAAAAACCATAAAATGTGCAAACAAAAAGTGCACTATTTTCTACATCTATATTAACTGAAGGTATGACGCTGCTATAGTTTATAGGGTTTTTAAATCAATTGGTTCGTTGTTATTTTTTTGTTTAAATTACTAACGCCATAAAATAATTAAAACGGCTAAAATAATTCGGAACGATCATTTTTAATCCTTTAGGGAAAACAAAGAAGAATGTCGCATCAGGTTAGCGGACGGTTAAATGACCAACATCTAAAGAACTAACTGAGCTCGCTGCACGCGTTATTTCTAAAACTATCAACATCACGTTTTTCCTCTTCTTTGATCAGAAATGTCAACGGTTAAAGTGAAAATCCACAACGGTGGGTGAAGAACTCAGCCCATGGTCCCGACGCTCTGGGGGCTCCCTGGGTTGGAGGAGAGCACATTCCAGGGGTCGTGATTGGACGGAGCCTGCAGCCGCTCCCGGGACACGTTGCGCCCATCGTCTCCGACCTCCACCTCTGTCTCCACCTCCAGGTCGGTGTCGTCCTCCTGCACGGCCCGGGAGTCCGAGCCCTCTTCGGTCGGGCCCAAGAAGACGCTGTGCGGGTCGGAAGGATTCACCAGCTGGGTTTTCTTGTCTCTGTGCAGAAGGAGGCGCTCCAGCGGCACCGTGTTCTTCCTGGGCAGGAAGAGGGAGGTCTGCGGTACGTTCTGGCCCACCGCGAACACCTGGCGGGAGCCCTCCAGGTTGAAGAGAATGCCAGTCCGGCTGGAGTAGTACACGTCCCGGTTGTTCTCCAGGAGGCTGTGGTTGAACAAGCAGTCGTCTCTGATGCAGGTAGGCTACAAACACAAGAAATAATGACTGTTGATGCTGTGAAATGTGGATGGAGAGCGGAACTTTATCAGATGTTGCTTGAGGTTTGTGCGCAACGAAAGCGCCATGCGTAAAACGCAAACGTGCTGCGTTTTAGTGGGAAACAAATGTGTTCTGAGATGCGTTTTGTTAGGAAATAAAGCGAATATCAGAACAAAGGAGCTCAAACTAAAACAACCATACATGGAGGCTTTGCGTGTTTCGTCCTAGTCGTGCGTAAATTGAATACAAATCGGCTGAAAACAGTGCATAAAGCCGCCGGTTTTCCAGTTGACCTCTTTAGCGCGAGAAGCCGATGTGATCTATGATGGGGATCATTTAGTTTAAGCGTTTTTTAATCGACTTACAGAGCTGAACGGTTTCCCCTCCAGATCCATACAGAGGTAACGGTTGCTCTTGACGCCGAGGATGGCGATGCGCTCCCTCGTTTCTGCTTTGAGTAAAATCACACCTGCGGGGAGTGGGGAGGAAGTGAGGAAAGGGGACAGTTAGAATGTCGCGATGGCGCCGCATCAACCTGATTCTTCACAAAGAAATCTGGAGAATTTCTCACTGTATGAAGTCCGGGCCGTGCTTTTACGCACGGTTCCATCCAGTCTGATCTCCAAGTAGAAGTTGCTTATATCTGTGGAAGTCTGGAGGTGAATGTACCTCCTCGGGTTCCCCCAGTTGGAGCCCACCAGAGGCGATGGGTTAGGAACCGTTTCCCCCAAGGGGCATCCCTGGAGAACAGCGAGCAGGAGCGCCAGCACGGTGTCTTTCACCCCGATTCTTCTGTTTACGTCCATCCTGGAGCAAAAGCGCTGTTTTCCTTTACTCTGCTGGAAGTTTTCAGATGCTCTGTCGTCCCAAAGTTGGGAGACAGTTCCTATTTAAAGTCCCCCGAGTGCCACTCCTGCTCCTGCTTTGCGTAAAAAATAGGAACTCGCCCCCAAAGCAGATGTGGGGTTTTACTGGAGCGGAAGGACCATTTCCACCTCTGTCTGTTTATCCCGATGCTTCTTGGTCAGGACTCTTTATTTTTGGTGACACGTCTTGACTCCTCCACATTAAATAAAAATTAAGAACTATTTCCAAACGTTCCATGATTAATTATACAGGAGACGTTGCGTATAGTTGGTCAACAAAGTCAATAACAGGTCATACAAAAATTTACAAACGCAGGTTTTTGACATTATGATTAAATGTAAACGTATTTAAAAAAAACTAATAATAATACCATTGCGATTTTATGTTCCACCCTGATTTACCTGAAGGATATCAGACCTTTAATCCCAAAATATACCCATTTTGCTTCTTCGCCTCACCATTTTATTTTATCGCCAGATGGCGACAAACGCCGGTTTACTTTTGCAAACTCCGCTATTTTTGAGTGCTGCGGTTTAAACACAGGACACATTAACATGCTTGTTTTGGGGCTTCAGTCGTGATTTTACTTTAAGTAATACCAGATATTTTATATCCTATTAATTTTATATCCTATTTTTCACTCCAGTTCTTGTTGCTTTATTCTTCCCCTGTGATGCTTTCAAAGACCACCATTTATTTAAGAACCAATTATTCTACTAATTATGCTGCATTGAAGCCAAACATCTGAGCCACATGCAAGTGATAGTGAGGTCCATGTGTCCCTTATGTTGAATCCAGACCTTAAAAAAGACAAAAACTACACAGGAAAGTGCATGGATTATTTGTCAAAGCAACTCCCTAAATTGGAATATCATCAAAAATGTAATTATTTTTTGAGTAATTCAATTCCAAAATGGAAACTTGTACAAATTCATAACACACAAACTGATATTTTGTAGTTTATATTTTTAGAATTATGACATACATTTTATTGCAACCCAAAATTCTGAGATTGGGCAAAAGTTCAGTATTGGAGACTCGTGGTGTCTCACTCTAATGAGCTAATTAGCCACTACGTGATCCAAGTCTGCACCAGAAGGCAGCACAATCATGGGGACGACTGCTGCCCTGACAGTGGTCCAGGAGACAGTCATTGACACCCGGTCAGGCTGTTCCCACTGCTGCATCCAAGCACATTCCTGGGAAACTGAATGGAAATGTGGCTGAATAAGGTGCAAAGATGCTTGGGACCAAAAGGAAAGCAAGGTGCCAGAGTCTGGGGGAAGAGTGGATCAGAGCTGGTAGCGTCAGCGGGGAGACTTTAGAGACTTCACATGTCCTTCATCTTATTTTTTAATCTTTTTTAACTTAAGATTGTGAAGGAAGGGGATTGACGAGGCAACTCCATTCGTTGATATTGAAGCACTTAAGGTCCCCATTGATCAAACAGAGGGATCATCGACCACTAAAAAGGAAAAAAAAAACTTTTATTTTTTTTTCTCTCAGGAATACAGTCGACTGCTGTGCACAGCACATACGTACAAAAATAAAAGGAAAAACTTTAACATCCTCGGTCAGAAGTGTCAAAGAAAGAAAAACAAAAGTCTCCATTTACAGTTGTTAGCCCGACCAGAAGCTCTAAGGCAGAGGGGTGAGGTATATGAGATGACCGGAAGTGAGGGGAGGCCCACTTCCTTTAAGAGCCACAGACACGTTTCAAAATAAAACAAATGGAACACACTCGCGTTCAAGCTCGAGCTCAGGCATGCCGAGAGTATTTTAAACAATTTAATTTTTTTAAATCACTTTTTAATAAGAGATTAGTCTGAATAACTTATTTTTTGGTCAAAGCTTAGACGTGAAAATGGTACTTTTTTTTCTACAACAAAATAACTTGAAAATGCAAATTAAGGGGCTCCTGGAAACAGTGAGATGGTTGTGAAAAGTTGCTCATGATCTGACCTATGACAGCAGGGATTAATAGAATTTATCAGCAAATTTGTGACAAAACTATGCATCGGCATCAAATCCCAGTCTCAGCGAATTTCCAGTTCAAGGTGACGGCACCCTGGATCACACTGGGGTGGGGGCCAAGACCGGACCGTGACTCTGACTGTAACCTCAAAAATGCTAAAAGGAGAAGCAGGAAGCAGCGAGCTAAAGCCGAGGCTGAGATTGCCTGGATTTCCCTGCTCCTCACTGAAAACAAAGATGGCCGCGGACACCACGTCCAGATCAAACGGCCGCAGAGACGCGAGGACACGAGGACACGCTTCCCAGAAACCCAGCGAAGCAGGAAAACCATCCCAGGAACTCGTAATAAGATATTAACTATACGTTTCTGCCAGTGTGACACCATGTGACACCCACATATAGGTTACAATCTTATGGAAGGGGATTGTAGGACATGCGTGGAGAAATATATGAGGACAAATGTATTTATGTCCTGTCTTTTATTCTTAGGCTTCTGACACTTTCTGAAGAATTTAAGTCCAACATAATTTAGAATTTTTAAATATCCTGAGTTAAAATCTGAATTATGAGAAGATTTTATAATTTTGGTTTTAAGTTTTATTCCTCTCATAAGTTTTAACTTTGATTTATATTCAAGGAGGGGGGGGGGGGGAGTTGAGACTAAAGAGGAATTTAAGATTTCTACACATATAAAATGTTAAACTTGATTGAATTCTTCAAATGTGTCCTGAAATTCTAGTTAAAATTCTAGAAAATGATCTTCCCGCCCCTCCGTCCACCTTATGACTCTTCTGTTTTCGCATTTCGAACTCTGCCAGCAGCCCCTGAACGCCTCGCCGCCTCTGCAGTGCTGCTGCAGGTGGGAACGCAGCCAAGGAAAACGCACAAAAAAAGTTTGGAACCATCCCGACCAGGACATTTAGGCACCTCCATCTATAAATACCTGTAGAGGATGGACATCATATCGAGCAGCAGCTAAAGCTAACAGTGCGACACCTTCAGACCCTGTTTCCCCCCTCTCGGCCTCCAACCACAGATTGTATATGACTTAATCGATCTAATTACAGGAAAGAAAATAAACCGGAGATAGAACACCCCCACCCCACCCCCACCCACTCCTCTGAGGCCCTTTCTGGAGCGTCAGCCCTATTTCTGTCTCCAGCAGGTGTCTCTTACATGCAAGTTTAAGGGGGCCGCAAGTGGGAACTCCAAGGCACCTTTAAATCGTGCAGCAAATGTAGTGCATTTCATCCTCTTTTTTTGTTGCTGTTTTTTCCCCCTCAGAAAGCGCTCAGAAACCTATAGCACATACTCGAGCAGCAGTCCATGCGTCCTTTAAACTACAGGTACAAGTGGTTCTTTGAGGTAATGGAAGTGTTGGTTTCACTCTTGAAAAGCGCAGCCCGTTCTCCGGCTCCGGGACGCCCGGTTCTGTTGCAGCAAGCACCAGGGTAACGCCAGACCCCCCCCTCCCCCCGTCCGTACAAACCATAAGCAGCACAGTGCATGTACAAAGGTAGCTCTCCAAATATACAGATATAGATATAAACAGAATAAATAGTTGTATGTGTGTTCCTTTTCCTTCCACAGTCCACCGCCACCTCCACCAGACCCCCCCCCTCCTCCTTCTGTTACCTGGGAGAACATCCACATGTGCAAAATTCCAAGTTATTGCCAGTTTCCCCCCTCATAGCCGCGGGAGGAAGTGCGTGACAGTCATGGCGGTGGTGGCCCTGTTGCCTCTCTTTACACGGCCGTGCTTGCTGAGGGCCATATAGAAGCCCTTGTAAACAAAAGACTCGTAGGCATTGTAGTTGTTGGGCAGCAAAGTCTCTCTGAATTTGCATTCGTCGGCGAAGGCTCTCTAGAACAGAAAAGCCGGGGGGAGAGAACAAGAGAGGGGAGGTCAGTAAATCTCTTGACAGTCGTGGGGATGAACATCACAACATATGCACGGTTTCCGTATGACCTTTACTTTGGCAGACAGCGTGCCTACAAAGCATGCTCGGGGGGAAACAGGAGGAGGTGGCATGTTGTTGCAAAAGAAATGCCCCTTTCCAACCCGGATACCAGCCTCCTACATTTACCGCTGAAAATAAGCTCGACCGCAGATCTGCGATCAAATGTAAGCTAGCAGCGGATGCTCCATAAAGCGCTTCTACAGTGCCCAGCAGCCTTTTATGAAGCTAACACGGTCGTGTTTCCAGCTTTTGCATCATCTCCCACGACCCTATAGGCTGTCATGTAGACGGACAGGTTGGACGCTCGTTAGCGTTGCGTTTCAGCTCATTAAAACAGGCAATTTTATACTTTACAGGTGGGGTGAAAGGGCAAGCGTCGTTCCATAGCTACGCGCACATGTCAGAAGTCGTTAGCGGGGTGTTGGTTGTGGTCGACAAATGCCCACTATTGGTGCTTTATGACTGTTAATGTGGAGAAAACAACGCATATTCTACATTTTTTTGGTTGATGCATGTTCAGAACTCACCAAAAAGTGTTCTTACAGGGTATTTGGAGTGTTAATGGTTTTACAGTGCAGATGACTCAGGACTCTGCTGCTGCATGGCTGCATTTCCTGCACTGTTGCCGTACTTTTTGCTCGCACTGCTCTATAAGTGTGCCACACCAACAACACCAAGTCGCCCTAAACCCCCACACTCAGCAGTGCGTGCGTGCGTGCGTGCGTGCGTGCGTACCGTTCCGTATAACCTCCCCCTGCTGTTCATTGCGACAAACATCCCGCTCTTTACTCCGAACAGGCTGATCACACCTCGGTCCACCGCCGAGATCTCCAGCAGACCTTGAAGGAAACACACCGTTAGCGTGTGGGTGCGCGCGTGCGCGCGACGGGTGCGACTGGGGCCACAAACTGGTGGGTGGATCCCTGCAGGTGCACTGCGACTCGCTGATGCTCAGGGAATTCTGGAAGAGCAACTCTTTAGCAGGGTGTGTGCGTGCGTGTGTGTGTGTGTGTGTGTGTGGTGTGTGTGTGTGTGTGTGTGTCCTGCTGCAGAGGGGTAAAAATAAGCGTGCGTCTAAAGCAGGTCCAAGCATTCGTGTCATGTTTTTGGCTGCCGGGGGTATTTCTCACCGCCCGGATGCGGCTGCGGCCGCTCTGGGAAACTTTCAGCGGCGCCGCCGCCTCTGATTAAATATCCTGCCAGCACCGGTGACCCGCTCTAACTTTCACGCAGCATAAGGTTACGCTCTTTTTACTCTCTCCGGCCCTGCAGGGCCGCATGCAAACTCACTGTATTGGTTCTCATTGTGTGCACCGCTTATCCTGCCGTCCGGGAGCACCTGCAGGTGGAACCCGATGCCGACGTTGCAGTACAGGCGCCGCACTCTTTTGATGCCCTGCAAATAGTCACTCTCCCAGTTCAGCTCTGATTTCCCCCCAGTTATGCCCAAGTAGGAGCGGGAGAAGAGGGTCTCCCACTTCTTTTCCAACAGAGTCGCGTTAGTCCTGATCGGGTAAGACGACACGATCCCGCAGAGAGAAATCCACAGTAGCGCCGCGGCGGTCCAGCGCGTCCTGGCCCCTCCGGACATGCTGGAGAGGCACCTTTGCGCCATCCAGTTCGCCTTTTGGGCACGTGGTCAAAGTTAACTGCCCCAGAAATGCAACTCTTCTTATTTTCCGTCCTTTGGCATGGTGGGGGCGAAGGCTGATTTCGGGATCAAGGCAGATCAGGGACCCATAGCCGGGGGTGGGAGCAGCAGGAGAGGGTCGGAGCGCGGCGGAGCTTGAATTGGTGCCGGTGGCGATGATCATCTTTCGCCGCTCCGCTCCTCTCTAGGGCACCGCTGGCCGTGGAGGGGACACTACTCACTGTGAGGAGGGGGGGAGAGAAAAAAACTGCTCACCTTGAGAGACTGTCACATCCTAAAATGACATCACGGTGACTTCACCGCTGCGCCCCCAACCCCCCCATCAAAACTAAGGAGGAGGAGGAGAGAGGAGAGAGCTGCACCTCCAGATCCCCGTCTGTCATGCTGGACGGAAGAGGATAGAGCGCCTCCTGTTTGGCTTTTCAAAGTAAAAGTTTAACCTTTGGAAAAGGAGTCCAGAGTGTTCAAGGAGCCAAACTGACAATGTCCTTCTCGTCCTTGAATCTCCGTTGTCTATCTTGACAAGTATTGCAGCAACACAACAAAGATGGTTGTGCAAATTAGATTCTTCGCCTGGAGGTCAAGCAGTACATCCGCTAGGGGGCGCAACCATTGCGTGCTCCATTTTGCTTATGACCGGAAAACAATTGGACCTCTATTCCTACTTTTTCCTGTCCAATCCCTGTTTATTCACCCTGTTTCTAGAAAGATGCTGTATTTCAGCCCATAGCTACAGTTGGATCTTACCACCTTCCTCATGGTCCAAATTTAACTTACTGCACCACAAAAGGTCAGCATGCTACCATCAAATTTCCCCTTTCGCATCAATCATCGCATCTTAAATTTCCATCCATGCTGACACCATTGTGTCAGGACTGGGTGAACATGCGGATAATTGTGTTTTTACTTTGACGTAACCTAACCTAGTTTTTTGATCTTCCTGCGGCTAAATGCGGCTAACCTGCCGTTCCCAGGGAGTCCTGCAGGAAAGCAGTGATTCTGTAAGTGTTGAGCAATCCTGGAAGGAAGGATGGGGAGATGGATGGTCGGGAAGAGGATGGACACAATGTGCAAAACCCAAATGGGAACGGTGGTCACATGTCCTGCAGCAGTCCTGTCTGACCCTTCCTTCATTTGTCCTGGACTTGACCGGAGAACCTCCCCCTGTCACATGACAATATAATGCTGATTTATCACATTTCCCTTGGTTGTTTTGCTAAATTTACTTTAAATGATTAAATCATATCAACATAAGGCAAAAATTACCCCTTTACTTTACAAAAACATCCACCAAGAGCAGATATTCTACCACACCTTTATTGTAAATGTCATAATTTGTGTAAACAACAACAGAACTGACCTGAGTGTTTGCTCCCTTCTCCTGCAGGCTGCTGATAGGTGATGAAGTCTGGGGGGAATTCCAGGTCCAGTGGGCCCCTGAGGTGAACTCTGGCTGCCAGGGAGCCTCAGATCCGCCTTAGCAACCAGAGACAACCTCCTTGCTAACAAACAGCAGGTGTAAGTTGACCCGCGTTGCATCACAACACCGTGGCCTGATATGTGGATTTATCACGCTGTGCTGGAGCCGCCACAACTCTCCGGATCACAGGGAGCTGCAGATTAATGAGGCAGCAGTGTGATTTGCTGCGTAAGCAGGTGGCTGAATGGTCAGAAGCAGGCAGCTATTGACAGGCTGTACCTGCGATCAATGGAAACAGGCCCTCAAAGAACCGGTTAATACTGGCCTGGAGCTGAGGCGGCTATTTCAGAAACCATGATACAACTTCTCCTAAAATATGGATACGGGGCCCCCGCACACACGCGCGCGCACATACACACACCCCAAAGAACCCTTGGAAATATCTTTCACATGGTATTATTAAAGAAAATCCATCAAAATGTTTATATATACCAGAATGAATATCAGAATAAAGAGGGTTATTGTGAGGCGCGCGCACACACACACACACACACACACACACACACACACACACACACACACACACACAATCAGAAAAAATAGACCAAAGAGAATAAACAGCTTTTGTGCGTTTAACCAAAGTATTAGTAACTGGATACAGGAGGGGCCGCAAGCTCTTTCAATTACAGTTTTATTAACGTGGGGCTTAAAAGATGATACTGAAACAACAGCTGGGGGGGACCCACAGAGGTCCTGGGGGGGCGGGGGTCTCTGTAACGGCATCATCGTGGCTGACATGTAATACAAGAGAAACTGTGAAGGTTTCATATGAAGAAGCAGTTTTGGCTCACAATCTCATCGTTTATGGTATTAACGACACGAGCAAGGTCGCCGCCCCCTGGTGGCGGGTTGGACTAAAGAAATGAGGGCCATCCTAAAATGATAAAGCATTAAAATATGGTGGTTGGGAAGAAAGTGCTCTGCTGAAATGTCAGATGTCTGCAGGACAGAGTGGACCCAGCTGGCTCCAGCAGAACGTGTCTGTTCAAGGGTAACGCCGGTGCTCTGCAGGGGGGGCTGCAGGCTGCTAAATCAGGCCTGCAGTGACTAAGGGGAAATGAAACAAGGCCAGGGTGACTTTTAACGCTGATTTGAAAGCTCCAGCGGTGACGCAGCTCTTTCCAGCCAGCAGCTTGAGGGTGCGGAAGAAAACAACATTAGTCATTCGGTGGAGCAAAGGTGTGAAATTAAAATATGTTTTCAAACCTTATCTGTCAAGGGGAGCGTGCAGCCATGACAGTGATGATGCATTTTCCTGCAGCGGTCTGTCAGACTAAAAGTTGGTGCAGGAGACGTGGCAGGTAGCCGTGATTGGCTCCCGTCAACAGGCCATCGATCCCTGCTCTGGCTCAGGGAACCACATATTCTGAGGTAGGAGGGCTGGAAGACACGACAGCAGCGATAGGACGTCGTGAATACTGACCTCTCTTATGTTAATCTGAATCACAGGAGGCCCTGAAGTCCAACAAAGTAGCCAACAAAGCTGTTAGGGGTGAATTATTTTAAAATCAGTGCTATATTTCTGCAGAGTTGCCATGTTTGACAGATCTTTTTCCCTCTCTCTCTGCTGCCTTTGAGTCAGGACCTGACAGGAGAGCTCTGTTTACATGTTGCCACGCTGAAAAGTCAGACAGTTTGGTTTATGGCTGCAGGAAGTTATGGAGATCAGAGGAGCGTCAGCTGCTGAGTCGGCACCTGATCCACCCCCACCGAGGCTCCTCTTCCCTCTCTCCCAGGAACCCAACACCGGGCCAGGCCACCGGGACCGACAGGGGAATGCCAGGAATCCTCTCAACCCATTTGCTCATTGCTTTGCACGTTCTCGCCCTTATGGGGATGTGAAGAGCGCCGCCGGGTCCGAGGTACGTCGCCCAGGAGCAAACAGGAAACAGGAGAGGAGGCAGGAGAGTGAGTCATCCTGGATGGAAGTGCTGTCGCCGGGCCAGCACAACAAAGATCCGATCATTTATTTTTGTCACAGCCCCTGCCAGATGAAATCGAACCCCACCACCCAAAGTTTGATTAAAGGTTCTGGCTGGTTGTCATGGAGAGTGACTAATAAATATGAATGTCAGGAATGATCCAGAAGAATCCGTGCAGCCTGACGTCCTTGGCGATCATTTCATTAGTATTAATGATATGCGCAGGCAGGTGATGAGTGCTGTAAGTGGATCACAGAGCAACGGTCGCCATGACCACCTAAATTTAATACTGGCCATTATTTTTAGTCAAATATTGGAAAATTCTAGGTCACGTGACAGATCAGTGGCCGTGCTTGTGAAATGTAGAGTTTCACAGAGGTTCTTGACTGATTATTCTTACTGTTTTTGCAAGAAACATTCACATGACTAAGAAGAATTCGTCAAATGAGAGTTAAACTGACATTTTTGTCAACTGGGTTTTGTTGCCACCAAAGTTTCCTTGAAAAACTCCAACGCACCTCAGCTCGTCCCTCCTACGTGAGGACACCCCCCTCTAGTGTTTAATGGGCGCAATGACACCCAGCGCCCTTGGGTGGGAGGATGATAACTCACTGCATTGCAGCACTGGCTGGGATTGGTTTCACCTCAGCTTAAATAAAACTCATAGGAAGTTGAATTAGAGGAAAACCGAAATGTATAACATGAAAGCGAATGAACTGGGTGGGAATGAAGCTCCATCTGATCAGGTAGAACCAGTGAAAGAAGGACATACATAGGTGGTTTGAGCAGGGGTGGGTTCAAGTGGTCTGTGTGCCCCATGCATGATGAGACACAAGTCATTAAAGATCACTGTTGCTGGTGACCTCCCTGTTCAAAGGTCGCTCCTCAGGGTGCCCTTCAGGCACTGCACTGGACTGTAGGAAACAATGCCGCTCTGCTGATGCTATTTTGAATGGCGTCACTGGGTTTAACTGGCAGTGATGAATTGATGCCGCCACTTTGATGCCGTTTATATCTGGGCCTGCTTGTCAACATGTGTAATCACTCATGCGGAGGCTAATTTTATAAATGAGACTGCATAAAAATACAAAATGGAAGGTCTTGTTATGATGAGTCAGCAGATTTAACAGATATTTACAAATCTTCCTGGTTATTATAGTAAAAACATGCTAGCAACCAGGGAGGGGGACTCGTGTATATAAAACACATCTGCGAATGTTATCTGTGATTTCTGAATAGAATATTTTAAAAGCTTGCACACAAAACCAAACAAATTAGAACTCAGGGTGTGCTACGTTAGCAGCAGCTAATGAAGCTCTGAGCTTCTGTCTTGATTTAGGTGTAAAATTGGTGAAGTTGCCATTTAAAATGGACAGAAAGATCTCAAACGTTGATTCTTTGCAGTAAGCAACAACTTATTATTGGTGTCTCATTAGTAAATAAGCTGCGCTCACATGTCAGAAAATGGAGTTTACCAACAGTGCATCTAAATCTGACAAACCCAGACATCCCACAACCCCTAACATTGTTCCCGCCTCTCATCTGCCTTGCAATTAGCTCCTGCGGCTGCCACGTGTGTGACTCTAAAAAAGAGAAATAAATAAAAATTGAAAACGAAAGCGTGCAGACAAGGCTGTGTTTGAAAACAAACTCCGGAAGCCACCGATTGACAGCTCTGTCTGGCCACTCTGGCTGAACCCGAGGCTGCTGTGGCCTCACTGTGGGTGCCGCCGGTCCACGCTTCAAGATCCTGTGACGCAGGGGTACAATAACACCACACCGACACTGGAGCGCCGGATATCCGAAACACTTGGACATATTTAGCTGGAGGCGGGCGCACCCTATAGATAAGCATTTGACACAACAACCTGCAGCTGACTTGAAATATCTCACTGGTTTGAAAACGCTTCTTTTCGGCCTCGGAATGTAAATGACAGCAGCTCAGGCTCCGCCTACGGAACAGCCATACATGGACGCCGGGTCTGGACGGAGAGAGCCCCACGCAAACTACCAGTTTGAGACGTTGGAGAGGACATAATGATGGCATTCACATCAGTGGTCGATGGGGGAAAACTGCCTCTTGACCACTTCCAACTAACAAGCTCAGACCACTAATGAGCTCCGGACGGCCAACTGGGCCAACAAATCCAACTGGATGTCCAGTCCCAAAACAGACCAGTCATGTTGGAAAAGCATTTTTTATCTTATAATGCAAATTGCCTGCGTTTAGCAGTAAATTAAACAACTAAAATTAGTAAATACAAATCAAAAGTCAAGTAAAAACTCAGACTTAACTTGATTCAACAGTTTTGGGATTCAGCTCCGCAAATGAACGTTTGCCAGAGTTAGGAGAGCATAGAGAGTTGTTTCTAATTATATTTCTGGTAAAACGTACAGGCACGCTACATTTAATTCTCCTCTGTGTCAAATAATTAAGATAGTTCACGATTACAATGAAATGTGTTTCGCTCATGGTGAACTTCCACCTGCATTGCTGCAGATGTTGTAATCATATCTGGGCTGATGGAGGGGAAAAAAACATCTATACATGTTAAGAAGTGTGACCACAGTGTTTGCATGACTGGATCTGGTATTTTGGTCATGGCTGTAGGCAGTTCTGGTGGAGGCTGGGAATGTGTGACCACAGGGCCCTTTGGCCCCCACAGCTGCGCGTCTTCCTCTCTTGTCTGGGTCCAAAGACATGGACCATCACGCCGCTTAACTCTTACTGCAGGTCCGCTGTGTGACAAAAACCGCAGCCGACAGCCACCCACACAGAGGAGAAAATGACAACCCTTGAGACGACTGTCCTCTCAGACGTCCAGGAAAAGTGGAGCATTTCTTCTTTTACTCGACTTCAGATGGTACAGTGATTGTCCCCCGCCCTGGGAGTGGGCGACAGGCGGGCGGAGAGCCTGTCATGTTCATGTCAATGATTAGATCAAGACCTGAACCTCTGTCACATGGGGAAACACAGCGTCAGACTGCTGCTGCCATCTGCTGGATTCCCTCCTCGACGGTCTGAACAGGCGTCAGAAATAAAATGAGGATTATTTATTTCGCCTTATTATTTCCTTTTTTTTTTTGGATGGTGTTTACTTTTTCATCCTCATACTCCTACACGTTTACGTGCTGCTAATTTAGGTTTGACAGAATGTGTAGGATGATGAGCTACTTTGGGTCCTTTTTGGTATGCACGGCCTCAAAACGTCACAGGAAATGTTTATTAAAAGAAAAGGAAATGCAGGTACACCACATGGCAGGCCATCCATTATTTATTAGAATAAATATTAGAGATCTATGAATAGTAGTTCTGCAAATAGAGGTGTTATTTTTTTGTAGTATGTTAAAGGACCACAAATGTGAAACAAAATGCGTGCAAAAATTCTGTGTAATTTTACAGGACCATAACATGTAATCCCTTACAGTGTAAAATCCTAAAGTTTAAAGTGATTGAAAGGCACCAGAAAGAAGGCATTTGTTTGATAGACGTAGATTCGCCATTCTATTTATAGCCACGAAAAGCACATACCCTTTATTTTTAGATACAGTCACACAATATTTTTAAGACCAAAAAATGAAATAAAATATGTACGTTGTAATGACGTTTCCGTTCCGGCCGTCATCCGGTCTCCGTCAGCCTTGACGCCCAACGTCACTTCCGCCCGCTGAAAGCGGGATAGTTGAACGTCGCTAGTTTGTCAGCTGTTGTGAAATTAAATAAAAAATTAAAGGTACGTTAATTTGGTATTATAGACACCGTTTTCGTTGGTAAATTGGTAAGAAGAGCTAACGTTTGAAGATTGGTTACCCTGAACATTCAAACATTAACTTGATGTTTGTTAACTTTTAAGCTAGCTAACTTAGCGTCAGTCACTCAACTGTTTTACCTCTTAATCGTACAATGGACCGACCATCAAGGTTAGTAATAACTTGTTTGATTTTTATCCCTGTTATGTATGTGTACGCTAATACTTTGGCTACCATTGACAGGAAAGCAAAGGCTGTGAATTACTGTGAAAGCAGGGACAACGACGATGGTGAGACACCGTAGCACATTTTAAATCAGTTTGAAGCCTTTTATCGGACTTAATGCTCTATTGGTTTAATTAATGACTCTTACTGTACAGTATTTCACAATATTGTTGCTGCGACTCATTTTTAGAAGACTTTAGCTAGAAAGTTTCGTGCACGTCAGTGGTCTGTATGTGTGTTGACAGAAGAGGATTTTGCCTTTGCGAAAGCTCCACCAAGCAAAAAGGCCAGGGAGAGTGGAAAACAGGAGGCCAAGAAATCCTCCAGTCAAGACTCCCAGTCCACAGCCAGCCAGCACAACAGGTTTGGAATATCATTAATATACAAAACCTGCATAGTTAAAACAATAGCCACTTTGGTTATACATGAAAACATGCTAACTGGTAATGTAGCTGACGTGATACTGGATGTAAACGATGTATCTTCTTATCAGGAGTTTGGTCTGTGCATGAGCTGCAGCTCTCTGGCCTCCCTGGTAGATAAACGAGAGCTATCGGATGAATTTGAAGAACTTTTTGGCCCCTTTTCATACATACACTGAGATCAGGAGTGATTTCACACATGCAACACACACCAGCAGAGTGTTTATTCACATGCTGGAGACAAGATGACTGGCTGATATGAGGGGATGTATGGGTAGAGCAAATATCTGATACCACGTATCCTGCACCGCACACTAATTCAGAGTTTCTCTGCTGTGTTGGAGGGTTTTACATCACACATACGATGTGGCTGAAGTCATCTAAACAGGAATTTGGTTTCCAACAGAAAACCGTTGGATGAGAGGCTGCATGACAGAGATCTAGAAGCGGCTCTCACCCTCTCCTTGCTCAATAGCTCAAATGAGAGAGAGGACCAGGCTAAAGGTGATGGTTTGTCTTTGCAAAAAAATCTTTAAAAAATACCGTTGTCTGGTGTTGAATCTTACGATTTTATATATATATATATATATATATATATATATTTTTTTTTTTTTTTATTTTTTTTTTATTTTACTTTCAGGGGTTGCCAAAGTTCAAGTTGTGGCAGATGAAAACACAGACCCAACGTCTTTGTACCTCTCCAACTGCAGTGTGGACAGTACAGTTTTGGGTTAGTTCTGTTTTTGTTTTTTTACAGTTTACACAGAGCGGTTGTTGATATTCCTACAGGAAACGCTGCTTGATTTGTTGTTTTGTGTTGAAGGTCTGGATGAGATCTCAGCGGAAAAGGAGACTCTTGTAAAACAGAGAAAAGCTGCAGCTAAAGCTGCTGCAGAGTCGAGGAAAACCCTTAAGGATGAAGATGAAGACTATGAACCTAAAGCGTCCCCAGGTTGTCTTCTCGCCCGGACTGTTTATCTTCTGCTTCCCTTCTGGTGTCGGTAAAATGGCAACTGGTTCCTTTTCCAGAATCAGACAGCGATTTCAGTGAACCAGCGGAGAGCGAAGATGAAGAATTCACCGTGAAGAACGTCAGCAAGACAAAGAAGAGGGTAAAAGAGAAAAGCAGGCAGGTCAAAGCAGCTCCTGCTTCCAAAAAGGCAAAGCCGGCTCCTCAACCAGCCAAAGTTAAATCACCTGGTGGAGGTACCTACTTCTCCTCGAGCAGTTTTGGCTTGATAAATTATCTTCTTTAAGATGAAAACTGTCTCACCGCAGCAGCAGCAACACCAGTGAGAAGTCCCCCAGTTGCAAAAGTCGCTCACAAAAGACCGGCGTCATCCTCCGCTGTGCCTGCATCAAGACCTGCGCTCTCTCCCATCCCAGCAGGGGGCAGAGTTCCCAAGTGGAACCCACCAGGTGCTGCACAGATGACTAGCAGCTACAGGTCTGACCAACACAGAGAGTGAAGCGAATGCTAATTTAATTCTCTTTTGTCTTCAGCTCAAGTTGGCAGGAGTCCGTCTTCATCCCAGTCCACAGATGTGAGGTCACCAGGTCAGGGGCTGCGGCTGGGACTGTCCCGCCTGGTTCGAGTGAAACCTCTTCACCCCAGTGTTGCAAGTCACTGATGGAATGGTAAAGACCCTGTGATGGACCCCCTCCGTGCATCTTCTTTAGCCAGAAGACTTAGCGGCCTCATTTCTGTGTCAAAAACTCATCAGTGGGACTTTTTTTGACATTACGCTTCGCCCAAAAGACCAAATCTTGAGCTGGTTTTTGGTTCAGAGGTATCTAAACTTACCTTTGATTGCTTTTATCTGTGTCTTTGGTTTAGATTTATTTGAAAAAGATGTATTATCTTTAGAAAACAGTTTTTCTTCTTTCTATTGTGTACAAAGACTGTATATTATGTACATATAACAAAAAATAAATACGTTTCCAGAATATTACTCAAGTGCAACACTGACTTTCTGGGGTCACATGAATCCTGAATAAAAAACGATCCTGGCTCCTGCTGTCTATATCTTTACCACTAGATGTCGACAAATCTTATATTTGGAACTTTTAAAATCCCAAATGGTATTTTCAGCTTTTTCATTACTTTCCTACTTCACCTAAACATATCATCATTCAGTACTTATCTAATTTAATTTAAATAATTAATAAATAATAAAGTCTGGTTCCTGGAACTGTTTCTCCTGCTGGGTCACTACAGCTAATCACTTGCACCTTGGGGCACAGGTGCAACACTCATGCATGATCTGTGTGCACACCTGAGCTGAGAGGGTGTGGAGACAGGAACCACCAACAGCACGACATCAAAAGTGGAAGAGGACCGTCCCCTTGTTCGGCTTTTAATAGACATGTGATACCCTGGAAGTCCAGGATGAGATCTGGCTGGATTAGAGAATCCCTCATGGTCTTTACCATGACTGCCACTCTGCTCTACCTGGGCTCCATCAAGAGCACGGTCCACGAGCACTCGGAGAGACTCCATGGAGCCCACCGTAACAACTCCATCAGGAGCCAGAGAATGCTTCAGAAAATGTCCAGGATGGAAGTTGATATCAACAAGCTGTGTGAGTTTTTCAGAAAAAGGCTTTTCGCAATGATTGATGGGCCATCGGCGTATCACCAGATCTTCTGTTCCCCTGCAGTCGGTGTGTTGAACAGACGGGAGGAGGAGAAGGATCCGGTGGAAGCCACCAAAAAGAACCTGGTAGTGAAGAGGTTGTACCCCAACTCGGCTTTGTTTCGGAAGTGGGGCGGCGAGCTGTCGGAGGAGGAGCAGAAGGAGGCGGAGAGGCTGTTCCAGCAGTACGGCTACAACGCCTTCCTGAGTGACCGGCTGCCGCTCAACAGGGAAATCCCCGACACCAGACCCACGAGGTGAACCTTCTTGCCCTGTGCTTTTGATCCTCAAGCACATTCCGACTTATTTCTGCAACTTTTCTTGCTCAAATGAGCCTTTAGCATCCTCCTTAGAAACAAGTAATCGAGATAATTACTGCTCTGTTGGAGGTGCGCAGAGAAAAAGTACCCAGAAGAACTGCCCAACATCAGCGTCGTCTTGATCTACCTGGATGAAGCTCTGTCGGTCATCAAAAGGGCCATTCGCAGCCTCATCGACAAGACGCCAGCCCGGCTGCTGAAGGAGATCATACTGGTGGACGACCACAGCAGCAACGGTGGGTTACAAACGGCTCCCTTGACTATTTCATATGTCCCTATCAGTAGCTTGACACCGTTTTTTGCGCAGAGGATTTGGGCAAAAAGCTGGACGAGTACATCGGCTCCATCCACGAGGAGCGTCCGGGTCTGGTGAGGAAAGTCCGGCATGCAGAGCAGCTGGGCCTCACCCAGGCCAGGCTGTCTGGGTGGAAGGCCGCGGTTGGGGACGTGGTGGCCATTTTGGACGCCCACATAGAAGTCCACGTGCAGTGGTGGGTTCAAGTGCAGTGATCAGCTTTTCTTTTCAACTCCGGCTCCGGTTGTGAAGCTGTGTCGTGTCCAGGGCAGAACCACTGCTGGCTCGGATAAAAGAGGATCGAACGGTCATCCTGACGCCCGTGTTTGACAACGTCAAGTACGACGATTTAACGGTGCTTCATTACCAGCCGGCAGCGGACGCCTTTGACTGGGCGCTGTGGTGCATGTACGAGAGTTTCAGGCCTGAGTGGTATGACCTGAAGGACGACTCGCTACCCGGCAAGTAAGTCTGACCTTAAACCCACAAATTCATCCTAACGATGAGTTCGGACAGGTGAGATCTTCCCTCAGGAGCCCCTCCATCATGGGGATCGTTGTCGCTGAGCGCAAGTTCTTCGGAGAAATCGGAAGTCTTGATGGTGGAATGAAAATCTATGGTGGAGAAAACGTGGAGCTCGGGATCCGGGTAAGAAGTGATTCATTTGAACAATTGGATTATATCGGGATTTGTAGTTGTGATGTCGTTCGTCTCGTTTTGTTTTTTATTACAGGTCTGGTCCTGCGGTGGCAGCATCGAAGTCATACCCTGTTCCAAAATCGCCCACGTCGAACGAGCCAGGAAGCCGTATCTTCCCGACTTGAGCGTAACGATGAAGAGGAACGCCCTGAGGGTGGCGGAAGTGTGGATGGATGAATATAAAAGCAACGTCAATGTCGCCTGGAACCTTCCACTTGTGGCGAGTGCCTCGAAAATGTGGTTGAGTGCACACTTCCGGGCGGTTCTTTAATGTAGATAACTTTGTTTGTTCTCCGTAGAATCACGGGATAGATATCGGGGACGTGTCGGAGAGGAAAAAGCTGAGGAAGAGGCTGAACTGCAAACCCTTTAGTTGGTACTTGGAAAATATTTACCCTCAACTGGACCCTCTGGACAACCTCGTGGGATATGGAGTGGTGGGTTAGAGACCATCTTGGGGTTTAGAAGTGATTTTTCTGGCTCTGCTTCAGGAGTTGCTCCACCTTTTTCCTGTCATCACAGCTGATTAACGATCTAAAACCAGACATCTGTGTGGATCAGGGCCCGGTGCCTGGCAACACACCCATCATGTACTCCTGCCACCACTATTCCCCTCAAGTATGTACAGATTCAGCTCTCCCACGCAGGCTTTCGCGATCTCCATCACCTGACGGTTCCTCTTTGGTGCAGCGCTGTTATTATCGCACCACTGGTGAGATCTACGTCGGAGGAATCAAGTCGCACAAGTACAACAACAACCGCTGCCTGGTGGACCCGGGCGGCGGCGGCAGGAGCCCGCAACTGTACGAGTGCAAAGTAGCCAAGCAGAAGCACTCCCACATGCTGTGGGACTTTCAGCAGGTGAGCACTTCAGTCAGATCAAAGCAGCAGTGAGTGAATCCAAGGCAGGGGCGGGGCTTTGATGGTTATTGCATTTATTCCCAGAACGGACCGATCCAGAACCGCGAGACCAAGCGGTGCCTGGAGATAGCGCAGGAGAGCGACGGCTATTACCACCTGGTTGTCGGGCAGTGCAGCGATCAGACCTGGAAGTTGCAGTATCTCATTAATGCTACCCACGGACACGTGGAAAAAGGGGGGGCGCCTCGTCTGAGGAGAAATGGCGTCTGACCTCAAAGTTCTGGACCAACCCATGGACACTTTGAACTGCTGGACTTTTTTGTAACTCCTGTTTACGTTGAATTGCTTTAGTTTGGAACATTTGCAACTGTAAATTCATTCCTTTACTAATGCAGCGCTCTGGTTTGAGTCTTATTGTTCTTTTTCTGCAGGAATAGCCACAAAATTCAACACATTACTCCCACTCCAAGATTCTGGAGACATTTTATTACAATGCTTAAAAGAAAGGGTGCAGTGCTGTAGCAGGCTAACATTTCTGTTGAGCAGTCATAAGTCATAGCTGTCATAAATATTCTGAGATAAAAGCTTCCCATTTTTTCTGCCACATTGCGTAACCTGTCTCCTTCAGATGAGTCGGCAGGGAACTGTACCTGGGAGGGAGGAGGCATTTTAGATCAAGTACAAAAAAAAGCCCAGGAAATGCAAAAACTGGTTGATTCTCACTTGATGGAGTTAAGTGCCAGCTCTTTCAGAGTTCCCAGGTTGGCCTTTAAGCCCCCGATGCCGACAAAGGCTTCATAGAAGTCATAGGAGAGGCCCGTGGTGCCGAACAGAGACGGGTCATCAGAGCTGATCACCATCGGGTGGCCCTCAGAAATCAGGGTGACTGCAGGGTGGTTCCGAAGGTCCGATACCAGCTTCAGAACCTGTGCTCAAGAGAATACACAGTAAATATACACTTGAGCCTCATAAAACAAGATCCAGGTCAGTAATTTGGAGAATGGACAGAAAATGTCTCCTGTCTCCATCTAGTTTAGTGCAATATTCGGGAGCTGTGGCGACCTCTAGCGGCGACATTATAATTCCTAATTATCTGCTCATTACATGTACGTGGAGGGTGAGGCACTTGCTGGCTGCTGGATAGTTCAGTGGTTTAACACTGCTGATGTTGGTCTGAGAGATCAGGGTTCAGGTCCTTGGGCAAGACCCTTAAGGCCACCTGCCTATCTGGTAATGTGAGATGTGGGTGGGAGACTACTAATGACTCAATGTGCTACAGCAGGGGGAGCTGGGGAGCTGGGGAGCCAGGATGCCAGGGGGGGCGACAACTTGACCCCCGTCTCTGAGTTAGTCAGATCAATATTTATAGACCTGGTTTGAGATGGGGCACAACTCCACAGCCACATTCCTTTTCCGAGAGATCTCCCTCGCTAGCGGATGGTGTGCCAGAGCGTAGCCGTGGCCGATGCGCGTCGTGTTGAACAGGAGGGCGTCCAGAATGTTTTGGTCCACGTCAGTGCCTTCGTCATCTGTCATACAGAAAGATGCTTTGATCTGTCACTTTTCTTCGTTGAACAAAGGAATAATTTACAAACACTTTGACGTAGTCACCTGTCTCCCCAGCGTGAAAGAAGTACGGTAACGCAGCGCCTGTGGCCGCCGGGATAGAAAGGGCCTCCCTGAAGTACCAGAGTGTCCTGCCGCTGTCCTCCCTGCCGACCTACGAAAGATAAGCACAAGTTATTAAAATCAGGGGCCGTGCTTGTGTTTGTCAAGAGTTTTAGATTAGAATAAAAGGCTTCTTAACCAGGTCAAAGCCTGCGACAACATCCGGGAAGTCCTTCTACAGCTTCTTTAACCTTGGATAGACTCATGGCTCTGAGGTGAAAGCAGCCAGAGACGTCATAAACCACCAAATTGAGCGATGCATCACAAACCCACAAACGTAATCCCATTCTCCGTAATTCTGACCTCCTGTTGATTAGATTAAATCATTTCCATTCCTGTGAACCGTAAAAAAAATTAAATTCAAATTAAATACAGGAATTAAGGAATAAACTTTTTCTCAACTTGGACCAGCGCAAGAGTAATTTGATTCATTTTCTTTCATATTTGTTTTAAGTAATAAGAAAAAAGATTAAACAAAAACAGCTTTGATTTTTTTTCCCCCCTCTCTCCAGCTCTGAACACACATTCTGATGCTCTAGTCTAAATTTCACAGGAAGTACTTTTGACTTTTAAGGCTAAATCTTCTTAGGTCGTACTTGAGGACAGGCTACGATAAAAGAGCATGTCACAATAGACCTCAATACAACTGTCAAAATATGCTATTGTTTGTCATGTCGCTAACCGTTAGCTAGCCTGTTTCTCAAGGCCGAGGACTGACCCTCAGATCCACCTGAATAGGTAAACGACATACCTGTGCACAGAGATGATGATACGAGCCCCGAGGAAGTCTGGATGGTCCGCCATAAACTGCTTGGTAACCTCCCGGAAGGTTTTGAGGGACCAGACCTTTTCGTGAACGGTTCCATCGAGTTCATATGTCTGAAACAAACCAGAAGGACTTGAACCCGCGGCTCAGGGCGCGGGAGCAGCAACGTGGGATCTGAGAGGAACCTTGGCGAGGCCGCTCCGAAGTTCCAGGTACATGATGTTGTCCAGCTGGAGCTCGGTCAGGCCCCTGTAGATGTAGTCCCTCAGCACGGGGGCGTGGGTGATCAGCCCTGCTGCTGCGAGGAAGGCCTTCTCAAACTTCTGCCACACCACTTCCTGGCTGGTGTACTCGCCCTCCGGATCCTCGGTGAACAGCGTCAGATGCTGCATCAAACTGAAAAAGACCGCCAATTTTAATTCCCCCCCTGCCAATATTTGGAGCCAGCTTGTTCCGGGGAGCGTGGTGTCCTCCTCAACCTGTTGTCAAAGCCCGTAGGGTCCCCGACTTTGGCTCTCAGGGTCTCCAGGAGTTGCCAGTAGAAACAGTCCCACCTGGGGGCGGGCTGGCGTGCAGAGAACAGGAAGCGGACGGAATTGTCCCACGTGAAGCAGATGTAGCAGTGCGGCCTGTAGGTGACGTTTTTCACCAGCCACTCCACGCTGACGAGAGCCGAGCTGTGGATGTGGAGGGCACCGCCTGTCGCCACGGCAACAGGACAAAAAAAAAAAGGTCATCACATTACACTGAATGAATGCAAATCCTGGTCGTCTAATCACAATCAAAGGTGCATCCAGGCAGCCGATACTGCCTGCTTCAGTTTGTCATGAAAATAAAGCGGCTTTAAGCACATGAGTAGATGCCAACAAACAAACAAACAAACAAACTGATGAAAAAGTGAGTGTCAAATATTATCCTCCATTTCCTGCCTCCGTTACCTTTGGGCATCCTCTGCAGCATTTTGAAGATGGGGCTCTCCTGGATGAGGGTCTTGGCTCGGAAGAAGTGCACGGCGGGGGGGAACTGGGCGGCGGACAGCTCCTTCTCCTTCAGGCGGTGAAGGCGGGCGTCCAGCTTCAGCTCGGTCGCCGTCAGCACCACCCTGCCTCCCGTCTGCCGGAGCGCCTCCTCCCGCATCAGCAGGTCCCTCTGGGACGGGTCAGGCATCCCCTCCGCCACTCCCGCCAGCCACAGGAGGGGCACCACAACCCGGTAGAGCCGGATCACCATGTCCGGCGGCTAGATCATGGTTGCCCTCCGTAAGAATCCAGATTCCTGCGGCTGGAATACGACTAAAACCAGAAGGGCTGTGGTTTCACTGGGTTGATTAACCACTTAAAGAGCATGCGACTCACAGACAGAGCCTCCTCAGTAGCTCTCCCTCAGTGAACTCCCTGAGGAGCTCCCAGTCCCGTCCCTCCAGACTCCACCTATGCTCCGCTGGTGGGTGTTGGGGGGGGTGTCTGTCTGTCCCATGCAGGCTGGCCCTATATAGAAGACTGTTGGCTCCACCCACTCCCTTCTTCTTCATTCTTTACCCTGGCACCACGATTGGGGGGGGCGATCTAGTTAGTGCTGTTGTTTTTGCCTGTGTTGCCACATCTGTCCGGCCTGTCCGCAGAATACTGGCAGCTGCAGGATAATTGGGACATTTTTGTCTGACTCATACCATGTGATAAACTAATGAAGCGAGCGTGAACAGCCGAGGAAGAACGAGAGGCAGGAGCCGTAGCGCAGATGAACCGTTTATTTCAGCTTTACGTTTCCACAATATTCCATTTCCAGAGACACGATCCACAAAGACGAAATCAACAAAAAAAGAAAAAGAAAAGAAGAAAACACCACATACACGCGTATAATTTAATCTAGGATCCTCATATACAGACAATGCACCCTGCGGCGGGGACAGAACGACACACTGGGCGTAACATCGATAAGGTCATGTGCAGTTTCCAGGATGTTTTTTTTTTTAATTCCTCTGATTGGTTGGTGCAGACACCCATTAGCAACACAATGCCTCATGCATCTTATAACGTGACGTGGAGGCTGGCCAAACCGCAGCCGGATGATGTGACCGTCGCAAAGTCTGACCCCATTAGAGGACCAGACGTCAAGCCGAGTCTGGCTGGCCGGCATAAACTGAGACCGTCCATATATATATATATTTATATTTATATATATATATTCAATAAAAAAGGAAACTAATGTAAACCAGAGGTTCCAGCTGTCGGTGTAATGTTGAGCCGCAGCTTCTATCACGTCCTCCAATGCACCAAAAAATACAGATTATACGTCACAACAACAATAAATCATCTCTTGTCAGGCGGAGGAATGACCACGTTTGAAAATCAAAAATAAAATTAAAAAAAAAAAAAAAAAAAAAAGGAGGGTTCTTCTCTCACTGGCCGGAGCCGCTCAGTCCATAAATTTGCGGTTCGGGTTGGCGCCGAAGAGTGCCACTCGGATTTCGGGCATCATCTGCAAACACGCAACACACACACACAATTTCTTGATTTTCTGATAAACCCCTCGGGCTTGAATTTGATTAAATAAGATGTAAATCTGTTCTCGTACGGGACCGGCCCGCTTCCTGCCTTCCAAACAATTCAAGGACTTGTTGCGTAAAACGTCAACTCGGCAGTAAACGGACAAAGCCGAGCTTTAAGGAACCGACGAGCGTCTCGCTCCATCTTGTGACAAAGGAAGTTTGGGAATTTTCGCTGCCGTGAGTTCTGCGCTAATGCGATTTGCTATTGTTGGTTACTAACAATGCAGTGTTTGGAACATAGGTGATCTAAATAGATCATTCCATAGCTTAAGGTTGTGTTGTGTACTTGTGCTATTCTGATATATTTTTAAAATTAAGTGTGGCAAACAAATATTTGACATTAACAATAAGAATTTGCACCTGAAAAACAGGTTAAGCAACGCAAACTCTAGTAAGAGAGAACGTAACTTGATCCTACCTGCTGAGCCATTAGCTCCAACCTGCTCTCCAGGGTGTTGGACACTTTGATCTTGCCATCGCCGTTGTAGATCTCCACACCTCCAGAGCTGACAGGAAACAAAATAACCAAACACAAAATAAGGACCTGAACCGGGCACCGTTGGAATCTTGGCTCCACCAAGATGCTGCTTACATGTCAGGGGAGAGGAAATTGTTCTGGTCGATGCGGACCTCCAGGTTGTTCTTCACGGCGGCTTTGTATATGGGAATGTTCCTCTGGATGGAAGCCTGAGAGGGACATATATATTTTTATAAACAAAAAGAAAGAAAAACCATAATTCCTAAACTCTGCCACACTCACCTGCACCAGCTGCACATCCTGTTTACGGCAGCGAACCGTCACTTTGGGCTCCAGAAGCTGATAGAATCCCTGAAGGGAAACATAATTCAAAACATTTTAACTCTAACCCCCTTCAGAAGTGTTTTCATATTTCTACTGGAAACATTCAAATATCAGTGCAGTCATTAACATGACTATAAGAACAGTATACTGCGGTGTTTACACGGACCTGTAGGAGTAATCCTTCCATCAGGGCTGAATACCTGGCTGGGTCTTTCACAACACTAACCAGTCGCTGGCGGGCCTCATTCAACAGTTCCTGTACACACAAATGTATGTTTTAAAAATAATTTTTAAAAAAAAACATTAAAAAAAAGAGATGTCCGTCTAACGTGCCGATGAACGTTCGGCTTCTCACCGAGATCATATCGTCGCGTGCCTTCAGCACCTTCAGCCGAGCCTGGTTCATCAGGTTTGACATTTGACTGTAAAACACATTTGGGCAAATTAGGATTCCAAATGGGACTTTGCACATTGACGTGCCAGCCGCTCACAGTGGAGTCATTGTGGAAGCAAGCTGCCAAATAAAATTACAGGAACCTCGGTGTCAAACACTTGGTGTTAAAACTGGCTGACGGAGGTAAATCAGGATGCGTTAGAGGCATGTGACTTCTTTCCGTGGCTCACATTTTCTTTTGTTGCTCGATTTGCTTCTCCTTCTTCTCGTAGTACTCCATAATCTTCAGCCTCTGAGTCTGCACCAGGCGGCCCTTCTCGATGTTGAACTCCTCTTCTGCCTGCAGGGGGAGACAAAGACCAATAAGAAAGAAACCCTCCACCACAGTGTCATCGGCCACTTTAAACCTTAAACGTTCAACAAAGATGCCAAAGACACAACAGCAATGACTTAGATGCAGCATAGTGGGTATAGAAGGGATTTATTTTCATTTATTATACCTTAGAATAGTCAGTCATCGTGTTGGTTGTTTTAAATAGAGGAAAGCGTAATTCTAGCTCCCCCTTGTGGTTATTCTTAAGAATGAACGCCCAAATAGTATAGAGTGTAATAATTACACATACATTTTGAATTATTCTTAGATATCTTAAGTGGAATCAATAAAACATTATTGCTAGTGTTTAATAAAAATATAAACAATTGATTAATATTCAATAAAAACACCATATTACCCCCATTCATCCGTCTATTTCTCTTTTGTTCTTACTAACAGTTTCAACAGGAAGAGAGCCAGTTGTTAACACCGGTTATACCTTTGCATCTATTTCTTCTGCCTTCTCATTGGCCTCCTGTTCAATGAAGGCCATCATGTGCTTGATCTGCAGACAGCAAGAAAGACACATCCATGTCATGGAGAGGTTTGGGGATGCGTGAAGACTTTCAGGCTTTAAACTCTACACAACTTCATCATGAAAAGAGTGTGAACTGAAAGCCATTCTTCACCCCTTCTCACAAGATTTCAAACCCAGCTGTAAACACACACACACACACACACACACACACACACACACACAGTCAAGAACATTCTCACTAATTTTACTTTAAAACATCAGGCCTAAATATACACGCACAGCTGAATTCTACTTGTTTGTGCTTCATTTTCTGGAAAGTTTAGTTAAGCTGTTGTGTCCATACGATGGCTCATTCACTCAAACTTCCTCGTTATCACGTGTTTGTCATGTGATCACCTTAAAAAAACCATATCATGTCTGATGGTTAAATTCCACAGGACACTGGACCCACAGCGGCTCGTCATATTTTAATAAGAATGCATTAAAATGTACAGCCATAAATATCCTACATACGTCAGTATTTTTTTTTATAATCTATGCTAACCTGCTGAGGCAATCTCAATGTCATCATCCTGGACACGCGCATTTTCGACTTACATTAGGAGCGATTAGGACCATTTTATTTATATAAAAGGGAAAATTAAAACCGTTATAGAGCTTCAATTGTCTCAGAGGAGACTCATGGTCGTTTTTGAAGGTTAGAACACTCCATTTACCTGCTTCTGTACGTCGGCATCGCTGAGCGCCATGGTTCAATATGTCAAAGATCTGCCAGATAAACGACAAAAACACAGACATTTAAATGCCTGAAACAAAGGAGCCCGCTATTGATTGAGCGTTACCACATAGTCAGGTAATGTAATATAGTCTAATTTAATTTACCAGAACGCCACGGAAGACAAGGTATGAATCGGAGTAGTCGTGATACGTAAAGATGTCTACTGCGGATCAGCTGATGAGAAGACACGTGATATTTACTTCCGTTGGTTTAGCCAATCAAGTGTGAAAAAGAGCCAAAGGCGGAAGCCCAAACCGGAAACTAAGGAAGTGACAAAATATTCCATTCTAGTTTAACAAATAGCATAAATATTAACATTAATATCTCGAAAGAATACTTGTTTTATGTCCTGCGTTATTTTAAGTAGAATCTATTTTTATGCATGTTGTAAAAAAACGTCCAAAAAGATTTTATTTATTTTTTTAAATAAATATAGGGTTGGAATTAATAAAAAATATAGTTATAATGACTATTTTGAATTAATTGTATAAAGGAGATATGTATTTTAACAATATTTCACCTTTTCTCTTTATTGCTTTAAATACAAGGTGCGGCATACATAAGTAAAGTTTATCCCAAACCAAAAGTAAGGTTGACATAACATCTACATGACATGTTTAGACTTTACACTTGTTGATTTTGTACCATTTATTTTTATTTTACTTGTACATTTTCTCCCACAAATGTATGTGGCTTAAAATTTAACTGGAATAGAACAGAATTGGCATCATACAATTAACTGCACAATAAAATGTCGCGACCAGATGGAGGGATAGACATGAGCCACTGCAGCTTTAGCCATGCCGCCAAAATGTGCATCAACCTGACCTGTGCGCATTTGATGAGTATAAATTATATTTATATACATACAAATTAAAATGTGCAGAAAGTAGCTTAGTGTTAATGTGTAAGGCCAGTTAAGTGACAGTATACTACATTCTGGTAAAGTTTAAAAGGAATACTTTGAGAATAACTGGACTTAGAAATTGGGAAATTTTGCTGGATACACTTTTTCTGCTGTTTCAACTGTGAACTAAACGGCTGGTTTGCTGTTTGCTGAACTCTCACACACAGGTCTGAAGTCTAGTTTGATATTATTTACAGAGTCACCATTGGCAGCTCTCCTGCCAACTGTTAGGTCATGGATTTGGGCACAGGGATGGGTGAGGGAGAGGGAGAGAGGGAGAGACTTGTCCTTGTTACTGCCTTGTCAGCTACAGCATGGCGTGCATGCATGTCGTATCTGTTGTTCTGTTGCTTTGTGTCTGAATGCACATTGATCTCCAGCATTTATCTATTGTCTACAACTTCAGCAGAAGACGCAGGTATGACAAGACATTGTTTTTATTCATGGGGCAGAGCATTTATACAGAAATGATATTGTGTAAAGCTAAAATTGTGGTAATCCTTGGAGTTTCATGTGCTTTTTGTGTTATATAGTCATCATTGTTGATGTTAGGAACTTCAAAATCCCACGTGGATATGACTCTTATGTCCTATTTGCTAATACTTTTGACATTGAAAGTATGACCTTCAGTAAAATGCTGACACCTGATCTTATTCTGTCCGTGTTAACATTTGAGAACGAGTTCACCCCCGAATCTCTGTCATCATTTCCTCCACACGAGCGTGTCTCTTATTGCTGGACAGGATTTAACAGGAATCCAATTATGCAAGTAGGCCACAGAGTAAAGAGGGATGGGGGAAAGAAAGTCGGTTCTGATTCACTGTGAGGGTAGATACACATGTTTTAGGGTAATCCTCTAGGTTCTACTTTAAAGCTTAGGTCATGCTGTGTTGGCCCTGACAATAATGCCGCCAGTGACCTCAGGAACATCTGTTTAAGAGTGCCCCACTGTGAAGGAGCAGTAGGAACTTAAATCCAAGGATTCAAGTAA
This sequence comes from Takifugu flavidus, assembly GCF_003711565.1. Lineage (NCBI taxonomy): Eukaryota > Metazoa > Chordata > Actinopteri > Tetraodontiformes > Tetraodontidae > Takifugu > Takifugu flavidus. The sequence goes on along the minus strand of NC_079541.1, from coordinate 5,775,332 downwards.
AGAACAAGACAAGAATGAGTACTAAATAAAAGCAAGGCTAAAGAGAAGTTGAAGTTGCTTAGAAATAATGAAAACATGAGGGTTGGTTCATGATTGAATTAAGGCTTTAGTAATAAAAAAAGATATTTGCCTGTCATGTGAAATCACTGGAATAGCTTCCACACGCTTGGCCGATGGAGACATGCACAGTTTCTAATCATAGTAAGTTATGCAGGTCTAGCTATAAATAGTCACAGAATTATTGTCAAGTTATATTTTTCCCATCTCACAGAAAAGACAAGTACCTTATTAAATTGTATCATAAATACCCAAAGTACACATGGTTGCACAATATATACTATGAAATTAAACATTTAAATATTCAGTTGTATTATTTTTGGATTTTTTTTTTTATATGCAGATTTCAGCCTTCATTCTGGAGGAAAAGGCCCCAGTTGAGTCCAGTAGGGGTGATGGCCAGGGCAGCCTTGACCCCGGCCATGCTGCTCAGCCTCTGACCCATGAGGAGAGCTCAGGACCCTGGCAGAATGAAAGCCTGCTTGCGGAGTCCTGGTCCACGATGGGTGACATGGACCCCGAAGACACTAAAAGTCTGGACAGCGGTGACAGCACGGCCATGACCGCGGAGGAGAACCATTCCTCCAACTCTGACATGGTCCACCTGGAGCGAGAAGAGGCCGAGTTGCTGGAGGAGGCCGAGAAAGAGGAGAAGGAAAGGAGAGCAGAGGAGGAGGAGGAGGAGGAGGAAGAAGACGAAGAGCTGCAGACAAGTGTGTTGAGCATTTTAGGGGGGGAAAGGGAGACGTTCGAGGAGGAGCAGGAACTCCAGGCACCCGTTCCTGAAGAGCTCCTGGAGTCAGTTGAGGAATCTTGTCTGGAGAAGAAGCCCGCTGAGTTCACACAGGCGGCAATGCTGACGACTCTGCCTCCATTACCCATCGTCAAGCTCGACCCCCCCTCCACTACATCCACCCCCGTCCAATCGATCACCACCGCCGAAGCCAAGGAGCTTTACTGCGCCGAGGGGCTCCGCCCTCCGTCCATCCTCGTGTCCGCAGAACCTCTGGAGGAGAACGACGGGCAACAATTCCAACAGATTCCGCTTTCAGGCGAACCTCCAGCGGAGAAAAAGACATCTACCCCACCAAAGACCAGTAAACCCACTCTGAGCTCCACCGAGTTGATGTGCGGAGGCGCCGCTTTAGTCGCCGTTGTGGGCGTGGTGGCTTATGGTGCAGTAGCCTATTGCAGAAAGTAGAAATCTCCTCCCGTACTCGTTCTTCCACATTAATAGTGTTATTAGACGGATTAGATTTCTGTGCTACCTCAGCTCACAGGCCTTCACTTATCTGTGTAAAAGAGTTCGGAGGAAACCACGGCAACCATGTAAAATCGACGTAAAGTACATCAAAGAATTCTTACAAAACTGAAATGTTTTCTGTGTCTTTATGTGACTGTATATATATACACACACACAATACACACCCTGCCCAAGTGGATTCACTCTTGACCTTTGACCCTTGTGTTGAAGAGCTTCTTTCCTCTGTACGCAAAGCGATTCAAACTATGTTTAAAGCGATCAGACCATTCCAACAGACCACTAATCTCGACCGAGTACATCACAGATATAATTTATTCTACCGTTTCTGTCCAACACCGCTAGGGGGCGACAGCACTTCCTCTCAACTTAGCCTGGACATTATCTGGATGACCTATTGCAGAAGAGACAAAACATTCTCTTAATGATTTGTGGGAAAATAGAAGTGAAGTGATATAGGTGAGTGGACAGGAGACATTTTAATCAAAAACCTGTATATCCCTCTTTAAAATCAACACTTTAGCTTTAATGATGCTGTCTGCTGGTCAGTCAGCCACATTACACTCATTTATGGTGTTATTTACAACTATGTCATTTTTTATCTGGACCCAAACTTGATCTCTTGGACAATGATTTTAGCTCTGCGGTCGCACCAGCATTCATCCTGATATGCTAATTGCACACAAGTGGCTTTGATACTTCTTGATTTTCGTCGAGTGACAGTAAATTAGGAAGAACAATGGGCCGACTGTGCTGTGGTCGGCCTGCCCTTCCCGCATGGGCGCCGACATGAACGCAGCTATTGAACTAAGAAGAGGAAGGAAAGTGCTTCTTTGTTTGGAGAGATAAAGCAGCCATTTGCCTGAAATTACACTGCGCCTCCGAGATAAACAGGAATCTGTTTACCTGCCTGTCAGTGCACACCTGACCACATAATGAACACAAGCTCACTCAACCGTCCCTCATCATAATAATACACAACTTTGAATATAACTGGAGACTGAAATACAGAGAGTTCACTCATTGCATCAAGATATCTCCAAACTCCCAATTGTGTCCTGAATATGAAAAGTCATAAAACCTACAGCGGCTATACATACTGCAAAACCAGGAGATTACATATGACAACTGTAGAAATATGGTGATGCAACGTTCTTGTCACAGTGGGGGACACGCATCCTCATTTATCTAAATGTCACATTGCTAAATGAAGCAAAACACCACAATTAGCATCCCAGGCTTAATTTAAACCCATGCTTACTCTATGCAACCATAAAAAGACCCAATGATGTTGTCAAGGTCCTCATATGTCCCTCGCTACCGTTCCAGCTATGGTCCAGCTAGTGTTCAGTTCCTGACAAATTTAAGAGATGCTTTTGCTACTTTTCACTTTCAATTTTGCAGGTCATGCTGGAATCTACCATCAGTTCCTTGATGGGCTTTGGTGGTCTCGCCTAAATTGTTGCCTCGTCAAGCTAACGTTCATACTGAAATGACCATGGATTTAACACATTAAACATCTCTATTGAAGAAAAAAGGGAGAATGAGGGAGTCAGCACACACACACACACACACACACACACACACACACACACACACACACACACACACACACACACACACACACACACACACACCCTGTGGTGGTAAATTTATGGAGCCGGTCTGACAGAAGCATCACCCTGAAAACAGAGTGGCCTAGTGGGGGTGGTTTGTGGTTCTCTGTTTTTTTATCAGTCTACACAGGCAGGAAACACATTAACACTCACCTCAGATGTATATTGGCATGCTTGCACAATTCACGTGCACGCAGCCCTTCCTCCCCCCACGCACGCAAACACAGACACGCGCACAATCTGACAACTGTATTACGAGGTGTTTTTTTCCATAATCTCGAACAGAAATACGAGAGGTGACATGAAATTGAGTTTCATTTTTAAACTTTCTCAACGCTGCTGCATTTTCAAGCATTCCCATGTTGTTTGTAGCTCAGTGGGCCAGTCCGATGACACGCTTATCTGGAGCTGAAAGGGGAACTTCAGGTGCAGGACAGTTGATATTTAAAACTGTAAACTCACTTCTCAGAAATGTTTGTAGTGTTTATTTGAACAGGTGTGGAATAAAAAGTGTTACAGTGGGCGCCACATTACTAATCATTAACCTAAGATGAAACTTATCTCTATTTTAACTAATTAATATTCCGTAAAGCTAGCATTATACAAAAGTGATTGTAGAGATAAGTTTCATCTTTATCTGACTTTTTTCCTGATTGAAAGATAAGTAGAGGGTTTTCATATAAAAGTACTAACATTTTTAAAAACAATTGCAATTAAAATAATATTGGTACAATTTTTCTTCCATCTAAGAGAGCAATAATGAAAAAAAAACTTTTGTCAGAACCCAACGCATGTAGCTTTATTTAATTACAAATTGTCACAGCGCTTGTATCAAACTGATTGAAAATGATGTTTGGATCAGAGTTATTTGTGATTCCCCTTCTCATGCAAGTGCAGGATGATCGTAATAGACCATGTCATTCAAATACACAGTTTAGAAAACAAAGATGAAGATTTCCCGCAGTTCTACAAGCTCGGATTTCACTTTACAGAAAAGCACTAATAATCAACAGCAACCAGTGGTGTGTGTGTCTGTGTTTGTGATGCCAGGTATGCAAATTCTTGGGTCAGGTTCAAAATTGGTGGTAATCCCGGGTCAGGTTAGCATTAACGGGAGGTTTTGTGTTGACTTTAGATTGTGATCCACACGATGAGAGTAAGTGGGATGTTCCCATGTTATACGACTTCCAAAAAAAAAGGAAAGAAAAAAGCTGTGACAGCGTACTACATCATGACGTATCGTAACATATTTAAATCGGCCACCTCTCTATTTATGTGCCTGAAAAGCAGTCAACAGGTAGAGGAGGTCCGCAGCGTACTGTATAGAGCTGCTAACCTGTGCTAGCGTAGCCTGGTCCCCCGCTCTGGACAGACATGGCCTCAAGTGAAGGTAACACTGCCGCGTACAAAATGGTGAGTGCAAACGATGCAAAAACGATCATTATTTTCATTTCATTTTGTGTGCTCACATGTATATCTTTTAATTCCCTGTCCGTCTTCCAGACCCCCTTGGACAACGACATCAACCAGCACTACCAGGACGCCATTGACGTCCTTCAGCAGCATTCGAATGAGCCGTACTATGATGCAGGTACTGTAAAGAATTGCTCTTGTCTTAAAATCCAACCACAAAACTGCTGTTCTTGATGGGAGTTGAATGTCTTTGTGTTTGTAGATTACATGTATTATGAGACTCTGGATACCCAGCAGCCCTCGCTGCAGTGTCAGATCTCCTGCTGTCTCGTCAATCACCCGTCCGATGTCCCCCCGTATGACTGGAAAGACACGTCTGTAAGCACTACCGCCAAAGATCATCTGTTTCTGGAAAGGCTGAGGACAATTTCATTTTTTCTAACTTCGATATTGATCTTGCAGCAGCAGACGTGGCCTCAGGTGATGCCCGACGCCTCCCTGGCTCACTCACTGCAAAGCGAGGCGCCTCATTTCTACTCTGTTTCACCGCCGCAGAAGAACAGCAAAGGTATTAAGCGACATCATAAAGCCTTTTGTTTCCTGCCGCTCATGGATCAGTTGACTGGCGACTGATCTACATGTCGTGGATGATGGACAATCATGCATCAAGCATTAGTCAACTCGAAATAAAACAGTTTATGACCTATTGATTCAATTAATTTAATTTAATTGGCGACCTGTCGCGCATTCCGTGTAATTCCTTGGTGTGAACCCGTTGCTTTTGCATGATTTCTAATCCTCAGGTCGTAAGAAGCTCAGGCTTTATGAATACCTCCACGAGGCCCTGAATGACCCCAACATGGTGGACACGATCCAGTGGACCGACAGCGGCAACGGCACCTTCCACTTCATCTCCAAGAACAAGGAGAAGCTGGCCAAGTGCTGGGGCCAGCGGAAGGGCAACCGCAAGACCATGACCTATCAGAAGATGGCGAGGGCGCTGAGGAACTACAGCCGCACCGGCGAGATCATGAAGGTCCGACGCAAGCTGACCTACCAGTTCAACCCAGATATCCTCCACAAGCTGGGCTCCACACTGGGGGGCCAGCAGGGGTTCCACACCCGGCAGCAGCAGCAGAATCAGAACCTCGGCGAGCAGAGCTACGGCGAGTCGATGATGGCAGACTGGAGCAGCTGGTACGGACACCACCAGGTCCAGGAAGAGTTTAACCTGAACTCCAGCTTCGCTTTGCACAGCCTGACTAAACTGTGAGACCACGGAGGAGAAGGTCCACGCTGTTACTGTCACCAATGCTAACGTTGTTTGTTTTTTTGTAACATTTTCATTCAGTTTTTTGTAAATACTGGTGATGTTGGTGAGGGGATTTCTGCACACTGCAAAAATCAAAACTCTTGTTTAAAGTTTAATTCAACATTTTTGCCCCTGTCCAAATCTGGACATTAAAGCATTTAGGGTGAATCCCACACTTCTTTTTATGTACATAATTGTAAACAACTAAAATAAAACTCTTTAAAATCTCCCTGAATTTGTGTCATTTATTCACAGTTTTAGATTTGAAAAAGTCAATTATTCATTTTTAATTTCAAAATAACCGATATCTGCAATCCAATATAAACATTTCAATCATAAATCTCATGTTTCTGTGGTATAAACTACTAATCAAGATGTTTTTGTAATAAACAAATAGAAAACTATCAACATTATTCTTCAGTTTTTTTTATATTTGTTGATTATATTGCCATATGTTGGAGACAATTGTAGCACTATTAGGGTTTCTTGAGGCAGGACGCCATAAGTGAAGTTGTAATGTAATTTGTAATTTAAATTTAATAAATGCATTGATCTGCAAAGTTTCCCACTTTTGTGTTTCATCTTACCGACGTAATAATTTTAAAAAAAACAACCCCCCCCCCCCCCTCCCCTGTGCACAGGCAATAAAACTATCCTGCAAAAAACCAGAGCTGTCTCCATTCTTATGAAATATTACAACAGGCCACAGGGCTTCTGAAAATCTGTAATGTTGACACATCCTGTGAGGAAAAATATGGCAGCTAGTGTGTTTTTTCCTGAAAAGAGCGTTTTGTAGATACTGCCTCCAGGCCAGGTCTTATCTGGTTCAGCGGGGAGGATGTGGTCAGTGCTGGGAGGCTTTGTTGATGGGTTGACTGGTGCTGGCGTTGGGGCTTTGTGGGATGGTGGTCATTGTTACTGCAAGCCTGGAGTACAGAAAACATCTGCCGTTATGCAGAAAGCCCGTTCCTGCCTGCGTGGGGGTATAATAAGAACCGGGGCACTTGAGCACCTCAAAGTCAGTTTTATCAAATCCTCCCAAACTGCAAGGACTTTCCTGCTCATTGGTGATGGTAAAGAGTGGATATATTGCTGTGATGGCTTTTAAACCACCTTTAATGTTGTAATTTGTGAATTGAATTCAAGGCCTGATTTTGATTTTTGCTTTTTTTTGTCTTATTAGGATTTTCAGGAGACTCAGTCTGATCTGGAGGTTATCTTGGAGTTCCTTGAGGAGTACTACAAACAGAACACTTTGAACACCCTGTCCCCTGTTACAGTGGACAAGGAGAACTGGACTTTAGAGGAAGATTCATGCCGGCAGTGTTGGACTTGCAGCGCGCCACCTGTAAGTATCAAAGTGCATCCTTTGAAACCGCATAAGACGCTCGCTTTGGATACCTATCAAAATGTGCACCTGCTTCCTCTTTCTGTCTCCCCATCTTTCCCTAAACCTGCACTTCAGGCTTTGCTGGCACACGACAGCCCAGCAGCTGGCAGCCAAAGCAAATCAGCAGTGCCGTGCGAGCGTGGGTCACGGCCAAACATTTCAACGAGACAAGCAACCAAACACCCCACCACAGCAGCAGGGAGTGGTGAGTTCTCCTTTTTATGGTCACTGGATACTGTTATTACTCGTAGCCAGAGGGAAATATTATTAAGTGTGCAAATAAAAGGCCTGAAATGAACAATGGAGCCCTGCGTTTTGTCGCTCCATTCCAGGTTTTACATATCCATCAGATAAGTTCAGTGGTGACAGCTTAACTATTACCCGAAATCCCCAGATATCTTTCTGGTAATCGGTTTATTCAGCCTTAAATTTGGTCTATTGGCACAGTTGGCTCATTTGTTAAAAGATTAGTGTTTTCTATTAAAAACAGCCACCCCCTACTTAGTAATAAGAGATACTGGTTGTCCAACAGATAATAAACGTTGGTCAGAGTTGTGTGTTTCTTTTTCTTCTTGGATTATTGCCACCGACCTTGAAAGAAATTGTTGTTTGCAGGTAGGAAGGTGAGGCTCTTTCATTTCCTCTTTGAGATGCTGGAGGATCCAAACATGTCCCACTGTGTATCCTGGGTACCGTCGGCAACCGGCGTCTTCCGCTTTTCCTCCACGAACAAGGACCAGGTGGCGGCACTCTGGGGGCAGAGAAAGGGCAACAAGAGGCCGATGACCTACCAGAAGATGTCTCGCGCCCTGAGGAACTACGCCCGGTCTGGAGAGATCTTCAAGGTGAAGAAGAAGCTCACCTACCAGTTCAGCCAGGACACCCTGGTGTTGTTGCAGAAGAGGCAACGAGGAGACTCATAGACGTGTCTAGCTAAAGTCCCTCGGTGTGAAAAGCTCTGACATTAAAGTAGGATTTGAGATAGCGAGCCAGTGCTAATGCTGGTATCTGTCTTTGTTGTAATTTATTTCTGATGAACAATCTCTGGCCCGAAACACCAGAACGCCATGTAAATACAAAGATCTGGTGTTGTATCATTGCTACATTCTCATCTTGCTGGAACATACCCTATGTGCTGCATCCAGCCAATCTGTTTGTCACCCTATTTAATCCTATTTAGCATATTGTAATCAGCCATAGTTAACTGGCAGTTTCAGGGTTTTACATTTGTTATTTGTTTGAGGTATAAATATTTTTTTTTACAAAAGTTTAGTGATTCATTTTTTTTGTTACATTTTACATCTTATATCCCATCATGGCAGCAAACCGAAATGATGGTGGGGTGGGGGGTGGGGGTTTCATTGATGCTGAAGGGGCACCTGTACTGGTACATGTCTGACGTGTTCAGGCCTCTGAGCAAAAACCCGTGGCTCTGGTAGCTCAGCTTTAAACCAGCAGGGGCCAGCGTACTCCGTCTCAACCCCCCTCCACCGCCTCTCTATTCTTTTCCTGTGTGGTGTGACCTCATGGCTAAATCGCCTCTGTGATGCGAACTCTCTGCAATACCAAATGGTTTTGTGCTCTTTGTAGCGGACCCACATGATACTTCCCTAAGCCTAGTATTTACTGCTGGAGCCCACTCCAGGTTATAAATGGGCTAACTGAGCTATGGGTGTCTGTTACCAAGAAAGGCCACATGCTGGACTTTGAAACAGTCATTTAAGGAAAGACAGTTTTGTTCTGTTTTTTCCTTAAAGCTTCCACATCACAAGATACAAGAGCATAAGGACTGATGTCACCTATAATTCCAACAGCCTTGTTAACTCTCAGACACATCACCTGATTTATGCTGTTGACGTGCTAAAAGATTCTCCAAAAACGAAAGCAGTCCCTTCGACACAGATCGATCATAGAATGCTCTTTTCATGTCCAATGTACATGTCAAATGTCAAGGTTTGTGATAACTTTCTAATTATAGGTCTTACGACCAGCGCTCAGGCTTTTCCTTGTATTTATTTGCCAGGATGGAAAGCCAGCTGTTCTTGGACAGCGTACCGACTGGATTATTTTGATCCCTAACATCAAAGGTCTTTGTTATGAATCTAAGGGTTTTCTCTTTGGTATCCCAGGTGGGATCAACTGCAGAGTTGCGATGGTGGCACCTTTTTGCTTCAGTCCGACATTCTTCTACACTTCTCCAACTCCTTCGAAAGTAAATCCCAGATCCTGGGAGGAATCACGCAAGGCTAAACAAATCAAAAATAATCACTTATTGGTTATGTGATGAAATATTTTCACTTTCAGTTTAAACAAGCACAATCTGGAGGGATTATCTCACAAAAGCAGCATGGCAACTTATCTGGGAGCTTTGCAACTTCACTTTTGTACGTGGCAATGAATTTGTGGCAAATATAAGCATGGCAAAAATCAACATATTTGAAAAAGAATTTGGCTTCCTGTAAAATTAATGCCTAAAAAATCATCAGACTCTATTGAGTCCACCAGAGAGAGAAAATGTGGGTGCTGGACAGAGAGATACCATCAGTTACAGAGAGGAGGAGCATACCATCCCCTCTATATAAGGCCTTAAAGTCTGGCCCCCGTGGATCTGTCCATGGTCCCCCTCTCCTCCCCCACTGAAACTTTCAATCTATATCACAGTGCCCAACTCATCTCCCATCAATCTGGTCCAAGGAGACCTAGAGGTTTGTGTTCCTCTCCTGTCGCGACATCGGCTCTGCGCTTCCCGGCCGCCACACCTCACCGGATCGGCAGAGACAAAGTGACGGCATCACTCTACTGCACCGTTTGCCTCTTATTTTCTTGGGAAAAGGCTCAAAATGCCAGAGCCCACGAAGAAAGGTAGGAATGTAGATAATGAAGACAGTTAAACGATCTCCCTCCACCACCAGAAGAGCATGTGTGCTAATCTTCTGCATGTGCAGTTTGTATGGGTTTAACAATTTAACAAATTCATTTATCATCCCATGTTAAACTGCTTGCTGTTAAGAGGAGCAGAGACACACCATCCCATTGTGCCTCACTTTTGGGCTTGTAAGAATCCCCAAAGTGACTTTGCCTTTGGTATTGTATTACTGATGAGTCTCTACCATCCAGACCAGGGGTGCACCACAATAATAGAGCATTACTAACATATATCGGTGTTGTTATAATTCTAATGTATTTCCTTGGACATTGACTGGAAAGACACAGAATGATACAGAGAAACCTGGTGGCATGTCGTCAGACACAAATAAAGAACTGTGATTAATGTTGCAGTTGGCCAAAGGTGGAGATAAATCCCAGTTGTGGTTCCTGGCGAAACAGCCAATTCTGTTCCCCTAGAACTGTTTCCTGCCAATTCAAAGTATCAGGTCATCTCTAGCTCCTCCACCCTATAATGTCACTCATCTGTACGTCCATCAACATTCCCCCTTAATCCGACCTCGTCTGTCATTAAGATATGGTATTACTCCCACCCTCCCCATTAGCTCAGCGCTTTGGGGCTTGGCCATCAAACCAGACGTGCTCATGTTAGATGTAATGGAAATTGTGTTTGCATCTTTTCAGAAACGAGACCTGTTGCTAGTTATTACTAAGATGTCAACTATGGTGTGCACATGGACATTAACAGAATAGACTAGGGACTATCTATTTCTTTTCTAAGCGCCTAACATAACACTCTTCACATAAGAGCGGTGAAACAAATATCCATTGGGGGAAACAGGAATGCTGGGTCTTTTGTGGTCAAAAATTTAAAAACAACAACAACAAAATCATCTAGTTATGCATAGCTGCGCCCACTGTGTTCATCCAGTCCCATAAACATTTCTGATCCCCTTCAGAGACAAAGCCGAGGGCAAATAAAGGCATAGGATTCCAGTCTGTTACTAACACTACCCAGAAATAGCTGCATATCCCAGAGAGGCAGATAAATGAACGTACAACCGTATTGTTCCTTAAATGAGTCTGAACAGCTGAAGAGGAGGAGGCTGGCGCTGTTGGTTTAGACAGCACCCTCTCAAGCCTTTAAAAAGTCTGAACCAAAGATGATGCACTGCCGTAGTCACCCACAGATCTCTTGGGACAGGAATTCTTGTCCCTGGAATAGTTCAGAATGAGAGCGCTTTTAATCCCCATTCCTTGTTCCAGCTCAGATCCCCTTCTCCTCGCTCCGTGCTGCACCCCAAAACAGACATACTGGATCATTTAGAGGTCAAGCACATCCACATCAAACCGCCAATCCCCAAACTGTCCTCGGTACTGTAGTCAGTCTGGGATTTCAGCCACACACAAGCACATGTCTTCACCTCATGATATTTACAGTCATTAATGCCATTCACCCTCCCTGGGGTCTGATCTGCACAACAGTATCTCACAAATCAGGTGCTCTAAGAACCTGTCAACAGCTAATTGACATCCAAGAACAATTCCCATGTCTGGACATGAAGCCTGGTAAAAAAAAAATCCTCATCAGAATCCTCAACAGAATTGTCACTCACAAAAAGGCAGAGTTAAATAAAGCTCCGCAACAGGAACCAACATAGACAAGTCATTTTATTGGAACAATCACTGTCTACAACAGGAAAAAACACTGCCAGCAAGCTGCCAGCAGTTTGAGTCATGCCGGAGCCTGTATGAGCCCTTCTGTCTGCAAGCCAGCAGGGGTAACAGCTGAAAATACCTGCAGTGCTGTCAGCTGCGGTGGTAGTCCTCAGAGGTAAAACAAAACCTTTCCCCGCTCTCATTATCTCAACACAACGAGACAGAGCTGCGCTCCTGGGGGGCATGATGCGACCGCACAGGATTGTTTTCCATTTGCCAGTGACATTGTTTTGTAGTGACATGGGAGTGCAGCTAATTTTGACAAGGGATGAGTAAAGGGAATCATTACAATACGGCCAATAAAGGTGGAATCTAATAGTTCCAGTTGGATCCATTTTCTTTAAACCACTGATTGAAAAACCAACTATTAATAATTGATCCAAATGTTTCTATTAGGCAGGAAGCTCAGGTAGACCCTGGCTCTAGCGGGGGCTACCGCCTGGATGGGATATCTCTTCCAGATCACGAAACCTGGCAAGGTTGGGTAGTAAAATACTGGGAAAAGCTTAGTGGGGGATAATTTCAATCACCGCATAAACGCTCATGTGTTCCACTAACCAACTAATAAAAAACTATTTAAGTCAGCCAAACATTGTGCACGGAATGGTGTATAGATACTCCAATCTTGCTCTGCCAGGGGTTTTGAATGTCGTATCCATGCATGTTTCTTTGACTAACACCCCCCACCCCCCAACCACCCCCTGACGACATTAGTTTCATAAGTCCCGACGAGGCAGAGGGCAAACAAACGGTGTGTCAAGAGGGCCCCAGTCATAATTAGTTAAGATTACAGTCAAAGCACCAGGAGCCAGTTATCCCAAAACAAAGTCAACACAGTTTGGCATTATTTAAATAAGACAACCATCACGTTTGACACTGATCTTTTTGTGTTTTGCTTTTTTTAGATGAGATGCCAAATGGCCAGCCAGAAGGTGAGTTCATAACCTAGTGACCCCGCAGATTAGAGCTGATTGATTAGCGATAGTAACATATATAATCGATGCAACTAAGGCAAAATGTCATTTAAAAAACAGACCAATTGACTTTTAGCCATGCCTATCAAAGTGACGTGGCGTGACGTGAAGGCCGCTGAAATGGGCGTGAATGTGCAAACACGGCCCCGTCGGAGTGTAAATGTGGGGCCAGCAGTCAACAGTGCATCCGCGCTGCTCCAAAGCGGTCGGTGGTGACGAGAAAGCCAGTCGATATCTCTGGCATTCCTCACGCCGTCCAGCTGATCCCTCTCTGTTGATTCAGCTGACGCCCTAGCCGGCCCATGTGAGGTGGTGCAATTGAATTTCGCCAGTGCTCGGGTTTGACCTTGGAGCTACAGCATCTTGAGGCTCCGATGGGGGTGGGTAGGCGAGCTCAGCTAAGGCTTTGCTAAAAAAAAAATAGTCTTAGCATTAAAAAAATAATAATTCAACTATCTTTAAAAAAGAGTTAAGTAATAAGGTAAGACGGGAACACTTCCTGAGATCAGTATTAGAAGAAGCGAAGAGTTCTTTCATTGCAACTGTGTCATATATATAAATATAGATTTCTACCCTGCCTTGATTTCATTATCTTAACTTGTTGATGTGTTTGTTAATGTGCACTGTATCTAAACCTTACATTTACATAAACCTGATTTTGATGCATTAACAGCATATGTTTTTCATGTATGGAGAGCAATTGTTATTTCTTCGGGGTGTTTCTTGTATCAAATGAGAAGGAAAACTAGGTCTCAATGTTCTGAAGTGTAAATTTCTACTGTATGTACGAGGTGAGTGGGTGTAGCTGTGCCAGCTCGTTCATGTTTGTCTTTGTTGGTGTGTATGTTGGAGTGCGAGACTGAGAGAAGCAATGCCGATGCTGAAGCTTTGTGCTTATCAAAAGCAGCTGTTCCATCCTCCACTATATTTGTCACATGCTCAGAAAATGTTGCCCCAGACAGTAACGGTGCCCCGCCCCTACCTGAGATTACCCTGGAGGTCTCTCCACCCCCAGGTGGGTAAGACCCACAGCCCCATTACTCGTCCCAGAATGTGTCCCATCACGTGTTGGTTTGGTGTGCCATCACGTTTTGTTTTGTTTTTCCTTGTTCACTGAATGTGTGAGCGGTCTGAAGCCAAGTTTCTCCAGTATAAATTGCTCAGCACACGGTGCAAAGCGGTCATTAGCTTACCTACTGTGCACACATTCACATGCTTGTGCATCTTCCATACCTGCATTTGCCTTGAGGGTGCGCATGCATTTGTATTTGCATTACTGTGTGAGCATTTGGGGAGGCAGGGCTTTACTGATTCTATTAATTGTACTCTGATCAGCCACTTAATTTTATTAATACAAGCAATATTAGCTTTTACTGGCCACAGGAATCAGTAAACCCGTGCCCACTCGATCCATTGCTGCATAGATAGGCGATGACCAGGTTAGCAATCTGGACATTAATGGTTGACTTGCATTCAAAGAGCAACATCAATGAAACATGAACCTGGGCTTATTTGACATATTAGCAGGCATTTATTTGCAGTACATATCTTGTTCCTTGTGGCTACCTGGTCATCTGCTATTTATATAGTTATGCCTGTTGCCTGCTGCTCCAGCCTAGCGCTTTGTCTGCCGTACAGAGGCAGCAGCAGATGGGAAAGCGGCAGAGGAGACTGATGGGAAGAAAGCAGAGCCCACAGATTCTGAGCCTTTACAAACTGGAGTGGTTCGAGAATCGAGCCCCACTGAGAATGGCTCAAACCGGCCAAAGACTGGTGGGGTTGGGGTAACAGAGCAAGCAGAGAACAATGACGTTGCAAGGGAAGTTAGTCCTTGCTCTCCCCAACCTGGTAAGTAAATTTGTTAATGTTAAAGCAGTCCCATTTCTCTCTTAGAATGCATGTTTCCCCTTTTAGCTTCAAATGCTAATGACAGAAGTCCTTTACTGGGCAGTTAATGGTCCGGCAGATTAGCGGCATGGCAAAACAGTCCTTTTGAATGTTAAATTAACTGGATTTAATCTTTAAAAATGCCATAGATATCCCACTTTACTGTAATAGTAATGCATGTAGAATAAAAAAGCAATATAATTACAATGACTAAAGCCTTAATTGTGTATTGTGGGAGTAGTCAGATGTCTTGTAGGACATAAGCTAATATAGACTAATTCATTAATACTAATAGATAATGCACCGATTACCAAAACTGAAAAGGTGAGTATTCAATTACCTCATTACACGCAGGAAGTCATAAGAACAATGAAAACATCTATAGAAAACAGTACCGACAAGGCGGCTGGCTGGTTTTCTCGGATCGAGTTGATACCGCTTGGGTGAAAAGCTGAAATTTCAGGCTTTGGCTTGCTCATGGGCATATATACCGTATATATATCATGTGTGTGCACGCTGAGATGCTGTTGTTTTGGTGGCTTGAGGAGCACAGTGAGGGTAAAACTGCCCCAAGCCCACTCTGCTTAGCTGTCCAACATGGAGTCTTACGGGACAAAATTCTTTCTTGCTCCCAACTCCTTAAGTGACGAAGCCTATATGTAAATTTGATGCTTAATAATACATTTCTTCCACCCTAGAGGTTAGCCCGGTTAAGCTTACGTTATTGGCAACGCCATCTTGGCTTGAAACATCAGTGCTGGAGGGATGATGTCACACTGTGAAGCCTCAATTGTCTTTGTTATTTGATGGGTTGGAAGCAAGTATGTGTTACACAGGATGAAAATCAAATCTTGATCCGTCTCTTCCGAAGGCTGCATGTTATCCTCCATTTTTGGCATGTGAATCGAATGCCTCGTTGGCTTGTAGGTGTGTTTTGCAAGCCAGCGATGGACATCTTAATAGGTGGGTCCATTTGTCAATGACGCCTTCATTGCAGATGATGATGCGGCTACAACCAATACCCCATCCCCAACACCCCAAACAGGTTGGTACCCTTAACAAATGCTTCCTAAATCAATTCAACAGCTACAAATTTGATGAAAATCACAGAAATCTGGCAACAAGGCTGAAATTTAACCTGCAGCGTATTTTACAGTAAATCATGTAGTAACAGATCTCAACGGGCGATACACTTTATTTGAGATTGACTTTTGCACCCAAAGTTTAAATATTCAGATGTATGTCTGCTCACTGGCATACATGTCGTAAATGTGTGACTTTTAAAAGCAAATGCAACTACAAAAAGTTTCTTTTACCCTTTCAAATTAAAGGCATGGATTTGAATTGCGTTCTATGTGACTATGGTGTTTAAATTCCACTAAAATATAATTTCTATGTAGTTTAATGTTACATCAGAGCCTCGTTGGGGCAACAACTGCTGTATATTTTAAAGTGATTAATTGTATTCTGCGATGTAACATTAAACTTGGGAGCTAATATAAAGTTAACACGTTGTTAAAAAAGTTTTTGGAATTCACTTCAGTGCTAACTTGCTGTTGTGGGAAAAAAAAGCTCCAATTCAAGTAGCATTTCCGGGTAAATATCAGTATTTTGGATGGTCTTAAAATTACATTTCCCCAATCAGCAGCAAGCCAAGTCTGTACCTTGCAACACATACATAAAATTCATATGTTTGTGTGCAAGCATATATCAGTGTAGATATGTGGTTGACATGGCAAATGTGCATTATCTCTAAAAGAAAATCATTATCAGAAGCATCCATTAGGTGCAGAAGCTATAAAAACTTGGCCATTTTTCATATTCTAGAATCTGTTCACACTCCCAGTTAATCAAATAAAGAAAGTACATGTCAGATAATGAGGATGGAGGTGACTTTTGCCATCCAAGAGTCATAAATCTGATGTCCTGACACAAATCTGCACAAAAACTGTCGAAAATATACATTGTTAGCCTAGGAACATGTATATTCTTACCATTTTGGACTAAAAATCAAAGTAAAAGGAAGACTTTGGGATCCATACACACAATCTAGAGATGTATTGCTAAGGACCAAGTAGCATTAAAAGATGGAAGGGGAGCACCCCCTTTCATTCATAAAAGTTGCCCTTTAGGTGTCCACTTGGCTGCTGATAAAACTCAATAATGTGTAAGTTTCACATAAAAAGCTGCCATAAAAACAGGGACAGAGACAACAGGAAACAGGTGCTTCAGCCACGGCTCATGTTGGCGAAGGTCTCGCACATCAATAACAAATAGTTCCGCTTCGAGACACTCGACAGTCACGGCTCACCAACTGATGGATATCAATCACCAAACCACCAAAACCAGCTCATTAATTTCAATGACAACTGTGCTTTTTTTCACAGAGGAAGCCAATACGCTCAAGAAACTCTCAATTGAGCTGCCTAGTAAGAACGCTCTGCTAAATCTTTCCACCATTTTAGTAGCAAAACCGTAGCCCACCCTCAATCAAAATCACCCACTGAACATAGGAAACATGGTGCAATCATGTTTATTTCTAGATTATGTGTGTGTGTTCTATGTAAAAATGAAGAAAATGATTTCTTTTAATGTTCCTCCCTAACAAATGATGACCAAACGTGCATCATTACAAACATTTAAATAATAATTCTATGTTTTTCCAATGTCTTACTTACAGAAGCATGTTGGTTTTGATTTTTCCCTGTGGAATTCTGATCATACTTCCGGCATGTTTGATCCAGAATTCCTCCTGTCTACTAGATGCTTTTTTCCCCACATGCGTGTGTGCTTTGCTTCAGTGGACTTTACAGTACTATTTCTTACAATATGCTGTAAATTTCTCTTTGTCTTTGTTCAGATGATAGCGTCCCTGTGCCAGCCATGGGGAGAAAGGACTCAGGTAATGAAACGGTAGTCATCACGGTAGTTTCTTTTTTAGTAGAGACAGAAAGTTACTGGGGAGTGTTGGATGGACAATTTCGCCTATCGTAAGGACAAAGAAGATTGGATCATCCTGCAGTTAACTGGATGAGGACCTCACAATCGTTTTTGTGCTTCCCTATTGTCCTTTTCATGCTTTCCATGTTGCGAAGAGCTTACATTTTGCTGCTGAATGAATTGATGAGTGAAAGAGAGGACATGTATCTGTCTGTCTGTGTGACTTTACTCTGGTGGTACTTTCAGGTGGGTGTAGCAATTCCTCGACTGCGTTGCTTCATCTCTCCTTGAACAATGACAGTCGAGAACATTGTGTCACTGAGTGTCTTTCGTTTAAATCAACCAGTTTGGTCTCTGGGAGAAGGCCAGGCCCCCGAGGAGCTGGATAAACCCATCGAAACCCCTCCACTCTCAACTTTGCTCATCGAGCAGCCCCAAAGTGCCACCGTCTCAGTGGGTGAGCTAACCATTAAAAGGTTGTCCATGGCTGCAGGCAGCTAACTGGAGTACCTCACGTTGCATCTGACTGCTTCCTCAAGACAAAACTGTCCCTTCTGCCACCTGCAAAGAAGGGAAAAAAATTATTTTATAATAAAATAATTAATATAATATAATAAACACAGTTTATCCACATTTAGACCTGTGTGCTGTACAAAAACAGACTTGATTTCATCACCTCGTACCCAAACAGACTAGCAGATCTTTCGATCTCAACGCCCTTTTCAACCACAATGCATGCATTTCAATACAGTGCAGCAAAAAGCCATTTAATTTGGGGCTTCCTGCTTCTAAAGGTGGAGACGCCAGCTTCATTGCCAAAGTGGAGGCCAAGGATCTCCTTCGCAAACCCACCATCAAGTGGTTTAAAGGAAAATGGATGGATCTGGCCAGCAAGACTGGAAAGCACTTGCAGCTCAAAGAAACATTTGACCGACTCACAAAGGTAGAGCCTCTGCAGTCATGCACACAAATAAAATGCCACCTGTGTGAGTACCGGCTGACCCGTCACACTATTTATTGTCAGATCCACACATTTGAAATGCACATTATAAAGGCGAAAGACAGCTACGCTGGGAATTACAGGTGCGAGGTCACCTACAAGGACAAGTTTGACAGCTGCTCTTTTGACCTGGAAGTTAAAGGTTCGTTAAAGCATTTAAAAACACCTCATTCATTCTGATGTCTTCAAAAGCTTCGGACTATGCGTGAGACGTGCTCTTACTGTCTTACAGAATCTGGACAGGGCTCTCAGAATATTGATATTCGATCAGCTTTCAAGAGGAGGTAATGAAAAACCAATCCATAAATCATGAATGGAGGCTTCAGGACATAATTACACCTAATTAAACCATAAATACACCTTCCACCTTGCTTTTGAGAATAGGAACAGAAGTGACCCAAATCATCTCTAAGAGTACCTTGATAGAGAATGTGAACTGGTCCTTTGCAGAACAGTGTTTTAGTCTTTTGGATTTTTAAATGTTCTTGTTGGAAATTTGTCAGAAGCTCCTAATAAAATTCCAACCTCTGTAAGTAATAATGTTTAAACAGTCTCAGAAAACACTGCTATGGTCCATAAATCACCCTAGGCAGACACTGATGATAACCACAGGAGTAGCTAGCAAAGGCACTTAACCAAAGTGTTGATCATAATAAATAGTAGTAGATAGTAAAAAAACAAGGTGGATAAAGTAGGCGCCTTTGTAGACTCAAAAGAAAAAGGAAAAAAACTGCTCTTGGTACATAAAATAAACATTTCATCAACATGTAGTGTTAATGTAGTGCTTGTGACATAGTGGTTGCTATGTCATTGACTTTTGTAGAAGGTAATCTCAAGTTAACTCCAAACAAAAGGCCAACATTTGGGGTTTACATCTTGCTCCAAACAATGTGCCTGAAAAGCAATGCAAAGCATCCCATTCTGTCAGTAATGCCATTGCATTGCTGCGGCAACGGTGCTCTCGAAACACCTTACACAAAATACAGTGTCTTGACTTTTATCATTAAACCTAAAAAACAAGGCATTTGTGTAAGAAGCAATCGTTTGTTAGCCCTGGGCTAACACAGCGATCGAGGCCGCTTTGCGTTGTGCTTTTCGCATTGTTTTGTAGTTCCTGTCACTGGTTCAGATCTGATTAAATCTTTATTAATCTCTCCTTATTAACAACAGCAGTGAAGGACAAGAAGATGCAGGAGAGCTTGACTTTAGTGGTCTCCTAAAACATCGGTGAGAATCACATCCCGACCCTGCCTGAATTTTACTCCTTTGACCATTTTTTAAAAACCTTTTTTCCATTTTTTTTTTTGCTTTTTGGATGTGCTTCTTTTACCTTGGTAAATTTATCAGGTTAGGTAAACAGCATTACACATATTTTAGATAACCCAGTTCAGTGTACAATCCTTTATCCTTTGACGCAATGCAGCGGCTAAATTGCACATTTATTGTGGGCTTGTCTCTTCTTCTCCCCTACATATTCAGAAATCAAAGGTTAGTAGAGAAAACTGTTAGGGTTTAAAAACAGTTAGACCTTACTGCGGGTGAGTACTTTAATCCTGTAGAGTCCCCAGCATGACATGTATTTCTAGGAATTGGACGCGCAAGAGTGTTGGCCAACTGTAGTACGGTAACACTTTATTTGAAGGCAACATTCCAAAGTGCTCAACGGACATTAATGATGGGAATGGGCCTCATTGGACAGCTCTTCATGGAAACATGGATCTGTCTTTATGAGGCGGGGTGAAGCATTTTTCATCATTAATGATGCCGTAAGGGGCCGCGGGGAAATGATGCTGTAAAATAGTGTTATCGCTACATTGTCGTTTTTATTTCAATTGAGAAATATACGGCAAATACCGCCGTGTTTATTTCAGCTTCCTTCACCACAGCCTGGAAATAAACAGAACAGAAGGGCAATCGTAGAATAGAATAATACTGTACGTTATTTACCCCAAACCTTCTGGCCGTTTGGGGAAAATGTCTATGAATGGCTAATCGGATGGTCTTTACGTAAACTAACAGATGCACTCATGCCCGGAGCAATGTGATTTTACTAAAATGGACCTGACATCTTTAACAACTCATCCTTTTCATCGTCTAACAGCCTCACAGCCTCTCCGACAGTGTGAAAACACCAAACAAAGGGATGGGCCAGTTTATAAGAGGAATATAAAATGATAAATCACATCCTGTAGGGCTCAACATTATTACTTGTTCCACTTATATGCTAATGATAGAGAAAAATCTTGTTCTCCTTTGATCTGAAAACACGCACGGTTCTTTTGTTCACGCGGAAACAAAGTTTGTCAATAATGGTTAAAGCTGCTGCAGCAACTTCAGAGTGGTAACTATAGTTACTGGGTACTTCTGCCCAGCAGTAATCGCTAACTGAATTGTTTACCAGGAAGTCAGTGTGACATTTAAACTCAACTCAACTTTATTTGTACAGCATTTTACAACAACAGAGTATGCCAAAGTGCTGCCAATAGAAACATAGGTAAAATAAACAAATATATAATGAAATACACCAAAAAAAGTGGGAAATAATACGCTGCAGCCTTTCCTACAACACTAAAAAATTTGTTTTGGGGAGGCTGCTGACAGAAAGTGAGTCAGGCTGCCTGATGTGTCGGGGATTCCACAACCTTGGCACAACAACTGAGAAGGCGCGGTGGCCTCTCAGCTTCCTCCTAGATGTGGGGACAACCAACAAAGATTGAACTGCCAACCTGAGTGCCTGAGAGTGGGCGAAACAATGCCGCGGGTCAGTCAGGTGAATAGGGGCAAGACCATGAATTTTGAAAGAAATTGCTCTTGTGTTTGGTACTAGTTAGAAGACATGTGGCCGTATTTTGGACCAGCAGCAGTCTGGCTAAGGCGACCTTTGAATACATTGTAGGAAACGAGGCAAGATGTAATTAAAGGGTGAATTAAAATCCCAAAGTAATGAGAAACAAATGACAAAACCTCAGCCAGTTGTCACTGCACACTCAACATATGTGGCTTTAACCCTGCCAAACTTTAGGCAGCTCAGCGTGCCCATCCCTTTGTGTATTGTGTTCTGAGGAACGCTCTATTGGAAGAGGCAAAAATAGCAAGACTGGGATAGGGATTAAAACTAGAGGTTAGCTTTAGGAATGTCTTCTGTTCTAGACACAAAAGAGCAGTTCCTTAGAACACAGTCAGCTGTCTGAGTCCTCTACCTTGACAACTTTTCCCTGATTTGAATCACTAGAGAGCCTAAACAGCAGGATGATACCCCGGAAGTTGATGTGTGGGAGATTCTCAAAAAGGCCCGACCAGACGAGTATGAGAAAATTGCCTTTACATATGGCATCACAGATCTGAGGGGTCTGCTGCGGAGGATGAAGAAAATACCAAAAGAGGAAAAGAAAAGCGAAGGTAAAAGCTCTGAACAGCCATGAAATTTGATTTAAAAAGAGTCTTGTTATTAACAGTTGCGGTTGTGAATTTTATCCTTGGTAGCTTTCGCTAAGAAACTAGAATCAGCATATCAGGTGGATAAAGGTGGGAAGATCCGCCTGTTGGTTGACCTGGCCGACCCCACTGTTGACCTGAAGTGGTACAAGAACGGACAGGAAATCAGGCCTTCTCCCAAGTGTGTAACACATTTTTCTTTACATTCTCTATTATATATCCGATATATACCCTCCTGTATCCCGTGTATCCTCCCTTTCAACCCTTCAACGCATTTTTTTTTTAAGAAAATGCAATTCATGTGCCGCATTCCCCATCTTAGTGATTTTGTTGTGTTTTTATCCTGCACATTGGTTTGCATCTTTAGCACACATTTACCCTCCTTATGTGAGTTAGAACCATATGACAGAACAGGGCAAACACACAACCCTCCTCCACATTCATGCCCGGGTCTCTACTGTGAACCATTATCGTTTCAAAAGAAGCATCTCTCTACTAACTCTAATGTGGCTCTGATCAGTCTACATATAATGTTGCATTTACAGTTGAAGGGCGGTAAGATTGTACAAAAGGCCTCAGAGCTACATTTGGGTAGAAAAAGCAGGTTAACTTCTGTTGTTAACTGTATATGTGCTCCTCCATACAGGAAAAAGGTGGTACCTCCTTCACAGGTCTTTACTCAGGTTTGGCTTTGCAACAGATTTAATTAGATGCACAAATTCAAGTTGACTTCTTGTTGTAAATTATTCCTGGGTGTGTCAAAATGAATGATAAGAACCGCCACCCCCTAAACGTTTTTATACGTTTACGTTTTTTAA
The DNA here is from genome assembly GCF_003711565.1 of Takifugu flavidus. Classification (NCBI taxonomy): domain Eukaryota; kingdom Metazoa; phylum Chordata; class Actinopteri; order Tetraodontiformes; family Tetraodontidae; genus Takifugu; species Takifugu flavidus. Next base: position 5,752,624 of record NC_079541.1, on the reverse strand, counting down.
AATTAGCTGTGCCGGCCGGGTCCTTGCGGCAGAAAGATGACAAGCTAGCTTTTCAGAAGTTAAAGCGGACATTCTCTGCAAAATTGTTAGCAGACTGGACATCAGAGTGCAGCATGTAGAGTAAGAATCAGTTAAATGGTATATATGACTACTGTACATCTCAATCTCATCTGTCCAAAGCCAATCAGTGTTAAAGCCATCTGGGAGGTTATTGCTGTTTTCTGGTTTCTGTTCTCCTGTGCCGTTTTCTCCAGAGCTGAGACATTTACCTTTCCAGGAATGATGTCTCTTTGTCTTTGTCTGTCTTTGATATTCCTGTTTACCGTAATTCCCTCCTGTACTCTCCCTGTGCTCCGGCCCTATTCCGGCTCTGCTGCTGACTTTAAGTCAACGGAAGTAAGTCCATCTGTCCAGTCATTTATACCTTCCCCATGAGTTTTGATGTCATCCTTCATCTGTTTTTTTTTTGTCCTCGTTGCGAAGTGATCTCTATGCATGTAGCATTCATTTTAAGAACTATTATAGCCATAATAACAAATAAGCCAAATGGTTATTTCTATATGATTTGCTGTATGTAGTCTGATTCTAGTGAGACATTATGTGAATATCAAATTACTTCTTCAGGTATATTTTTGAACACAAGGGCACACAAAGGATTCTGGTCATCAACAACTGCAACGTAAATGATGACGCAGCCTATTCTGTTGCTGCTGGCGAAGAGAAGTGCTCCACAGAGCTGTTTGTCAAAGGTATTTTAATTTAACTTACCGGTATGCATGCACCTGTATTTTATGCACCAACACTATGACATACTGGTCTGTCAGAGTAAAATGATGTCGCTGCTTATTTGCATTGCATTTGTTCTGTCTTCTCTAAGAGTTACCTATAAAGATAGTTAAAGGTATTGAGCCCGTGAAGACAACAGTGAACGAGAGGATTGAGTTGGAGTGTGAGGTGTCAGAAGAGGGTGCGCAAATCAAATGGTATGTCTTCTAGAAGAAGGAGATTAGGCTTGTTAAGTTTGGAGGCAATATAATGTAACTTGGTTATATAATGTAACTGAGTATACAACTGTGTTTCTGTGTGTGCAACTATTTGGAATATATTTTTTAGGATGAAAAATGGCATTGAAGTTCCAACAGGAGTCCGCTCCAGATACCGTGTTAAGGCTGAGGGAACCAAACACTTTTTGGTGATTGATGATGCCTCCAGAGAGGACACCGGCACGTATTCCGTCATGGCTACTGGAGGCACATCGGAAGCTCACGTACAAGTTGACTGTATGTAGCCTCCCGGTAGTGTTAGTATTCTGGTATAAAAGCACTCTTTGACCTCATTCTCTATACTTTCGTACTGTTAGTGAAACCGCTGAAGGTGTATCAGGACCTGCAAGACATGACAGCGATGCTGGGTCAACCCATCAAGTTGCACTGCGAGATTTACCCAGGCAACGTCCCAGGTCGTTGGTACAGGAACGGACAGCTGATTCAACCCAGCGACCACGTCAACATCATACACAGGAACAAGTAAGTAACTTTAATCAAGGCCCGTGCAGCCGGATGTTTTACTTTGAAGCTAACAACTTCATTTTTGATTGCTAGGGTCCATCGGCTTGAAATCGAGAGCTGCTCGCTTCACGATGCAGGGGATTACACGTTTGTTCCTGAGGGCTACTCACAGAGCCTGTCTGCCAAAGTTCACATCATTGGTACAAAACCATTCCAGTCGGTCTGAATTATACTAATAAGGCAATACCAACACATTTTTTTACATTTCTGCAGACCCTCCAAGGGTACACTTGGAAAGCTTGAACTTCCCAGACAACACAGTCACAATTGTGGCAGGAAATAAACTCCGGCTGGAGGTCCCCATCAGTGGAGAACCAGCTCCCAGGGTGGTGTGGATGAAAGGAGAGAGGGTACGTTTGGAGTCATCTAGGATGCTTTCACAACTACGGGCTTTTGTCCAGCCCCAGTGACTATGATTCCTGTGTGAACCAAACAAACAAACACAAGATACAACAAATACAACCACGTGACTTAAAATAAACTTCAGCTTCTCTTGCTGTTTCCAGGTGATTCTCGAGACTGGTCAGCGTGTCCGAGCTGAAACCTACGGTGACCAGACAAGCTTGACAATTGATGTCACAGAGCGGGAGGACACTGGCAACTACAAAATAGTCCTGCAGAATGAGGCTGGGGAAGCCACAGCCAGCCTCAAAGTCAAGGTTGTAGGTAAGTTGTGACAAAAAGTTTAAATCCATCCACATGCAGAACTGCAGTCTTCTAAACTCAAGTTTATGTGGTCAACAGACATCCCTGACCCTCCAGAGTCTCCCTTAGTGCCAGTGGTGGGTGGTGATTGGTGCTCTATGACCTGGGATCCTCCGAAATATGATGGAGGTTCGCCAATATTAGGTAAACATTGGATGCCACTTCCAAAAATATCATAAATTCACACATTGGCATCATATATCAGAAGGTGATTTGGTTCTCTGCAGGCTACTTCATTGAGAGAAAGAAAAAACAGAGTTCCCGATGGATGAGGCTTAATTTTGACCTCATAAAAGAGACACTATTCGAACCTAAGAAGATGATTGAAGGCGTGCCGTATGAAGTTCGGGTCTTTGCTGTGAATGCAATCGGTGTGTCTAAGCCCAGTGAACCATCCAAAGCCTTTACGCCTCTCGGTGAGTTTCTCTTCAACTTTGCAATTTGAAAATGGGATGCTTTTGCCAATACTTTTGTCCAGGAAATTATTTAAAAATAATAATAGAGGAAACTCAAGTGGCCCTGTGGTGGCACTTGTGTGATCTGCCCTTGGTAACCCAGAGGCACAGCTGTTGCTTTCGATGCCCCACCATCCCAAGTATTCTGACAGTGACCTCCATGGGACATGCGGGAGCTTTAGGAGATATTGAATATGTCTTTATAATGGCTGCCAAATCGTCAGTGGATTAGAGATTTAGGAGATCAGGTCTGTCAGAGGGTTGAACAGGAGTTAAAGATGATTCAGTATACAAGAATAGCAGGGACTAATGAGATCTGACTGTATTCCAGCTAGAGTGGAATATACTTTGGTTGGTTTTTTTTACCATCATACAAAGTTGTTGACTTTCCTGAACTTTCACATCCATTCAGCTGTGACCAGTGAGCCCACCATGCTGGTCGTAGAGGATGTCACTGACACCACGGTGACCATAAAGTGGCGCCCTCCCGAAACAATCGGAGCTGCCGGTCTTGACGGCTACTTGGTGGAGTACTGCATAGAAGGAAGTAAGCAAACGGTGTCCTCTAAACACACTCAGCAGGATGAGAGTAAGTATTTAAACCAAACCCTCTGTTTGTTGCCCACAGCTGATGACTGGATTGTGTCCAACTCGGAGTTGACAGAGAAGACCAAGTACACTATCACCGGTCTTTCTCCAGGGTGTAAAATCACAGTTCGTGTCAAAGCCATCAATGCAGCTGGAGCCAGCGCTCCCCGGACCCTCCAGCACTCTATTCTGGTTAAAGAGGTTATCGGTAATCTCCTTTGGCATAATCCCAATCGGTTTATTACAAATTTTAAGATAGAGGCACAAAAGCTATCTAGAATAATACACAAAAGGTTCTTGATCCCTCAGAACCACCCAAGATCCGTGTTCCTCGACACCTGAAGCAGACCTACACTCGCAGAGTCGGAGAAACCGTCAACCTTGTTGTGCCATTTATGGTAGATAAACATTCAAAACAGTTCTTTCAATATTAACATCATCTCTGAGCAGACTCACAATCAGTGTGTGGGGTCTACAGGGAAAACCTAGGCCAAAGGTCAGCTGGCTTAAGGAGGGCAAGGATGTCGATCCTAACGTTAGCATCCGCAACACAGAGTGTGACAGCATTATCTTCATCCGTAAAGCAGAACGTAGCCACTCTGGAAAGTACGAGATGACTGTGCAGGTTGAAAACCACATGGATACAGCCATTATTGACATACAAATTGTAGGTGAGTGAACGACCCTTTGCAACTCAGTTGTCCATGGAAAAAGACGGATCCAGAAAATACTGAGTTAGCAATTGTAAGCTGTTTTTAACAGTCATGATTTCAATGAACATAATAAGCTACCACTGCCTGTCTGTGATTATCAGATCTACCTCAGCCTCCCCAGTCTGTGACAATCGAAGATGTTTGGGGAGGAAATGTCGCCCTGGTATGGACCCCTCCAAAAGACATTGGCAACGCCCCAATAACAGGCTACACAATTCAAAAAGCAGACAAGAAGACGATGGTAAAACTGATTCTTCCCAAAACACACAAAAGTAAAACAGCAAATAATGCACATGTGCTCTGATCTTCAAAGGAATGGTACACGTGCATTGAGCACTACCACCGCAATTGCATCACCATCACCGAACTGGTGGTTGGAAATGAATATTTCTTCAGGATCTTTGCGGAGAACATGTGTGGCCCAAGCGAAACTGCAACCCAAACCAAAAAAAGTGCTCTCATTGTCAAAGAAGGTAACTATGTAACTTCCATGGCTCTGGGGAATGGACAGCTCTTGAAAGATAGCATTGTGCTCTCTGTTGAGGGAGATACCACATCGCATAGGAAACTCATGCACACTCATTTGTATCATGCAAAAAAAATGCCACCCTACCCCACAGGTCTGCAGGTAAAAACGCAGGATTTTGAAGATCACGACTTCAAAGAGGCTCCGAAGTTCACGCAGCCATTGATCAATACTTTTGCTATTGCCGGCTATAATACTACTCTGAACTGCAGCGTCCGTGCCAACCCAAGGGTAGGTAGGAGACAGGTGCAAGTGGTATGTCCATACATGGTAAATACACATTAAATTGCACTTAAATACAAATGATCTGTTTCAGCCCAAAGTTATCTGGATGAAGAACAAGATAGCCATCATTGATGACCCACGCTACCGCATGTTTAGCAACCAAGGGGTTTGTACTCTGGAGATCAGGAAGCCCAGCCCCTACGATGGGGGCATGTACACCTGCAAGGCCATCAACGACCTGGGTGAAGCTCAAGTGGATTGCAAGCTCGAGGTCAAAGGTCAGTGTGGAACTGGAGGCAGGCTTTGAATCCCACCCAGGCACCTCTTCCAACTCCAACCAAGTCTGGTTTCCAAAAGCCTTGTTTCTCTCATGTAATTCTCATTTGTGTAAATGCCTTTTGTCAGTGTGATTTTAAGGTATCTGCTTCTTAAAAAAAGGCAACCCTCACATCTTAAATCAAAATACTATGTGTAAACACACAAAATTGGCTTTTGGGAACCTGCCCTGCTAAGGTAATGTACCGTAGCATTTGTGCAATTTGTTGCGGTTTACGTAAAGGATGACCACACATCCAGCGGACATGTAAGTATATAACTGCTTTGCACCAGCTTCTTATAAACTTGACAAGATGACGTCAGACTTTTCTGAGACTTACTTTGCTTTTACAACATCACACTAGCTAAATTAAGTGTCCAATAACTTTGAGGATAAAGGAGTTGTGTCCACAGCCACAGTCCAGCTTGAGTTTATAAGGAGCTGGTGCGAACGTCCCCTCGACATCATTTATAGAACACATGAGCAATAATGAGAAATAATCTGATTCATGTGACACTATCTCATCACCACCACCACATGGAGCGCATCCTCACCACATGATTATCTCTGGTCCGCTCCAGCCGGTTCATCTTGTTCATCTACTTCACACACCTACAGCATTTCAGCAGGCATGACATATAAAACTACGAGGTTTACATGTTTTCTTAATCTCTTCTCTACAGATTCTTGTTAACTCATCATATCAAAAAATTCAGTCATAACTCAGCAGGAGTTCATGGTGGACACACATAACCCCATGTTGTTAACCCCTCTTCTCTTCTCTCTCCTCCAGTCCAAACTCAAGAATTGTGAATGTATGTTCTCACGTAAGGTAAGCTTTCATATGGTTATGGCATATGAAGCTTATGTCACTCATTATGCATCATTCAGCAAGCATGTCACCTCACTTTTTCTCAGCGAGACAAGGTTTGCATGACAACTTCTGCCCGAGCTGTTCCTCCAGCTCTGCTCTTGGCTGGCTCTCTTTCTCGACAGCGTTTTTCAATTTTTTAATCAATTGTCATAGCTGTCGGATAAGGTGAGTAAAAGGGTTCGCAAATTTGCAAACGAGCTGCCGATAAATTGAGACCGGACACGCTGAGTGTTTTTCTCTGAAATACTGAGGAAACAACACACAGTGAGTATACTGAAAGGGTTACCATAGTAACTGGAATTTCCGTGTGTTATGCTGGTTTCCTTTTAATTAAAGAAACATTTTTAGCAAATTTGGAAACAATTTGGCATTTTGTTATGTCAGAAATCTTCTTATCTTGTGATAACCTATGACGTTAAATGTCAGATATATGCTTCTGCAAGCCTGTGGCTGTTTGTTTTGGGGTTTTTGATTACCAAAGTGCAATGTGTCCAATTTCTGTTGAGCATATTACCACTCCTGCTCCTTTTCTGTTAATTCTTCTTGTGAGCAACTTAATCTTCCACAATATCATTAGTCCTTCTTCTCATCCCTCAGGAGGCTTCACATTCTATGAGCTGATGCAGCGTGGAGTACCCCTTCATCTGATCAACCAGTACATGAATGAAACAAAGATTTTGGAGCAGGAAAAGTAAAATGGGACAGATTGCGAAATGAGACACTTTATATAGTTGTGCAGACATGTCACCACCGGTGAACCTCCACTTTCCCCATTCAGCTGCTCGCAGGCAGGGGAAATAATTGTGGAAGTAGAGAGACAGGTGTGAAGCAGGTTATGCTGGTCTGTGGTTTGGTATGCTGTGTACAGATTAGAGCTAACTACCATAGATGAAGTCACCTAATAACTATGTTACCCGTTTCAAAAGCCGTGTCAACTCAATTGCATGTCAGCAGTGATTTGATTTCTCACAGGGAAACACACCTTGTTGTAGAAGGCGATAACTTATCTCTGGGAACTATGTGAAGAGAAACTGAGTGTGTATAAACTAAATTTTGGAGTTTCATGGTGTGTCATACTGTTACACAGCAAAATAAAGCAAACTATCGGATGAATAATTTTGTAAACAGTTTTATTTTGGTATTATTATTTTCCCCTCTTTTTCCGCCCTACACTATATACTGTACTGCATGACACATTATAATATTTGGATTTAGGCTTGGTTAATGTGGTGTGCATGCATAAAATTTGTAATTATGTTCCATGGATTTCAATAAAAAAAAGTAACAAGAACAACCGCATTTTCCAGTGCTATTTAAATGTGTTTCCCTTGTAATAATCTGTCGGAATAGAGATAAAAGCACACGTTCATGAGCACCGAAACGCAGTGATACCATCAATATAAGGCTAAATAAAAATCATCCAGCGTGCATAAATTAACGTAACCAAAATGGCAAAATATAGTACTGTTGTTTTACCAAAAAGCAGAAAAATATTTACATTATTTTTTATTAAGATGCCAAATTAGAGTTTCTAACTTCTCATAAAGAGTCAAAGTTTAATTTAAATGTTTCCCGATTAAGTAGTTTAAGAAATCTTTTTAGCTGTATATTTATTTTTCTGAGAATGTGAGGGGAATTTTAAATTTAAATGTATAAATTGCACCTGGTTGTTTATGATATACTTGTACAGCTATATTTTCCCCGAAAATGTCAAAGATGAAAAACACACACAAAAAAAACTTGAAATCCTTGAAACATACATTTAAATAAAATAATCAAATACCTGAAGATCTCGCATATTTAAATATTAGATGAAAAATCATAAACGTGGGTCTTATTGGTCAAAACTATATCTCAGATATGCAAAAAGAAGTAAAAACAAATGTGTTGTTTACAACGTAAATGCATTTCCGCTTCAGATTTCAAGCTGCGTTGCTCACTTCCGGAATTCGATCAGAAACACATCGCCGTCTCATGGGTCCGCCCTGGAAATGCCCTCGGCTAGTCAGCTAGCTATAAATGACAAATTAGCTGCTATTGTTGCTCTAACGAGTGACGATTACGAGACCGCTTTCAGACTCTTTGGAAATATCGGGATTGTCACCGCAACCTGAGCCGTGATCCGGCAGGAGGGAGGGGAAATAATGCCGCACGTCCTGTGGTCGGAGCCGCTGTCAGCCGCTCAGCTCAAGCGGCTGGAGGAGCATAAATACAGCGCCACCGGTCGATCCCTGCTGGAGCCGCCTTTGCAAATCTACTGGAACTGGCTCGTCCAGCAGATACCGTTATGGGTCGCACCAAACACGCTCACTATAGTTGGACTTCTGATCAATGTTCTGACCACGACCGTGCTTGTGTTTTATTGTCCCACCGCCACAGAGGAGGTGAGTTCAGGCGTCCCCGGCCAAAGTTTTTTACGTACTTCAGAATCCGAACTGGGCAAAGTACAGAAATGACGTTCGCTGTGCAACCTTCACAGGCTACAAAGGCATTAATATTACACGTTTGCTGATCTCTGTTAAGTCCGTTTATATTTACGAATTACGTATTGTTATTCTATTAGTAATGGTGCTGTTCTTTAACCCCTCGGGTCATCGATGTTTAGTAATATTTTTGTATGTGAAGACATATCCATGTGTCACCTAAAAATGTGCCGAATTACACAACAGTGCCTGATGATATCATGGATATAGTTTAAAATCAAAGTATCATGTCTGTTGGATGTTGGCTCGGAAAGATTACGTCATTGTTAGTGTTGCGGTTCCCTGTCATTGATGACACAAGTCGTTTGAAAGACTACTTTTACCCAATAATTTTAAAGATATATACACTCACCGGCCACTTTATTAGGTACACCGGTCCAACTGCTCGTTAACACTTAATTTCTAATCAGCCAATCACATGGCGGCAACTCAGTGCATTTAGGGATGTAGACATGGTCAAGACAATCTCCTGCAGTTCAAACCGAGCATCAGTATGGGGAAGAAAGGTGATTTGAGTGACTTTGAACGTGGCATGGTTGTTGGTGCCAGAAGGGCTGGTCTGAGTATTTCAGAAACTGCTGATCTACTGGGATTTTCACGCACAACCATCTCTAGGGTTTACAGAGAATGGTCCGAAAAAGAAAAAATATCCAGTGAGCGGCAGTTCTGTGGGCGGAAATGTCTTGTTGATGCCAGAGGTCAGAGGAGAATGGCCAGACTGGTTCGAGCTGATAGAAAGGCAACAGTGACTCAAATAACCACCCGTTACAACCAAGGTAGGCAGAAGAGCATCTCTGAACGCACAGTACGTCGAACTTTGAGGCAGATGGGCTACAGCAGCAGAAGACCACACCGGGTGCCACTCCTTTCAGCTAAGAACAGGAAACTGAGGCTACAATTTGCACAAGCTCATCGAAATTGGACAATAGAAGATTGGAAAAACGTTGCCTGGTGTGATGAGTCTCGATTTCTGCTGCGACATTCGGATGGTAGGGTCAGAATTCGGCGTCTACAACATGAAAGCATGGATCCATCCTGCCTTGTATCAACGGTTCAGGCTGGTGGTGGTGGTGTAATGGTGTGGGGAACATTTTCTTGGCACTCTTTGGGCCCCTTGGTACCAATTGAGCATCGTTGCAACGCCACAGCCTACCTGAGTATTGTTGCTGACCATGTCCATCTCTATATGACCACAATGTACCCAACTTCTGATAGCTACTTTCAGCAGGATAATGCGCCATGTCATAAAGCTGGAATCATCTCAGACTGGTTTCTTGAACATGACAATGAGTTCACTGTACTCAAATGGCCTCCAGTCACCACATCTCAATCCAATAGAGCATCTTTGGAATGTGGTGGAACGGGAGATACGCATCATGGATGTACAGCCGACAAATCTGCGGCAACTGTGTGATGCCATCATGTCAGTATGGACCAAACTCTCTGAGGAATGCTTCCAGCACCTTGTTGAATCTATGCCACGAAGAATTGAGGCAGTTCTGAAGGCAAAAGGGGGTCCAACCCGTTACTAGCATGGTGCACCTAATAAAGTGGTGATAAAGTGTATATCTACCATATAGGAGATTACACATCAACACAAAATTGTTATTAGCTGTCTTAAACTGTCAACTTGGTTCTGGATTAATTTGAAAAAGAAGTCGCATCTTAATCTGTCCCAACATAAAAAAAAAAAAAAAAAAAGCTGGAGTGAGCAGCGGGGGTCGCTGAATTTTCCAAACAGCATGAGGTACTTCGTCTCTCTGGCAGGACAAGGCCATCGTTGTCTTTTTTTAAAAAACAAACACCCAGAAATGCACGCACGCTGAAACACACTGGTTGGCTGGGTTTCCTGTTCAGATGGCTGGTGATGACCGGCCGCGTCACAGGAGCCAAGCGGCTCCACACACGACTGATCTGTGAACAGCCGGATGCGAAAAAATCCTTGTGCTTGACTCACGACTGTCCAGTAATTAAATTTGCAGGTGCCTCTGTCTCATTCAGCCATTTTGAAATGAGGAGATTTGAGTAAATCTCAGTTATTTAGGAGTCGCTCATAGAAATGCGGCTTCAAAAGCGTTGAGCTCAGCATGCGAGCATGAAAACCTGCCAAACATGCCCCCAGGTCCAGTTAGAGTTTGATATTTTCAAATCCTCCACCCTGAAAACAGGCGGAGGATTTAGGATTCCCAATTGAGTATTAGTAGCTGAAGGATTCGGTTCCCCTGTTTTTCTTTTTACTAAGAAGAAGTCGACATCCTGCTTCAGGTGGCGTGGCTTCATAATTGGTTGCTCGATGAGCTGAATCTCTGCTCTCCGCACCTCTAGGCTCCATCGTGGGCCTTTGTGTTGAGCGCATTCGGCCTCTTCTTCTACCAGTCTCTCGACGCCATTGATGGGAAGCAGTCCAGGCGGACTAACAGCTCCTCCGCTCTGGGGGAGATCTTTGACCACGGCTGCGATGCCTTCTCCACAGGTGCTCTGAGCCTGCTAGAATCATCTGTGGCCTTTGAGTCGAACAGTCGTCAGACTTCCCATCATCTGTCCCGTTTCTCTGATTTCAGTCTTTGTTGCCGTGGGAACCTGCATTTCCTGTGGAATAGGCCAGTACCCAAACTGGATGTTCTTCTGCGGATTCGTGGGGATGTTCATGTTCTTCTGCGCCCAGTGGCAGACCTACGTGTCCGGGACCATGCGCTTCGGCCTGTAAGTCGCCTCAATTCGCGTCAGTTTTCCAAACAAACCTGCTCCGCACGCCCGTAAACGCACGCCGTCTCCACAGGATCGACGTGACGGAGGTGCAGATCGCCATCGTCATCATCTACCTGATGTCGGCGTTCGGAGGAGTGGGCCTGTGGCAAAACACGGTAACGAGGGTCACGGAGGACCTACCGTGCGCGCACACTTTCATTTTCTTTCTGTGTTCCGTCCATCGATTTTAACACGCAGTGTGTTATCTCGTCACTTCCTTTAGCTTCCTTTAGAAGTGAAAAGGTAAATAAGGGTAGCAAATGCCATCAGGTCTGCTGTTAGACAACACACTTGTTTTAATTTCTCCATCCATGGTTTTGCTTTGCCTCCTATCATGCTCGGCATGCTTGAAGCTTTTGTACAAGCGCCTTTCGATCAAAGAGAATATGTGTCTTTAACACTCGACTGCCCCCCGTGTTTCCATAGTTACCCATTATTGGAGTGCAGCTGTACGTCTTCCCCATCATTGGCATCATCGGAGGAGCCCTCTACTCCTGCTACAACTACTTTTATGTCATTTTAAATGGAGGCGTTGGCAAAAATGGCTCAACTGTCGCCGTAAGACAACACACACACTTCCTGCTAAAACCTTCTGTTGCTCACTGACTGAAGTTCCATCTGTGTAGGACACCAGTGTGCTGAGTCCCAGCCCACAAATCGGGCTCATGCTCTCCCTGGCTTTCATCATTTTCAAGAAGTCGACCAGCCACCTGTTTGAGCGCCACAGCTGCCTGTACTTGCTCACCTTTGGCATGGCCATCTCTAAGATCTCCTGCAAGCTGGTGGTACGTCCGTGCCGGCGTCCCCTGCACACGAGGCGCTGTTAGAAACCTTTCACTGACCTGTTTTCTTGTAGATCTCCCACATTACCAAGAGCGAGCTGCATCTCCAGGACACGGCCTTTATAGGCCCCAGCCTCCTCATCCTCAACCAGTACTTCAGCAGCTTCATAGATGAGTACATAGTCCTCTGGATCGCTTTGGTGAGTGACACATTTGCCTTTAAGGTTTATAATCAGCAGGAACGTGTAGCTGTGGTACAAGGTCCACTTCCCTGGTCCCCTTAGACAGAGTTGATCCTCGTTATCGTTAGGGACAGGCAGAGTTGAGGGTTTATCTGATGCTAGCAGAGGAAAGGTCAGGTGGAAGGAATCAGGGTACAATGGTTTCCTTATTTAATCTAAGGGAGTTGGGTTTTGCTACAGTGCTGTTAGCTTTATCGCTAACACGGGTGTTTAGGCGGTTGGTAGAAAAACAGGACTGACAGGTAGATTGTTTTTTTCTCTGCTCTCCGCAGGTCTTCTCGGTCTTTGACATAATCCGGTACTGCACAGGCATCTCAAAACAGATCGCCTCCCACCTAGGAATTTACATCTTCAGCATCGAAAAGCAACCGAAATGTGGTAAGCGCGACTGACATCTTGCCCAGGGAGAGGAGGCGGGGGGGGAGGAGGACCTCTCCCCGCTCCTGAAAGCAGACGACCGGGACGAGGAGGACGGGACGCCGTCCGTCCCAAGCCACAGCAGCCTTGAAAAAGTGACCACTTTGGCCTAGAACTGCCAAAGATTGAACAGAAAACTGCATTGCAAACCAAAAAAGAAGTTTTAAATGGAAAATTACATGAGCACGGAGGTCTTTTTACTCCCATTAAACCAAAAAATATTTTCTTAAACTGTTTTAAAGCAGGAAAAAAACTTTTTGATGTGACAGTGTGGGGCCACTAGTGACAATCAAAATTTCTCCGTACGATAAATCCAAACAAAACGGACCACCTGCATTTAAAAAAAGAAATTTAAAATCCAGCTTTATAATTTATTTTAATTCGTTAAAGAATCCAGACAAATCCGAGCTTGAATTTCGACTTCGTAATCTCCAATGACGTTTCCGATGTGGCTAAAGAAGGAATGCTGGGACATGCTGGGTAGGTGGGACAATGGTCCACGTGTTAGAACCAGAAATGGCGACAGGTGCTCAAGACTTCATCTGTTCTCTTTTTTTTTTTTTAAATCATCTCATCACTCATTCCAGTACAGTAAAAAAACAAAACACCTCATTTGTGCTTATTGGAGCACTGTCGACTCATGATGGATCAACACGTGTCTTTTGCTTTCTTTGTTCTTCTCCCTAAAGGGCTAATTGTTCAATGTTATTGTTTTAAACCGGTGTATGGTACCAATGTAGAGGATCTTATTGCTCATTAGGGGTTTTAATCACAAATGTTGAATCCAAACATTAAATCCAAATCTGGCTTTGTTTTCTTCTGTAATTATACTGAGATCATTGCTGTCAGATTGAGAACAAAAGGGACATGTGTGTGTGTGTGTGATGAATTAAGAGGTAAAATAAATCATCTCCCTGATTTTGATTCCGCAGGATGATGGACTTCATGGTGAAGGGGGGGGGGGGGGGTTTGGAAATACAACTGTGATATTTACAGCTTAAATGTTTCACTGAGGTACCTTTCTGCTAATGAACTGATTGTAATAAAATATGTGATTTCACTGTCCACAATGGTGTAAGAACAGATTTGAAGGTTGGTTCAGAGCCGAAGTCTTACCCACAATCCACCTGTCCAGATTAGCATAGAGTTAGAGGGTCAAAGGTCAGTTTGCAAAATTATTCTGTCAATCACCATCGTGATTCTGCTACAAACACTAGTCCAGATTTTTCTTTGAAAAAAGGTTTGCATTTTCTATGACCCAATAGCAGAATATCCTACTTTATCAGGACACAAACGTAGCATCCCTTTTGATTGACTTTACCCATAATCCTTTGCCCTCCTGCCCTATTAAAACAAAGTTCATTGCACGCCATTATAAAGTTTTACTACTTCATGCTGCGCAGCTTTACTTTATGAGATGTGTCATTTTAGGCCTCTGACCTCATCATTAGCGCAGAGGATCATGGGAAACAGCCTTGAACAGATGCAGCTCAGCAGGCCAAGGTCCCAAAAAAAGCAAAAGTACGCATGATATACAACGCAGCCATTGCCCTGTTGTCTCAAACGCGTCAGACTTAAGCGCCAATAAGATTGAACAAAAATCACAATTTAATTCGATCACAATAGCCAAAGAACCATTTCCGCAGAAACATGCGGGTCGTGTTTGATGAAGAGGTCGGCGGCGGTGGCCGACTGCGCAGCCGTGAAATCAAAAATAAGTTACAGAGCATGCCATGGATGTCTGAATTTCAGACAAGTCAGTCTGTTGAGTCCCACGGGGACACGCACGCAGTCGAGACCTGTAGTGTCGCATGTACCAAACAGTATTTACGGCAAGGATGACGTTAGATCATCCTGCATCATTTCCACTGTCCTTAGCTCCGACGACGGGACCAACGTTTCCAAGATGATAAATACAACGATGGAATGAACGAAGGCACTTCAAGTTTCAAAAGGTCCGTTGTGCAATACTTTCTGCACTGGAGTAGTCAAAATGCTGCCTAACAATTTCACCTATAAATAAGATTCTAAGACTTTAAAAACGCCACAATTTCACCTTTAAATAACCGAAGAACCATTTCTCGGCACCCAGGCACTGTGGCATAGATATTACACATGCAGTGAAAGAGAAATGCAGATGATGCCGGAAAGTTCCAAATGATCGAAAGTTCGTCAAAAATGATGCTGCTTCGTACCAATCAACTCGCCTGTGGATCGTCCGATTCCTTTATGGAGTCTGTGGTTGACAACACGTGCGGCTGACCCTAAAGTTGTCCCCCGTGCGGAGAACTGCAGCAAAAACAGTGAGGAGGGAGTGTTTTGTGGGGGTGTGAGGATGATCACACTCGGGTAAAGGTGCAGTCTTTCAGGTTCTCCTTGAATTCCTCCTTAACGGCGGTGCAACAGCAACACCATGGATTTCGGATCCCCTCATTTTACCCCTTCTCAAGAGTGATCGGTGCGGAGGAAAAGATTGGGGGGGGGGTGTTACACCCTCTGGGGGTTGCTGTCCCGGTTTGCTCTTCTTCTGGGGAGTAATTTTCTCTTCAGCTGAATTAGCTGCAGGCAGAGAAAATACAGGAAATGACATCAGAAGGGGCAAACGCAGCGAGTATTTGTAAATGCCGATCAATGTATGTGGTGACAGAAATGGAAGCGGAACTGGGAACACTGGTCCCACAAGACCCCTAAGGGGAATTCTCAAAAGGTCGCTGCCAATATCATTTGGTTGGCTAAGTAGAAACGGGAAACCTGTGGATCAGGGCAACAATACCGATGCCAAGGCGGCGTGTGTCTAATGGAGGTAAATATCATCGACCCCGACTTAATATAAACCTTTTGGCAAAAAGTTACAGCAACAATGCTGGACGGCTGAACATGCCCTGTTTCTGAGGGCTGCTGGGGGGGGCTTTTATTTCTGGAAAATCACTTCCTGGCTCGGGGTAAAGTCAACACATGAGATGGGTGCACCTCCGAGTGGAATTTCAGCCATAGCTCGAGGGTGAATCACGGAAAGGGGGGATCTGAACGCGGCCCAGCACTGACCTGTTCGGCGAAGAACGACATGATGGTGAAGACGACCAGGGTCACGAGAACGCAGTGCGTCCAGAACTTCAGCTTGTCCCGGTACACTCGCCTGTGCAGGGGGGGAGGAGAGAGGCGTTAACGTCTGATAAAGACCTTGGGATTTTATTACCGAGATGACACAAAGGCAGAAACTAGTTATTGAGAAGAGATGCAGAGCGTAGAGGTCAGGGGGGCAACGAGGCGACAGGGTGACATCGCTCCACGCCACCTGGACCTTCACGCGTCGGAGACGACGGAGGCCGCCCTAGATCTTGCAAGTATCTAACAACTACTGGCTCTTCTGAAACGGCTGGGTCTAATTTTAACATCACAGATCGAGTGAATAAAGGGGAGCGGCGCACACCCATTTGAGACCCCTCCCCCGAGGGTAACTTATACTCCGACCTGGCTGGGCGCCACTCTGTGCGGCAACAGCTCCGAATTCTAACGAAGTAGAACTGCGCTGGGAAAATGGTCATTTGCCTCTTTAGTTTCAGGTATTAATCACGGCTCGCTTGGTAAAATGGAAGAAAATTAACACCTGAGCAGATGCCGACAGCAGATCCTGCGGTCTGTTGTCGACTGAAGCTCATTTCAGATGTTTTTCTTGGTTTATTTTACATCTCATCCCTCCTGAATTACCATTCCTGAAGCTCTTCCATGTGGAGGAACCTGTTGCGATACTCTCTGGGCAGTTCAAACTGGGACGACAGCGGGAACATGGACTCGTAGAAGTCTCTGAGCACGGCTTTGACTGTGGCCGCGTCCTTGTGGCTGTGGTCGATGTTGTCATTCAGACAGATGAACTTTCTGTTCGTAGGGGGATATAACATATTCTTTAAGACAAAGGATGGCCAAAATGAAAAATGAAAAGAAAGCCAAGGCGTTCATTCCCACCTGGGATTCTTCCTTATGTCGTCTAACTGGCCAACCACATGGGACACGTTTGTCCTCACCATTTTGAACGCTATCTCTTCCTCACCCATGATCTCAAACCTGTCCAACAGAGGACCCGTTGCTATTAGCAATGGCAAAATTAGTGTTTTTGCCCTAATGTTGCTGTGGAAGAGCCCTCACTTGTACTTATTCTGGTCTTTGAAGGCTTTGTAGATACGTTCAACCATGGGTTTGCAGTGGAGGATGAGGCCTTTTGTGACAGGAGGCTTCACACAACAGAAGCTTAGTCAAATATTTCATCTTAGGAACAAGAAAAAAAAATAACGAAATCAGCTCTCCGCTGTACATTGAGGACATTCTCACCATACTGGGGTCATAATAGGTCTCCTGAGTTGGGTTTGCCAAGTGGAGCTGGGTCAAGTTGGTCGGGAGAGTCTTGGAGCAGTTTATCAGCAGCTGCTCCAGACCTGTTAGGTCCTGGAATGTACCAAGAACGTTGAATTTAAAACAAAAAAAAAAAGTGGTTTGACCGAGTGTCTCTAAGCTGGGACGCACCTGGAGGCTGAGGGGCAGCTCGTGGATGCGCGTTGCCAGAGTTCGGATCTCCCGATCGGACAGGACGCCCGAGTGGTCCGTGTCGATCTCGTCGAACACATCAGACACGTTGAGCCGCTGCTGAGCGCTCATGAGGAAGTAGAAGTATGAAAAGGCGAACTGCATGTCCTCGGGGTGGCGAACTCGGTGGGCCGAAGTCTTGTCAAACTCGAGCGGGAATCTAAAACAACAACGACATGTGAAGCTGCTTCCTTTTCCTTTCTGTGGAGCAGAGCGGACCAATCTGAAAGGCACGTACGTGTCCTGCAGTTCCTGCATGACGAGGCGGTCGATCATGTGAGGCATGTGGGCCGGGACTTTGCGCGACGTGAACCCAAACTGGCCGTTCAGCAGCTTGTTGACGTAACGCAGGGAGTCGGCAAAAGTGTCGCGGAGCTTTCGGATGGTGGCGGAAGGATTGGAGTCGTACATCAGCTCGTTCAGCAGGCGGTCTTCTTCCTGGAATTGGAACAAGAAAATACAATAATAAGAGAGAAAGTATAAAAGGATTTTTGATAGGAATTAAAAAAAGTTGTCCTAGAATAGATTCCTGTGGGACCCCTAATATTAAAACAGTTCTCCGATATAGATCCTTTTACCTCAAGCACTTTCTGGAAGTATTTCCTCCTCTCCCACGGCAGGAAACCTCGATCTGCAGAGGTGAAATGCTGTAGTCTCCTCCCCACGACCGCGGCAGCTGCTGCTTCAGTCGGACTCCTCACGCCACCAACTTTAGGAACGCTGCCACGGAGTTTGGAAGTCAAAAGCCTCATGATCGGCGCATCCGTACTGGAGTGTTTTGCTGCTGCAAAGTCTTTTTTAAGGTCATCATCAATGGGAACAGGAAGAAGAGTAACGACAGTTGAGACTCCGCCCATCTTGTCTTTTCTCTGGATTTTGGCAGGATGCGATTGGCTCTCTGGGTCATTTGGACTCGGCGTTAAGTAAGACTTCAGGAGTTTGGCCTTGGTGAGGTTGAAACCTTTAAGTGTGATATCGCCGATTACGAGCTTCTCCTCCAGCTTCTGCAGTTTGCTTTGCACATCAGCCGGCAGAAGTGACATGTTCACAGGAGGAACCTCAATGCCTGCCTGGACTTCATCAGGCAGCTTCTTGTGAATCTTAGGGCCCTGTTTGTCCTCTGGAACATCTGAGAACAGGAACAGAGGCTCTGGAGTCGGGGTTGTCTTCGGCTCTTTGTTGTCTTCTTCGCTGGTGGATTGAGAGACGTTAGCCTGAGCAACCTCACGGGTATCGACGGCTACGGTGAAACTCATCGTGAACTCCGAGCCGTCTTCTTTTTGGAAGGTGAGGTTGTAGTGAAGCTGGGTGGCGTTGTGGCCCGGATGGAGCAACAGGTGAATGGACTTCCATTTGTTTGCCACAGACGTGTGGCGCAGCACGGCGTTATCGCTGACATGGGCCTCCGTTACTCTGCGAGCCAGCCCTTCGAAGCTGAAGTAAGGCCTTACCTCCCCTACTGGGAGGGTATACATCGTCTGGTCACTCTGCAGGGTCACGCGGTGCAGCTCGCCAAAATGCTCTGCAACAAACAAATTGGGTTACAAGACTAAGCCTTTGGCATGTCTTTCAGACCAAAGCCTCACACTAAATCCTGCTGGCGGGGCCGAATTTAGACCCACCTTTGCCGCAGTCTCCCACATCAAACCCGCAAGCCAATATGTTGCAGGCTTGATCGCAGAACTTGTCGGCCAACCAGGAGTTGGCACAGCCTTGGTTACAGTACGACGTCCCGCCCAGGCCTCCCGGACCCACGGGAAACTGCCACACAGGTCCCCCGGCCCCGCCTCCGACCCCTGCCGCAAACCTGCTGCCGGCCGCGCCACCTGTCGGAGAAAACCCGAGAAGTCAGGCGAAGGAAATGTTCACGGAGGCAGAAGCAATGGCGACGTTGGGCTGCGTACCGAGACAGTCGCCGCCGTCCCAGTCGCAGGCAGAGTTGTTGCACGCTTTGTCGCAGTAGCCGTCTTTGATCCAAGACCCCGGGCAGCCCTCGGCACAGTTCGGCACGGGCCATGTGAGGTAAACCTGGGATGAATGAACGCGAAACACAACCGGGTTATTGGACAGCATAGGGGGAAATATCACTTGGCAGAGTGTACGGAGCCTCGGCATCTCGCATTTGCACCTTCTGTCCTTTAGAGTGGGTGAAGAAGTCGTCCGGCCAGACATCTTTGCCAAACATCACATCGTCATTGAGGTAAACGAACTTTTGGGACAGTCCCGGAATGCGGTGGATGTGGGTCTCGATGGCAGGGGAGCTGAAAGTAGGAAGATGGCTTTGATTCTGGAAGATATCCTGGAAATGAAAGAAAAAAATAAAGTAAAACAATCCATTATTGTGGATGATGATGGTAAAACAGGGCTGCGCTCACCTGATGGGTGATGACTGTCACTCTGGGGTTGTCCAAGTTGAGCCAGGAGGGAATCTGCCCATTTGTGACAATGAAGATGTGCCGCACCCAGGGGGCGTGTCTCTCCACTGACCGCAGCGAATAACGGAGCTCCTCGTTGTCCTCAAATCGACTGGCGGAGACGTCTTCGTCCTGCTTGGACTGGAAGGCGACGGGGGCAGAAACATTACTTCCTTTATAGTTCTGCATAAACATTTAAATAATGGTCGGATGGGTCACCTGCGAGATGGCGGCGATGTCCCAGAACAGGTAGGCGGGGCTTATCGCCAGCTCGTTTCCATCCATCGTCAGGTTCTTCTTGGCCTGCTGGGCCAGATCAGTGAAATCCTGAGGGGTCTTCAGGTGGAGCAGAGCGATGCTGGCTTCAGAGTACAGCTCCAGCTGTTGGAGGAAAACATTTTTTTCCACTTTTATTCATAATAAACGCCAACACTGGCTTCACTTCCTGTCTTCTTGGCGCAAACAAACTCCGGTAAGATCAGCACGATGATGATTACATTAAAGTGAAAACCCTTGTGCCAAGCTCAGGCGTGTGTGGAATGGGTTAGGAAAATTATTCTCAGTGTGTGTGTGTGTGTGTGTGTGTGTGTGTGTGTGTGTGTGTGTGTGTGT
Source organism: Takifugu flavidus (assembly GCF_003711565.1). Taxonomy (NCBI): domain Eukaryota; kingdom Metazoa; phylum Chordata; class Actinopteri; order Tetraodontiformes; family Tetraodontidae; genus Takifugu; species Takifugu flavidus. Next base: position 5,732,378 of record NC_079541.1, on the reverse strand, counting down.
GTGTGTGTGTGTGTGCAGCATGCCAGGGTTCATATGGAAAAGACTCAAATGGTCTCCTTTCGCCCTCCAACACTGAATCCAAGCATCCCGCTCAAACCCATGTCCCAGCTCGGCTCGCGTATTTAGGGGAGGGGGATTATCAGAGTTTTATAAACCCGTTGGGGGCGAAGTCAGGAGGCAGTGAGCCTCGGATCACGTTGCTGTTTTTATTATAGCTCTCTTTAGTCTCGATAATGCCCCGACACACATCCAAAGCGGAGAAATGTGTGGCGTACAGACCCAGGTAATCATCTCAATCTCCATAGACAACCATGAGCGATTATTTGGAATTGTATTGAAAGCTATTATCAAGGGAAATTTAGTGTTACAGAAGCATTTTTAAATGGCTCTTGCTAGCACTCAGGCTAAATGGCAGCAAATATGGAAATTCTTTTATTGGAGCCATAAATGAAATGTAATCTCAATGTCTATGTGTTTAACGAAAAGGGAAGAGTCTCGCTTAAATCAAAACATACATGCACACCAACAGGCTTCTGCACAAACATTGTGGGCAGGGATTTACATGCAGCGGCACGGGTAAATGATCCAGGCTGCGGGGCGGCTTTCATCGCCGTTGTGTTCGCTCTAAGAGCAGCTATAAATACCGACAGACTCTCACCGCCGGAGCTCTGCCTCCAACACTATGCACATTATCTGACTTTCACGGAATCAGCCTGCCGACGCCTGGAAACGCCTTGAAATCCCAGCCGCGGGCACTTGCTGCGGTGGACATTCCTCCACCTTTAGGTGCCGCACCTTTTTCATCTGTATGCTTCATCCACCTGTATACAAACGGGACTCTCAGCAGGTGAAGCTGAGACAAAGCACGCGGGAGATGACAAGGTGAGAAGGTCGTCGCCCCGCCTGGCGCCATGCCACTTTAAACAGTTGTTCTACAGTTAAGCCCCTCCCCCCCACACTTCTGGCTAAGGTTACAGCCTAAACGCTGCCGATTATTATCACATGATCTGCCAGGTTACACCGTGGCAAACCTGGAGAGCAATGCGAGGAACGGTGGGACAACTGGGGACTGATGATGACAGAGGTCAATGCCGTTTAACCTAAATGTCAACACAAAAGTGTGTTCCAGTACAGTAGGGAACTGTTACTTCTTGTTTTTTTTCTCCTAGTTAAAATCTTGTTTTTTGAAATTCTAAAATTTTTACATTTAAATTGTGTCCATAAAGGAGGACAAAGGACGTTATAAGTGGGAAATGGTTGTATAACTCCTCTGTTTATCTAAATGAATTATATTGCGTAATCCATCACCCGTTAATTCCAAGCTGCCATGTGAGTTTATTATGACAAGCCGGGACAGACCATTGACTCGGGCCCCGTCCGGCTCGTCTGCTGCTGTTGCGGGGTCACGCTGGCCTGGCCCGCACCCATTTGTTTTCTTTGATTATTTCAAAGTAATCCATGCTCATTAGTGGCATTCCTCCCGCACGGAATATAGCAGGCTTCTGATGAGAGGAAAATTATTAGGTACACAAGCCACGAGCTGCCAAGCTAAACAGGGGCCCCTTTATCCGCATCACAACGTTACTCTTCAAAATAGAAAAAAATCCTGGTTGGCCTCATCCCAGAGACGGTCTGGCATCTGGGTTTATCTCTTTCTTATGAGCTGGAGTGTATAAAAAGTTCCTAATTTGCACACACCCTCATATGGAGCGTGTCTGCGCAGCACTGCGATTAGATGTGCAAGAGCGACGTCTGTTGGCAGCATTCTGAACTACAAGAGACGGTCCAACAACAAGGGACGTTATCACAGGCCCAGGCGTACGTCATTATACAATTGTAATTATTTTTAGCTGTTTTTCAAAGTTAACATCCTGCTATGAGTCAGCATTACAAAACATGGGTTGTAGAAATTCTTTAAAATAAGAAACATCTCAGAAAAATTGATGTATTCACACTGTTGGATATAAATTCCTGAAAGTGACAACTTATTTTATAGGAAGAGCCCCAAGATTTACCTGTTTGATCTTGCTGGTTACAGCACTGGGAAGTTTGACTCTCAGCTGCTCCGTTTCCTTAAAGGAAGCCGGGAAGCCGCTCAGATAGGCCAGAGAATTCATGCGGATCAATCCAGGCGCCTCTTTATCCATGGTCTGAAAACCCGCATGAAAAGATTAAGCTTTTATTTGTGTTGGAACACAATTAAAGCGTTAAAGGCCTATCAAAACACTCCCAATACTGGACCGGAAGCGTGTGCCTCCACTTCACACTGCAAACTTTAACAAAATATTTATTTTACAAAAATTAACTCACCAGGTAGCACCTGGAAACGGAGAATTTCTGGTTTTCTTTCAAGGCCTCCGTGTAGGCTTTATCGGCTGCCGAGGACAAAAAGAAAAAAGAATTTGTCTATTAATCTTTGCACACATGAGAGACGGAGAAAATCAGCGGGCGTCAAATGACAGCACAAAAAAATAGCTGTTCCCTTCAAGTGACCACATCTATATTGACATGTGATTTTAGAACTGGTGTGCACTTTCCATCTGCTCTAAATGTCACACAGGAAGCCACATTTCAGAAACAGGGGCGATGAAACACCTCTTTAACCAATGCATGTTTCGCAGTGTGGGTGAGGTGCTCAACATTAAGGCACGACTGGGTTGTGAAGTGAAACGTGTGCTTGCATGGTTGCTGCACGCCCGTTTACCTTCTGCCTGCGAGTGGAAGACCACCACAGAGGCGGCGGTGGACGGTTGGAAGGGTTTGCTCAGCGCGAGCATCTCTTTGGCAGCGGAGAACGCCGGAGAGAGTGCCGGCAGCTCTTTGAGCGTGACGTTGGCGGGCAGAGCGGGGTCCAGAGCCAGCATGGGCGCCACAATGCAGTGGGACAGGAGACATTCTGGTTTCACGCTGAAAACAACAAAAAGTCACGGAAAAGGCAGATTTGTCGTGTTACTTCCCGCTCCAGACAGACAGTTCAATACTCTCACACCCTTGACACACACAAGCAGGGGAGATTATCATTCATTGATTCTGAACCTTTAGCTGCTTTCAGACTCACCTCCCTTTGGGAACTTCTGTGATCTCACTTGCATTTTTACCCAAGCGCTCCCTGTGTGAAGCAAAAGGTTTTTTTTAAAAGAAGAAAATGAGTAAGATATGAGAGCAGGAACAAACCAGCAGGTCGATGCCAAACACTAACCAAGTTGACCTTTTTATGCTCTCAGGAAAAAAGAAAAGAGCCATTTTGAGGCTGACGATTCAGTCTTTGATCATCTCGCTCTTAAAAAGCCAATCAGTGACAGTGATAGCGCCACCGCGACACCCTGTATGCTAATGGGGGAGGAATAGATGCTCGAGGTAATTGTGCCTCTGAAATTGGAACACTCCAGCGCCACTGCAGATCTACCTCATCCCACCTACTTCAGAGCTCTCTGCTCCTCTTCCATTTGCTCCTTGACTGTCTTCAGCTCCTTCAGCAGGGTCACATCGGTGCCATTCACCCATGTGTAGACCACATCAATGGGCATGGGAAGACAGAGCCTGAGAAGACAAAGACCCACATCACCCGAAGCCGTTCCGACATTTCTGCAACGTCTGGAACACCAGATTCAAAGTTTGCATGGTTGCACGTTACCTGCTCTGGAAGGATTTCCCACCCAGGTTGTCTCTATAAGAATCAAACATCACATGATACTGGTCTCGACTCCACTCCACCACAACCTACATTGATTAAGAAGGAACAATAGATTTATTTATTTTTTAAACACTCTGTAATTGCATAAAAAGCTACCTCCTAAAACACACACACACGTGTATCCTTGTGTATGTGTGTAGATAACGTACACACACACACAAAACACGGAAGATTTCCTGTCCTGACAAAACATCTGCATTAACTGACCCATATACCAAATCCTCAACACTTATTTGGGATATTCATTTAAAATAATCTTGAAATGGACAGAATGGCACGACGTTTTAATTTAAAGATAAGTGACCAGTAACAATCGTGTTGAAAACACTCCTTTTCGAGGAGTCTGGTGACACTGTTTTAACAGACGCATTGTTGGAGAATCTGACCATACTAAGCTAGTTGAGTGCAAGATAATGAGAAGATCACCTCTCCGAACTGGAAGGCGGAAACTATCATGAGGACGAGACCTCCGAAGCAGAGGTAGAGTCCATATCGGTGTGACAAACAGGTGTAGGTCTGCCGCTGCACCAGCTTCAGCACCGAGTTGACGACTACCATGGTTCTCCTGGGAGACGCATAGCGCTGCATTCATTTACCGAAACCCAAAAATGAATGGAGGTTCAAGCACTAAAATGAGGAAATGACCATCAGCGACGACCCGGGTCTGTCAGCTGACAGCCGCCGGCTGCCACAACGTTGGAGTATATGACACATGACGAGCAGACGGTTCGTTTTCTCGCTTCCTCGACGCTGATGACGCTACTGGTTCCGGCCAGACACCGCGGGCTTACTTCCGCCCCTGGTGGAGTGGAGGTGGAATTGCGTTACCATGACAGCAGCGACAGTCCCCTAAAGAAAAAAAATGACATCACGATTAAATATCTTAAAGAATGTCGCTTTTTATATATAACTTCTCCCTCATCCTTGTGTACCAGCCTGAACCAACCAATGGTGTCATAAACATGTCCTGATCTTTCTCGCTTGATCTTTAAACTTGATCAATGTCTTAAGTTTTACGACCAGTACACATTCATAGTGTGTCACAGTGCGACCTATTTGCTACCGTTTATGATTACAGTTACAATCGGTTTCAAATTCTGCAGAGCGTTGGGAATTCTATTTTTTTACATCCAGAACTGACCTTTTGTACCTGTCTACTGGCTACAGATGGGCATTATATATATTTATTGCAATTACGTTCACTGACTTGTTCTCTTTCTTTTATTTTAGACTTAAATTAAATGGATAAGAAATATTGTGCAATCACAAATTATGCTTCAATTTCTGCATCGGCACAGATGTGGGAGCGATTATGGGGAAGAAGGCACGGTGACGTCGGCTGCATTCAGATCAGTGGGTTACATCTCTCCTTTTCTTTTTCTTTTTTTTCTTTTTTTTTTGGTTCACGCCACCATGTGACTGTCGGTAAAACTCCACACGTCTCAACTTGCCTGGACACTGAAACAGATGTGCATTTTCCTGCGCTGACAGGCTCTTGAGATCCCACATCTGGCTACGATGTTCGGGCGGACGCAGGGACTGAGCCTTCTGCCCATCTTTCTGGTCAGCTGGTCCTCCGCCACCTTTATTGTCTCCTACCTGATCGCGATCTACAGAAATGACGTGGATGTAATCTTCCCGTACATCAGGTAAGATTTTATTCAGGCGTTTGAGGGGATTTAAACACAGTCCGAAGCTTTGCTTTGTTGCAGAGTTTGTGAAAATCAATTCTAGACAGCACGAACTTTAGTTTCGTTTTCTTTGGGACGTTGGCTCCAAGCCCAGTTACTGTGTCTGCAGCTCCCGTTTGCACACTTAAAATATGGTCAAAACAACGATTAAAGTTCCCCAGAAACCTGCAATATATGTAAAAAAAACTTTTTTTTTCCATAAATCTACAGTTTGAGAGTGGATTTCTGCTGCTGAGACATGCAGTACGGTACATATTTGTAAGATTTGTTTAGAAAAATGAGTGAATCTTTTAAAAAAAAAAATAGAAATGCTCTTTCAGATTCATTTTCATAAAGAAAATGAACAGCTACAGCAGATATTGTGAAATAAAAATGAAACAGTCAACAGCAACAGGAAGTGTTTCAGAAGGTGAAAGGTGAGAAGCAGCGACAATGAAGATTTTCAGATCTAGATTCATTTTCAGAAAGAAAATAAACAGCTGCAGCAGATAAAAGTGAAATGCTCAACAGCAACAGCAAGGGTTTCAGAAGGTGAAGAGCAGTTTCATATTGAAATCAAACTGGTCTCCTGTTGTATCTGAGACTGAAAACACATCATAATGTCACCGATAAATGCTGTGGTTTTGCAGTGACACCAGCGCGACCCCCCCGGAGAGCTGCATATTTGGCCTGATGACCTTCATCACTGCGTGTGCAGGTATTGCCTCTATTAAGCAACTCAGTTATGCAACTCTGGGCTTTTCCAAGATATCAGCTGAAGGCAGTGTGACTGCTAACGTTTCCTCTTTTGAGTAAATGAAAGCCAAATTACACTCTTGAGATTTGTGGGGGTGTTGAGTGATTGGCGTTCACACATGCAGGTACGGCCACGGTGTACGCCCGCTTCAAGTATGTGGAGAAGATGAACGAGGGTACGAATGTGGTGGCACCATGCGTGAATAAGGCCGCTCTAGTGCTTGGGTTGATTTCCTGTTTGGGGATGGTCGTTGTCGCGACCTTCCAGGTACCTCAGGCCTCCACCTCCTGCACGTATCAGTCATGTGAAGAACAGCATGAAGCAAGAAGTGTCTTTTCCCATTTCCTGCTTTCAGGAAACAGCGGTGATTGTGGCTCATGATGTGGGGGCCCTTCTCTTCTTTGTGCCTGGGATCCTTTACATCATCCTCCAGGTTGTCATATCGTTCAAGACCTATCCCACCAGCTCCTCCATCGTCATCTGTCGGGCACGTTTAGGCTTCGCCATCATCTCCACTCTGGCATTTTTTCCCAGTATCCTTCCACACAAGTCACATGTTTTCTCTGCACGTAAGGATGGAGTCCCTAATTTCCCTAATTGGCTGCTCAGCTCTCATCTGCGCGTTCTTGGCAAAAGTGTCACTGCACAGACACAAAGATGATCAGGTAGGTTCTTGTTTTCATCACCTGTCTCAAAGAATAATGGCCAATTCAGGCAACTGGTCCTCTAAACAGCGCCCCTGCTGGTCGCGGTAGACATGTCAGGTATACTTTCTATCAAGAACCCATTCATCAATTCCTTGAGGACAAAAACCACGATGTACAACCTTTGACCATTATGAAGAACATGAAGTGGGTGGAGTATCCCAGCTACGCTGTACTGAGCCATTATGGGCATCAGGAAGCATCCTTTCATCTTTATCTACAGTGATTAAAACAGCAAAAACATTATTCCTGCACTACATTTTTAAGCCTTTTTCCTCACTGGTGTAATCCCAATTGTGAATATGATCAGATGACCTGATCAGTGTCCCCCCTCCCAGGACTACCCCTTCCACATCGCCAGCGCAGTCTGTGAATGGATCATGTCCTTCAGCTTCATCTTCTTCTTCTACACCTATATCGACGAATTCAAAGTAAGCAAAGGTCCTCAGGGTCACATGACACAGGCCTGTTTACCACGAGGTAAAACTTGTTTTCTTCATGTATTTCTTGCAGCTTTTTAACTTACGGGTGAGAATTGAGCTACAGGAGTAGCCTCAGTCGACCGACTGCCAGACTGTCAGTATTTTCCAGAAAACAGTTAATCATCTACTTTTGTACAGCCGCCAAAACGGTTTTCAATTACACGTCTGACATGATCACACTAGTGGTACTTTGGAATGTTGTTTAAAGCTTTTTCATACATTTAATCATATATCATTTGCCCTTGAATGCTGCCGTTACCAGGGCACCATAACCTGGGAGAAATCAGAAAAGTTCATGACCCCGAATACCAGCGAGGAAGCAGTCCACCGCTGATACAGCACACGGCTGCTCCTTTATCAGGGAAAAGGGCGTTTAAATTAAATGAAAAATCCCTCCTTGGTTTGTATTTCTTGGTGCTACATTGCTGACCGATTACAGGAATTGGAATGTTGTGTTATCAACCCGAGGTCGAATCCTGCCAAACCAGTCGACTTGTCCTCCCCGAACACTGATGATCTGTGGAAACAATTCAAGAAGCGTAGGCGTTGGGTGTGGGGTAACCTCTGCACTTCTGGGAAGGCTTATGCTTGTTTTTTATTACAGATATCAAAATTTTTCTCTTGAATAAACAAAACTCCTCCCAGACTCCAGCATTTTTTCTTATAGCATTTCAATCGTAAAATAACAGATAAGTCAACCGTATCAACACTTGATTAAACGTCTGCTTCCAGTTGAAAGTGGGATTCATCGCTGACTGACCTCTTAGTGCAACTCTCGTTTCCTCTTTAATCTGGCAGAGGTCAACCTGTGAGAGCTGTTTCAAGTTGTATTCTGCCCCCACATAAAATTGTTAAACCTTCCAAAATATTACATTCAGTTATAAAGGTTATAATGTGCAAAATGTGGCTTCACAGTAGTCTGTTCCTCTAACAGAAAAAATTCAACTGTCTATAACTAAACGGACATCGGACCAACCATCAACAGTGTTCTATAAATAGTAGTGACTTGTTGCTAATGATGGGCAACAAGTGAACTGTGTTTAATCAAAACTACGATACTCAAAATTAAGTGCAGAATGACCAAAGTTGAGGAGGTCACCCGGCAAAAATAAGCAGTGATTTCACTGATTTCCTCTTCCAGGCACTTATATCAGCACTTTTATCTGTGGCACATCCCACTTCTCTTTCAAACCGCTGTCCGACCACTGCAGGAAGCTCTGAGGTGAAGGGAAACATGCTTCAGTCGCTAAAAGAGGATTCACTGTCAGAGCTGGTGCCGCCGACATCCTGATCCTGGGTGCTCCCGGATCCTCCCTCAGGAACGGGTGCATCTGGCGTTCTGTCAAAAGTAGGAGGAGACGAAATGGGATGTTTAGTAACGTGCAAAACTGCAGCACAGACGGAACACGGACAACATCTGCTGCCTGCTACTCACTCAAGCAAGTTTGGATCCAGACCCTCTGCAACCATTTTATTCCTTATAGCCATGACAGGAACTCCCTGTGACGGACAGGAAGTGTCACGAAATGACAAATTTAGCCCAACAATCTTAATCAAGGTGGAAATTAGGACTCACCACTTGAACCATTTTCAGGTATCGGGCATATCGAGAGTCTCTGGCAACAGTCATCACATTCTCCGCAGGTGCTTCTGCCTGTTGCGGCTCTGGTGCAGTCTGTGACAGATTTAAGAGGTGACACTGTTAAAGGCCAATTTCAATACAACCCATCTCTTTCTGCAGTATAAACTATATATTAATATATTCACCATTGGAGGAGCCTCTGATGCTCTCTCCGCTGTCTGGATCTGGTTTTCAGTTGTGGGTCCGTTGGACTGAGCAACGTGATCGAGTCCATCCACTGTTACATCCTCAAGTCCAGGAATGGAGGACAGCTACTCACAGCATGACAACATTTGGAGCAGGATCAGTACAAACTGTGACTACAAAGTAGAGTCCAAACCTGCAAACAAGAGCACTCAAGAACCGACCTTAGCTTCCAAAATGGACAGGGTCGTCTCAATCTGCTGTATGCGCAGAGATATGTTGGCAAGTTTCTGCAGGAAAGAAGAAAAGATGTGTGAATCAGTTGGAGCTGCAGATGCAAAAGATAGACAAAAGAGAAAAGACATGCACGAACCTCTTCACAAACTATAGCAAAACGGTTGACGAATCGTACTGTGTGCACCACAAACTGGTTGAAAAAGGCGACGATCCGTCTCTGCTGAATAGCAGGGACCTGAAGGAGACACACGTCCAGAGATGTTATCAGATGAGGTCCTGCAGTCTGCATATTTAGCATCATTTTGAAGAAGTCATGGGGAGGCGAAGTGATCATAGTAAAAAGTCTCATTGCTTGAATATTCCAGTTGTTATTTTGTCGCTCGCCTCACAGAAATTAGAGCATTTCCGGAACCTTACGTTGATGAAATTATTGCCGAGTCTTTAACTAAACATCGCAACACTCGAACTTTGTTCAAATATTATCCGGTTTCCACAAAATTTAGCTCACTGCTAGCCTAGTTAGCTACCTGGATGTAAATACTAACCATGTGAAGATCAACTCCTGAGCCCATCAGCGGTAGCCCGTCCTCGTCCATATTCAAATTCCGACCTTCGTCGAAACCGCAAATTTCCTTAAAATGTTAGATATTATATCTAAAGCTGCACAAAAGAAAGAATGATATGGTTTCTGAAAGGTTCATGTGACTAAAGAATGTCAAGTGACGACAAATATCAGGAGGTTACTTCCGGTATATCCAACCAATGGGAACGAGGGAGGACTTTTATTTTAAATTATTCTGTATTTTCTGGTTAAGCCTAACGCATCTCTGGTATTAGTGACGCATGTATGTGTATGCGTTAACTGTGTTTAAATAATGAGCTATATGATGTCCAGAGAAGGGCCACAGCTGAGGCTCTGCGCCATGTTTTGGCTCTTTTACATGAAGAATCAACTGAGCGCACGCTGGGTTAGCTGGCCCTGTTCTTGGCTCCGGTGACCCAAATGTCCATAGATGGAAAAAAATATACACCGAAATCATGCGAGAATCAGGGCAAGAAGTACCTGGATCTGAACGACACCTGACTTCATCTTCACACTAAAGTTGTCAGAAAAACATGCCAGTAAGCCTGAACAACTACCCTCTGAACACCATCTTCAGCCAATGTGACATGGTGACAGACTCACTTCTCGATCCAGAGACATTCGAGGGATTGCTGGATGAGGTGGCAGGTTACGGACTATGATTCCAGAGAATCAAGGCTGCTTCTGAAGGAAGGTGCGGATGGATCGGTTGGGTTTTATATATTTTATTCTGAGTTGGGGTCGAGTAGAAAGCATCAGCATTACAGAGTTGAACTTAAAGCTGCTTAGGTTATTTACAGACATGATTTACCGTCATAGGCTGATATGTTGCAAGTGTCTGTAGCTGCGACTAAGGTGAGGTACAGTAATCAACAGTGGTTAAACAAAGGGAAGGTATGCTTGGGGCTCACGGGCCCCCTGGCATTGGTCCCTTGAGGACAGGTAAGCCTGTCGGTCTTTGATTTCAAGGTTGCCTCTCAGCACCTTCTAGGGCTGCTACATGTGGACACAATGTTTAAGAAGACTCGTGCTGAACTCTGGGGATGTGAGGATTCAACCCACTCGAGCCAGCGACGCCTTCTGTCTCACCTGCCCCGCTGATGACAATTTTCTTCTGAAGATAATGGGGGATAATCTGCCTGTCTACACATGGAATAGCGAGAAACACAATTTCAAGTCCTTTGTCTGTTAAGCACATGCGAAGAAATTGACAAATAAATCAATTGAATTCAGTTATCTCTGTCATTATCTGTATCTGTAGATTTAACTGTCAGAGTAAATAAAATGTTTTCCATCTGTAGGCGGTTGTGATTTTCGAGACCGCTGCTTCAGGTGTTTCAACAAATCAATCATATGAGATCCTTTCACGGGCGCTCCGTGGTGGATAAATTCCCCTCTGGAGGAACACCTGTCTTCCTTTTCCAATATCATTTTCATGATGTACTCTGTATTTTCACTCTCGCAGCGGAGGGCTTTTCAGCTTCTCAACCATCACCACATCTTCCCTCTTCTCACACAACCTCCCAGAGGCTATTGAGGTTTACGCCGATGTTAGCGGTGTTCAACAGAATACCTTGCTTCTCATGCAACTCCCTGATGTACTCTTCGACATCTTCCTGATCTGTCCTGCTTTCCCTTCAGGAATGTCTAGACGTATCATGGAAAAACACTTCTGCTCGTACTTTCAAAGTGCCACACCTCTGTAATCTCACCTACTCTGTAACCCAGCTGGAGAGACTTGTTAGTCTTCCTTGGCCCAGACCCCTGTGAATGCTCTGGCCTCTTGGCTGTGCTCCCAATCCGCCTGTTGGATGTTATTCTCAGCACATGTGCAGCAGAGTGGAAACACCAACTTGCTTTTAGAGGTTTTGTGGGGCAGCACAGGGTAGTAGACACCTCGAGGCGGGTGCACGACAGCCCTGAGGACACCAAAATATTTTCCAGGAACATCAGAATCTTCGTGCATAATAACGAGGTGACCCAGAGGATAAGCAAATGTGCTGTTGCCATAGGGATACAGAGGTGACATCTGCATCCAGTACATGCTCCTCCGCTTCTGCCGTGTACCTCAACCTGAAAGTGCTGGTCTGACCACCAAATAGAGCCTGTCGATGGGAGAGGTTCGGGGAAATTATGTCTTCTGAGAAACTCTTTTACCTCAGGATGTGACATCATCTCATGACAGAAACCTGCACACCGCTGACAGACTTTAACGTCCGGATTCTGCTCATTAAACCCTGATAAATGTTGTAGCTCTCTTGCCAACTGTACAACCAGGATGTTAGCAAAGTTGAGGGCAAAACAGAGCTGGTTATTATATCGTAAAACCTAATGCTAAAACCAAATGATGTCTAATAAACGTCCTGTCCTGAGGGGATGGGAAAGCTGGTGTAAAAATGTCACATCATTTGTACTGGAGGCATCTGGACAATGTTTCAGCCATCTAAAATCACATCCTGGAATGTCTCTGCAGAGCCAATAGGTACGCATTAAAAATTGTAGGACTCGGGCAGCGCACTTCCACAATTGATTTCCTCTTCCAGGCACTTATATTGGCACTTTTATCTGTGGCACAGCCCACTTCTCTTTCAAACCGCCATCCGACCACTGCAGGAAGCTCTGAGGTGAAGGGAAACATGCTTCAGTCGCTAAAAGAGGATTCACTGTCAGAGCTGGTGCCGCCAACATCCTGATCCTGGGTGCTCCCGGATCCTCCCTCAGGAACGGGTGCATCTGGCGTTCTGTCAAAAGCAGGAGGAGACGAAATGGGATGTTTAGTAACGTGCAAAACTGCAGCACAGACGGAACACGGACAACATCTGCTGCCTGCTACTCACTCAAGCAAGTTTGGATCCAGACCCTCTGCAACCATTTTATTCCTTATAGCCATGACAGGAACTCCCTGTGACGGACAGGAAGTGTCATGAAATGACAAATTTAGCCCAACAATCTTAATCAAGGTGGAAATTAGGACTCACCACTTGAACCATTTTCAGGTATCGGGCATATCGAGAGTCTCTGGCAACAGTCATCACATTCTCCGCAGGTGCTTCTGCCTGTTGTGGCTCTGGTGCAGTCTGTGACAGATTTAAGAGGTGACACCGTTAAAGGCCAATTTCAATACAACCCATCTCTTTCTGCAGTATAAACTATATATTAATATATTCACCATTGGAGGAGCCTCTGATGCTCTATCCGCTGTCTGGATCTGGTTTTCAGTTGTGGGTCCGTTGGACTGAGCAACGTGATCGAGTCCATCCACTGTTACATCCTCAAGTCCAGGAATGGAGGACAGCTACTCACAGCATGACAACATTTGGAGCAGGATCAGTACAAACTGTGACTACAAAGTAGAGTCCAAACCTGCAAACAAGAGCACTCAAGAACCGACCTTAGCTTCCAAAATGGACAGGGTCGTCTCAATCTGCTGTATGCGCAGAGATATGTTGGCAAGTTTCTGCAGGAAAGAAGAAAAGTTGTGTGAATCAGTTGGAGCTGCAGATGCAAAAGATAGACAAAAGAGAAAAGACATGCACGAACCTCTTCACAAACTATAGCAAAACGGTTGACGAATCGTACTGTGTGCACCACAAACTGGTTGAAAAAGGCGACGATCCGTCTCTGCTGAATAGCAGGGACCTGAAGGAGACACACGTCCAGAGATGTTATCAGATGAGGTCCAGCAGTCTGCATATTTAGCATCATTTTGAAGAAGTCATGGGGAGGCGAGGCGATCATAGTAAAAAGTCTCATTGCTTGAATATTCCAGTTGTTATTTTGTCGCTCGCCTCACAGAAATTAGAGCATTTCTGGAATCTTACGTTGATGAAATTGTTGCCGAGTCTTTAACTAAACATCGCAACACTCGAACTTTGTTCAAATATTATCCGGTTTCCACAAAATGTAGCTCACTGCTAGCCTAGTTAGCTACCTGGATGTAAATACTAACCATGTGAAGATCAACTCCTGAGCCCATCAACGGTAGCCCGTCCTCGTCCATATTCAAATTCCGACCTTCGTCAAAACTGCAAATTTCCTTAAAATGTTAGATATTATATCTAAAGCTGCACAAAAGAAAGAATGATATGGTTTCTGAAAGGTTTCATGTGACTAAAGAATGTCATGTGACGACAAATATCAGGAGGTTACTTCCGGTATATCCAACCAATGGGAACGAGGGAGGACTTTTATTTTGAATTATTCTGTATTTTCTGGTTAAGCCTAACGTATCTCTGGTATTAGTGACGCATGTATGTGTATGCGTTAACTGTGTTTAAATAATGAGCTATATGATATCAGTAAAACGAGGGCAGTAAATCGACACAAATTAATATGGGGGTTTTATTTTGGAAAAAGGAAAAGATGAGCACGTGTTAAGGAAGTTGTGTTTGCGTGCTAAGGACGCATATTAGCCAACATATCATAAAAGATAACTATAGATCTTTTTCTGAAAGATTTTAGGAGATATTAGGCCTAGATGGAGGTGTGGGGATCTACAGGGAAATCAAATGGTATGCTAATTTACAATTGCGTTGTTCTCTGTGTGAAAGAACCTTATGTTTTTAAAAGTCAGACTGCTAGCGGGCTCGGTCTATTACAGGGATGAAGGCTATGGTAGATGTCATAACGCTGCAAGTGAATTGACTTAAACTCGTTTTAAATTAAACTGCAATGGCACTTTTTAATCATAAATGCATTATTTTCCGACAGCAAAAGCGCAGACTTGGATCCCTTTTATGGAAAGAGTCAAACGCCCATTCAGTTATTTTGTCCTGCAAATATACTGGTTCATATTTTTTTGTAATGTAATTGATGTAATTGGGTTTTGTGTGTGGGTTGTTTTTTCTTATAAAAAAATACATTGCTTGCGTCCTACAGTGAACTATTTGCTCCAAAACGTTTAAAGATTTTTTTCGCGTTGATGGCAAGATTATAGCTCATTGATGCCCTCAGCAGATCACCTCTCGCCATTACACTTGTGTTCCAGAGCCAAGCATACCTCTTTCTTCTCTTCGCCTCTTGGTGCCCCCAGTACAGCTCCTCTCGGCTGCCATGTGGCGGCTGGCCAAGCAAAATGATGTGATGAGTTATGAGAAACTCCAGGAGTTTGTGTTCATGGTGACTGAGGCGATCCCTGGACTGATGAACCAGAGACAGAGAGCCCAGCTCGTCCTGGGTCTGAGAGCAAGGGTGAGGAGAGGATCGGCACCACGGCAGCCTTGCTGTAGGATAACATTATCTTTAACAATCCTCTGCCGTTGCAGTTGATTCTGGAGCTTTGCAAAGGCTCAGCTCGGGGTTCTGTCGATTCTCAAGCGATCCAGAGCTATTTGAGTAAATTTCCGATGGCGTCTGCAGACCCAGACGTGAGTAAATGGAATCATTTGACAGCGAATCATTTGAACCTTATCCTCGGTTGATATCAGTCCTGTCTGCGTCAGTACAGGGATTCTGAGGTGAAAACAACAGAGTCCACTTTTATTGCTCTTGTTCAGAGCCTGCTGAAGGACCCAGCAGAGAGAGCATACTTTTTCCAGGTTTGACTGATTTTTAAAAGCCTAAAGCTCCTCTAACTACTATAGTGATCAAAGGTGGTTATACTGTTACAGGAGGTGTTTCCTGTGCAATACGGATCGCAGTATGATGCTGCTCTGCATGTGTTGCTCTGGGAGATGCTCACAAAACTGGAAAAGCTGCTTCCAGTACCAGATTTGAAACAGGTATTCAGTGTTTTACCTCTACCAATGAGGCACTTTACCACCACTTATTTCCATAACAAAGCAGGCTGTGATTACAGACTACGACCTGGCTCGGCTCCGCCCCTTCTGTGGTGGAATGCGTTCAAACCTCAGTCGAGGAACTGAGCGCGATCTTCAAGCTGTACAAAAGTTCAGGACTAATCAAGGCGCCATGTAAGTAGAGCTGAAATGAAAACAAAATAAGTGAATACGTTTGCCTGAAAAGTACCTCAACAATTTCTCTTCTTTCATTTTCAGACGGTCCCTCATCCACTATCGGCAGCTGCATCATGTCTGCTTTATCCATTCCTCCATCACACAAGACCAGTATCTCTGTCCGACTGGAGTCGATCCATAACTACGCCAATATTCTAAACCCCGTCGCTGTAGTTGGAGCGGAACAGTACAGCGTTCTGGCCGTCTACGCTGACGCAGAAGAATCTGGCCTGGACCCAGACATGATGGAGACGACCGAAGTGCAGCTTCAGACAGATTTTTATGAGGAAGAGATAGTGGCTGCCAGTGAAGATGGTCGAGTTGAATTTACCGGTTTCAGGACAGAAGAACCCAGCGAGACGTTGGGAGTCGCCAAAGCTCTGGAGACTCTCAGCAAAGCCTTCGCCCTACGGAAGGAGAGCATCGATCAAGAAACACTGTCAGAAAAGATTAATGATGGGTCGGGAAACGGACTGGACCAAGAACCAGAAACTGGACGCCCAGTGGATAAGAAAACAGAAAACATTGTTGAGCAGGAGATGGAGGAGTCTCAAGGCCCACACATGGAAAGAATGACAGATTCTGGGGCGACCCTGGAAGAGAACCATGTTTCTCTTGCTCTCCACGAGGAGACGGTTCCTGAGATGCAACAGTCCCTCGGCTCGGTCAACGCACGGCGATCCTCGCGTCTACAAACAAAGTCTTTGCCCAACGAGCAGGAGCCGTGGACAAACAACAACTCAACCGGAGAAATAACCCAAGATCCCAAAATGTACAAGGCATCTTTTCTGTGATAGACAAACCACTTCTTGTTTATAGTATATAAAGTGAATATGTCTTGATTCAATTCTGCTTGAATTCAGCTTCAAATAGCAGGTTTGTGAGCACACCGATGTTATCTAACGGTTGCCTCTTCTCATCAAAAGAACCAGGACTACCTTTTATTGGTCCAGATTAAATCTTGCACTGCTGTCAGGATTATGACCCGAAGCTCTGAAACAACCCCCTAAATAAAGAAACCAACAGTATTTTCTTGTTTTTAAGTTGAAGAACCAGCTACAGCTGGCAGTGGCTCAGCTTAGCATAGAGAGAAACAGCCGAGTATGATGGAAAACATTCAGCAAACCTTTGTTCTTCTCTCACCAGGAGCAAAGCTGATCTGTCCCACTCTG
Source organism: Takifugu flavidus (assembly GCF_003711565.1). NCBI lineage: Eukaryota > Metazoa > Chordata > Actinopteri > Tetraodontiformes > Tetraodontidae > Takifugu > Takifugu flavidus. The sequence goes on along the minus strand of NC_079541.1, from coordinate 5,715,360 downwards.
TTATAGCTGTCAAAGGAAGCAGCAATGGTAGAGCATTGATGTAGAACAACAATTTAAAACCTTTCTAAACGCTGCTGTTTTACTCATCCATCTTCTTTCACCTTTGCAGGGGATTCTGACTCGGTGACGTCCATTATCTTCACCTGCTCGCAGTGTCCCTTTCACCCCGTGGACAAAAGCAGCCCTCCTCACTTCCACATGCAGACCCTTCACACCGAGGAGTACAAGAATTTGACACGGTCGGGGCAGAAATTCACACCCTCTCCTTCCAGCACCGACGAAATCTTCACGTCGATCAAGCTTTTCTCTGTGGGACACCCAGAAGAGAGCGAAGCAGAAACTGAACGGGACAAAGTGGGACAGTCAGACAATCCAAGGAAACTCGGGGCGCCTGACTCCCCAGGCAGGCGAAAGGCCCTGTCTTGTGAAACCTGCGGTAAGACGTTCACCCGGACCTCTGACGTCCGGAGACACCAGCTCACCCACACTGGGGAGAGGCCGTTCCACTGCTCGCTGTGCGAGCGAACCTTCCAGCACTCGTGGGACCTGGCCAAGCATCAGAGCAAACATCGCGGCGCAGCTGTTTCCTTCTCCTGCCAGCTCTGTCGGAGCTCCTTCGCCAACCTGCGCACGCTGACCGTCCACCACAAGAGAGTTCACTCGCTGGAGAGCCAGCTTCCCTGCATCTGCTCCATCTGCAGCCAGAGTTTCCCCACACTCTCCGACCTAATGGAGCACAAGAAGTCTCACGTCTCCAGCAAGCAGTACGTCTGCCAGCAGTGCGACGAAGGGTTCGACTCGCTGCTGGCGCGCTCCCTGCATCGGCAGTTGCATCAGGTCAAACGGCAATTTAAGTGCCCGCACTGCGATAAGACGTTTACCCGGCGGTCCGATGTAAAGAGGCACCTGTCCAGCCACACCGGGGAGAGGCCTTACCAGTGTGACCAGTGCAGCAAGCGCTTCTCGCTCCGCTTCATGCTCATGAAACACCTCCGTGTTCACACTGGAGAGAGGCCTTTCCAGTGCTCCCATTGCCCCAAGAGGTTCACCCTGGTGTCAGTGCTGGCCAGACACGAGAGGATGCACACCGGGGAGAAACCTTTCCTTTGCTCCCAGTGTGGGAAGAGCTTTTTGTCGCAGGGCGAACTCTCAAAACATCACCGGTCGCACGTGGACGACAAGCCCTACGCCTGTCCCCAGTGTGATAAAAGGTTCAAAAGCAAGAAAACCCAACAGGAACACATCATCTCCCACGCCGGCGCCCGCCCGTTCCCCTGCACCTACTGCGGGAAGGGCTTCGCCAAACCGTACGCGCTGACCAGGCACAATCTGATCCACACGGGAGAGCGGCCTTTCCCCTGCGGACACTGCAAGAAGTCCTTCCTGACCCTCAGCGAGGCTCAGCTGCACCAGCGCATCCACACGGGGGAGAGGCCGTACCCCTGCGGCGTGTGCCCGCTCAAGTTCAAAAGCTCGTCGGAGCTGGCGAGGCACAAGCGCAGCCATTCCGGGCAGAGGCCGGCGAAGCCGCAGTGCGAGCAGTGCGCAAAGACCTTCCCGTCCAAAGTGAAGTTAAGGAAACACATGGAGACGCACCGAGAGGCTGGAGAGGCGTCGTCGGTGGAACTTCTACAGCCCGAGGAATCAACTAGTTGAACTGTGAGAGACAGTAACACAAAACCCCTTAATTTGCAGGTTTTATCAATTTAAAGTTTAAGTGATTGCTGGGCGTGGGACAGCCCCTGAAAGATGTTTTGCAAATAATTCTGAATAAATATTGTTTTCAAATCTGCCTTTTTACTGAAACCTGTTTCTGCATCACCTCTGGCATCTTTTGATTGAGATATCTAATAGTTGCTCCCTCACGCTAATTTTGAGCTTTATCATTGGGTGGAAAATGTCCTGCCCCCATTATTCTACACCTTTTATGTTCTTATTAATATATACAGTATCAACACTAACTTGAGCTACAGTAGGAAAAGTTACATTCAGATTCAGATTCAGATCCTTTATTGTCCCACACGGGGAAATTTACAGTGCAACAACAGCAGCAAGAGCACTCAGAGAAAAATAAGATAAAATCAAATAGAACAGGATTTGGAATATACAAGAGGATGTATATTTACAATAATCCAGATAAATGGATACTTGGCCCCTGTATACCTGTACATAGTACAGAGGGTGAATACAATATACATATCAGAATATATAATATTCAGATTGTGTTAGCGGGTGTTATGTTTATTGTGCAGTCTGACAGCAGCCGGCAGGAAAGATCTACGATACCTCTCCTTCACACAGCGAGGGTGGAGCAGCCGCTCACTGAAGGAGCTGCCCAGTGCTGTCAGGGTGTCCTGTAGGGGGGGGGGGGACGCGTTGTTCAACATGGATGACAGCTTAGCCATCATCCTCCCATTTCCCACCACCTCCACTGAGTCCAGGGGACATCCCAGGACAGAGCTGGCCCTCCTTACCAGTCTGTCCATCCTCTTCCTGTCCCTGTCCGTGATGCTGCTGGACCAGCAGACTATCCCGTAGAAGATGGCTGATCCCACCACAGAGTCATAGAAAGTCCTCAGGAGGGGTCCCTGCACTCCAAAAGACCTCAGCCTCCTGAGCAGGAACAGTCTGCTGTTGCCCTTCTTGACAAGGGCGTCTGTGTTGTGTGTCCAGTCCAGGTTATTGTTTAGGTGAACACACAGGTACTTGTACGACTCCACCACGTCAACATCCGTTCCCAGGATGTTCACTGGTGCAGGCGGGGGGTTGTTACACCTGCGGAAATCCACCACCAGCTCCATGAGCATGCAAAGCTGCATTAAATGCCTGCCTGCATGCTAAGATTTAGCTCAAAACATCGCTGTTGACAAAACAGCATAGCTTCCAAGACTTTGGTAAGTTTAAGTTCTGAGACAAATGAAAAAATGAAATGCTTGAGGAAATTGTTTAGCTAGCGTCTAGATAATGTTTAACTGTCAGCGATTCTTTAGCAATAGAAATGAAGGAGTGGCTCCTTTACCGCACAACCTCCAAAGCTCCAAAGTTGGATGTTCAGTAGGTGCGATGCATGACGCCTTTCCTTCAGTCCTGTCAGCACCGCACATAAAACCCGATGAGCCGACGGTTATAAAACTGAGATTAATTATAAACATCATAAACTAAAGTTCATTTCCTCTGCAGACCTCCAGCTGCCTGTAGTAAAGACCCCTGGTTTCCCCCGCACTAATAAACCGCTCTAAAAATCCCTTTTACCAACTCGAATAATAGATCTAAGGTTGAGGGTTGGTGCGTCTTTACAATTTGTTTTTCTTTTCTATAAAGCTCAGTTTTGCTCAATTCCACAGGAGGTTTGGTGGAGAGGAACCAGATGCAAAGCAGGAATCTAAAACTAGCAGCCTGGTTCGATGCAGCCAACAAAGCCAAATTTTACCAGCAAATGTTCAATTTATCGTGACTTTTGCTGCTAAACTCCACAAGTGCACGCTACGTTTTCCTCGGCGGTGTCTCCTCCACACCGAGAGAGGGTGCCCGTGACGGGAATTTCAGCCCTTACTGCAAAGGGCGGCGAGGGCGAGTGGACGGATCTCAAGAACCGGTGGCCACAGAGGGGGTGAGAAGAACCAAAATAAACTAATAAATAAGGTCGAAACAAGGGGGCTGTGAGCACAGATAAGGGTACAACGCGACAGCCATCGGTGATTTATCGTCCAGTTGACATTAGTGTCTTTGGTGGCGCTGTAATAGCCTCTCGTAAAAGACGTGGGGGGACTGATTGCGTGAAGGCGCTGATAGAGGCGGGGTGTGTAACGGAGAGGCTGCTGGATAAAACTGGAGCTGGAGTCATGAGCACTACACACCGTTCCGGCTCGCTGTCAGCCCAACCGAGTCCCAGCAGACGAGACTGGGAACAGGACGGCCTGGCCGCGCGACGATTTTCCTCCCCGCGAGGTATCAGCCTGCTGACGCTGCCTCCTCTTCCCCGCCGACCCTCTTCGGTCTGCGGCCACCTGCTGTTGACCTACCAAGAGCAGGAGGAGCAACTCCATCGGCAGAGCCGGACATCCTTGTCCATGTGTTCCGAGGCCTCCCTAGCACCCCCTGCACCTCCTCCTGTGGGGGCTGCCCCGCCCTGCTGCCGGCCCGTTGGGGTCATGCACCTCCTGCGACTGGGTCTTCTGACTTTTAGTTGCCTCTTCTGGGCAGCCGGTTTGGCCCTCTTCACCCTGGGAGTGTGGGCGCAGATCTCCCTGGCGGACTACATGACGCTGTCTGCCAATCGATACCCCAATGCCCCGTTCATCCTCCTGACCACGGGGGCGGCGGTCACTGCCTGGGGCTTCCTCGGCTGCCTGGGAGTAGCTGCACACTTACCACGCCTGCTCAGGGCTTATGGATTCTTCCAACTCGCCACGCTCATTGCTGGTTTGGCAGCTGGACTTTCTGGCCTCTTCTACCGTGAAGATATTGCTGGGGGGTTTCGCAGCGGGTTGCAGCGAGCGGTGGCCGGCTACACCGAAGACGAGGGTCGTGCGGATGCGTTAGACAGCCTGCAGAGGGCCCTGGACTGCTGCGGGGCTGAGGGTTGGCGAGATTGGCTGAACTCTGACTGGGCTATGCAGCACATGACCTTCCAGACCTCAGAGAATGGATCCTCGGTGTCGCTCCCGGACAGCTGCTGCGTGAAGCGCAAAGGCTGCAAGAATCGTCCGCTTTTATCCGATGACAACGAAGGCGTCACGGCTGCAGGAATCCACCCGCACGGATGCTTCCGCAAAGTCTTCAGCTTGGTCAACGACAATGTCTTCCACATCGCGGCGGCCGTGCTGGGACTGGCCTTTACTCAAATCGGAGGCATTGCCTTAGCTTGTCTGCTGGCCAAAAAACTGGCTCCAAGGCAACATCGCCGTGTGGCGGTTCATTAATGGTCATTCAGATAACGGAGGACTTGGCAATCTCTGTCTAATTACATCAAGAGTTTGGTCCAAATTTTGTTCATATCGCAAAAATTAGACTTTCCAAGGATCAGACGAGCAATGGAAACTCAGAAAAACCCGTTTTTAAAATGGATACTGTAGTTGTACCTGCTGCATGCATGTGAAGGTCAGGAAATACCACAACTGGACTTCCTGTTTAGAATTTTAGGCCATTTTAAGAACTTAACATTTGGTGCTAATCACTAATATTCAATCAAAAGGGGAGAACTGATAGTGAGGACACACTGGACAAGTAGAATCGCATTATTCTCAGATTCACAGCACAGAATTTCCAGAGCTTTGTTGCTAAAAATGCTCATTTTAAAACAATTAACTAGGGTCAGTTTAGGGAAGCGGCAGAATCTCAGCACTAGATGTTCCCCAGCTGGTTTGTGACTTCAGATCTTTTATTCTGCCTTTGCTCGACACATGTTCGTATACTCCATTCAATTTTCCCATCACAAAGCCTTTGCTGTTAAAAAAGGAAAATAATCTGTTGCTCATCTTCTTTCCTTTGTTTAGGTTTTCTGTGGTTCCATGACCGCTCAAATATTTTCCGCCAGATGTCCCTTTGTTAATCTTTTCATTCAAAAAAGAAAACAACAAAATTCTCTCTTTATACTTTGGGAATTTAATTCATGAATATATAATGACTTCCAATAGACCTTGAGCATAAAAAGTGACATTTTAGTCTTTCTCTTCCTCTCAAGCTCAGTTTGAGGAAATAAAATACTCTTATTTTGTTTAATTTCAAGCTCCAGATACCACTCTCTAAATAGCAGGCTTATAAGCATAGCATAGCATCTCAACTCATCAAATAATAGAGATTACGCCTCCAAAAAATGTTACTAGATAGTTAATGTCCTAACCCTAACGTAGCGTAAATGTAAGCCTGGAATATCTAGTTTTAGCAAGGCTAGCTCGTAAGTTAGCCGACCATTCAGTAGTTGAGTTTAGTGCCTGTTTTTTGAATGTACACATTTAATTACATTTCAGGGTAGAAATTAAAAGATGTTGTGCTGTAGCTAATATACTAGCTCACTCGTAGTCTGTAATTGTGACATTGTTTGGCTGCTGGCTTTTAGGACGTATTCAATCCATTAGCACAGGCTTTTCCATGAGTCTCGTGGTTAAACTGTGTGGACTATCTCTTTCTTCTTGTGAGCCTTTTTTCACCAACAAGCATGCATGGAACTGTAAAATAAATCTGTCCACAATAAACGGGGAAGCTTTTGGAAGCGTCCTAGGGTGCTAAATTCTCATCAGCGAGGCGATGAGCTGTCTGTGGACCTGGTTAATGACTGACCCAGTGACCTTCATGCCACCTGAGCCCGTATGACCTCGACGCTCAGATCTAGAGGCTGATTGTGATGAAACGCCTCCGGTTAGTAATGCAGGAAAATCAGGAAAAGGAGATGGGGAAGCTGAAGGCTATTTGGGCCACCATTTCCATTATCCAATTATTGTATTGATTAGCCTACATCATGCTCCAATAAGGTTCGTGTCTAATCACGCTGTCCTTGTTCATCCCTTTTGCCAGAGGTCGTGAAATCCTCATCAGCTGCTTCATCACACAAAACGGACATCCCCAAATATGTGCTTTAAGTCCGAGAATGGGTGAAGAATAAACAAGGTTTCAACATCATTGAATTGGTGCCCAATGAAAATTTGATGATGACGTTGAATTCATGAAAATTGCAGCCCAAGTTTGCGGAAATTAATAACAATTTTTAAAAAATGAAAGGATTCGTCTTAAATAGTTTTTTTTCCCTGCAAGAACATATTTGGAGTTTTCCTGCCTTTATTCCCTTCTGAAGCTGATGGGTGTGTCGAGAAACTCTTCCTCCTGGATGTGATAACTCCCCATATTTGTTTTTTCCGCGAACGCCGCCCGAGAAATACCCAAAATCCGCCCCAACAACCAGCCTGTGAGATTCCCTAAATCTCGTCTGAGCTGTTTATTTGAAACATGAAATAAAAGTGTGAGTATTTTAGGCTGCTCTCTACTCTCCGCCTCTTTAAACGTGTCCTACATCTGGCTCCTTTTGCCTGCACTCTGCCCCACATTCGATCGGCGGAGTCCCACCGCTGCGTAAAAGCCGCCGCGCAAACGCGCTCGGAAATGTAGCCATTGCGCACGGCGAAGTCGCGAAAATGGACCTAAAATCCGAACTCCTCAAGTCTATATGGTACGCTTTCACGTCACTGGACGTCGAGAAGTGTGGGAAAGTGTCCAAATCGCAGTTGAAGGTAAGACGCTGTGGGATATATAAGATCAGGAAATAGACTCGGTTAACGGCGTTAAAATACATTTTTATCACTTCAGATGTGCTGAACACAGCGAAATCGTGTGTCTCAGGCGTCTAATCTAAAAAGCAAATTGACACACAAACACTGTTACGCAAGCTTAGACAAGTCCAGAATACTAAGGGGGGAATCCTGAAAAGGGATTTAAAAAAACAAAAACAAAACATATATATAATATTGGAGGTCAGCGAGATTCCAGTTTCAAAGTTCAGTCCGTGACACAGAAACAGGGAACCATGAAAAAAAAAATTATGTCAGCTATACTTTTATGGCTTTCCATGATGAGTTGTTTTTTTTGGTCCTACTGTGCCCACCCCCCGGGCCCTCAGAGGACAGAAGAATCCAGGGAAGTAGCAGAAAGCTGTCCGGACACGCTCGGCTTTGTGTGGGTTTGCATGCTCGTGTGAAGAAATACGGATTGCACTAATAACCCCCCCCCCCCCTCAAGCTGTCTGCTAAGCTCCTTGTACCTGCGCTGTCTGTTGTGCAGGTGCTCTCCTACAACCTTTACACGGTGCTGAACATTCCACATGACCCCGTGGCTCTGGAGGAGCACTTCCAGGATGATGACGAGGGGCCAGTGTCCAACCACGGCTACATGCCGTACCTCAACAAATACATACTGGACAAGGTAGAAAATAAACAAAAAGTCCCAATTTGTGTAAAGAATCTGGGGAAATAGCGCTTGAATGACATGTAATACATTGTATTGACGACAGGGGGCGTCTATTCTAAAATAATTAATTTTTGTAATGAATAAATTGTTTCTCTTGGCTGGAGGTTTTTGTAAGTAGTTTCTGAGTTCCTCTTCACTAACAGGTCAAGGAGGGCATGTTTGACAAAGAGAAGTTTGACGACCTGTGCTGGATGATGACGAGCAAGAAGAACTTTAACATGGCGGCGCAGCGGCTGTCAGAAAGAGACTGTTTCAAGCTTTTCTGCCTGTTTAACCTCCTCTCTGAGGACCGCTACCCACTGGTGATGATACCTGAGGAGGTAAACCTTATAGAACCTTTTTGATTGACACCTGATGGTCCCAGTTTTGGTCTAGGAAATAAAAAATAATAAATTTAAATAAATACATACATACATACATACATACATACATACATACATACATACATACATACATACATTAATTAAAATATGCAGAGCCCTAAAGAGTTCCAACATAAACCAACCAAGTAAAACAATGACCTTTTTGTCCACTATAAAAAAAGCAAGTGCAAGTATTTTAATGACTTTCTTCCTTCCTGCACTTCATTGGTGACAGTTTACATTTCCTGTCAGCAGAGACAAAAATAAACTGCTGTTTGTTATAAAATACAGAGGATTTACAAAGGTATACGTTAAACAACTACATTATCTGCAATAGGTCACAGATTTGGGGTTTATCTTTTTAAATAAAGCTAACAACAATAGCAATTTTAGCAACAGCCATAGGGGAGTTATAGTATAACAGTTATAGTATAACTAGTTAGAGTTCCAGTGGCCGTTACTTACTAACAACGGTTTTTTTGTGATGCCGATAGCAGTGGCAACATTTTAAGTAACCATGGTAACAGCAGTAATAGCTTGTTACAGTTACCGTAATAGTTTCAGTTGCTGGAGTAGTGGTGTTGTAATTATACTAGTTGTAACAGTATTGCACAGCAACACTAAATGTTAAAACTTATTTTATTAGTAACAGTAGAGGTTTTATACTTTTAGCAATGGATTTTTTAGCAGCCCTTTTTGTAACACTGTAAATAGTTTAGAAGCAGGAAAAATAGTGCATTAACGCTAATCAGTAACCATGGCAACAGCAGTAATAAGGAGCTGTTGCTGATAGACACATAGAAACTATAGGGATTTTAGTGGTGATGCTACCCCTGTCAGTAATTGTTGCCACGGGAACAGCCACATAGAGTTTCAGTTGGAGTTTTGTCATAATTACAAGTTCTGATCTCTATAACTATGACTGCCAGTAATAATAAATTGTTTATAGGCAAATGTGGAAGCTACAACTCCACTAAAGGTGCGCCATACATGCAGCTGAAAAAAGCTGAATTAAATGTAAAGAAAACCTAATTTTAAAAAAAATCCTTCAGGTGGAATATCTCCTTAAGAAGATCTGCACAGCCATGAACCAGGAGTGGGATGGGAAGCCTCTGGATGCCCTGATATGCCTGGATCCCACAGGCCAGGACGAGGGCTTGTCCATCTGGAGTTTCCTGGAGCACATGAGCGAGGGTCATCTGCTGAGGGTCACCAACGCTGAAGCCTTCAGTCTGGCCTTAGACGAGGTCTTCCTGGAGATGTATCACAACGTCCTCAAGAGGGTGAGCTCCCGTCTTCATATCACCCGTCTCTCCCTCAATGTTCCGCCACTTTAAGACCCCTCTTGTCTGCAGGGTTACATGTGGAAAAAGGGGCACGTGCGCCGCAACTGGACTGAGCGCTGGTTCGTGTTGAAGCCCTCGTCCATTGAGTACTATGTCTGTGAGGACCTGAAGGACAAAAGAGGGCAAGTCAAGTTGGACAAGAACTGTGTCGTGGAGGTGGGCGAGGAAATGGAACGCACCACATCTGAACATGTGGCCACAATACTTGACTGAATTAGGATGGATCGATTTGCCCACCTCCTCTTTCTCTTTCAGCCCGTTTCGGATCGGGATGGAAAACGCTGCATGTTCTGTGTCAAAACCCACAACAAAACCTTCGAGATGAGCGCGTCGGACCAGAGACAGAAAGTGGAGTGGATTCAAGGTAGCTTGGCTCATAAGTCTAATACTGCCCTTGTATGCTAAGTATGATGATAACGTGAGTAGCAGAGTATTGTAGCATCACTTTGTTTCTACGCTACAGCTGTTCAGACAGCCCTCCGTCTCCAGACCGAGGGCAAGTCGTCTCTGCACCACGAGCTAAAACTGAAACGGCGAAGGCAGCGTGAACACAGCCGGAGTGCCCGCAGCAGCTGCAGCAGCCAGAGCAGCCAGTCGGACGACTCCAACTACCAAGAGACAGAAAAGGGGAAAGAAAGACAGGATTTAGAAATAGAGAGCATCATACAGGTAAGAAAATTAGTGAGGAGTCGACTGGTTCTAATGCAAAGGCAGGTTTGTCTTTGATTTTCCTGTGTTAAATCGCAGCATGCACGAGAGTTGGAAATCAGACGAAGGGAGCAAGAGGAAAAAGAAAGGCGGAAACAGAGGGAGGTGCAGCTGGACCTGGAGAGACAGCTGAAGGAGGCGGAGATGGTAGATGGCTTTTACTGACATCTGAAATGGGCTTTAAAGCCCATCACTCAGATTCTGTGGCATTATAAAACTTTACAATCAGAGATTTTAGGGAACCGGTGTTAGTATTCCAGGAACAGGTGCTTCGGGGATCTTTTGAGTGTGTGTGTGTGTGTGTGTGTCCAGTTGAGAGACAGCATGAAGGCAGAGATGCAAGAAAGGGCAAAGGAAGCCGAGCAGCAGAAGAAGAGGATCGCTGAACTGGAGCTCACTCAGCAGAAACTGGAGGCGGCTCTCAACATGGAGATCCAGGCTCGGCTGGAGGAGGAGCGGGCCAGACAGGAGCTGCAGAGGTAGCAAACAAACTCCCATCACATCCACCTTTTGCCTCTCATCTGTAGAGCGCCAATACTGAAAAAATAATTGTAAATACGCCCCTTTTCTGTGTTTGTTCTTCTAGAATCATTATGTTATGTCAGGGAAATAGTGTGTCTCCTTGTGAAAAAAACATGTACCATTCATTATTATGCTCAGTTTTTGGCTCTTCTACATGATTGTAGCTTCACATGTATGTATTTCGCAATAAATTAGTGCAGTTTTTCATCACTGATGCAACACGACCATGTGCCACTCCAGGTTGCTGCAGGCAGAAGAAGAAAAGAAGAAGCTATTCAAGCTCCTCCAGGAGCAGCAGGCCCTGCAGAGTCTCAGCCCAGTGCAGCCGGAAGCGTGTAGCGGCATAAACGATAGCACCCCTTCAGCTCTTTACTCGGCCTCTCAGGAGCTCCAGCACCTGCAGGCCTCTCGCCAGAGGAGCCACCAGCATCTGGAGGTATAAGAAAGCAACAAAGTATTCGGTTTGGCTCACAAAAAATGCTCACAAGACAATTACTTCTTTATTCCAGGAAGTTCAAGAAAAGTTGAGGAATGCCAGTCAGTACGTACGACACTGGAATGTCCAGCTGAACCGCCTGATGACGCCCATCAACCCTGGAGGTGCAGTAAATCAACCTCTGTGTGGTTACACATTCCTGTCCTATTGCTTTTAATTAGAGGTTTTAATGTTCTTATTTTCCCATTATTCCATACATTAAATTATTCTCCAGAACACCGGACATCATTAGAACACATGTGTCCCAAAAAGGAGGCACTGGCCAGTAATGAGTTCATTGCCAAATGCAAGTTAAACCAGGAGCAGGACACCCCGATAGCAGAAGATCACGACTTGAGGGATCTGAAGGAACAGATGGAGGCCGCAAACCTGTCGGATGGATCAGACGATTCTGAAGAAACGCCCAATGGACAAATGTGATGGCTTTTGTTTTGAAACGATGGGAGATGGAAGTAGAGGTAGCATCAACAACACGAAGAAAAAAAAAAAAAGGTTCATTCCAGAAGCAGGCTGGTGCCAGATAACACTTGACAATGATCAGTTCAAACTGACATTTTTGTAAGATAAACATTAACAGTGACTAATAAAGTTTAATTTTATGATACAGCTTTGTTTTCCAGATCAGTTATTTTCTTCGCAAATACATTAATTTTTCTTTTGAGTTCTTTCTTACGCTGACCGGAGGGGGGCGCTGCCGCACAACCGCTATGAAGCATGACCCGGAAGAAAAATAATACCGTCAGGTCACGTTAAACAACATGGCGGCTTCCCGCAGAGTGTCATGCGGGAATTAGACTGACGATATCGCATTTTCGGAACTTGTGTAAAGTATTTTTCCCATTTGTGTTATGGGTCTGTCTTAATTGTGAAGACAAGGGTAGGTGAGGAAGACGTCATGTTGCCTTCGGTGGTGAAGGGAGCCTCCAGGGGGAAGGTCAGGTCGCTGGGCTCTCTCAGCCTGAGACTGTGCACCGACCAGCACGGTTCCCCTCCGCCGGACGAAGCGGCAGCTCTCTTGGAGGTAAAAAAGCGGAGACCCTCCATTGACCCCAGTACCTGCTCCGTGCTCCTTTTCCCCGGCCAGGGCAGTCAGTTCGTGGGCATGGGAAGGGGGCTTTTGAAGTACCCCAACGTTAAAGACATGTTTACGGCGGCCAAGAAGATCCTTGGCTACGACCTGCTGTCTCTGTGCTTGGAGGGACCCGAGGAGGAGCTGATGAAGACGGTTCACTGTCAGCCAGCTGTGTTTGTCACCTCCCTGGCTGCGGTGGAGAGGCTGAACCAGGAAAACCCAAAGGTCCATTTACACACAGTTTGCCATTTAATCAATAATGAATGTCTGTGAAATACATGACAGGAGAATGAGCTCGTAGATCTCTTATCTGATTAAAAAAGGAATTAAATGTAATCCAAATTCTTGGTATCCTTGAGGATACTAAGAATTACACTTTCACCCGTTACTAAATGTGTAATATGTACTGCTTATTGCGTTTAGGTGCGCATGAACGATGAACATTCGAATAATTGTCCCCATTACTTTTAACTGCAATCGTCTACAGGCCATTGAGTCGTGTGTTGCCGCTGCAGGTTTCAGCGTTGGAGAATTTGCCGCCCTTGTTTTTTCAGGCTCCATGAATTTCGCAGAAGGTAAAGACAAAAGAAGTGAAGAGCTGATTTAGCTCGCTTTCAGCCGCTACTGATTGATGGTATTGCTGGTTCTCCAGCTCTGTATGCAGTGAAGGTCCGCGCAGAGGCCATGCAGAAAGCCTCCGACATGGTTCCTAGTGGGATGCTGTCGGTCATTGGTAGACCCCAGGCACAGTATAAATACGCCTGCTTGCAGGCCAGAGAGTACTGCAAGAGTGTGGGCATCGAGGAGCCGGTGTGTTCAGTGGCTAACTATCTGTTTCCTGACGGCAGAGTTATAGCTGGTCATCAAAAGGTAATTGGGCCTGAATAAACATCCTCCATAAACTAGAGGGGACTTCTAAGGGGATATTTCTTTCTTCAGGCTCTGGACTTCCTTCAGCAGAACTCCAAAAGATTCTATTTCATGAGGGCCAAACCTCTGGCCGTCAGCGGTGCTTTCCATTCTGAGCTGATGCAGTCGGCTACCGAACCCCTCAGAGATGTCCTCAGGCAGGTGGAGGTAGGCCAGACACAGATGTTAATGCAATGACGCGTTAAAACGCAATAGTGATGAAAATGTTTCACCCAGATAGCCACGCCGATGTCCTCGCTGGCCTGTTTTTCATACAATTTAAAACCAGAAGGGGTTTTTGAAGGGAAAGAAATGGCGTAACTGTTCGATGTCCTCCTCAGGTCCGCCGCCCGGAGATCAATGTGTACTCCAACGTGGATGGGAAGCGCTACATGAACGAGAGCCACGTGCGCAGGCAGCTGGTGAAGCAGCTGGTGTCGCCCGTGAAATGGGAGCAAACTCTGCACGAGATTTACGAGAGGATGCAGGGCAAGAAGTTCCCGTACACCTATGAGGTGGGACCAGGGAGACAGCTCGGCGCCACGCTTCAGAAGTGCAACAGGAAGGCTTTCACAAATTACACCCATGTGGACGCCACTATTAGCGACGACTGACAATGGACGTTAATACCCCCTTTAGGACCTTCTGAACTTTGAGAAATATGTCATTTTGTTATAAATTACTTTTGATGGAATGAGACCACATATGGTGTATTTATTAGCATTGCATGAAAACCACAGAAACACAAAATCCGATATTTTATGTTGATGGTTCTGCTTTCTGGGATTCAGATGCTAGTCAGGCACTTGCTGGTTTTGTGACTGTAGAGACTCATCGCATACGGTTTTGGTGAAATCCTCCTTCGTGTCCTGCTGGTTTGGATTATCAGGTCTGTGTTAGAAACATCACAACCACGAGCTTCTGCTCAGTCTCAGCATGTGCTGTTTATGTCATAACCCAATGATAAAAATCAAAAGATCCTGGGTCCAGATACTGCACTAAGTACTAAGAACTATCATCGGGCTTGGATCCTTGGAAGAGCAAGGGTCACTGAAGGTCATGCCTTCTCCAACGTAAACGTAGTAATTAATGCTAATCTTTTTTTCTTTTCTTAACCCCTGAATGAGTCGCCAGTTTATTGCAGGGCCCTGAAGGTGTCCTGGCACCTTTTTCTGCTTCCAGAACACTTTCCATGAATTGTCTGTGGCAGAGGTTGAACTGAGAACCCTCTGCTGTTCAACCCTTTTCCCTGGATTAACCTTTATATAGAGTAGAAGAGCTGAAACAGTTTAGTTACAAGGAATTAATTCCAGAGAAGCTTCAGCCCAAATGAAGAGTCTATTCATTGCAAAAAGCAGAAGAGCATTGAGGGAAACTAAATTTGACAATAATGGAGCTAATACAGATGACGAGAGGAACTGCAATGTCCTTGACATCACTGGCAACATATATCAGAAATATGTTAAAAAAAAGATAAAGGAGCAGGTTCAGGGGTGGATGATGAAGACTGTGGCTCTTTTTCCAGCAACACGTCCTTGACAGTGGGGCTGCCAAAACACAGGGGCCCTCCCAGGGTTTGTATTTAGCCTGCGGAAACCTCTATCAAAGTGCAATAAATAACAAAAGAAACATTAAAAAAACAATTAAATATAAACTTTTTAGGATCTTTACAACGCAGTTTCTACCGTGGAGATGTATTTAAATCATTAAAGGTAAATATTAAATCTAATTCTGCTAAATGTTGACGCTAAAGCTAAATGTTAAATTTAAATGTTAATTCTAAGTGGAAAATCTCAATCTGAAACTAAATATTTAGCTAATATGCAAATAAACAAACACTAAAATCCAAATAGTTACCAAAACAAAAGCTGAGGCACTTGCACTGTGTTAACAGAATCAAATAATGAATTAAAACAAAATATCATTTAGATTTAGATTGAGAGTAAGCATTACTCACTACACACAGTCCACTAATCATGTGGACGCCGAATAAACAATTCATAACACGTAAAAGAAGCGTGAGGCTGCTGGAATGGATCGGATATATGGTGGCGACCATGTTGGCCATCCTGACTGCAGTTGGTTGCCTCTCAAACTTTGTGTAATAACATGTATTTTTGCTATAAATGACTTTTTTTAAAATAAGACACAACATGTTGTGACTTTTATTAGCAAATCCAGCTCCCTTCATTTTATACGAAGCAGTTTACACATAATTTGTAAAAATAAAAATGGCCTCTCAAACCAACAAGAAAGCATTATAAAGACTGCATGCCAGCAACAGTCTACGGTAGTTAAGAAAACAGGCTTATATATATATATAAAGAAAAACAATGTCACCAAGACTGTAAAACCAAATTTCGATGTTTGTTTCCTTGGAATATCGTGTGAAAATAGATAGATAGAAAACAGTATAAAAAGAAAGTAAACAGCAGAATCAAATTAGAAATCATCTCATTTCAGCTGGCTGGCAAGACCTGCTTCACTGCTCTGAAGACGTCATGGTCCAGCCGTAGTGCATCAAAATTGTCGCCGCCACCGCCAAAGCCACAGTCGCCAGCGCTCCTCTGGTCCAGCCAGGGCAGGATATTGATTTAACATTGGACACCTGGGAAATTATACTGTCTACATTGGTACCACATAAAGGAATAGAAGTTCTTTCAGTCATGATACGGCATTAGCTTTAGCTTGCTGCTAACACCCAGGCTCTATGACTACATTACTAGGGTGTAACTATTAATTATGTTTTAGATAAAAACAATTGTGGGCGGGGCATAGTGAGAGTTAAATAAGGAT
Organism: Takifugu flavidus; assembly: GCF_003711565.1. Lineage (NCBI taxonomy): Eukaryota > Metazoa > Chordata > Actinopteri > Tetraodontiformes > Tetraodontidae > Takifugu > Takifugu flavidus. The sequence goes on along the minus strand of NC_079541.1, from coordinate 5,699,193 downwards.
ACAGATTACCCAAGCTCCCCAGGTGTGTGTCCTCAGCATCCCCTTCCCCAGTGAGGTGCCCAACATCCAGGCCTTTACTGCTGCAGCCAGACCCTGATATCCCCACACATGAGTCTGAAGATGCCTGGAAAACAATCAAGACTCAGTCACAATAGCCAGCGGCCCAATATTTGGATTCCTCTGTTCTGTTTTCCATACCAGTAAATGGTCCTGGTCAGAGCATAGGCTGGACCCAACACATGCAGACCAGTCGGCAGCCAGTTTGGCCTTCTGCCGGCCCACTCCTTGTCCAGCTGGTCCCCAATGACAGCGAGCTGGCGGCCAAATATTTGCGCAGCCCCGTCATTGATCCTGAGACTGGAACATACGTGAAATTAGTAATAGACAGGCGGATCAGAGATGAACACAGACCTGTTGGATGATTCTACCAATCAGAGCTCTTTGTTAGCTAATAGCTCATGCTACTGGAACTACAATTGTTATGGTGAAATGTTATGTTCCTACTGAAATTGTGACAGTTACCATTAAAATTAAGTCCATTACTACTAAAAGCACCGTCATTTCTGTAACTACTCAATGCTAACGTTGCTACTGGTCTGGCTCCTCCTGCTACTCCTTTAGGGTTTAGATTGTCTTTTGGCCTCAGAAACAAATTTAGTATCATTTTAAAAGTTTGTTGAAATCAGTCACCAATCAGTTCAAAGAGCTCTCTCTTGGCTTTTGGGGATAAAACCAATTTTTTTTTAACCCTTTTTCATTATGTTTTACACTTCTAATGATTTTGTTTGCATTTTGTGACATTGTCCTTGGGTCCAGCGGTGTCTGTAGGTGCATCAGGCGTGGCCCTTTTGATTTTGGCTGTTTGATTATCACAGACAGACGTGCAGGAGGACACGTACTGTACCTGAGGTTGGTGTCAAACTGAGTGCCAGAGTTCAGTCCCCCAGGTCCAGCCTGGAGGGAAACGGCGCGACTCGGCTGTCTCGTTTGTTCCACCATCTTCTATCCTGCGAAACAAGCCAAAGTCTAAACAAATAAAGAAAATTTCATGCTGCTGCGTGTGTTTAGAAAATCGTCGGCATGCCGCGGCGTCCCAGACAATGGCTGCACAGTTTGGCGCCGGGTGATAAGCTGCTACATGGCCAACGTCTGTAAATATGCTGTGTACACACTAGATCATGTGACCAGGATAGTTAGTGGCTGTTACCGGGGAGAAAGCCCAGGCCAATGAGACAGGTTTAAAAGGGTGACATCATCTATTAGGAACAGTACAAATTGACTCCTGTTTGCTGCTTCAGGAGCGCGTTTGATTCGCTCGCCTGTGTTTTGAGTTCATCAGATCCACCTTTATGACTTGTTATTGTCTGTTTTGCACAAACAGGTTTGTTCCCTCCTCCCCGCACCTGTCCTCAGACCAGTCGCCAGTGTTCATGTTCCTAAATGCAAATGCTTGATTTCCATAAGTCAAATCAGCCAAACTGCCCCTTACAACTTCACCAAGTAGAATTTAAACAATATTAACTCCAAAGATTAGTATTATAAACACATGGTTGTCTTAATTTCTATTGAAACGCATTGTAAAGCGTTAAAATGTTAGACATTCTGTGATCAATTATATAGATCCATCCTGATCAGTGAGTCAGTGAGCGAAGCTGGACAAAATATTTATGTCCTGAGCTCCACATAATACCTAACATTAGTCATGACCTACAGTTCTTTGCCATATTGCCACAACAAAGAGATGAAGTCATCCTGGCTCAAAGCAAAGGTCGTTTTGAAGATCATTGTAGATATTAGATTACACAAAACCAACAGGGATTCAAAGTTTATCCAAAATAAATTCGAGTCAAACAATATGATATGATATGATTGATATGATATGTTCAGGCTAAACTGGGGAAAAAAACCCCAAAATACTAGAGTTAAAAAAATGTGGTGCACAATGAAAAAGAAAGTAAAGACGAGAACTTACTTTTTGTGCAGATTAAAATGGACGCCGCCCTGTAATAGATATTCAAACATGGTTAATGCAATATTTTATTCGAAACGGGGATTAAATATATAAAAAGTTCCTTTCCCCCTGTACTTACAGCAGCGTCCTTTAATCTTGGTGCTCTCAGGTAACTGCCGGGAGTGCAGACGGCCCCGCCTTTTACCTGCCGATGCCGAGCAGGCCATCTGAGCGCGACAAATACACAGCAAACCCTTTTCTGAGGACGAGCATTGGATTTATTACTTGTGGTGATGCCAACGGTATTTGGATATTTTAAAAGATCGACCTAAAGGGTTTTATGCATCATTTTTTGTGCATCATGCCTCATTTTTACCCGCACAATGATGATATTCATATGTATGTAATCATAATTATGCTCTATTATTTGATTACACGTGTAACAGTGCTTGAAACATTGATGATCTTATAAGGATTTGAAAATTATTCGAATTATTAGTCACTTTGGCAGAATGTAAAGCACAACACTGACCCCTGCTGGTGAGACAGTGATATAGCTCATGTATTCCCGACGCCGCGTCCTCCGTTGCTAGGTTATTCTCGTTGTCAAAGCTCACGCAAAGCTTCTGCTAACATTCCCACATGGCTGTTGTTTTAAACTGGTTACCAGCTCGTTTAACGGCGTTTCATAGACACGTTTAACCACCCTTTTTTCTTGTGGGACTTTTATTGTGAAGAGGAATTTACCTCGGGCGTTTCGTCACAACTACACGGATCAATAAATGTAGCGCTAGCCTGTTAGCGACAAAACTGCTAATGTGGATGCAGTTTTTATTTTCGTCCGGGGGGCTGTCGGTGATGCTGGTGGGCTGTCATGACGCCGATTGTGGCGGTGAGAGGAAATAAGGAGTGTTTGGAGTCGCTGCATCGCTGACTGGGTGATGCCCGCCCAGCCTCTGCAGCAGTCCAGGGAGGATCCAGCAGCCTGCTAACGCGGCTAGCTGACACTGATGACTGGCTCTTTCCTGACATTTACCTGCAGGTATGTTCCTGGTAGCTGCACACCTCTTCTCATCCGCGGTGCATTTATTGCAGTAAACCCCAGTTTGCTTGGTTACACCCCCTCAACCCCCCCCCCGGCCTTTGCCTTCGTTAACCCGATACCGTGTGCTCCACCCTGGTAGGAGGCACCATGGCCGGTAAAGTAAAGTGGGTGACAGACATCGAAAAATCGGTGCTCATCAACAACTTCGAGAAGAGAGAATGGGTTCAAGTCACAGAAAACGAGGACTGGAATTTCTACTGGTGGGTGGTGCTTTTGTTTCCCAGCACATGCCAAGCAGTTGTACTTTCCATAATAATTAAATGGTTATTTGTGTGCTTCATTTTATGGTGAATATATGGAGAATAAGCCATGCACTTTACATCTTGATGTAATAATGTAGATAACTGAGCTCCTCTTGTTGATCAGAAATCACTCCAGGTTGCTATGATATTAGGTGCCTGTGTTCAGTGTTGTCTTGTACCTCCGTGCAGGATGAGCATCCAGACCATCAGAAACGTCTTCAGTGTAGACACCGGTTACCGGTTGTCAGATGACCAGCTGGTTAACCACTTCCCCAACCACTATGAGCTGACCAGGAAAGACCTGATGATCAAGAATATCAAACGCTACCGCAAGGAGCTGGAGAAGGAAGGCAGCCCGCTGGCAGAAAAAGACGAAAACGGCAAATACATTTATTTAGGTTTGTGCTCGGCGGCAGCTGCGGCGGGTTTAGAAATCAGGGCCGCTGCCTGTAACTGCGGCCTCTTTGCGTCATGCAGATTTTGTTCCTGTGACGTTCATGCTCCCTGCTGATTATAACCTCTTTGTGGAGGAGTTCCGCAAGAACCCGTCCAGCACCTGGATCATGAAGCCCTGCGGCAAGGCACAGGGCAAAGGCATCTTCCTCATCAACAAGCTGTCCCAGATCAAAAAGTGGTCCAGAGACAGCCGCACCTCCACGTGAGTCAGCTCCATCCAAGTAAAACCCATCAGCTAAAAGTCAGATGTTTGATGTCTCCATATACATTTATAACATTGTTGTAACATCTGGAATCTCAGGTTTGTAGCAGCTTCTAGTGGCAAGGAGGCCTACGTCATCTCCCTGTACATCGACAACCCCCTCCTGATAGGAGGAAAGAAATTTGACCTGCGTCTCTACGTCCTGGTGACCACATACCGGCCTCTGAAATGCTACATGTATGTTGGCCGTATCACAGCATCAGGCGTACATCCTGAACACACGCATCGCCAATCCTCACTCTTTGGTTTGACTCCCAGGTACAAACTTGGCTTCTGCAGGTTCTGCACGGTGAAGTACACACCCAGCACCAGTGAGCTGGACAACATGTTTGTTCACCTCACTAATGTGGCCATCCAAAAACATGGGGTGAGTCTCAGCTTAAGCCCATCTTGACTGCCCTCTAGTGGCTGTTGCGGTATTGTTACAACAAAGCTAAAAAGGTATCTATTAATGGTATCTATTAATTATTTCATGTTTTTATCCGTAGTATTTATCTATAAAGCAGATTTACACACCTTATTTGTATCGCAGGACGACTACAACCACGTCCACGGTGGCAAGTGGACGGTCAGTAACCTCCGTCTGTACCTCGAGAGCACAAGAGGAAAGGAGGTGACCAATCGGCTGTTTGACCAGATTCACTGGATCGTGGTGCAGTCACTGAAGGCCGTTGCTGTGAGTCGAGATCAGAGGGAGTGCACGTCCCTTCGATGAGCGCAAAGCTGTATAAGCCCAGCCAGTCGCGTCGCCGATTCAGAAATTTGAAAGCCAATCACCTGCACTTTTCAGTCTTTCAACAACCGATCATCTGCACGATTCAATCTTTCAACAGCCAATCACCTGCGCGATTCAATCTTTCAACAGCCAATCATCTGCGCGATTCAATCTTTCAACAGCCAATCATCTGCGCTTTTCAATCTTTCAACAGCCAATCATCTGCGCTTTTCAATCTTTCAACAGCCAATCATCTGAGCGATTCAATCTTTCAAAGCTGGGGAACAATTATCTGTATAAGATAGGGAAGAAGGGGGAAGAAGAGAAGGTTCGAATCCCACCCGGACCCAAAAATGATAGAATTATTTTTGTAGGAATGGTTTGTAAAACTTTTAATTTATAACAAAGAGAATATGTATGTACAATTGTGAACAAAATGACATTTAAGCATTTATAAAGCTGAAATTGTCAAAGAAACAAATCAAACCCCAATGAAACATTGATACAACTATGAAATAAGATGTAAAACTTGCACACATTAATATGCAGTTCCCTTTTTTCGACTAAGCGATCAGGCTTACTTCCCCTTCGGCTCTCCATATGTCAGCTGTGTGCTCACAGCTGTGCCCTCTGGTTGTATTTTTATTCCTGTGATTTACTCAAGCGTTTCCTCGCTGAGTCACCATATCCCTGCATTAAAAAAGTTCCCATTGCCGTTTCTGCTCTCCTCCCCAGCCTATGATGAACAACGACAAGCACTGTTTCGAGTGCTACGGCTATGACATCATCATCGACGACAAGCTGAAGCCGTGGCTGATCGAGGTGAGCGCTTTAATGTGCTTATGCACACCTGCAAAAATCACATTCGGGGGGTTTATGTGCTACAAATGATCCTCTTATGTATGAAAAAGAAACAGTTTTCTTTGGCCCAAAGACACTCTCTGCATATTTTGCTAAGCCCAAACATACCTTGCATTCTTACACGGTGACTCCTTTTCCATCATCGTTGAACCACTTTAAATGCCCTCCAGGTGGATCTTTGTGTGCGTGAACATGTGCCGCCCTGCTGTGCATGTGTATGGGCGTGTGTGTGTGTGTGTTGCAGTTTTTGCCTGAACAGATACAGAACACTATTCCAGCTGGCTGAAATGAGCTCCTGTCTTTTAAACGTGTCACATTTTGCTGGGCTCGTTTTTGTCACTGGTGAAATCAGTTGCTGGGTTTCCAGGTTAAGGCTGCTCTATTTTTGTTGTCAGACACCAATCTCAGCTATTTCAGTGGGGATAAAGTTGGCCCCGTCCTGGAGAACCGTGCTAAAAACCCACTCAGGAAGTCTTTTCTTTTAGTTATCCTGCAGTTCGTTTTGTTGCCTGTCTGTGCAGGACAAGAGGAAGTGTAGCATCACTCGGTTGCTTTTCCATCTCATCCTTGTCTTCTGTTCCTCTGTGGCAGGTCAACGCCTCCCCCTCTCTGACCTCCAGCACAGCCAACGACCGTATCCTGAAGTACAACCTCATCAACGACACGCTCAACATCGTCACGCCCAACGGAGACATCCCAGACTGCCGCTGGAATCGCAGCCCGCCCCGAGAGGCCCTGGGCAACTATCAAGTCTTGTGAGTGAAGCTGACACGCCACTGTGGTGATAGGTTTCATTGATGATGACTCAACTATGGTTTGAATCAAGCCAAGTGTGTCATGTGTTGCTTGGTTTGTTCAGTGACCTTTGACATACATGTCACCGGAGATGACCTAGTTAATGATCATCCCAGTGGAGCTGAGCAGCCGCCCTTCGATAGCTCAGTTGGTAGAGCGGAGGACTGTAGCGGGTTCATTCAGGCATCCTTAGGTCGCTGGTTCAAATCCGGCTCGAAGGAGTGAGCTTTTTTTCTTTCTACCACAATAGCACAGGAGGATTTTAAATCCCAGTTGTTTTTTTCAGAAAATGTCTCCTCAAACTTGCATTATCCATCAAGTAGATAGATTTGAAGAGTATCATAAGAAATGATTATATAAAAGTTGACAAAGTTCAAGAGTGTAACGTTGGTATATTACTGTGTGCAAAAACATGAAGAAACGGGTCATTTGAATCAAGAAAATGTATCCTTCGAGCCGGATTTGAACCAGCGACCTAAGGATGGCTGGATAAAGCCACTACAGTCCTCCGCTCTACCAACTGAGCTATCGAAGGTCCGCAGTGCAGGTTTCCATGACGACATCCAGTGCTTAAACAAACAGCGGGTTGGGGGAGGGGATCAGGGCTGAGTGCACATGTGCTCAATATCCTGTTTGTCACCAGGTACGACGAAGAGCAGGCACAGAGCGAGAACGCTGAGCGTGAGCTGAGGAACCGCTCAGGTCAGTCCCTGGGGTCAAAGGTCACAAAGGGAGGGGCAGGCGTCAGACCTGGCGCCGCCACCTGGAAGTGAAGTGAAACGTTTGAATTCCTGCCGTTATCACGCCGGAGAGGGTGGAGGAAAAACAACAATCAGGGCCAATTTAGAGGCCGGAGCAGGAGAGACCAATGAGCAACCTGAGTTTGTGTCAGGTGGGCCGAAGGTCAAGAACAGGAACTCCGTCGTCCATCAAAGATCAACATGTAGATCAGGAAATCCTTCTGAAAATTCCGAAAGATCACTGGGAACAGAATCCAACAAGAACTATGCATGAGTGACGCTTCCACACAGGTGCTAAACTGAGGGGACTCTGCGAGACAGAATTTAAGGTTCTTGACGTGCTAAAGCTCCCAACAACTGATTATTGTTTCTTTTGTTAAGTGCTTTATCAGTATTTATGTGGTTATTATTCAGTCCCAAACTGCAGTGCACTTTATTTCTCTGATTTTGCTTGAATATTGCTGAGACAAATTTAATTAAATATTTATATTTTAGGAATGTTTATGCATTTTTTTCCATTTACTGGTTCTATAGGGCTACAGGATTCTGTTTGAAAAGAAGAGAACGCTCCGTTGTGCTCATTAATCAATCCAGGCTAATCAGTAATAACATAACAATCAGTTTATTGACTGCAAATCAGTCGTCCGATAAATTAAAGGGATTAAAGTCTTTTTTTAAAAACCAGCTGTGATTTAATCACGATGATATCAAAGTCTCCTTCATTTACTTAATTGAATTGTCGACCTGGCATCTTTTCAACAGGTTTCAACAGTTCTTTCCTCTAATATTCATTCGTTCAGAAGGTTCAGCTCTCCCTTCACAACCGTGAGATGTGTTTAACAGTGAAATAAGCAACTGGTTTTATTCATTCAGAGCGTGTGTTGTCTACATTAAAACTTTTCTTCTTCTAGCCTTGCAGTTTTTGGAGTCTGTTTTCTTCCTTTCTTGTAAATATTGGGGGAAATAGCTAATTTAATGCAATGACAAAAACATACAGTCTGTATTACATTTTGGGGAATAAAAAAACATATATATATTAAAAATTAAAATATAAAGCACTAAAAAATCAGTTAAAATAAATGTATGCACTTTCATAAGGATGCTTTTATTTCATAAACAAGTACAACCACAGAACAAAAATTGTTGTGCTGTTTGGAATGTGTATCTTTGCTTATTATTATTAGTAGTAGCAGTAGAATGGTGTGGTGGTGGTGATGGTAGTAGTAGTGGTAGTAGTAGTAGTAGTAGTAGTAGTAGAAGTAGTAGTAGTGGTAGTAGTAGTATACGACGGAACTTCTTTCGTCTTATTTTGAAAGTCTTGACCGGATGTTCCTTGGAGCGCTCCGGTGAAGCGACGGCTGCATCAGTCAGGCAGTCAGTCAATAGATGGTGCCGCAGCTGGGCAGAAACAAAAACTACCAATAAGATCTGGAAATCAGAGCCAACAAGAGAATTAACTCTCCGGCCGTGTCCAAATCCTCGGGAGGAATTCACCTATTCCGGGTGAGATGAAACCTGCGCTTTTATATCCACCGTTTTTAACTTTTTCGCGAAGGGGCTGTGGCTAATACGCTAACGCGAGCTACTTAAGGGGCTAACGATAAAGTTACTTCCCGATAAGAGAGGGCTGTAAATGTAATGGAAATTGAAAGTTAAATGGATTTAATTAAGTAGAAGCTCAGTTACGTTTTTGTTCAGGATGCTTTTATGTAAAGCCTAAGAAGTAAGCACTTACGCACTGGCTTTTTGCAAAGGGGTCGCTGGAACTGTTTTAGAGTGTTAAAGAGCCATAGAATTATGCTAAGCTAGCACCACAGAGTCTTCAGCGTTTTCTTAGGGCTTGTATTTTACGAGACGTATGACTACAGCTGTTCAGTTTTCCCTGGGAGAGTCTTAAAGGAATGATAAAGGGCGGGGCGGATTTCGCAAGGGAATATAAAACCTTGGTCCATGCTATATCATCCCGCATGCATGCTGGCTACGTTACCTAATAGTGATTCCCTTTTTTTCTACAAGAAGCCGGAGATCGCCCGGGTACATTCAGGTGACGTCTCATTGCTCCCCCTTCGCCTGTTTGCGCAGTCCTCGGTGCTAAGTTCAGTCGGAATTCCTTTACTGTGCATTCACCTTATCTGTCATTGACTGAACGGTCTGCAGAGTTGGTGGGTGTGTGTGTGTGTGTGACAGCCCACGTCACGCTGCCATGAATCAGTGGAAGTTATCAGTCATCACAGGCCCCCAGTTTTGGCCCCTGTAGACGTGCTTGCATCTGTGTGGTTGGTTGTCAAGGTAAAACTGGAGCGAAAGCTTTCTGCAAATGTTGCCGCTTCCTTTTACTGGTTTCTATGTGTGTCCAGAACCAAAGTTAACCTAAAATGGACTTTCGCCGTATTTATATCGACATGGACTTGTTTTGGGGAAAAATCGAGTGTATATGCTAATTTTCCGAGTGTGAGACTTTCCTGAAAAGCCTGTCTCTTTAAACAATGCATCACATGAGACGATGTGTGCGGAACAGAGGGGCTTCCACAGGAAAAAGTGCTCAGGGGTTACGTCAGGATCCCCCTTCCCTCTCATGTCATTATGAATTTCCCTCCATTATGTCTCCCTTCTATGCTGCTGTCCAGTGGAAAATACCTGAACCCAAGGAACAAATGCCATTGTTTGTCCTCGACTGTGGCGCAAACGGTGATTGTTGAGTCTACAGTGACCCCGATGCTGTTTTTGCTGGAGTTTTGGAGCGCTTGAAGTTCATTTAAAAGCAACGATAATCCACTTTTAGAACGCCGTATTCCTGTGAGATCAGCAGGCCCGTGCAGCTGTTGAGCTCACACGAGGAAGGAGGGCAGAGGGGGATTGACTGATGGGGAGAGAAAATCAAGGTTGCGACCCCCTCCGCTATGGAAAATTCTGACCTTCCAGCTCGCGTTTGCTGCAAGGAAAGACGCAAAGTCGTTTTTCTCTGCCAGCTCCGTTGGGATTTAGCAACGTCCTGCTGCGAAACTGCAATACTGAGCTGCTCTGCCTGCCTGGGAGATATTGCAGGCCTTTTATGCAACAAAGGAAGGAAATGGAAGCACACGAAAAGCATTTGAACCTTGCCAAATAAGCAATCTTTATGCCATTTGGACATCAAGACATAGTAGTTGCATCCTAGACAAATAGCACAGCGGTTATGTAAGCAGTGTCTTCCTTCCGACCCTGGGATTTGCATTTTCAAGTAATGTTTAATAGAGAAAGGGATGAAACTGAAAGGCAGTGTTAAGCGCTTTGTATAGTGAGTCCACGACATTTCTGAAATACCCCAAAATCCACCTGCGTCCTCGGCGTTGACAAGACCCGAGGATTTTTAAAGTGACTCAGGAAACTTCCGTTTGTGTGCGTAGATTCTCAATCATCCAGGTCATTGTATCCAAGGTAGTTTTCTATGTCCAAACTTCCGTTTACTTCTCGATGTCTCCATTTAGACATGTTTAGGCTTGTTTCTTTGGGTTTTCGCACACCACGCACCCTCTCCTTTGGCTTTTTGCTGCTTCGCTTTTATTGTTATGCGTCTGTTACCCGAACACAACTCAGGCCTTCTCATTTCCAGTATCGTAATCTTTCATATGCTTTTAATAACGTGGTCATCTTTTTCTCTGGAACTGCCCTCCTCCACCTCTCCGCTTTGGCCTGCAGCATGTTTCTGGCATCCGTCAGCCGTAAGTGTGTAACTTTACATACGTGGGTATGGCGACATGTGTGTTTGACTGAATTCCATCATGCTCGGTACATCTGCTTATCGGACTGATTGTACTGTTGTGTTTTTATGACACAATCACTCGGCTGGTATTCCAAGGAGCTGAATTCAATCAACCACAGCTCCAAAAACAATCAAGTCTTGCATAAATACTCAAAACAACCCTAAAAAGAAATTGGCTTCACCTCTCTCCACGTTTTATTATTGTCATGTTTCAAATTAGATTCTTAAAGCATTGTCTGCAACATTCTTTAGAGTGATAGAGGGAGTGGACTTCAGGCCAGACATTGTGTACTGTGGAGGGTTACGCTGCGTTCAAGAGGGTAAAGAGTTCCCCTGCGTCCTATATCGGGGCTGTGCGGATGATTGTTCATGTTTGGTCTTGGTCCCATCGGGCTTGAGGGGGGAAAAAAAGGCTCATTTGAGGAGGGAATTCACTAAATATTTGATCTGCGATCATCTTAATAAACTTTATCAGTTTGTTTCATGTTCTTGTGCCCCTGCTGTTACCAGAAGGAGCTCGGCAACATTTAATCATAAGTCATAAGACCTGCTTCCAGGCTCAGAGGAGATATTTTTGGCTCGTGCGCGTTGCGTTGCGTGGCGATCACCGTGTTTCCGCAGTGCGTGATGATTGTGGACAGCTGGGAGTGAGATTTGGACCCCGGGAAGATCGTCCGTCGCAACGGCGACAGACAGAATCTGTTTGACCGAGCGGGTTTGGAAATTACAAACACTGTTAAATGGGGGATTGTTCACCAGCGGTGGCCACAATAATACTCTCTGTCCAAGTCCTGCCCCAGAGAGCACGGGCCACTGACCAGCGAGTTGTGCAACACACACACACACACACACTCTGACCGCAGGCTCCGCTGAAAGAGGTTCTGTGTGGTCACACTTGGCACAGGGACGCGCCCTTGTGTGATCGTTTCACAAGCGGAGTTTATATTGAAGTGTTTTCCGAGACATTTCAAAGCAAATGTAAATTGGCCCTGAGATGACGGCGCGTGCTACGACGATGTCATCGGGGAAAGTGGCCGTAGGAAGTTCGACAGTTCTCTTTTCTTGCCTGTTACCTCTGAAATAAAACCCAACTCGCTCATGGGATGCTTCCTCAAATTTTGGTGTTTTTCTCACAGTTTCTCATTGTGATGCCTCAAATGTTCGCAGATGTTGAGTCAGATAGAGGCTTCGATTCTCACCCCAATTTAGGCCATTTGGATCAAATTTTGGATACGTGCACTTCAGCTGGAGACAGGGTAGGCACACCAGAAGAGAGGAGAGAATGAGCGAAGAGGAAGTGGACGAGGGGGCATAAAGAAGGACTGTTTGTGGAGGTGGCTGGAGAGAAAGGAGGGGAAGGAGGGGAACAGAGGACGGGCTGTCGCAGCCATCGGAAGGAGAGGAAGCTGCCCACTGAGCGCTTCTTGACAGCATCTTTTCCTCCGTCTCTGACAGAGTCACACAGACACACACAGTTTTGCTCTTAGACGCCACTGTTGGAGGCTGCCGAGACTTAAAAAAAAGCCCTCACCTGCTTATCTTTCACTTCTCTAAAACCCAAAATTTATAGTCACTTAATAATCGGTGTCGGATGCAGAGATGTGGTCAGGTGATATTTTTGAAATTGTGCTTCTGGTTTCAAGCTGTTAAAAGCTCTTTCTCTTCCTGTTGTATGTGTATTTTAAAACGATGCAAGTGTTCGCTCATCACTTTCACCAAGGCACATGTATGAATTCAAAACCTTGGTGCTTTCCAGGTGGCAAACTTTAGATTTCCCCATTTTAGCAGATGCAAAAGCAGATCCAGGTGACATTGCGGTGGCTATTAATCGTCCATCTGGAGGCAAAAAAAAGCTGTCGGTTTTTACAGGCAACACGTTATTAATAATTTTTTTTTTTTGTCTGTCCAGGCCCCCACCGCGAGTCTAACTCAGGGCAGCAGCCATGTCGGGCTCCTACGATGGGTCCATGATCGACGTCTCCAGCGACAGCTTCTGGGAGGTCGGTCTTGCCCTTAAATTCAACTCACAGGATGGTAAAAACATATTTATCTCAATTTTGATCCTCCGTTGCTTGTTCTCAGGTCGGCAACTACAAGAAATCGGTCAGACGGGTAGATGATGGCAACCGTCTCTGTAACGAGCTGATGAACTGCATCCATGAGCGGGCGCGTATTGAGAAGGCTTACGCCCAGCAGCTGACGGAGTGGGGAAAGCGCTGGAGGCAACTCATAGAAAAAGGTTGGGAAATATCTGAAAGGTGCACTTCGTGACCTCATGTGGCGTCACTTCCTATGACGTTCGTAGGAAATGCGAAGCAAGACCGAGCAAGCTCGCCCCTCCCGTCCTGGTGTTTCCATCACTGTCATGAATGGGAAAGTGCTACGCTAACATGGCTGAGCTAACTCCAACTGTTCAGTGAATAGATTAGCCCCACCCATTTCCCCCAACCGTCATATCAGTGATTAGCCAGGACCTGGTCGGTTATGTGTGGGTGCACCGCCTGTTCCCCTAGTGTTTTGTTGATATTTTCCAGAGTGTGTTAAAGGACGGGGAGCTAGCGGATCAAGGGAAGACGTCAATGATTTGAGAGAAAAAGAAATCGTGCTAAAACCATGCAAGATCACAACGTGGACCTTTAATTAGGTGTTGATTTTTAGAATGTTGTCCAGAAGCACAGGTCAACGATTGACATGTAAACTCTTCCCTCCTCAGGCCCTCAGTACGGCACTTTGGAGCGGGCGTGGGCGGCTCTCTGTACTGAGGCGGAGAAGGTGAGCGAGCTCCACATGGAGGTGAAAGCGGCTCTGATGGGCGAAGACTACGAGAAGCTGAAGAACTGGCAGAAAGACGCTTACCACAAACAGATGATCGGCGGCTTCAAAGAAACGAAAGAAGCCGAGGACGGCTTCCGTAAAGCTCAGAAGCCGTGGGCCAAAAAACTCAAAGAGGTTTGGAGCGTGATTAAGTCATATTGATGTGTAGCACCGGATGAATGTCTGCTATATAAAGAAAGTCCGGAGTGGAAACGATAACAAAAATAAACACTTAGGCATGACTACCAGTTTTACCCTTCAGTTCACATGGTTACAGATTACTGACTCAGTATTGTTTTCCTTCCATGACGACCTTAACAACTAATCAACAGAGCAGAAGCTCACCAGAGGAGAAAGACTGCAGTAAACATTAGACTACCTGCTAGCGTGGCACGCGAATGCCAGTATTTTGATGTCACGGGCTGTTTGTGGCACTTTTCTGTGTCAGAGCGATAACACCTCGGTCTCTGTAAATTTCCCCGTGTTGTAAATTTCCCCGTGTGGGACAATAAAGGATCTGAATCTGAATCATCCAGCAGTGGTGCAGCTCCAGTGATTTATTGATTGACCAGACAGAGGAAGCGGACAGGCAGGAAATTAGGCTAATTAACTTGCGTAGGAAATGAGTTCCTGTCAGGGGTGATGTGGGTATTGTGTCACCGGTAGACACATGGAGGTTAATAAGAATTTCAGCGTTTAAGTCGTAGTCTGTCAAGCAGATGCAAGTTCTGCCCCCGCAGAGAGCAGGAGGCACGGACTTTGTCTCAAGTTTGAGTGGAGGACGGTCTGCTGTTCTATTTTAAGTGTTCTCTGTGAGCTCATGGTTTACTCAGGAGAGGTGTTGCTGCTCTGGCCTGCGTCACAAAACAAGGAGTTCTAAACTTTAGTACTTTTAGATGGTGGAGATTCCAATCCTTCATCTTGATACTTTTTATTCTTTCCAGCATCACCCAGGGCTGATATTTCTGCTTTGACATTATTAAACAAAGGAATTCACCTTTTAAACCTCTCTCACTTTGTCGTCCTTTATGGGTTGAATCCGCAGGTGGACGCGATGAAGAAGTCTTACCACACAGCCTGCAAGGAGGAGAAGCTCGCGGCCAGCAGAGAGAACAACAGCAAACTGGAGAACAACAACCCTGAAGCCCAAAAGAAGCTCCAGGAAAAGGTGGAGAAGAGTCAACAGGAAGTGCAGAAGGTACAGATGCGTCTGAAAGCACTTTATTTCTGGTTGTACAGACAAAGATTAGGTTTTTGAATGTTTAACAGGGACCGTGCTTAACTTTTCACCTCCCAGACTAAAGAACGATATGAGAAATCCCTGGAAGAGCTTGACAAGTTGACCCCCCAGTATATGGAGAACATGGAGCAGGTGTTCGAGCAGTGGCAGCAGTTTGAGGACAAACGCATCCGCTTCTTCAGAGAGGTCCTGCTGGAGGTTAAACAGCACCTAGACCTATCAACCAATCACAGGCAAGACGCGGGACCTTATTCTCCAAGATCTACCTGCCTGCACAAAAGAATAATTTCCATTGTTGTATTTGTAGATTTCAGACAATCTACCACACACTGGAAGACACAATCTCTGCTACTGACGCTGAAGAGGACCTGAAGTGGTTTAGGGCTAACCAAGGCCCTGGCATGCCGATGAACTGGCCCCAGTTTGAGGTACCACGTCCATTATGGACCCTGATTAAAATGCAGACGCGCTTTCCTGTTTATTTCTCTCTGAGACCACGATGACGATCGAGGAAAGATACTTTGTGGACCTTAAAGCATGAAGGAAATAAATGCCAACACTGATGGATGTAGTCTAAGTCTATTTGGCAGCAGGGGAAGAAGCAAATCTGTCTTCAGCGGTCAGGGAGATCATGAGGCTGAGCTGTGATGCACGTGCTTGCAGTGAAGCTTCATTCCACTATTTATTTTTCTTTAAACTGATTTGCATCATTTAATGAAAAAAAGAAATAAATCCATCCCCCGCAACATATAATTCCAGCAGGGTGGATAAAGTAATTAGCAGGAACATAAAACCCACTGGAGGACGCGCCGCTTGTGTTGATTCGGAATAAAAAGCGAGCATCTCTGCAGCTGACTTCTATGGTTTACTGCTTTCCTTCCCTCATATCTGACAGAATTTGGACTGGTCCCATCCTCGCTCCTTTAAAAGAAGGTCCATTTTAGTGAGTTCTGCATGCATACATTCACATCAGCCACGTGTGGTGGGGGGGTCCTTTTTATTATCCCCATAAGAGCCCCGGCCCCTTCCACTTTCAACTCTTTGTCCATGTATGTCTGAGGCAATGTGTGTCGCATCTCCTCTTCAAGTTTCAAAGAATTTGAACGGGTCGGACTACGATGTTACGCTACAGGAGGGTTACGTCCGAACACAGCACCGAGTCTTTGTTCTCTCTAACCTTTCACTTTTGACCCCTCGCTGGCACTTGAGCCTGACACCCTGTCACATGAGGTCGTTTCCCAGACCAAATTACCCTCAGAGCTTTCAAGATTTGAGCATCCCCATCAATCAGAGTTGTCCAGCAAGCGCTAAATAATCACTCCTATAAAGAGCAGAGTCGCTGATTTATCGGAGATGCTGCAGCTCCAGTTTAGGACCGACCCTGTGTCAACACATGGTGAAGAATGCTGGAAATTTGCTGTTCCTTCCAAAGAAATGTCCCGAAAATAAAGCCTGGGAACATTTTCTAAACAGTGTGCCAACAGTGTTATGGTTAGACACTTGTTTGCTGCTTGGTTTGGGTTCTTGACTCACCTCTTCCTGGTCAGCTTCTGGTGAAGGAGCGTGTCACTGGTGCTGCTTTTCTGTCCATCGGGTGAGGAAAGCTTGTCTGTGTCTCAAACATGCGTGGAAAGTTTTAAAATAAGGGATTTGTGCCTCAGCGTAAGAGACGTCTGTGTGTTAAAGCGTGTATAAACTGCTGCGTACATGACTGCTGCTGCTTCTCCACCCATCTGTGAGGGCTTGATCCGAACCACTGACTGGATTTGTCTTTTACTTCATCTTGTCTGTGTCTACCAGGATTGGTCCATGGACCTGAACCGAACCCTCAGCAAACGAGAGAAGAAGAGGCCTTCGGAGGGGGTCACCCTGACGGGCATCAGCCAGACGGGGCCAGACCAGCCCGTTCAGCCGGCCAAGAGCAGCAGCAGGTAGATATCTGTCTGTTTTTCATGATCCCGCCTATCCCAACTACAGGAGATCATCCAGATTCCTGGCTATATCCCTTTTTAAGGAGCGCTTGTGCAGAAGAAGGGGGGGGGGGCAGGAGTGATGCAGAATTATATCACAGTTTCCAGGGTCACGGCAAACATTTTGCCCCAGTTCGTTGGGAAAGAATCCGTCCTTATGAATCAAGAGTCAACTGGTACATAGTTGACGGCAAGCCAAAGGGTAATGTGGAAACATTACTCATGCACACAATGAGAGAAACACTGCACGGATATTAGAGCTGGAAAGTTTAAAAACTTGGACCAGCATCCAACTCAAACGCCTGCAGCAGTATCATTAGAAAGCTTTTAAACTGAATAAAATATTCAGTCCTCCAAATTGGAATTATAATTTGCACATTATACCTAAAACATTAGCAGTTAAACCAGTTTGGCTCTTCTGTCATACTTGATAATCCACTCTGAATGCTGGAATAATGACATTGGGGCTGTATTAGAGGTGAGATTAGCAGCTCCAACCGGCGTGTGGTTATCGGTCTAATCCCAGAAACAAAATTCCTGCAGAGCTACGACTTTAGTGTTGTGGCAACGGCAGCGAGGTCACAACAGAGGTTCTTGGAAACGGCTACAAAGAGCTGATTAAGATAAGCGTCACTCTTCTGTCACCGAGCTGGACAAGCACAGAACAGTCAGTGCTGTTTTTGAGGTTGTTGTCACCGTCCGCGCATTCCTGCGATATGATCCTATCCCTGCTCTTTTACTGCTTTTGACCCATCAGGTAAAATCCCTTGGATCACCTCACCACTCCTTGCTGTGTTTGTAATGAGGGTGTGCGAGTGATGCGCACATTAGCTGAGCCAGCAATGCCGGGCAGGGAAGGCATTTGACCTCTGAACCACAGGGAAAACTCCACCACCACAAACTCTTAAGATGATCATTTTCCCACATTTCTAATTTGATTTTAGTGTTTGGATTATCATGTGCAGCCCTTATTCTTATCAATGTCTACTAATGTTCTGAATTTTCTTCTTATCTGTCGTCTGGCCTAGATTATTAAGTCAGTAATAACTGCAAGGACTCCTGGGAGAGGAATGTTTGTCGATCGAAGTTTCATTATGCAAGGCTCCCAGTCAGCAGTGTTTGTTGTAATAACTGTGTCTATTAGCTGGTGAGCATGGCGTGACTGTGTAAACAAAGGCGCTTACACTCCAGTCGCAGGGCTAACTGATAGCTACTTCTGTTCTCGGTCCAGTAATTCCATTAACAGCAAGCAGAACCCCCCATGTTTCCTCTAATACAGTTTCAACAGCCAGAGCAACTTTTGCTCACTCATGCGGAAACAATACTAGGAAGTAAACTGCCCTCATGTCACTCCTGAAGAATGATATATATACTTTTTTTTTATTTTTTTACACATACTCTCAAGGTTTTTTTACAGTGTAGTGGGGAAAACACATGACAATTGATTCATGCTGTATGTTATTTAAACAGTCTTAGTGAGAAACACTGCAAATCTCTTGAAACAAAGCTACATTTAGCTGCTTCCCAGTGCTACTTTCGTGTCTTAAATTTAGATCAACAAAAGTTTGTAGGATTGTGCATTAGCTTTAACTTAGTTAGCAAGCTAATTCACCTGCGAAAGGGAACTACACTTAAATGTAGTTATTATGATTTATTATGATTATTTAACTGGGGTTATCCTTTCATAAATCACCTGTGCCTTGTGGCAACGTGCATGTCGTGCGGCTTAAATTGGCCTGGCCTGCAAAGCTGCGTTGCTAAGATACGACCGAAGGGTTCATCACACAAGCATGGGCTCTGCGGCTGTTTTGAGGTTGTAAAGGGTGTCACAGGTGTGTCTCTGTGTGCGTGCATGTCAAAAACCCATTTCTTGCTGTGCTCCGTGTCGTCAGCCTGAATGTGCACGCTAAAACAGCACCAGCGGGCTCGAACCCCTTTGAGGATGAGGACGACGAAGATGAGGAGGAGGAGGAAGAGTTGGAGGTCGTCGCGAAGCAGCAGACGACAGTCAACCACATCATTGCAAATAAAGAGGATATGAAAACGTTGGTGAACAGGAGCAGACGCTGCTCTCTCACATCATTCCCGCCTTTTTTTCTCTCTTTGGTTTGAAGGACCTCCGTTCTCCCTCCTTGGTCTTTATTACTTTGCTCCCTGCTTCCTTGAAACCCTCCCACCTCTCTCAGGCGGTAGGGTGTTGTGTTGATCTGCATGGTCAGTGGAATGGCATCACACACAGCCAGTGTGCATCTGTTCTTCGCTCCTAACCTTGGCACGTCTCGCAAAGCACTACAGCGTGTACATGCGGTTAAATCAGACATGTCTCTTACATTCAGATCTAAATATTGACAGATATTTGTGATTTTTGTGGACCCATTGTAAGGCTTTTATGGGGCCATCAATCAATATATTTTGGGTAACAAACACAAAAACAGATCTGACTGTAAGTCTTTAATTTGTTTTTTTTCTCCCTGTGCAGTTACTGTTTGTTGACTTCTTCTCTGGTGTTTAGGTGGCTCCCTCTGGTGGCCAGTCTGGATACCTCAGTCATTCGTTTTCAACTCTGATTTGTCTGGCTTTTGCTGAGTTTTTCAGTTGCCTTTGTACACGTGGTCATGATGTTTGGTTGTGTTGTCTTTCCTCAGCATTGTGCAAACTCACTTGATCTTGTAGCTTCATCAAAGCAGGTTTTAATGCCTTGTGTGGTGAAATGCCTGAAACGTCTGCATGCATGTAACGTAGAATGTTTCCGTTTGTTTTCAGGGCAAATCACAAAACCGTCCATGGATCTGTTGATTTTGCTCTGTACTGTTTAGTTTTCCCATCTTTTCTTGCTTCTTTTAGCGCTGTTTTGTTACAGCAATGCTAGCGGGCCTGAGATAATACGATTCCGTTTGTTGATTCAGTGCTGGTAGTGTGGAGAAGACCCCAGATTGGTCAGATGAAGACTCGAGTGGCAACCCTTTCTCCACGAACGGCAACGGGAATCCGTTTGAAGACGAGCCTGCGTCTCCGGTCGTCTCTGTGCCTGTGAGGGCGCTTTATGACTATGAAGGACAGGAGCAAGACGAGCTGAGCTTCAAAGCAGGTATATAGTCAGCTTGTATGAGCTTCAGAAGGGTTTTTATTTATTTATTTATTTTCTCCACTGAATGTCTCATCGCTTCTTCCTCCTGTAGGTGACGAGTTCACCAAAATTGGCGAGGAGGACGATCAGGGTTGGTGCAAAGGCCGGCTGAAGGCTGGACAAATAGGCCTCTATCCTGCAAATTACGTGGAGGACATTCAGTAGATATTTATCCTCAGAGAGAAAATCAATGTGAACAAAGAAGAAGAAGATGTTTTATGATGCAGGCTGTAAATGAAAACACTGCTTCGTTTTTGAACCCTTTCCTGACTGTTGGAGAAGACTGGACCGTCACTGGGAGGAGGAACACTTCACAAAAAGAAAAATGGAAACTATCTAGTTTTTCTAGCCTTATACAGGAAGTGTTACCTAGATGTTGTACTGTTACTGAGAAAAAAAAAAGTCTGAATTTGTTGTTTAACACTGGTATGACAGTTTTGGAAATCACCTAAACGCACCACTATGGATTCATGAAGGGATGCTATCCTTGTTACGTTGTCTGTTTGAAACTGGTTGATGTTCGCTATACATTTTCAGAGGGGCCCCTTCGTGCCGCCATGATGTGCCAGATTTAAATTGGTTTTAAACTAGTGCTCAGCCTTTTCAAGGCTTTTTCCCCCACATATATTTATTTCCTAAATCAGCTGTTGTTGATCTTTATGTAGTCGCTGTCGAGCAGGATCGTCTGGTCGCTGCACATGAATGTACAATCACTGTTGCTTTTTCTCTCAACCTTTGACCCTCCGAGGCTCAAACGTAAAGCTCTGCCTTTTGTTTGTCAGAATTTATCTCGCTCATAGACCAATGTTTCATTTCTCTCTAAGACAGGATACGGGAGGTTCTTTTAATCTTTGATTTTGTGAGATTATATAAAACCGCTATTGTTCTTGAGGATGCAGACATGCCTGTAAATAGCATGGATGAAACAGATGATAGCGTCGAGATCAGATTGTTCTAACTGTTAATTTATGATGCCACAAGTGCTTTTGTTCTACTCTTGTTAGAATGCTGTGACTGAGAATCAGTTTGTATAATGATTGAATATTTTATCGCCAACGTCCCTTGAATACGTTATATTTGTAAAAATGATTCCCCTCCCCCTTCAGAGGGCCACAATCATTGAAATAATCGACCAATGTTTTGTGAATAATGTTAACTTTCTCCTAAGCTACAACATAAATGACCATAATGTGATTTTATGAACTTAATGGTTTAGTTTTTGGTCCCTGAGATGAAGTGCAGGCTCATTTATTCATTCATCCAGCCATTCATTCAGTCATTTTATGCACTATAGGTCTATGAAAGATTTCCTCTACACCTTCATCTGAAGGAAGGTTTATCACATTATAATGGAAAATGATTTTCAGGGCACACTTCTGTCAAAACACAGCAACAGGAAAGATTGTAAATGTCCCACACCATAATAAATTTATCGAGAACAAAGTATGTTTGCACTTTTTCTGCTCTTTTTTTCTGACATCCTGTTTAAGTGAATATCAAATCACATTTCCTTCACATCTCCCTCAAAAGTTTTCCAGAGGGTTATTTTGAATTATCATTTCATTTGTGCTATTGAGCCACATTACCCATGAGCCTTTGCTACAATAACATAACCACGGGAACATTCTGACCAATCACAGCTCGACCACGACTTCTCTCCAACCGACGTGTCGTATTCTGTTCCAGAAGAAAAACAAGTGCTTTTTTCATGTTGTTACTTTCACGCGTTTTTCAGTAGCGTTCAGCATAATGTCGGAGCCGAGCAAGCAGGACATTGCGGCCATTTTCAAGCGACTTCGCTCCATCCCAACGAATAAGGTGAGGATTTTTAATCGACAGGCGGGCGCGTTCGTTAACAAGGAAGTTGTTCTAACTCCTGACACGTCGCACCTCGATAAAGCCAAACTTAGCTTTGACGTAAGGGAGGATTTCTTCCAAAGTACGGGTTAATTGTCCTGTGAACGGTTATTTTCCTGTACTTTGATGACAAGTGCCCTCTGACAACGTTTGTTAAAAGTCAAATAAACCAGACGTGCGTTAGCCGAACGATAGCTACCTAGCTGCTTCTGACAGCTGATGTCGCCTCTGTTTGTTTAGGGTTTTTTTCTGGTTTTCTTTAAGAATGGTCAAGACCTTTAGCACACTTATGCTGACTCAAGTCACTAAATCCATCGACACATGGAGTCGACTGTTTTTGCCTGCCAGTTTACGATGAAAAACACTTAAATTCAGTAACAGCTGTTGATGAGAAACAGGGTAATTTCACAGGCAATCAATAGAATACAATAGTCACATTTTCTGGCCTTGTGGTGTTTTTATTTGCTGATTTAATCTTTGGATGTGTTTCTCCTTCCTCTTTAGATTTGCTTTGACTGCTCAGTGAAAAATCCCAGCTGGGCCAGCATCACATACGGTGTGTTCCTATGTATAGATTGCTCTGGGACACACAGGTCTCTTGGAGTCCATCTGTCCTTTATCAGGTAAATGGGGGTGTAAAGTGTACAAACATTTGAGCTGAATCACACATTCATTTGTATCTTTTGCTCAAAATCCAGGTCCACCGAGCTGGATTTCAATTGGTCATGGTTTCAACTTAGGTGCATGCAAGTGGGAGGCAACACCAATGCGGTGAGTAAACGGACAAAGAGATTGGACTAATGCTCGGGCAACTGAATTCTTAGTGTGTACTTTGGTGCGTCTCTTCTTCTGGTGGCAGATTGCGTTTTTCAGCCAACACGGGTGCACAACTAACGCTGCCAACGCCAAGTATAACAGCAGAGCTGCTCAGCTGTACAGGGAGAAGATAAAGACGTTAGCCACGCAAGCCACCCGACGCCATGGCACTGATGTAACTTCCCCTTCCCTTCTTTTAGTCCTTTTTTTTTCATTTCTTACCAATTTTACTTTCATGTGTGTAAACATGCGAGGGAGTTTCACTGCTTTTCTCGCCTGCAGCTGTGGCTCGACAGTCAAGGTCCTCTTTCTCCTTCAACACCTGAACCCAAGCAGGTGGATTTCTTTAGTCTGCATTCAGAGGTATGCAGTGTAGGTAGATTTCTTGTCCGCTGTGCTTTTTTCTTTTGAGGTAATAAATCATCTTTGCTGTTTTTAAAGGCTGAAATACTAAATGTGGACATGAGTCTCTCTGCGCCAGAGAAGCCCGTAGCTGCTGGAAGTGAGGACGAAAAAAATGGTCATCGCCGGTATTTTTACATTAATGATATTAAGTCCAATTTCCTGCTCACCAAACTATTTGTGCTTCCAGGTAACACAGACGAGGGTCCAAGCGTGGACTTGCTGAGCGCTTCTCCCAAAGCAAACCCAGGTTGGTGTCATTGGTTTTAGAAATTCTCTCCTTCAAGTTCAAGAGCTCATCTCACCTATCTTGGGTCTCTCCAGAGCTTCCGTCTCTGCTCAAGAAGAAACCGGCCACTGGCAAGAAAACGGTATGAACCCTTACCTTTTATTGCGCGTCTCCTCGGGCAGAGCACGTTTATAACCCCACAAATGCTGCGTCTCTTTGTAGTTGGCTGCTAAGAAAGGTGGTCTCGGAGCTCAGAAGGTCAGCAGGCAGAATTTCTCCGAGCTGGAGAAGAAGGCTCAAGCCGTTGACAAGCTCAGGGAGGCGGAGGAATCCGCAGTGGCTACCAGGAAGAATGATCAACCTGAGGAATCTGTGTGAGTGTTTCCGCTTCTTTTTAGCACCCCCCCTCCCCCTCCCCCAAGCTCACTCGCTTTCCCCATCCTTCAGCGCTCCGTCCCTGCGTCTCGCCTACAAAGATCTCGAGCAGCACAGAAAAATAGAGGAGCAGAAGCTGAAGGGATTGGATGGGAAGAAAAAAGAGCAGGCTGAGAGACTCGGAATGGGTATAGGCGTCAGAAGGTATGACGTAGAGGAGGAGGCTGCCCAGGAGAGGGTTTAAGAAGTCCTGTTGACATTTCTCTTGATTTTCATTGGTGTTGTTGCAGCGGCGTGTCTCACTCTGTGACCTCCGACATGCACATCATCCAGCAGGAGAATCCCTACAAGAGCAAAAAAGGAAGACGCTTGGCTGGGGACGACGAAGACGACGGGAGCGTCACCTCTAGGTCAGTTTTGGTTACGTGTTTTGCTCATTCCAGGAAGGGTCTGGGTTCAGTTCCTGGCTCAGGGGGCACATTGATGGACACTCAGCATTTCTTAAGGGGCTCGTTTAAGTTTGAGGATCAAACCCCGAGACATTTTTCCTCCCGATGGGAAGACGAAGGCGAGGAGAAGGACTGGAACAAGGAGAGCCTGAAGCCGGATCCCGACTTCTTCTTGACCTCCGCTATCACATCAGTGAACGACAAGTACGTCCCTCTGTTGCTCTCATTGCTCTGTTATATAAGGACAATTTAGCTTTTGCTGGAGTTTTCACACGTCTGTTGGTTCTTAGACCCACAGCCAGGAGGAAACCAGAACCAGTGACAAAGGCAGGAGAAGCTCAGCAGAAGTTTGGGGACATGAAAGCCATCTCCTCTGACATGTACTTTGGAAAACAAGACAAATCTGAGGTATCCTTTCCAACATGCATTCCTTCATATCCACACTTATATTGTTCTTTTTAACTTCTTTTAATAAACTGTGCAAGAGCAAACAATCCACAGCACTACTGTGTTCGTGTTATGTAGTATGAAACCAGATCAAGACTGGATCGACTGGCTGGTAGCTCTTCTATAAGTTCAGCGGACCTTTTCGAGGATCCAAAGAAACAAACGGGTAAGACAGGGTTTGATTGTTTGCATGTCCAAATCAATGATTTGGTCTTCCAACCCAATTCTGAGTCTGATTCATGCCGGGTTTGTGTCCCACAAGCGGGAAGCTCCTACCGGTTGACCAACATGATACCAAGTGCTCCCGACATGTCCCAGCTCAAACTGGGAGTGCGCTCGGTCGCGGGGAAGCTGTCCGTCATGGCCAGCGGCGTAGTCAACACAATTCAGGTCAGGCCCCCAAATGGCACACCATCCAAAATGTTTTGTTTTAATATATCAGATTTCTAATGACCTCTTTTAAATGCAGGATCACTACAACTCCTGAGTCTCTTGGATTCGACAGTAGTGCGGAAGCGAAGGAAATTGTGAGCACATGTACTACGCAGCAAATATATGCGACCAAAAATATGCTTTACGTCTATTATTGTGTTTTTGTTATATAGGGAGAAAAAAGAAACGTCCACAGTGCTTTAATGTAACTGTACATGCTTGTTGAAGGGAGAGATTTGTGTATTATTGAGTCATAAGGTTACTATTTGATTTGGGGGGGTTGAGGTTACTGTATGTAGCACCCGCTAAAGGTTTACAGCGGTATGAAGACCGATTTTTCATTCCTGCTATTGATGAGTGGGTTAATCATGTGTCATAATTAGGCTCTTTTTTTCTTTTTTTTTTAACCCAATGCATCTGAATGTGTGCTTTCCATCTCCAAAGTGCACTTAAATTTGTTCTTCCATAGACGAGGAACGAAATCTGACGACAAAGCCTCGGATGAGCAGATAAATGGAAGAATAAATCAAGCCTGGGTGGTTATAAAGTAGCCACCTACGAAGGAAAAAGTTAATTTTAAGGACATGGAATGTGCATTCGTGCTAATCGGACAGCACATAAAGGTCCATTCTATAATTCTAGACATGCATCTCCAACTTATGGGGGTCAGATTGCTGCTTTAGCGTTCCTACATTTGTGTGCAACAGACAATACAAACTGGAAATGAGCTTAATCCGGCCCGGTGGAAACGGTAAAGGGCTGGGGCAAATATTCCGTTTTTTTGCAGTTTGTGTTCCTGCCGCTAGGTGTCCCCAAATCTCATAAACTCGACCTTTAAAGACCGAAAAGAAAGCGTTGACTGTTTTGGTATCTTTAGTGTTGAACCAGCTGTTTTCCTCTCGTGTAAAGTGTCTTATGTCGGCTATGATTTAAAGCACAATATTGCTTCTTGATTTAGGTCACATGTGATGTTTTGTTTTTTCCCGTCCATTAGCTCAGCCCAAGACATTTTAATGAGAAGTAGGGTCAAGAATGTTACCTGGGGTGCCTTTTGATGCAGCTTTAAGCTGATGCTGCTTTCCTTTTTGCTTTTTTCCCCTCGAGTTGCCAATTTTACGAAACACTTTTTGGTGGTTGATTCGACATGACACGCTTCTGTTTAAAGCTGTGCTAAGATTTGCCTCTTTTAGGCACTACAGTTTGCAAATTTTAGATGGACCTACATATATCATTTGACTTTAGTGAGGCGATCTTTTTTTCAGTTCGAAGAAACCACACCAATGTGAAACCAAATATTTGTTTGCACCACTTTATGCTTTACTGCAAAGCTCTTTATTTCCTTCACATTTACATTTTATTTAGTCCTCCAGTTGCCTTTTTTGCACATGAATTGTTATAAAATACTCTTGCCATCTCTTGCTTGAATGTACCGTGTTGCAACCACGTTTAGAGTTTTGTCGCCAGCTTTGTGAGTTCCACTTGGATGATACAGAATAGTTCGGTCAGCTACATGGCGAGTTTGTAACGAAAGCTACTGCCAAAGTTTGATATTTTCTTTTGTACATGGCAACAAATCCCGCTGAATAAATGGTCATTTTGTGTAAACACTACTGAAATGTGTCCCTCTGTGTCTTCCAAGCTGATACAGAGATTAAAATGGGAAAATTATGTATGGCATAATTGAATGACAGGAATGTGAAAACTACTGCAGAAAATTTGGGGATTTTTTTTAAAAACTAGTCAATGAGGTATTTATTTCTCAGGGATAATCCTTAAAAGGAGCAATAATCAGTATTTTTTTATTTGAATATTGCCGATTTTATTAGTTTGGAAATAACATTTGGGAAATTAGTTTAAGTAATATTCATTATTTGTAATTAACATTATTTCTGGAAAGACCACCTTCTGCTGGCAGACGCTTACGTGGCTTTGTGAGATGTTTCTGGTCGTTTTTACTATCGGAAATATGAGCTCAGAGGTTAAAACTTTGTTTAAAGTTTGAACGTACAGACCTAACTGCAACTATAGATGTTATAAAGTATCTAGATCGGTATGTGTGTAATATACGCATTACTTTGGATCCATCATAGTTCTGATATTTTTATATTCTTAATAAACATTTTTCCGTCGACAAATTTACACGGTGCACGTGAATGCGGCATTTCTTGTGAAAGGAAAGGTTTGTTGTAGCAGCGAAATGCTAAACATTAGGACTTGATTACGCCTTCTAAAACACTTCTTAAACATGCACTTTGCTTGTGCAGAGTCTGTTTTGCTTTACTTTACGACGTAGAAAACAGTTTTTTAGAATTTTTTTGCCATTAAACTTTCTTCTGGGTGCAAGTTTACCAATAGTGCGTCATTTGCTAAAATGCCGACAGAGGTGAAGCAAAGGAAAAAGTCACAAAAACCAACTGATGAAGTGTCCGAAACATCGAGCTTAAATGGGAAAAACGAAGCCCAGAAAGAGAAGACGGAAGCTGGAAAAAACAACGTTCATAAAACCTCTTTTGATTTGAGAACTTTTCTATGTTTACTGTCGCTCGCCGCTTGCGGAGTCCTGAGCTGGTAAGTCAGAAAAAAACGCACTTTTCAGCTTTCTGGCGTAAAAGTTTTGTATTAGACTCAATAATAATATCAATTATATCTTTCGCCTTTCAGGGTGGTGCTCCAACAAAATGAGCGGTTTTCTGAGATTGAGGAAAAGTACAGGTTCTTGCACGGAAAGACTTCGAATCTGTTCAACATGGAGGAAGAAGTTTTGAAGGTTTCTAAAAAGGTGGGTTTGTTAAACTTTAAAGGGTCAGTTCGTCAAATATATGTAGTCTAATTATTACAATTGGGCTTATTTTTGTGATTTCAATAATTAGAAACAATAGGCAGTAATTAGAAAATGAAAAGGCTAAGAGTGGCATGATGGTTTAAAATCACTTAAGCGCCACAACAACCAACAATAATCAAACACACTGATTCATATCTGTGTTCCAGTGTTCTGGCTGATGGCTAAAATGGTCAAACACATCGTAACTTTCACCACAAACTGTTAACAGAAGCCTAATATCTGATATAAAGATGGACAGATAAGCGACACCCTTATTTTATTGGGGAAGGAGAAATTAAATGAACTGTCAGAGCACAATCAGGCTAAATATTATGGTTATCGTAAAACAAAAAATGTACGAGCAGATGCAGGCAAACTGTAAAGTGCCATGATTAAACCACCTGAATGCTTCGTTTTGGCCACTGATTTTTTTATACCCCTAAACTTCAATGTATTTATCATGACACCCGCGTGTATTTCATTGTAAATACTGAGGTCCAGCGAGCTCCCACAGAAACGGCCCTCCTGTTTTGTGTTGTGGCTGCAGCTTGCTGTGTCTGAGGATGACCTACAGGGGGCGCTCTCCGCCATCTCCTTGGCAAAAAGACTCCAGCAGGACATCGCCACCCTCCACCAAGCCGTCATGGCGATGCAGGCTGATGAGGATTCCGCTTCCCGTGACCTGCAAACAGTCAACGCACGTTTCTTGAAAGTAACAGAGACGTGGCAGGAGCGCCTGGCCGTCCTCACCTCTGACCTGTCAGCCCTGAAGGCGGAGTCTCGGGAAGCTCACGCTGGAGCGACCGAACAGGTGAACGAGGTTGAGCGGAGGGCCCGGTCACTGGCTGAAAAGGTGGAGGAGCTCGAGGACAGCACCAAGAGGAACGCCAGAGCTATGGAGCGCACAGAGGAGGATGATACCAAGCGTGTGCAGGGTCAGATGGACTGGAACACCAAGCAGATTCAGAACCTGGAGCAGCAGATCAGGAGCCTGATCAAACAGGAGGCTGAACTCAGCTCTGAGCTCCAGGAGCATATTCCCAGGGCGCTGGAGTGTGAGAACTTCCTGCCGCTGGTGGAGGAGGCTGTGCGTTCCATCCTGAGGCTGGGAGGAGATCTTAGCGGGGCTGAGAAACGGCTAGAAGAGGTGACGTTGCAGGTGTTCGGGACCGAGGACAGCATGCTAAAGGCACTCGATGAAATCCTCACGATTAGGCAAGAGCTGGACACCCTGCAGGCCCAGAACAGCATCCTGAAGATGAAGAACGAGTTGTCCGTGGTCAAAGAGGCGGTCCGTGAACTCAGCATGGTGCTAAAGGAAAACGCAGTCGGCGGCCAACTGGACAGGGAAAGTCTGGAGAAAGAAGAGTGGAGAGCCTACGAAGAAGAAGAGGAGGAAGAGTGGGTAAACGATGAAGAGGATGAGACAATAACTCAACAGGACGACCTCATTGACTGATGTCTTTGTTCTGAATATTATAGGAAAGGTTTGCTAATGACATTCAGTATTAACTATATTTATGTTTTTAAAAAATATTTTCCATTTCATTGAGTTCATCTTTTGGTCGCGTAAAGACAAACATGAAGCTTTGAGGCAACAGGACGAGTTGATTAAATATTGTTACATTTCACCTGTTTCGTCACTGGACTTTTTTGTAATTTTTTGTAATAAAGTTCCATCTTTACAAATATTCTTAGCGTGTGCACGTTCTTGCATACACACTGCTAATTTCTTCATCGCCGATGGCCTGAAACGATGTTCGATACTGTACGATCCCTTCCAGAACATCCGTACCTACAACCTGTGTACATCCTGTTTCAGTGTGACAGCGTGCAGCCGCTGCTGGAGAGTCTCGGGGCTCAGCGCGGGGCTCTTCGCCCTCAGCTGGAGCATTTTGAGCAGGACGTGATGCGACTAAAAGAGTGGGCTTCTGGGCTAACGGACAAGCGCGACCAGCTCCAGAGCAGCCTGGTGACGCTGAGAGACGCCGTAGGACAGATTGAAGAGCGCACGGCAGCCATCACGAAGGACTTGTCCAATAAGGTTGAGCACAAAACTTAACTGACCCTTTGTTGCTAATCAGGCTAACGCGAGGCGCTTATCTCTGCTCTCCCTGTAGGTGGCGTCAGTGAGGACGGACGTGCGACGGATGGACGGCCTTCGCTCTGAGCTGGACTCCCTGTTGGTTCAGGTGCAGGAGCTTCAGGACAAGGCCAATCAGGTGGAGCGAAGCATGGTGAAGCGAATCGGGGAGGTCCTGGCCGACAGCATCGACCGCGTATCGAACCTCCGCGCCGGGTCCGAACGCAACACTCAAGCCATAGAGCAGCTCCGCGGGCGCGTCCCCGAGCTCGCCGCTGCCCACAAACGGATCTCCGAGCGCTTGATGGAGCTGGAGAGCGGCAGGGCTCGCGTGATTAGGACGGTGACCTTCGCCAGCGACCTCAAGCCAAAGGTCGCCACCATCAAGAGGGACTTCGGGGCGTTTGAGCCTCAGCTAACGGACCTGGTGGTGCGGATAGGGCGGCTGGCAGAGGATCTGATGAAGAGGGAGCAGGAGATCGCCGAGCTGAGGCAGACATTGGCTAACCTCACTGCAGTGGAGGGAGATTTAAGCTTCACGGCCAAACAGGTCGACGACATGTCCGACATCGGAGAGATGCGTGGGTCAGGGTGAACGCCAGAGATCATGGTTTGATTTGCTCGGCTGTCACACAATAAAATATGTTTAAGATAAAACAGTCTAATGACTCTAATCAGCTTTGAAGCACAACTATTAGCCAGGTTTGGCCCATGAATGCATTTCCAAACACTTACCCAGTGCTGACACTAACCTTGAGACTTGACCTTTTTGGTCTTTCAAACTGACCTTTGACCTCTGCCTGAGATGTTCTGCTGAAGGAGACTCTTTAAGGATACATGGGATTTATTAAGTTCTAATTCAGTTTAGCTCCTGAACAAAGTTTGATGAAATATTATCATTTCTGCACCATTTCCCATAATCCCACGGGCCCGTTATGTAACATTTAATTGCCCATTGTCCACAATAATTACAATGTACCTGTTTTTACAACCTTAGGCTGCTCGTTTTGTCATCAGAACATCCAGAGCATGACAACCATTTCAGAGACGAACCTTTTCCAACTTTTGGGTCAATATTTTTTTAATAGTAGAAAAAAAAAAACAAGTAAATGGAGGACTTGTCAATAAAAGAGTTTTGCCTTGGGGTGTGTGCCACGCTAACATGTAAAAAGGTCCCTCCACAGTTTGAAGACATACAGTCAATACGTTGAATATCATCCGGTAAATCAAAAGACGTTTGATTGGAGCAGAACTTTTAATCGACAGCGCTCCGTGAATGAGGATTTGAATTCACAGATCAGTAGTCCAGACTCGTAACACTTCATCTAAATTCACTTCCTGTTCCACAGAGTTGTGCACCATCGAGCATCGGCCTCAAGGAGCAGCTCGTGGTGGAAGGAGGGAGGTGAGCCGTCACCAGTCTCTATTGTCTGTTTTGGTACTCTTCCTACTCTTCCTTGCCCTCATTCGCGCTGGGTAACTCGGCCAGTGTCCGTGTGGTCTCCTCCAGGGCTTTCTGAAGACCGGAGATGGCCTCTTCGTGCTGCTCCAGCTTGGCTGCTTTGGCTTCCAAGCTGGCCAGTGTGCTCCTTAAGCTCCTCAGCTGCTCCGGCTCTTCGCTGCCGCCGTCTTCCAAGGCGGCGAGCCTCATATCCAAATCCTTCACCAGCTGATCCAGCTCAGAGTCCTTAAAGGTTAGCGTAGCCTGGACATCACCCAGTGTGGCCACGTTGGACTGAAGCTCTCCTATACTGTTTTTAAGTTCCTCCATCTCCTGCTGCATGCGTCTTTGAGCTTCCTCTGCAGTCTTCTCGTGTGCCGCCAGAGCGCTTTCTGCGTCGTCATATTTGGCTAGCAGCGATTCAATTTTGCTATTGACGTTCGAAATTGTCGCCGAAAGCGAATGCGTGCTGTCCTCAGAGGCTTTGACTCTTGCTTCCAGGTCATCTGCTTGTTTCCCAGCCTGGGTCTCGGCCTCGTTCACCTGTGTCTCTACATGGCGAACGGCATCAGCAAACTGCCCCACGCTGCTCTCCAACGCCCCGCTTTTGTCCTTCAGGGCCTGGACATTAGCCTCGGTCACGGATAGAGCCTTCCTGAGGCTTCCAACAGTGTCCTGCATTACTGACCTCACCGTTTCCACCTCCTGAGACAGGGAGGCTACTTCCTGGTTACGAGTCTGGAGCTCCGCCCTCACTGCTCCGATCTGCTCCCCGAGTGATTCCGCCGAGGCATCGGAGGTCTGCTTGCCTGTTCTGATTTCAGCTACAACATCGACAATGGCGGAGAGCTCCTGCTTGATGAGTGCGGGGTCCTCCATGTCGCCCAGGCGGGCCCTGAGGTCAGCCAGCTGGCTCTGCGTCTCGCCCTGGGCTTCGGTGAACTCCTCCAAGTTGGCCTTGATGGACTGACTCACCTCAGCCAGGCGCTCCTCTACAGTTTTCTCCAGGGAGGAGAAATCCTTCCCCCTGGCCTCCTTCACCTCGTTCATGCCCTCTGAAAGTTCCCTGAGCAAGTCGTTTTGGAGCTTCTGAAGGGTCTCCTCCACTCTCCTTGTCTCCAGCTCGTTCTTCTTCATGCGGCTCACCGCCCCCTCCAGCTCCGCTCGTGCGACTCCTACTGACGACTCCAGCACATCTACGGCACCCTTCAGACCATTCATCTGTGTTGAAAAACACACAATTGAATGGAAAATAATCTCAGGCAAGTTTACAAAATGTGTGATTTAAAAGGGAGGCAGAAAGAGAACCTTGCTAGAAATTCTCCCTAAAATGGTGCGAGTTGATGAGTTTGACCAGAGTAGACCATAATGTAGATTTGTGTCCATCAAATTGTGGTAAGTGCACATCAGAAAAACAAACATGTTTTTAGTTTAATGCTAAACATGCAATTGTGTTCTCCACCTTCAATTCTACTTTCAAAAAGCTGCCAAGTGAGGAGCCACGCTTGGACACAAGATTGTACAGCGCGTTCCATCAGTGTTCTAACCAACAATGTCAACACCTGTTGTCTAATTCCGGCGCATTTTCTCAGTGGCGTCAGGAAACACCCCCAACCCACACCGGAAATGTGTCCAAGCGTAAACATCATCTTCTGTAGGGTCATAGCTCATCATTTTGCCCGTTTTTAACCTACCTGGAGGACGACGCCATCCAGTTTGGTGGCCAAAACTGCGTTTTGTCGTGCGCTCTCCTCCTGCCGGGCGGTCGCCTGTTGCATTTCCTCCACCACTTTCTGGAGGTAAACAGCAGCAAACCCCACAGCTCCGATCACAGCAACATAAAACACGGCGGAGCAAAGCATCCCGAGAAAACTCGATGACCGCGGCCGTGACCTCTGGGACCCGGGTGCAGCCGCCGCGGGCGCAGCCGCCGCCGCCGCGGGCGCACCGGCGTTAGTTTGGCTTTTCTTCGGTGCGTCATCTTGGCTGGACGCTGCGCTCTTCTCGCTGGTTCTGTGCCGGTTCTTCGCCGCCATCGTCAGTCCTGCGGCCCTCTCTAGTTTTGCAGGGTTGTAAGTGGGGGGACTTGCTGCTGTTGCTGGTTCCTGTTGCCGGGGATGGAGGGAGCGTTCCCAGCGGCAGCGTATCAGGGAGCGCGTCGTGGCTTTCCACGGGGCTTTTGGCGTTGAGGTATGCGGATGGGGGCAGTCCCTCGCTTAATGATGCTCCTAAAACTGTTGGACACGCTGAACAAATTCTACAACTTTAAAAAAAAACTTTATAGACCTAACTTAAAAACATCAGTCTCCTTCTGAAGCGCGCCATTATTTGATGTGTCTTCAACAGATTGGACTACATTCTGTGCAAAGGGGGACAAAAGTATATTTAAAGTAGTTTAAAATGTTTATACCCTCTGCAGTGTTTGTGGAATTAAAGATTTATGCAATAAAACTATATATTAGAGGCTCTTTTGAAAGGGGTTCTTTCATTCATTGATGCAAATGCGCAAAATGGGACCGTTTCGTCCCACCAGCTCGCTCCTCCCTTCATACGTGGCAGCTGTTCTGTGCGGACGCGCATCGGCGATCGTCTCCGTCACGGATCTTCAAACCCGCTCAACACAGAGGGCAGAAAGGAAGTTTCAACCAAGGCTGACAGAACTTTATTTGGGACGCCTGGAGAGACACTTTGTTAAAGCGCTGTAAAATGTCTGATTTGACTTAACTTATTGTCAGTTGACGCGGCGTAATTTCGGGGGAGGACACTGTTTTGATTATTCTATTCTTGGCTTATTCTATTGTTCTATTCCTATTTAGTTAAGCTTTGATGGAACAATTGCATTTATGTTGATGCCAATCAAACTAAATTACTTTGTATTAATAAAGATTTATGATAAAATCGATCTGGATTTAAAATTTGTTTTTTTATTATTTTTATTATTCCACACATTTTGGCTCTTGCGCCAATCACAAAATTAAAACAAAATTTAAAACTCACTTTAAGGTTCCAATTTTTTCTTAATTTTATGATATTTTGCAGTTTAGAGATACGAATTCTAAAGCGTAAGCACATTTCAACGCTAGATGTCGCCAAAATACACAATTTAACGGAGCCACGTCTACAAAGACTTCAGGACACGTAAACACAACATGAGCGTGTTATAGCGAAGTTTTAGCTTAAACTGGAGTAATTGCCTAACTTTTTAAGCTAAAACAACGCAGTTGTTAGAATAATGACTCAAAGAAGATATAACCTTGATTCATCGTTGTTGTTAATCATTATATTTTCTGTTAAAGTAATGTGGGCTTATTTTTTTCCCTCGTCATGGCGGGGTCTCCGAGCGCACATGAACGCATCACTAAGCCCCGCCCAGACGCGGTGACAACAGACGCTCCAGGTGTTTGCTCTATGATACTGTGGGGGTCTTGTTCGTTCAAACTTTGTCGTTATACCTGCATGAGATGGCCTAATTCCGTGCGCCTGGCACCCAGAAGTGTGAAATGCCCTCTACACGCAGCAGCTCTCAAATGACGCGGGGAAGCCGCTGAGATGAAGACCGACGCGGGGATGAGAATTTGAGCTGTGTTTATATCCTCGAGTAGGGAAAACTAGCGGCTAGGCTAGCCAGCTAGACGGACAGACGGGTCGGGCGCTTTGGAGACCAGATTCGTGCGACCATGGCTGGCCTCATCAAGAAGCAGATCCTGAAGCATCTCTCCAGGTCAGTCCTGAGCTGGCTCGGCCTAAGCATGAGACACGATCGATGGAGGTTTTCAGCTGTCAGATATCCGTTAGCTAGCCCTCACCAATATGTTAATGACACCCAAATCACTAAGAGGCGTGAAGAAACGTGTTGTTTAAAAGGCAGAGACTATGGATGTAGATATTTATTCTTATGGTTTACTAAGTTAACTCACACCCTCGGCGTTTTCCGGACTGTCAGTTGCGTATTTAGTTGACGCAACTCCCACTTACCTGAGACGTGGCTGGACAGCTAACGTGCTAACGTGAGGCTGGGGTTAGCTGCTGAGTTGCTAATCCCTCCTCGCTGGAGCGGGTTCAACCTGTCTAGTGGTGGAATCGGATTGTTTAAACCAACAATCTCAGCCTTCCTTCCAAATACTTGCAATCGTGCAATTGTGTTGCTTAAATTTGACGAAAATCTGGGGAAAGAACACAAAAAACTCCCCCCTGCAAATCAGCTTTTGCACTTTGTCCAAATGTCTATTTCTCAGGACATAAGGATTCTCAAACATAAATGTATTCCTTACACAAGACCGTTATGGGCACATGGTTCAACCTGCCTGACATTTATTATTTACTTGGCTGTCCCTCTGGGGACTTTCAGTGGACTGTGTCCTTTTGTTCCAGGGTTATTGCATAAAACATACACTTCTGATTGCATTCTGCTGCATTGCTAAAAGAAACTAACCAAAATGGATAATAATGGTGGATAAAGCTGATAATAAATATGAATAAAGAAGGTTATTTTGCATTCCACCTGTAATATGCGCTTGCCAGTGTGGTAGCCTGACTGATGTCCTTGAAAAGAAATGTTTGATTGTGTTTATGATTAAGATTACAGAGATGGCCGAGTTGTTTGATGATACACTCCCTGGTTAATACTCTAATAATCTTTAGGATAGCCTTTAGGCGTCACTAGTATTATCTGATACACCCATGCTGCCCTTCAAGAGTGCGTTCAGTCTCCTTGGGCTTGGGTTGGACGTTTCCAGCAGGCTGCCCTCGGCAGCGTTAGCGTCAACAGTGTCGGGAAATGACTTGAAGCGTTGTGATGTCATCTTGTCTCTGAGCTTGTCATCTGATCTTTATACTGGGCTGGTTGAGCAGGCGCTCGGTGGCAGAATGCCACTCCAGGATTGTTTATTGGTCCTGCAGATACCGTCGATGACGGCTTGATTTTTGCATGTTTTGGTCGTTTCACCTGCTAGATTTTATCAGCTCATCCTGTTGTTCAATGTCAACCGGGAGTATTTTTGAACTGGTGTTGGGGGTCTTGCACAACTGTGGGTCATGCCGGGGGTGTCATCGTATCAGTTCGGCTCCGCAGTCGCAGATTTGCACACTATCTGTGACCAGCATGGGTCTGTTGTGGGGAAACAGCACCATGTTTTCACAGTCCATCGAGCCTGGAATTGCTCTTTGTCCTCTGGCTATGACAAGTGTACTGAAGCAAACATGACATAATAAACCTCTCGAGAGGGCTTTTATTTTGTCAAATGTTAGCTGCCATAACGAAGAGGAAGCGTTGTGACAAAAAGAAAATCCCAGTATGAAGCAGCCATCAGCTGCAGAGCCAGAAACATGAGCTTCAGCACAGTTCAGGGATGACAATAACACCATTATGTGAGTGTCTAAATGAAGCTCTACGCTGCATTTGAGGAATGTGGGCTGTCATTCCAGATGTTAAATGTCCGGGTTACAGGGGACGTTTTCCTCAAGGCTAATTATTTACTTTGTTCGGACTCACATCCATTCATTCACCATGTTTAAATGTGCATCCTGGGCGAATTGTTCCTTTCAAAGGACCTGCTAACAAATTCCATGCCAGCCTAATTAGCCGCGTCGTGCTGCTATGGGTCCAGAGCATTGTTGTCCTGCAGAATGCAGAACAACCTACATGTTCCCTGTCAGAAGAATGCAGAAGCGCTCGGCGAGAGAGAGACATTTTAAAACGGCCGACGGCCAACCTAGCATGGCGTGGTCCCAAGCATTAAAGGATTATCACTCGAGTTCACGACCAGGGAGGTTTAACGTATGGGCGGGCTGGTATGCGGGGTCATCGCAGATCCATTTAGGCAACCGTTCAGGAATAACTTCACTAAAAGTGTTCAAAACCAGCACTCAGCACTCCGGCGCTGCTGCTCAGAGCATTTGGGAGAGGTGATTCATTGTGTGGGAAGACTTTCGGAAGCACTCCGACTATAACAGTATAAAGCAGAATGCCAGCATCTTTATCGTCATCGAGGCCCATTTGGTGCAATTTCCGCTGCCACGCTCGTCATCGCCGGCCTGTATCGGCGGGACTCTCACCGCCCTGCCGCGGCTGGCTGATGCTGATGAAGAGTGTCATCACTCTTTACTAGTAGATGGGTTGTTATTATAGGAGTGGTGAGTGCTGAGCGGAGGGAGCTTCATTAAATGAAATACTGTAGGCGTGAGTTTTCCCGTGTTGGTCTGGGGGGTCTTCTCCTGCAGCATAGTCATGGTTTTGGATTGTTTACACCTTCCTGCTTTCCTTTCCCAAGTCTGTTGCTGCTCATATCCACCCACGGTGTGCCTGTGTGATGTTGTTTTTATGGATTTCCTGTCCATGCCTGACTCAGTTTTAGTTTGCGGTTCATCCCATCCATTTGAGAGGCTGTTCTGCCTTTTTCTGAAACAAACCACATTCCGAAATTTCCGTCCACGTCACTCTTGCTCTCCTTGTTGTTGTCGCCACAGGCTCGGTTGCTAAAGACGAGCTGGTTGTCTTGAGTCATTGCGGTTGGTCTTCGGTCTCGGCAACTGATGTCATCAGGCTGTGGCACAAATGCTCTGGGAGGGCAGGGTAAACTGGGAGGCTCCCAGTTTCCATTCAGTTCCACAGACATGAGGAGGAGGGAGTGGTGAATGTGACTTAATTCCAGCCAGAGAGACAACCAGCCACAATCTGAAGGTTCCAGGTTTGGGTTTGAGGAAGAGGTGGAATTGGTGACGTTAGCTAGCGAGCTAGCTCCTTGACACCTGATCAGCAGCGGGGATGAATATTTCACTGGTCCCATGGCCGGGGTGCTGAGCACGCCGGCCGGCCATCCCCGAGTGTGCTTCAGCCTATTTTATTTCTATTATCGGAGTTATTATCTTGGTTTTATGGCCGCGGTACTGCAGGAATCCCTTCGGTTGTAAAACTCTGAGCTTTGATCCTCACTTAGGGTGACACACTTACCTTTATCGACCTGATTAAATGGAAACAGGTTTTTTTCCTCCCCTGCTCTCAATGAGGTATTTGTCAAAACAGATTGATTATTTTGGTTTTGTCAGCTTGAGGAGGTGAAATCAATATCACTCTGTTTAAAGAGGCCCCACCAGAGTGATCTGGCTCGATACTCCATTCAGGATCAGGAAGACGCTCGGCTAATTATCAACTAGTGGTCCAACCAAGAGAAGCAATGCCCAGTTTGTGTGTTCAAGCGTATTTACTCAAATGAAAATCCAAGTTAAATAAAAGTCTCTTAGCCATCAGTATAGTCACAACATGCGTCACATTAAAGACTTTGACAATCCCTTTCTCTGGTTTGTGGCCCATAGGTTCGCTAAGGACCTGTCACCAGATCAGATCAACCTGAGCACACTGAAGGGGGAGGGTCACCTGACCAACCTGGAGCTGGACAAGGAGGTCCTCCAGAGCCTGCTGGACCTGCCCACCTGGCTGGCCATCAACCGTGTGTGCTGCAACAAGGCCACCATCAGGGTGAGCGACGCTACCGGATGATCGGAGTCCTGGGTCGCTGCCAGGACCTTC
The DNA here is from genome assembly GCF_003711565.1 of Takifugu flavidus. Taxonomy (NCBI): domain Eukaryota; kingdom Metazoa; phylum Chordata; class Actinopteri; order Tetraodontiformes; family Tetraodontidae; genus Takifugu; species Takifugu flavidus. Next base: position 5,660,296 of record NC_079541.1, on the reverse strand, counting down.
ACGCAGCACGTCAGACAGCAGCTCATATCGCGCTCAAACCGTCCCGTTTAAATTTAAACACAGGAAATCCCTGTATGACGAGCAGAAAAGCCGCCGTTCTGTCAGCTGGCCTTTGAGCCTCCAACTGTCGGGGTCTCTCTGCTGTGTGTGTGACGCTAATACTGTGCTGCAGCTATAAAGTGTGTGTGTAAGTGTGTGCAGCATCAAGTTTCCTTGCAGCAATTCAGCTGGTTAAATACAAGAGTTCGGTATCTCACTTCCTTCTCCCGCATTCGCTGCATTTGCATGTTGCAGAAACTGTTGTCAATAAAAGGCTCAACTTTCCAGACGGCGGCTTGTCTGAAAGAACATGTTGTGTGGATTTTGTGCCCAGGCTGCTGTTCAATATAGATGTCTTCTTTTTTGTTTTCCTTGACAGATACCATGGACAAAGTTGAAGACACATCCAATCTCTTTGGTAGGTTTCACCAAAAACAACATAAAACAGGATATTTAAAAAAATAACTGTTGCTCAAGCGCTCAGGTGTTTGGAAGATGGAGCAAATCCAGCCCCAATGGCCGCGGTGAAAGCAATTAATTGGTAGATAAACTGTCTTTAAGCCCCTTCAGCTGCTCTTCCTGCGCAGGATTTGGCTCCCGGAGCTCCTCGATCTGGTTTCTGTAGTGGTGCCAGTTACCCCCACTCTCCACTGAAAGCCCGCTGGAGACGTTCCTAAAGCTCCGCGCAGTGAAACCACTACAAATCCTGCAAGATGATGTGATAAAGTACCTGAAATGATACGATTGAACTAAAATTTAAGCCCAAAACTCTAAATTCCCACCGCGTGTTCTTAGTTCGGTTTGCATCCTTGTAGAAAGGATGTCCTTATGAAATGTTCCCACGTTAATTATCAATTTCCCTCTCGTCCACCTTTCCTCGGAGCCTCGCTATTACAATTTGTGTTCCAGGATGTGATGAAAAACAAGAGATTGTTACAAGATTTACCAGATGCTGTGTGTGTGTCCGGTGTGGTGCGATCTGAACAACGCGGACTGACTCGTCATGGAGGCTGAAATCGAGGCCTGGAGCGTATATTTGGGGGCTAGCTTCTCTAATTTCTGCATCACTGAGCTGAGGTTGCGCTCATGCTTGCTCCGCGTCTCTGTCATGGATCTGAGGCGCTCCCTCAGGGCCTCACTGAACAGCTTGCTGGTGGAGGACTGGCCTTCCCGGTGCAGTTTGCCCGAAACCAGCATCAAGAGGACGAGCACACGCTCCAGTTTACTGCGAGGTTACATGAAAGATCAATGCTGCGTGTGGTTCTAGGTCTGGTGTTTTGCAAAGAATGTTGTCGAGCAACTTCCATCCATCCATCCATCCATTCTCTGCCGCTTATCCGGGGTCGGGTCGCGGGGGCAGCAGCCTAAGGAGAGAATCCCAGACTTCCCTCTCCCCAGCTACTTCCTCTAGCTCATCCGGAGGGATCCCCAGGCGTTCCCAGGCCAGTCGAGAGACATAGTCTCTCCAACGTGTCCTGGGTCTCCCCGGGGGTCTCTTACCGGAGGGACATGCCCTGAACACCTCACCAGGGAGGCGTCCAGGGGGCATCCTGACTAGATGCCCAAGCCACCCCATCTGGCTCCTCTCAACGCGGAGGAGCAGCGACTCTACTCCGAGCTCCTCCCGGATGGCAGAGCTTCTCACCCTATCTCTAAGGGAGAGCCCAGCCACCCTACGGAGGAAGCTCATTTCAGCCGCTTGTACCCGTGATCTTGTTCTTTCGGTCATTACCCAAAGCTCATGACCATAGGTGAGGGTAGGAACGAAGATCGACCGGTAAATCGAGAGCTTCGCCTTTCGGCTCAGCTCTCTCTTCACCACAACGGACCGGTGCAGAGCCCGCATTACTGTGGACGCCGCACCGATCCGCCTGTCGATCTCCCGCTCCATTCTTCCCTCACTCGTGAACAAGACCCCGAGGTACTTAAACTCCTCCACTTGGGGCAGGATCTCCTCCTTTACCCGGAGAAGGCACTCCACCTTTTTCCGGTTGAGAACCATGGCCTCGGATTTGGAGGTGCTGATTCTCATCCCAGCCGCTTCACAGGCGGCGGCGAACCGATCCAGTGATAGTTGGAGGTCACGGGCCGATGAAGCCAACAGGACCACATCATCCGCAAAAAGCAGAGACGCGATCCTGAGGTCACCAAACCGGATCCCCTCAACACCATGACTGCACCTAGAAATTCTGTCCATAAAAATTATGAACAGAATCGGTGACAAAGGGCAGCCCTGGCGGAGGCCAACCCTCACCGGAAACGAGTTCGACTTACTGCCAGCAATTCGGACCAAACTCTGGCACCGATCGTACAGGGAGCGGACAGCCCGTATCAGCGGGCCCGACACCCCATACTCTCGGAGGACCCCCCACAGGACCCCCCGGGGGACACGGTCGAATGCTTTCTCCAAGTCCACAAAACACATGTGGACTGGTTGGGCAAACTCCCATGTACCCTCGAAGACCCTGCTGAGGGTGTAGAGCTGGTCCACTGTTCCACGCCCAGGACGAAAACCACATTGCTCCTCCTGAATCCGAGGTTCGACTATCCGGCGGACCCTCCTCTCCAGTACCCCTGAATAGACCTTGCCAGGGAGGCTGAGGAGTGTGATCCCCCTATAGTTGGAACACACCCTCCGGTCCCCCTTCTTAAAAAGAGGGACTACCACCCCGGTCTGCCAATCCAGCGGCACTGCCCCCGATGTCCACGCGATGTTGCAGAGTCGAGTCAACCACGACAGCCCTACAACATCCAGAGCCTTAAGGGACTCTGGGCGGATCTCATCCACCCCCGGGGCCTTGCCACCGAGGAGTTTTTTAACTACCTCGGCAACTTCAGCCCCGGAGATACGAGAGCCCATCTCCAGGTCCCCGGGCCCTACTTCCTCACTGGAAGGCGTGTTGGTGGGATTGAGGAGGTCCTCGAAGTATTCCTTCCACCGATCCACAACATCCCGAGTTGAGGTCAGCAGCACACCATCACCACTATACACAGTGTTGACAGTGCACTGCTTCCCCCTCCTCAGACGCCGGATGGTGGTCCAGAACCTTTTCGAGGCCGTCCGAAAGTCGTTCTCCATGGCCTCACCGAACTCTTCCCATGCCCGAGTCTTTGCCTCGGCAACCGCCGTAGCTGCACTCCGCTTGGCACGCCGGTACCCATCTGCTGCCTCAGGAGTCCCACAGGCCAGTAAGGCCCGATACGACTCCTTCTTCAGCTTGACGGCATCCCTCACCGCTGGTGTCCACCAGCGGGTTCGGGCATTGCCGCCACGACAGGCACCAACCACCTTGCGGCCACAGCACCGGTCAGCTGCCTCGACAATGGAGGCACGGAACATGGTCCACTCGGACTCAATGTCCCCCGCCTCCCCCAGGACATGGTCAAAGCTCTCCCGGAGGCGTGAGTTGAAGCTCCTTCTGACAGGGGACTCTGCCAGGCGTTCCCAGCAGACCCTCACAACACGTTTGGGCCTGCCAGGTCTGTCCGGCATCCTTCCCCACCATCGGAGCCAACTCACCACCAGGTGGTGATCAGTTGACAGCTCCGCCCCTCTCTTCACCCGAGTGTCCAGAACATGCGGCCGCAAATCCGATGACACAACCACAAAGTCGATCATCGATCTGCGGCCTAAGGCGTCCTGGTGCCAAGTGCACATGTGGACGCCTTTATGTCTGAACAAGGTGTTCGTTATGGACAATCTGAGACGAGCACAGAAGTCCAATAACAAAACACCACTCGGGTTCAGATCAGGGGGGCCGTTCTTCCCAATCACCCCTCTCCAGGTCACACTGTCATTGCCAACGTGAGCATTGAAGTCACCCAGGAGGACGAGGGAGCCCCCAGAAGGGGCACTCTCCAGCACTCCCTCTAAGGACTCCAAAAAGGGTGGATACGCTGAACTGCTGTTTGGACCATAGGCACAAACAACAGTCAGGATCCGTCCCCCCACCCGAAGGCGAAGGGAGGCTACCCTCTCATCCACCGGGGTAAACTCCAATACACAGGCACTGAGCCGGGGAGCAACCAGAATTGCCACCCCTGCTCGTCGCCTCTCACCATCGGCAACTCCAGAGTGGTAGAGAGTCCAACCCCTCTCAAGAAGACTGGTTCCAGAGCCCTTGCCGTGCGTCGAGGTGAGGCCAACTATATCTAGTCGGAACTTCTCAACCTCGCGCACCAACTCAGGCTCCTTTCCCACCAGAGAGGTGACATTCCATGTCCCTAGAGCCAGTTTGTGCAGCCGGGAATCAGACCGCCAAGGTCCCTGCCTCCGGCTGCTACCCAAAACACAATGCACCCGACCCCCTTGGCCCCTCCTGCAGGTGGTGAGCCCACGGGAAGGGGGTCCCATGTTGCCTCTTCGGGCTGCGCCCGGCCGGACTCCATAGGCAGAGGTCCGGCCACCAGGCGCTCGCCAATGTGCCCCACCCCCAGGCCTGGCTCCAGGAGGGGGCCCCGGTGACCCGCATCCGGGCAAGGGAAACTTGAGACCAATGTTATTTATCTTCATTAGGGGGTCCTGGGCTACGCTTTGTCTGGTCCCTCACCTAGGACCTGTTTGCCATGGGTGGCCCTACCAGGGGCATAAAGCCCCAGACAACGGAGCTCCTGGGATCATTGGGACACGCAAACCCCTCCACCACGATAAGGTGGCAGCCCAGGGAGGGGGTTACATGAAAGATCAATGCTGCGTGTGGTTCTAGGTCTGGTGATTTGCAAAGAATGTTGTCGAGCAACTTGAATCACAACTTGACAACTTGATCACAAAGACGCCCGTCGCGTCTTGATGAGATCAGGTGACTGATACAGCAACATTACCTTCTGAAAATTGTAACCACCCGGGGTTAAATCCTAGTTGACTCCCAGGAGAGGTGTCAGGTTTCAAGGTTATATTTGGAAACCTGTGAAATCTGTCTTTTTATCCCCACAGACCCTGGATAAAGTCGAGATGGAGATGAGCACGTGCGACGAGCCTCGGCCCCCCAACGGGCCCTCTCCCATAGCGACGGCCTCAGGACAAAGGTGGGCTTTTGTTCAAAAGGATTTTTAAAAAATGTGTAATTATGGTAAAACTGAACTTGTCGGGAGATTAAAGACAGAGGGATGCGATGCGGCGCTGTACCTTCTGTTAGCTTTGCTGTGTCTCCACCCTCTCCGTCTCCAGTGAATATGGGTTTGCGGAGAAGGTCGTGGAGGGGATGTCGCTGTCCATCAACTCCATCATCATCAAGATCAGGGCCAAGGCCTTCAACGCCTCCTTTGAGCTCTCCCAGCTGCAGGTCTACAGCGTCAACACCAGCTGGAGCGTCAGCGACCTGCGCTTCACTCGCATCCAGGACCCTCAGAGAGGAGAGGTTAGCGTGTCCGCGTCGTTTCACTGGGATGTCTTCAGCCGCAGTTTGATCGTACTGCCGTTTCTGCTCGGTCCAGATCTTGACGTTTAAGGAGATCAGCTGGCAGATGATCCGCATCGAGGCCGACGCCATTCAGAGTGTCGAGCACGAGATGTTGAGCGCTCCTATCCGCCTCATTACCAACATGTCCAAGATCCGGGTCACTCTCAAGAGACGGGTCAGTCGCCCACACGCAAACACAAACACAATCTCCATTTTGTCCAGTTGTACAATCGGGGAAACCTGCCTATTGCAGATTAAGGACTGCAACGTGGTGGCCTCCAAGCTGATTCTGATCCTGGATGACCTGCTGTGGGTGCTGACCGACTCGCAGCTCAAAGCCATGGTGCAGTACGCCAAATCTCTCAGCGAGGTCATGGAAAAATCCGCGCAGCAGCGAAAGAGCATGGCCACAGAGGACCAGGTGAACATAGGAGCAATGTGCATCCCTTCTAAATACTGTCACTTCCTCGCTGTCTGTTCTACAGTTATTTTCACCACTCTCACTTACAAAATGTACCAGTACTACCCACTTAAATTCACACCCAGTCATTGCGCAAACGTTAGGCGAGTGCCATCTGCTGGACAGTTGAAGTACTACAGTGCATTTAAGCCAAAAACAAAAACACAATTTCAAGTATGCATGTTTACTCTTGTGCTCACCAGGTGTCGTCTGCACCACCATCAACGCAGCAAGTGCGAGCCCAGCAAGCGCCCACAGCAGCCGACCCCAGCGCAACCATGGCCGGGCTGTTCAGTGCCTACGACGTACGCGAGACCTCGCATCACCTCCAGATCAAACACCTGGACCTGCACATCTGCGATGACGTCCATGCTAAAGACAAAGGCAGGGCGTACTTTTGCGCACCAATACACGGATTTTGTCTGGTCCAGGCTGTGTATTGAACTCTTCCCCTCTGTGTAGCAAACAATAAGAGGATAACTGGTGGAGCGATGCAGCTTTCCTTCAGTTCCATCACCTTGGACTACTACCCTTTTCACCGAGCAGGTACTTGCCTGATCTGGTTTGCTGGAAATTTAAAAATAAAAAAAGTCCCACCACAAATGTTCATGTGGGCAGATTCTGGGACTGTACCTCCACGTTAACTTGATGGCTGTCCTCTTAACCCCCTTACAGGTGACAGCTGCGCCCACTGGATGCACTACGGCGAGGTCACCAAGAGCAGGGAGGGCTGGGCTCGGAGTCTGCTCGACGAGTTTAAGTCTAACGTTGAGATGTTAAAGTCCGCCGTTCGAGACCTGCAAGGCCCGCCCCCTGGCCACGGTTCCCCTCAACACGGTAAACATTTGACGCGCGCGCTCTTTTGTCGTACGCACACGCACAGAGCAACATCCCAGTGGGTTTTCTGTCCTCCAGTGTCCCGTAGGGATGATCTATATGAGCCTCTATGTCAGGCAGCAGCTGAAGGAGTAGGGCTTAGAGAGGTTCAGGGCTCTCTTGAGTGGAGCTCACACACACATCCTTCGGCCCAGTGCTGCTGGTGCCTCCAGCCAGGTACCACGGCGTGTGTTTATGCGTGTGCGCACGGCTGAGTGCGGTGGTGCACACCTTCTGCGAGGCCAATGGGTTTTCCGTGAGAGAATTCCGGTGGTCAGCTGCTTTCTTCTGTTAGCACTTTCCGCATCCTGTCACCTGTCTTTCTTTATCTACAGGCAGGATAAGCACTTCCTCCAGCACTTCATTCAATCCCCCTCCACCCCAGCCCCACAAGACTCAGCTCATGTCCAGCTCTGTTGTCCTCAGGATGGCTGACTTCAGCATCTACCAGGTCATTAACCACACATTCCAACAAATGGTTCTTTTTTGCTTTGAATTCCAGCTGAATCCTCGACGTGAGAAAATCCACATTTCAAATCCCCAAGGTCGTATTTACACTTTGCCATCGTACCTCTTAACAACACAAACTTGAAGTGAGTGTCACTCAAGTAGTTTCCATGGTGCGCACCATGAGACAATAGGTGTCTCGATGCGTGCCTTCCAAAATAAGGCTGCATAATGTCTTATAATAAAAGACACATCCGTCATCAGAAGCGCGTTAAATAGTCGGTGACCCATCCAGAATGGGTCCGCGAGCCACTTTTGGGTCGCCACCCACCAGTTGCGAACCACTGCTTTCGTCTAAATTTCAGGTGTGTGTTGCAGGTGTCAACAGCGGACCAGCGTCGCTCCAGTCCAAAAACGATGCTCTCTTGCAATAAGAAATCCTTGTACCTTCCTCCGGAGATGCCGGCCATTCACGTAGAGTTCACGGAGTATTACTTCCCCGATGGAAAAGAGTATCCCAGTAAGACATTTCAGCCTTAATCCTGCGTTGTTGAGACAAAGCCATTTATTTTGCTACTCTGCCCTGCTGCGGCTCCAGTCCCGTGCCCCAACCTCTATGTCCAGCTGAATGCCCTGCAGCTCGTGTTGGATCCTCGCAGCCTGGTGTGGCTCAACCTTTTCGCCCTCGACCTCCGGCAGAGTCTGGAGCAGTTCATGGAAATCTACAAGCTGAACGACTCCCAAAAGCCCGACGAGCACGTCGACATCAAGGTGGACGGTCTGATGCTGAAGGTAAGTTTGGAGGCAGCGAAGGTGAACGGGTCTCCCGCATTCATGAGGACACTGCCAGCTTCTGCGTGTCCTGTCTTCCTCCAGCTTGTGATTCCCACCGACCGGGAGGCCTCCTACCCCGCCGATCTGCCTCGCTCCATCTCGGTTCAGACCTCGGAAATGGTGGCGACCAACACCCGCCACCCCAGCAACTGCACGCGCGCCAACCTTGAGGCTTTGCTGCAGGCGTTTGAAGAGGAGCCCTTCTTTTCTCCCGGCTTCTCTTCGTTCCCGCGATCGTCCTCCTCTTTTCCCGTCCTCCATCCCGTCTTTCAGCGCCACGCTCACGAACACGACACCAAGCTCCATGACATTTACAGAGGCCTGGTGACGCCCACGACGAGCGCAGACGCGCTCAAGACGCCGGCCGCCATCGACTTTTGGGCTTTGCACTTTGCCCAGTTCTGGGTGGACTACGAAGGCACGCGCGGGGGGAAGGGCCGGCCGCAGCCCTTCGTGGACTCCTTTCCGCTTACGGTGTGGGCTTGTCAGCCTTCCAAGATCGTCCAGCACCAGGAACGGCTCAGAGAGGCTGCTCAGTCGGGGCCACGCCGGAGTTCATCCGGGGAGGCCGTCGCTCGCCTCCAGAGGAAACGGCTGCTGAAGGAGTATTATAGCATGGAGGGTGTCCCGCCACCGTGTCACAGCTCTGACCCCCCTCTGCTGCATAGTAACGGAATCCATAACCGCCTCTCATTGGACAACCCGCCTTCTCTGTCGCCCTCGAGTGAAGATGCAGGAGTGCACGTGCTGGTGCATGTGCAGAAGCACTTAAGCGCACAGGTATGTCTGGAGAGAGGTACGTCCAGAAACGGGCCCCCACCCAAAGCAGCGCGTGCTCAGCTGTGCACTTGTGTGTCTTTGTCCAGGTGAGCCATCGACAGTACGTGTTCCTGATGTTTCTCCAGCGGAGCATCAAGTCCCTGCAGCAGACGATACAGCGGGACTTGGAGGAGATGGGCTCCAAGAGAGACCGTAAAGGTCCTGCTCAGAAAGCGGGGGACCACCAGCCTTTCACAGCCTGCCTGGGGCTCCTGCTGAAAAGCGCAGAGGTCTCTCTCCTCCTGAAGCCCTTCCCCCAGCCGGAGGGCTCCGGCTCTCCTTTGGGCTCGGAGCTGTCCCCTTCGGAGAGTCGAGGCACTCTGGACCCAGGGGTGGAAAAGGACAGTGAGGGGCTTGGCCCGGGGGCTGAAGGAGGTGCAGCCAAAGGGGCCTGTACAGTAGACCAGCTGTTGTGTGGAGGAGGCTCAGGAAGTGGGACGGCACACGTCCCCGCTCCTCTCAGCCCCATCTTGTCTTCCGGCACGCGCACGGACTCGGATCAGAGAGTCTCAGTGGAAGAGAGGACTAAGAACTCTGGGAGGTGGAGTTCAGATAATGGTGGTGAGGGGGGAGGGGACGGGGCGGCCGAAGAGGTGACATCTGGTTTAGGTTTAAAAGCCCAGACAAGTGACCCCCTGCCCACTGAGCTCCACGGCAACAAAGACCCCACCAAGATGCCTCAGTCAATATCCAGGTATTCACATTCAGGAAGCTAAAGATGGGTTCATTTAGGTTTGTAAATGTTTGTGTTAGCTAACACGCATTCGGTAGGAGTTGTTCACACGATGGCGACTGTTTGTGACATCACAGCTGTTCAATAAGTCCCGGTTAAGTTCATTCATGTTGGATAAAAAGGTTGTTTTTTTACAAACACAAGTGCTGTGTGTGAGACCTCACAGTTGTCTGACATTATTTTCATAGCCTCTTTGTTCTCGTCCGTCAGCTCATCATCCTCTTGCTCTTTCTTGACTCATTCGATCACTTTTTACTGCCTTTGAGCTTCGCTTTGACCAGTGTGCCTTTTGTGTGTGTGTGCGTGTGTGTGACGTGTGTGTGTTTTCTCTATCAAGGAAAGGAAGTTTGTCTGTGGTTTCTGATCTTCTCAGCTCCTCAAACTCCAGCAGATCCACTTCCCTTTATTCCATATCCAACATGTAAGCCTCTGGATCTGTGGCTCGTTGTTTAATTAGTGTGTTAATGTGGGCGTGTTTGTGTGCTCGTGAATGGTGGATTAAACCAAATCAATTCAATTGTGCGTGTGACTGCCATGTGGGCCTGCATTTGCATGCGTGCATGCCATGCTGGTCCCTGTCTGTGGCTGTTGTTTAGTTCTTCCTTTGGTCTCTTTCGTGGACGATGGTCCTTGAATGTGTCTTTTTTCCCCTCCAGCCTTGTGTTCTTCTGGTCTTTCTGGACAAATGCTTTGATTATTTATTTATTTTCATCAGTATTAGGTTTATGTTGGGATGGTTCCTTAGACATGAGCTAAATCACCAGAGGGGATGACAAAGAGGAAGAAGCAGCACTTAATTCATGACTTGTTAAGTAGCTCCTAAAAAGTGTTTTTGTTTTTACTATTTTCTGGGGTGAAATCGGCGGCATGCTTTAAACGGCGAAGCTTCAAAAACAATGCAGAATGTGATTTTTCTACACTGTCCTCCTCATGACTTTGTGTCCTGTGCACTGCAGTGGTCGTTTGATGCGAGACCGTTCCCAGTCCAGTTTCTCTGTTTCCTATAAGAACATGAAGAAGAGCCCCTCCCTGCAATCGCTGGACAATATCTCTATAGACAGTTATTTGATGGAAGATGGGGACACCTACAGTTTACTGGAGAGAGGTAGAGAAGACTTTTATGTTCTATTTTTTTGTTGACCGCTTGACAGGACAAATGCTTTCGCTTTAAACATGTCCCATTATGTCCACGAGGTGGCGCCATTTCGCTAAAATAACCTAATTGCAGCTTTCCAGTCGAAACGTCGAACGTCTTTAATGTATGTTCTGAATATGTTTGTCTCTTCTATGTCTGGACCAGATGACGTTTCCATCTCAGGCTTTAAGGACGCCATCACCGAACAGAGCGCCACTGAAGCAACGACGGTTCAGGAGCAAGAGGAGGCGGTGTCCCCAGACACTGTCAGCGCCACCTCCCAGAGCACTGACGACCCCACCAAAGATACAGTAAGCTGTCAGACAGTGCAAGGCCTTCAAATATATGTTAAAATATATGTCAAATTGACCTCCTCCCGTCCCCCAGGTGTCGGTGCTGGTACTGAAAGTGCAGTCTGTGTGTGTGGGCATGGAGGCGGTGGGCGAGAGCACCGCTGTGGCTCTGGAGGTGGGCCAGGTCACGCCCACCCAGCTGGGCAACATGTGTCTCAGGCAGTACCTCAGCAACCGCAGTCTGGGTAAGACGAGCGACGCTCATGATTCTCTTAAGTTCAAGAGTGTAGACGGTGTGTGTATTTGGGATTCATTTGATTTTTTTAGTTTGTAGGTCTTAACGCAAAGCTGCATATTGCATGAGTGCTCTGGGAAAAGCTTTTAAGAGACATTGTCTTCAAGGCCAGCTGCGAGTGTGTTTATGTGAATTCTCAGTAAGATATTTGCATAAATATTAAATCTTCTGACACGATGTTGCCACATTCTAAGTTAAAAGTCAGTCCTGGATTCTAAGTATATCTACAACAACCAACATCTGGACTGAAAATCAAGCAGCTGCGCTCTTGAAATCGTCCGTCTGTTCATCGGCAGCCGTTGTCACTTTGTAGCTGCAGTTTCAATTCTCGCCTCCTGGGGGCGCCAGATCTCTCTCGCACATTCTGGATCTTAGACGATCACGATTAAAACACTAAACTAAACATTGTGGACAGGAGTTTTGCACATAAACATAAAGTATCTAATCAGCGATGTTCTCTCAACATTTTCTCCTGGCATGTCTGCACGCTAACGCAGCCACCCACCGCTTTTATTTACCTTACGATAACTCCCCACAGGTATGGTGTGTTCAGTACCAATACCTGCACAAAGCAGCCAAGGTAACTGCCCTGTGTTATTTCATCATTTGTAACTGCAAGTGCATGTCCTGAACCACCTGTGTGTGTGTATGTGTGTGTCTGTGTGTATTGTGTCAAGTCTCATTTTCACTCTGGCATGGTCTGAAGATGCACAGATAGCAGCGTGTCACACTGCAGGGAAGCGTGCAAAAGAGTGCTCCCCCTCCCCCGCAGCAGCGGGTGTTTATGGTGTGTGTGTGTGTGTGTGTGTGAGAGAGAGAGAGAGACTTCAGAGAGGTTAAATCTGACTGTAATGGAGCGAGAGCTGCCATTATTTGCAACATTAGATACTTAAATGTGCAAGTGTGCGTCAGCCATATTAAAGTGAAGCACAGCTCGTCGTTCAGATGGGTGCCAACCCTCTTTTTTCCTCTTCCTCTTCCTCTGCCCCCCCCATCCCTCCTCTTCCTCTCATCCCTCCTGCACCAGCCGTTGCCGTCTCAGTCCAGCGATCCGGGCAATGAGAGCAACCCCAGCTTTCCCCCTCACTACTTCCCCTCATCCTCATCCCTCTCTCCTCCACCTGTCTTCCTCCTCGCTCTTCCCTCCAGCTCCTACTCCATCTTCATCCTAATCCTCTGTCATTTAACCCCCGCCACTCCTCCGTTCCTCTCTCTCCCTTTCATCTCTCTCTCTCTCTCTAGGCAATCCTTTTTCCCTTCTGCCTCTGTCTTATCACAGTCGCTCAGTACTTCACTCCTGGCTGCTTCCCCCCCATGTTTTCTCCTTACCCGCACCCATCTCCCTCTCCCTCCCGCTCTCCATCGAGAACTGACGGGGAATATGTCATTTAGCGTGAGACAGGCTTGGCGCCGTTTGTGTGCGTGTGAACGTTATCGCCGGCCCTGTAGACGCTCCAGATTTAACTCCATCCTCGCCGTCCTGCAGAGAGCAGCTAAAGGGATGTGACACTTTTCGTACGTTGTTGGTTCGCGTTTCTCATGCGGTCATTTAAACTTAAAATTACATTTAAAATTTGGATGTGAAACTTTGACTGTGAGCCTCAGGTGACTTCTCATGTCCTAAACTATCAGCCAGAGTTGTCTTATTTCCACAAAATGCATGAACGAGTTTCCCTCGGGTAACTTTTTGGCATGTCAGGGCTTTCTTGTCTCCACTTTAGCAAGTTTGTATAATCCCGTGTTCTCAGCATCGGCCCCATGATGAGCCGGTGGGATTATTTAAATCGGGATCATAACTGGAAAACCATAAATTTGTTATTTGACTCTGTCCTTTCGAGTCTGGAGACCTTTAAGTTCGTCAAGCGTTTAACGCAATGCACTTTCTTCCCTTGTGTGGTTTGAGGATGTCTCTGCAGGTTCCTGCTTCTATCTTTGGTAATTTAACAAGCCTCCCACCGGTTTGACTCGGGGTAGCGAGTTTGGTTTGGATTAGAGAAAGAAAGCGGATATTACTGTCAGATTAAGATTTATGAAGCTGTAATTATTCTTGAACGGTGAAGAAATCCTTTTACCTCCTGGGTGCATCTCCAGCCAATTCCCCTCCACGTGGCCTCCACAGATAAAGCGGGGATGCTAACGCTAACCCCAGGCCTCTGCCTTCATTCCTCGCAGGCGCCGACACCGGCCCAGGCAAGGACGGCGGCCCCCAGAGCCCCGAGGTGCGTGCCCTCCTGGAGAGCGGGCCCCGCGCCGCCGCTCACTCCAAGCTGGCCGAGCGCAACGGCTTCCTGCGGCTGCAGCTCCACGGGTACCGGGCGAGCTTCTTGACGGAAACGCTGCGAAACCTGGCCCACTTCCTGGAGGACGACACGACGCCGCGGGTGCTGCCCATGGAGATCAGCGTGAGGGACACGCACGTCAATTTGAAGGTGAGCGTCGCAGCTGCCGCGTCACCTCGATGGCTGCTATTCCTGTCCCGCGTTGCAAAGTTTCGTTTTCACCCCGAGGCGGCTGTTGACGCACGGTTACCTGCAGTGCTTCAGAAACACACTTGTCCTAGTTTCCCCAGTAACAGTCCCCATAACTTACTGTCGTAGTGTCAGAACGCCTTAACGATTCTGAAGCGATGCCTAATTGGCCTGAAGGTTTAATGGGCTGCTTTGAAAGGCTAAATGTGTATTGCTCCAGGACGCCGGTTCGACCGATTCTGAGCCCTCGCCCGTCACCCTGCACGTGGACGACCTCATCATACACAGACGAGACGACGGCTCTTTCTCCGTTGGAGGTGACGTGCAGAATTGGACGGCAAAGTAAATGCGCTGCGTTCGACGACCGCGTCTCTAAACTGTCCTTTGTCGGCACAGCTGCGGAGAAGCGACCCAGGGAAGAGGCCGCGCCGACTGTCTTTACCCAGGGCCCTTTTTATGAAGCAAGCAACAGCGTCTGCAGAGTCTCCAAGGCAACACAAACCCAAGCCCCATCCAGGAGTCCCTCCAGAGAGAAGGTGAGTTCAGCTGCGCTATGTTTCCCAATGGAAAACACTAAATTTCAAGGGGATGCATTAACCACTAATTCGATGTTTGATAAGCTGCTGGAGTAAGAAAATGCCTCAAAACGCTCCTTTTGAATTTCTTCTGGAAATTGTGGAGCGTTTTTCAGAGCGAGGCTGTGAAATTGGTGTTTTTACAGTCCGGATGTGTTCACTCCTTTGGTTTTTTTCAACCAAAACACGTTGCTAACTTTTCATTTAGACGTCAACCGTATTAACTTGCATAAAAGGAGCATATGTGCCCTTTAAATCCGTCCCTTCATAACTGGACATAAGAACTCAATGGCGCCCCCTCGTGGCGCTTTTTGGTTTCACCTTTTCAGATGCTGGAGGAGGAGAACGAATGTTTGAAACTGGAGCTGTCCCGAGCCAAAATGGCGCTGGCAGAGGCCCAGATGGAGAAGGACTCGCTGCTGCACCGCATGAAGAATCTCAAAGTGAGCACCAGTTAGACCCAGCTCTCCGCCTTCGCATCCCGACCTACCGGATTCGTCCAGTCGCCACCGGCGTTTTGGGATTGGCATTGCAACTGACAAAAGCAGGGATTTCTGACTACAGCAACCCTCTTTCGAGGCTTATTTGGCGAGCGACTCGCCATGTGACTTCAACTTTGAAATAATTAAGCAATGCACAGACTGTGAATTCATGTTTTTACACGCTCTGTTTTCTCCACATTAGCCTGCGGAGCGATTTTGAGTTAGAAAAGGGAGAAACGGCATTACGTGGGATGTTGTGCGTTTTTGGGTGTATGATTTAATATAAATGGTCGTGCCTACACAGTATCCTTCCCACAATACACCTCAAGCCCCCCTGAAAAAGATCAACAGTCTCAACTGAATTTCCCTGTGTGAGACTGAAGGAATAGCAAATGTAGAATTAAGAGTGATGTCTGAAAAAGGAAGAAAAACAACTATTTTTCACTGCACTGAATCTGAAGATTTGCGCTTTTGTGCGCGTCCGTGTACGATGTAGAATTGTATATGAATGTTGTTCTTTAAATGCTTCTGCTGCGTTTGTATCGAATGTCTCCGCCCCAGCCACCTTACGTTTGAGCCGAGGACAAAGTTTGTAAGATCAAATTCCACTTTTTTGTCCTAAAGAGACAAAAAACCCAGAACAGATAGTTGGGAGCGCCCTCCTTTCTTATTTTTCTACATGTAAATATTAGCGTTCAGCACTTTTAAAATGGAGACACTGTAAATATAATTAGAGTTGTGACCTAAAAATGAGTGTGTGAGCATGGAGGGGATGTGATTGTGTCTTTATAAAAATGACTAATCCGAACATTTGTGCTTTTTGTTTAAAATTATCCACTTTTTAAAGGCGCACGACTTCACCCAGCACACATCTTTCTCTCAGTGTCCCAACCAGCATCATATAATCCCCCCTTTGTTTGCGACAGAGAGGGGGTGAATAATCTGATTTCTGTCCGTCGAAGCTGCTGAAATACCAATGAAAATTAATAAATTGTGTCCGGCCTCAAGCAATGAGGTAAATTATCAATTTCCTAATGGCGCCTTTAGTGATTATTTCTTACCTGCGCTCCAAAAAACAAACTTATTTTCATAAGTGGGCAGCTTTTGCCAGGAAGTACTCTTTCATATCAGGTTTTTTGAGGCTTAAATTGCTCCGATATAAGAGGAGTTACAAAAAAAGTAAAGGGCAACGGTTAACGTGTGTGCAGGAGAGGCCTTGTGCACATAAATGGTCATGTCATTTTACAGCTGGAATGGCGCAGTGAGTCCTAGAAGGACATTAAGTGTGAGGAGTGTTCTGCTCTGGTGCTGCTGAAACGAAGCCTGTTTACATACTAGAGCTTAATGTTTCTGCGATGATGGCCACCTCACGGCGGGGGCCTGTTTATGGAAGCATCGCTGGGAACATGATTAATGATTCAGAGATTATTTATTCCCACTCCATCATGTGGAAGGTGCAAAATGTTGTGCCCATGTCCCAGTTAAACAGAATGATATAAAAGTAGTAAAATTACTAAACAGACACAGAATATGAAGGGAACATTGAAAAATGTATTGAGCGAGAAAAATTGTGCACATTTGTTTTTTGATAAAAACGTGTAGCTTAAGTGATTTGGCAAATAAATAAAAAAAATGTCAAATGTTTTGTATTTTAAAATTTCGTTTATCTGGCGGGTCCAAGCATACACCAGAGAGAGGGAGGGCGTCACGTAAATGTAACAAAACGGATTTTTGGGTTTGGTTTTGTTCTTTCTTTAACCTCCATTCAGAGCCGTGGAAGCGCTCACCTGTTTCTCTGGGGCGGAACTGCGCATTTGCGATATAGGTGGAATTACGGACCCATTTGAACGCGACACCGCTGGCACCGCAGGTGGCCTTCGCTGTATGTGAGTTTTTCCAGACGCCAACAAAGGGGACGCTTTCTGATGGGCTTGTGGTCGTCACCCACACCCAGGAGGCTGTACAGTACGGCTGCACGTCAAGGCAGAAAGAGGAACGGCGGAAAATGGCGACGGGGATTTCAAATTAAACCGCAGATCCGGTTCGTATGACGCCAACATCAGGTAGGAATAAAATAGTCTAGAAATTTTCCCTAGCCTTATCCAGTGATAACACTTTTAATACAAGGTAAAATGTTTCTCCATATGTAGCTTTAAATTAAAAAAGTAAATTAGCTATCGTATTAGTTGGGATGCAAAGTTCAGATGTTCAAGTAAATTCAAATAAATAAACGTACTTTTTGGGGTTTTGCACGTAAAATATACGTTTAGGTAACTTAATGTTTTTTTTTGTTTTTTTTAAAGCGGTAATTTTAAAATGTTTGGCCCTCGTTTTGGAACGTCACCACTGAATGCTTTTATTTTTAAACCGATGACAGGAAGTTAGCCGTCATGTCCAGCTAGCAGCTTGACGCCCGTGTGTCGGGCCGTCAGCTCAGACCAACACCGGCGGCCAGTGTGGAAGGTTCGGTGGAGGATTCGTCGCCAGTGCGGAGCCGCTCCTGGGTTCTCCCACCGTCCACCTGTTTTGCGCGTGTGTTTCACTTTAGTTCGGAGCCACTTTGTGAACGCGGGGGGAGTTTGTCTTCATCTTGGCTCGTCACTTTACCGGTGGTTCCTTCGCTTCCCGCTGCGCGCTTCCTCCAGAGGTGAGCACCGGGGGAGGCGGCAGCCTGAGCGGGCGCGCACCGCTGCACGTTACGGAGCTGCGCCGGTGCGAATGGACGGAGGTTGGACAGCACATCGAAGCCGCTCTGCAGCATCAGTGACGCCGAAAACACCACGGACCAGCAGCGGCAGCGCGCACTGAGATGCTCCACCGACCCGGACGCTGAAATAAGGGCAGAGAGGAGACGGGGATATATGGGAGAGCTGTGGGATTTTTAATCATCCTGTCGTTGCAAACTTGTGTCCGGGATGGGGAAGGAGCAGGAGCTTCTGGAAGCCGCCCGGACCGGGAACGTCGCCCTGGTGGAGAAATTGTTAAGTGGGAAAAAGAAGATTCTGGGCTCGGGCTCCGGTTCCATCCCTTTACCCAACCTCCTGAGGTAAGAAGCCGCTTACATGGCCACAGATCCGGGAGAACCCCGAGTGCAGGCGGGGGGATTCCTGGAGTGGTTTCCATGCCGCAAAATGAGGCATAATTTAGCTTCATCATAGGTCAGTGACGGTCAAACGGACCTTGTTGCACATTATCAAAGATATTCACAACAAAATGAGCAGCATTTGGCCCCGGGGATGGGGAAAGAGCTGCATTTGCAACGTGGTGCATCACAGGAGAGGAACAGACAGACAAGGAAGTCTGTTATGCAAAGTCACAAATAGTGCGATGTGAAGCAACGTGCACCTAAAGACAGAAGGAAGTCCTGCACAGCCTGAGCATGTGTGCGGGTCCACGCCGCGCTGGGCTCCGGGCTGACATCTGGCGTGCACGATGTTCTCTTTGGCTGCAGGGAAGCTCAGCGTTTGTTGGGTTCTGTCCCAGAAAATATTCAGAAACATGGGTTTTTGTTGTACCTGCCTCGTCCCCTCGGTGCGTCCTATTTGCTCATCTTGTTTCAGATCACGGAAGGCTCCTTTGCATTCACCCTTTGACCTTGAACGCGGCAGTTTTGACCAAAAAAGTTAAGTCTGGAGGGCCTTAGCGTGCACCGACAGCAAAAAAAACCCCAAAAAACCTTTCTCTCTGCAGTTTGTGCCACCGGTTGTGAAATAAACATGGACCAAGTTGAGGATTTTGAAAGCAGGACGCCGCAGAGCAGAAGGAATAAAAGCAGAAGAGCTCAGCGGCGCTGGTGCGAGCACACGGCCGGGCCGGGCTTTGTGCTGATGCAGTGTCACCGTTCCGTTTCACAGCATTTCTCGCCTCTCGAATTCCTTGAACGTCGGCTGCAGCCTCACCGGGGAGGGGAGGAAAAGTGGATGCCGGGATCACCTGTTCCAACTTAACCCCTGGAATGTTCCGGGCAGGTGTTTTTGAAGCATTCCGCAACGTTGCAACATGTTTGAAGCAAAGCAGAGGGACTATTTACTTCACCAAACAGGGTTTTTGAACCGTCACGCGCCGATCCTGTTTCGCTGTTTGTGGGTCGGATTTTCTCGCGTTCGAACACCTCAGAACTTCCGGAGGTCGTTTGGAACAACCGCCGAGGGTCTTGTTGCCCCCCCTCCCACCGCCCGGCCTCCCCCAGCCCTCCAGCGCCACCCTCTCTGTCTCGAAGGCGAGGCCGCGGCAGGTGATTAGGAGTTCAAAGGCTACATGGGAGGAGCCCTGCCCCGGGCCCTCGGGCACAGGGGTCCGGCGCAGGTTTCTCCCTAGCAAGAAGGTGCCGGAGGAGGTTTTGTAAAGGCGATACTGTGAGGCTGCGGTCGTCCCATCAGCACTGAAGTCAGTTGGAGAGGGCAGAACTGAGAAAGCTGCGGAGACCTTGCGGCGCTCGGCTTCCTTTGTCAACTCGCTGGTGGTTTCCTGTCATCGCTTGTTCTTTCCACAGGTTGTAGGTTGTAGGTTGTAGGTTGTCTGTTGTCTGTTGTCTGTTGTCTGTCGTCTGTCGTCTGTCCTAGCTTGTGCTGCGCGTGTTGCCGAGACATTTGACACGTCTGGAGGACCACCCCTCACGACTTCAGGCCCTCTGACCTTTGTGGAGCATCACTGTTGCGCAATGACCCGAGGTCGGAGCTAGAAGCTCCGGTTGGATCGAGGTTGGACGAGGCGCGACATCGGTGCCGGTCCGATGATGTCCCCGGTGTGAGAAGTCCGAGACAGGAGGACGAACCAAAAATTCCCTTTTATTTGACTTCCTGCAGAACTGATTACCGACCAGTTCCCCCAATTGCGATAGCAGAGGAAATAATTCTAACAGACCCACGGCGGAGGCGGGACAACGCCACGGGAGCCATCGCCGGGAAACCGGCGCATACTTTCCCATCTTAAGGCCTCTGAGCCGCTCGTAGCATTCCAAAGTCATGAGGTTCCGCCGTTCAGGGAAAGAATGGCCCTAAACCGCCAAGTGGGACATGAACACGGACATAAACAGAGGGTGTCGTCACCGGCCAGTCAGAGCGCACGCTGGAAAATCAATACTGGGTAATCTCATCTCATTTATGGTTCCTCTCCTCTTCTCATTGGTGCGAGGAAAACACTCACGTGGTCGGTTTTTAAGTGGATCTCTTGGGTAAACGGAGAAAAGATCTTATATTTTATTGAAGTGACGCTGCCTGTATTACAAACATGGTGTTTTCAGCACTGTAATTAGCATTAATCAAATGCTAACTGCTGCTTAATGGTGCTGGAGGAGCCGGAGTTCTTATTAATGATCTGAACCCACTCGGACTGGGTCGCACTGCTGCGCTCCACGGTTTCCATTTATCTGCATTAAGAGGCGCCGCCAGGTTAGCGGCGAGGAACAGGCGACCCTGACGACAACTAACTGAGAAATGAGACTGTTCTGTGCGCGTGACAACCGGCGAGGAGAACGATGGCGGCCGAAAGTCCACGCGATTACAGCGCACGAGTGGCAGCGCGGATGGCCGATCCGTCGACGCCCATTCCCTCGGCACGCCGGCTGTTTACCTGCCTTCTTCTGGAGACACGTAACCTTTCAGCGGAGCAGAGTGACCCCCCAGGGGAGGCGCAGACCTAAAACCTTCCTCGGTTTTAATTGGCGTCCTCGCAGGCACTCTTCGCTGACATCTACGTCCTGGTGACTTCCTCTGCTAGCGCTATGAAGCTAGCTTTGTAGCTCACAGCAGGGGGCTCCGGGAGTGTCGCGCATTGACCGGTTTCAGTCTCGTTTATTCAGAATGAAGAAGGAAACCTCTGAGAGCTTTTTCAAGCCGCCGCGGCACTTTAGCTCACTTTCTGGAAACCAAGACATCATCATCATTTTGAGCGTAAATGTCCAAGAGCCTGTGGCGGTCAGGACAGCCGCTACAGGTTAAAGGTCAACCACGGAGGGCGCCGCTCGCGCTATGCGTCCATTCCATTAGCATGGACGCGTATTTTATGATATTAAATAACTGTTGGCTACAGTTTTGATGGAATTTTAATGGAAATTCAGGCTGTTTTTTTTTCCCAGACAGGTTTTACGTTAATTGGGTATCGCACTCGTCCGAGTTGCCATTAAGATCATTGTGTGATTAATTGTTCCACCCTTGAGCAACTTATGAACAATACCATATAGAGTGCTATAAATAGCCTTTTAATGGTTCCCGTTTCTCTGGGATGGCTACAGAAAGAGTCTGATCCTGCGTCACTCTGAGCAGCACAAATATTAAGTGCTGCTCAGAGTAATTTATTGACTCCTTGGCTGTCAGCTCTGGCGACGCTGCACCGAGTTTCCTGGGGGCCAAACTAATAAAGCGTGTGTGCGCACGTGCGCATATTTGGGTCTGTGCGTGTGTGTGATCAATCTCGGAGGCTGCATATTCTTAAGGGTCCAGGCCAAACTCTGCTGGAGTACAATGCCAAGAAACCTCTCTCGCTCTCCCTCCCTCCCTCTCTCTCTTTGTCTCTCTGGCTGACTCTGTCTCTCCCTCTGTTCATCTCTCGCCCTCTCTTTGTCTCTCTTTTCCTGTCTGTCTCTCTCTCTCTCTCTCTGTCTCTCTCTGTCTCTCTCTCTCTGTCTTTTCCTGTCTGTCTCTCTGTTCATCTCTCGCCCTCTCTTTGTCTCTCTTCCTGTCTGTCTCTCTTCATCTCTCGCCCTCTCTCTGTCTCGCTCACTCTCTGTCTGTCTCTCTCTCTCTAAGCCGATGTCACTTTTTGTCCTTCCCTCAGTCGTTTTCCATGTTTTTCCCTCTCAAATGTCAGTCATTCTCCTTCCATCTGTTGTCCTGGATTCACACTCGGTATATTTCTCTGGCTCTCTCTTCCACCACTACATGATCCCCGCCCCCCCCTGTCTGTCTCTCTGTGTGTCTCTCTGTCTCTGTCTCTCTCCAACCGTCTCCTCCCTGCTCACCTATCACAGAATACCCTCCTCCCAACCCTCCATGCTACATCTGTTATCACCACATTTTACCCATCATGCTCCTGGGTCGGCCTTTGGCGTTTATCGACGGTGGCAAATGGGGAATTTGGGGAATCTGCAGCTCCTGTAAAAAGCGCTTCCGTCTATGATATCCTGTGATTTACTAGTGGTGGCCGTCTCACGGCAGAGAAAGAGGGCAAAATGTGAAGGGAGGGAGGGGGGTGTTAGCTGAAAATAGGCCCGATAGAAACCAAAACACAACACGGATTTATGGCGCGGCGCAAAAAAGGTTCAGACTTGTTCTCTACCGTTAACTCGTGTGTTCCGGGGGTAATAAACCAATCAAGACGCCCCTTCCCCGTCGTGCAGGTAGCTCGGCTTCGTTATGTTGGTGGATTCACGGCCGTTTGGGGGCAACTGGGACTGCGATCAAATGTTTCCTGCGTTTTTGCCATGTTGCTCATCAGGAAGTTCAACTTTTTTTTTTTCTTTTCCAAATCTGGCATCAATGACAGGAGTGTAAGGCTGCTGGGATTTTCTTCTCCTCGCTCCTCCCTCGAGCAGCCGTGGAACACCTCTGGCCCCGGCCATGTTGTCTTTAGTTCCTGGAGGGGAAAACATCTTGATTCTAAGTGGAGGAGACAAAGAGGCTCCATGCAGAGAGGGAGAGCTGTGACGTCCAGCCCGTCGCGCTAATCTACCGCGACACGCGCACGTGCACGCGCGCAGCTCCCTAATAGATGGCTGTCGTTAATGAAGCGCTGCTTTTGAAGTCGATGAGATGCAGAGCGGAGAGGGCTGGAAATGCTAACGCCGTCATGCTGGGAGGCCCGGGACGGCACCATGTGTGTGTTTGGTGGGCTCTTGAAATGAAATCCCCGACCTGGACATCCAGATAAACTCCCCGCACGATTAATTCCCAACAAAGCCGACGTCTTGTTTCACCCAGGGCAAACAGGAAGTAATTTACCTTGAGCAGGAAGTCTCCAACAACATCCATATTTCCCACAGGGCTTTGCCAATGCCATTGAGATGCCTGCTGCCGTTTCTGTTTCTCACATTATTGAGAGAAACGGCGAGTTTACAGTCATAAAGCTAGTTTAGCTGCAGCTTTATCTCAGTCTGTTGCACTTCAGCACAGGTATATTTGAGTTAATTACAGATTCGGACTCTAAACTTCAAAGCTGGGTGCGTATTTTGAAGTGTCATCTGCCTCTGGGTCTCCTCCCCTCTCCTCCTAGATGGCTCATCACCAGCCTTCTCTTTCTTCTGGAGCCTCGAACTGGACCCTCTCCAAAGGTCCGTCATGCCGTGAACCTCATAATTCTCATCCTCTGTCTGTGACGAATGAGCCTTTTTAAAAAGGCATCAAATATTCATCTGCCCTCAAACTGCTGAATGAAAAATTAAGACCACTTCTTCCAGTGTGGACTCATTTGCGTCCCACTTCCAAATTCAGGACCCCACTTATCTCCAACGAGCTGCAGCGTTGAGAAACAGCCGGGTTTGTGTTTCTCTGCAGATTGTTTATGCATGATGGTTAAATATAAGACTCCACTGACTGAAGAAAAGGCCAGTGTGTTTCCAAAAACAGCTCTTCTAGCTTGCCTGTGGCGCATTATTCTGGACCTACAGCCAGATTGGCAAGAAGGGAAAGAAGGAAAGAAAGAAAGGACACGTCTTCCAGCAAGGGAGGAGCCTCCTGTACTCCCCAAATGAGGAAAAACATTAGCAGAACGGGAGTTTTGTAGGGAACAAAGAGTGTTTGTGTGCCGGCGGGAAGGTGTAGCGTGTATTTGGCTTCAGGCTGTACATGCATGTTCACACACCTGGCGACCCCCCCCTCCCCTCCCTTCCCTTCCGTGGGACAGGTCAGATAGTGATTGGACCTCCTGACAACCTGTATTAAAGCACACCTTGGTATGAATGATGATATCCTAAAGGGCAACAATGTTCCCACATCGGCCCAGGAAGATTCTGGACAGTGGATCTCTTCCGACTCACACACACACACACACACACACACAGACACCCTTTGCTTTGGGGGAACTTCTGCTGACTAAGCGGTTCAGAATGATGACAACGTGAACGCTCAGATCCCCCCTGCAGACTTCAGCCAACACACCAACCTTTTGTGGACAGTGACGTGTATGTCCCCTGGTGTCTTTTCTGTCTTTCTTACCCCCCCTCCCTTTTGCCATCTTGTATTTCTGTATTGTTGATTCGTGCATTAATCTTTCTTGCTTCTGGCCGTACACATGTGTGCCTGTCTCTCTGCTCCTTGTCTGCCTTTTTGGCATCACTGCACAGCTAAAGGGATTTTTATAGCTTCTCCCTTGTGACTCCACCCCCAGCCCCCCCCCCCCCCCCCATTTTTTTGCTTTTTTTTTGAAGGGGATGAGTAAATGGATGCCTTTGTCTTGCTCTGTAGTGTAACCTGCTAATCAGGCCATTCACTGATTACACACTTCATGCTAATCACAACTGCGGAAGTCTGACTGCGTGCGCATTCATCCCCCTTTGTGTTGATGCACGCATTGTTTGGGAGTTTTTTATTGTTTCTGAACAGTGGGGGGGCATTCGCTGATAGTGAGACCTCCGGGGGTGGGGGGGGGGGGGTGTTGCCAGGCTCTCGTTGCGCGGTGTGGCATTTGGGTGAATCTGGAAAAATGATGCATTTCCATTGCTGAGTCTGAGAATGTGCCAGGTTATGGGTGGATGGGTGGGGGTGGGGGGGCAGTGGTAGCTGGCGGGGTAGGTAGGAGAGGGGTTGAAGGGCTTAGAGGGGAAAACCAATTATCAGTCGGATAACAGACAGGCTATGGATTTTCTACCGGGCCTCCTCTGCCTCTCCTCCGCACTGTTTCTATCTATTTTTGCCTCTCCCACTCCAGATTTAAACTGGGGGGGGGGGCTTTAATGATGAGGATCGAAACCTCCGGCGTTCAAAGCTGTATAATGTGTTGGTTCTGGCTCGACCTCACTGCTCTCCCATCATCTGGGTGCGCACACTTCTGTGTTTGCAGACGCAGCCAATAATGCGTTCTGAAATGCATCAGGGTGATATTTCAGCCCATCGAACATCTTTAAGGGCCCAAGAGGATCGGCCCGTCCTCCCCCCTTCAGAAGCCTTCGGCTCCAACCAATAACAGGATCATTTATAAAATGTTTGAATATGTGGTTGATTTAAAAGCATCCAGGGCAGGATGAGACCCATTGTTGAGTCCTGCTGTAGTGGGAAAATCGGAAGACCTGTGCACATACAGCGTCGCCACGGTGATGATGGAGGAGACGGGGGTAAATAAGCTGACCGCAATGATGGGAGTCATTAAACCATCCAGCGGCTCGTGTGCCTGGTTGAGGGTCTGGTTGAGGGTCTGGATTTGTTGCACTTGTGCCTCCCTTTATTCTAAATTTTCCCGGATTTCTGTGCTTCCGTGCGGGAATCCCAGGAAAACTCTCAAATCTCATCAAAGCAGCCGTGTGTGGGATGATTGGATGCATTAAGAAAATTATTATATATTATGATTTTAATTTAATCCAAGGGATTTCCTCCCCTTGTTCGTTTCATTTTAATTGCCAGGTTGACAGATGCTAGCTGCTAACATGCCGAGGGAGTCATAAATATATTTATTTTGGCTCTTGTGGATTTTGCTTCAGCTGCTCACTTTAATTTAAATGAACTCTCACGCACTGTGCTCTGGCAGAATGGCTGCTCTTTTTTAATTTCTCGACTGAAAATGTCATCATTTGGGGGAAAATTCAAATCACAACATGAGGCTACAACAATCCTTAAAGAAAGATGTTTTTATATGGAAAAATGTGAGCTCCAACCAGGCTCCAGCGTCCGGCTGGACTCTAAATAGCCATGGGAAAGCCCAGAAACGCTCATTCATGTTATTTTCAGGACTTTTCCTTTTCAAAACCAAGATTTGGCTCCCAACTTCCCAACCTTTTATACTCACCAGTTTGAGTCTGTCTTCTTTCATAAAGTGTCTCTGTTTTCCTTGTGAGCCGCTGTGTCTTGTGTATTTTCCCTGTTTCTAAGGCTCATTTATTCTCAAGGTTAGAGAAAAATAAGCTTGCAGTACCGCTGACGGCGGAGGGGGGCAGTGTTGAGCACCATGACCAATGATCAGAGAAATCTTAACATCTGCAGGTGGAGAGCGAGCGGAAGCTTTCTTTAATCCGTGGGTTTCGCTTGCGTCTTGAACGCACCATTCTCTTTAAACACTGTTGCAGGCAAACGCGTTAATATGAAACGGAAGCGAGCAGCTGAACTTATCTCAGCCACACTGGGGGTTTGAGACTGTGTGCGAGATAAAATGAGCTTCAGTAACATCTGACATTCACAGAGGAGGTTAAGGAACAGAGAGGGGGCCCGATCTCTTTCTTTTCCTTTTGAATTAAAATCTGAACCCAGCATCAGCGTTTTCTGAACCTGTCATTCGTTCTGACGCTGACTGACACCCAGGCCGTTTCCACAAGCCAAACGCCGCTTTCACAATTCATCCTGCCACTCCTCGGCGCCGAGCTCACCCGCAACCGCCCCGGCTGTCATCTGCCCCGTGTCTCAGCGGGAGCAGTCGGCCTCCGTCTCCGTGTTCTGCCTCCCGAGTTGAGCGAGCCGAGTTGTTGACTGACCGTCTGTTGCTGCCACGGAAGGCTGCGTCGGGGCATCGACGCATCCCAGTGGGTGTCGCCCCGAGGTGAGGCCGGAGGGCCGGGCAGAGATGCTAACATGTCACAGATACGCCTATTACGTAGCTTAGATTACGTGAGCGGTTCTATTTCCATATTTCCAGTCCACTACTTCAGAAATATTTACCCTGACGACTGAGCAACATCTACGCGCGGCTGCATGGCTGACAGCATCTTTGTGACTGGGTATGCAGATCCGACAGGAACACAGCGGATCAGGAGTATTGAAACGTACAAAATACATATATTAGAATTCAAACTGCACAGTTTTTAGCCGGGAAACATTTTCCGCGAGCGTCTGCTACAATGGCGCGAGGCAGGAGCTCCAGAGATTAACAATATGCCTTAAATATGAGCGCAGAGGTACAGTGCGTGTCTGTGTGGGAGAATGTTGTGTTCTTTGGCTCATTCTAAATCGATGCAGTTCTCCTTGAATGCCCTTCTGTCTAAGCTGAGTATAATGGGGGCTTTGAGGTTGTGACCCCTCTAATAAACAGCTAATTTGTTGATGCAGTTCCCTGGACTGTTATGTCACCAGGGCCGACGGGCTTGTGCTTGCATGGTTTCTCCAACCCCGAGGCTGTGACTTAGCATTTTTCAGTCCGTGCCTGCAGGAACCAGGAGCTGTGTCACTACCCTTGAAAATGGGTTGTAGAACTTCATGCTGAATGTCCTTCCTTCCTTTTTTTTTTCTTTTTCAATTTTACATTGAAATGTTGGTCTTTTCATAATGGATGGATGTGGCCCAAACCTCACTCTGTCATGTATATGTGGGAAATTGAGGTGCTTAATTGAATAAAAAAAGCCATTTTTAATATGCTAATCTCCATCTCAGAGGATTGGGATCACGATAGCGAGGTCTCACATTAGTTTAACTGGTTTTCGCATACTGTAGCACGTTGGAGGAGCAGGATTTAAAGGAAAGCCATTTCAGGCTTTAGTCAGCTTTAAATTAAGCATGAACACAATCTCGAGAGGGAGTTTGTGTTTGCGCCTTCAGTCACGGTCCAGGCTGGCATTTAAAACAAATAACCAGTAATTGACTCGAGATCACAGCGACTGCAGAGGTCCAGATATAAAGCTGAAGGGAAAATTGCTGTGAAGTGCAATCAGATAAATGTTTCTCCTGAGCCGAGCTACGAGATGCCAAGATTTAGATCCACCCCCCTTTTAAAACCTACATAAAAACATTGTAATACAGCAGGCTGAGTACCCACAATCCTTCAGAGTTCTCCCACAACCCAGAGGGCTCCCCCTTCCTCCTCCCACTGTGGTTTTGCTCACGTGGGAGTTGAATCTCTGCCTAGCTGAGGTTTTATCGATCTGATATGGAGGAGTCCTCGCCAGCTTCCCCTGTTGCCGATGAATCATCGTGGTAACTGCACGCCACGTCGTCCCACCTGACACTCTAATGCATTAAAGGGAATATAGCGGAGGGTGTGTCGGTGAGACATACACTCTCATTTCACGTATCCTCCCTGCCTTCTGGGCTTCTTCTCAGCTTTTTTAAATCATTATGGCATTAACTGTGAATTACGGCTCTGCCTGGACTCGTAATGGTAGCATAGCAGAGTCATTTAGCTGAAAATGAGCACTGCTGACAACTGTATTGAGCCGGTTTGTAGGTTTTTGCAAACACAGAAGAAAAGAGGGACTGTTGAGTTCAGCTGTAGCCGCTGGTTCGCAGCAATCGACGGCAATCCTCTCCTGATCCTTAGTTTTTGTATTATAACACCTGCAATCAGAGGAGAAGGTGGCAGATGTTAATAAAGCTCAGCGGGGGATCCATAGGACTCAACACTTTGCATGTGATACACGTGCTCCTGAACGCAGCGTCGTGGTGTCCCCCTCCTTCCTGGCTGCATCGGTATGCCACCTTGCTGGCTGTCTACCCCCCCATCATTCTGTCATCTGACCCCCCTCACACATCTGCCTGTTTGTGATAATAACAACCCCTGTCAACACGACGCAGGGTGGCTCCACGGCTCACACACGTCAACCCCCCTCCCACGATCTCGGGTAAATTAAAAACCCTGTAACATTGTTTCTCCTCGACGCTGGAGAGGCAGTCTGTATGCTGGGTGTTCCCCGGAGACTGAAAAGATGAGCCAGAGAAAAACGGGACGAGGAGAGAGGCTGGGATTTCTTGGCCGAGCTAAACAGAGCTCCGCGGGGGGTCAAAAGGTTAGGGCAGTGGGGTTTGTGTGAAAAGGAGAGTGGCGTGTCTGCGTGTTTCATGGAGCTTTGTCACGATAAGACAGTAAAGATGTTTCCATTCTCTACAGAATGGATCCTAATGAGTTTGTAAAAGCCAGTGTTGGTTTTTGTTTGTCTGAGACGTTCAGGAAAGTCTGATCATGACATGTGCAAAGATAAAAATGAGTGATAAATGGCTTTAGTCAGTGATGTGTTTTTGAGACAGACGCTGGGAACTACTTTTGCCTTTTACTGGACTGATTACATCCCACCTCTTTCTGGAGACTGCTGTGCTGTTGTTAGCATGTTGATTAGCATGATTGTCCTAGGAAAGATTTGAAGAAGAAAAGTTCTGCCTGTGATCAGTTAAAGGACGTCATCCTAATGCCCTGCAGGAGCAGGCTGGCACAATTCTGCCTGCTTTCAGTCAGAAAGACCCTTAAAATTCCCAAGACACTGGTAATATTGGGGCAACCGGACCAGTTAAGTGTGCTGGATCCCCTGAACGGCCTATAAATGAACAATGGTGTGATTTAACTCCAGCTTTTTCTTCTGCTCAATGCGCAATAGTAACTGCAGCCAAATCCTTTATTTTTAAATCATCTCTGACTTTTATTGAGCCTCACAGGACTGCTAATATGCCTAAATATAGTATAGCATTTTTAATCCTTCCTGTTTAACAACCACAGCCGATAACGTTGCCGGAGCCCTTAAATCCTGTCTGTTAACAAACGAGCTGAAAGGATCGAAATGCTGATGCACCGACAGCTATTCCCACTTTAGGAGTTCAAGGGTCTGTACTTTATTACACCCAGGTGTTGGATTACATAAGTCTGCCTCTTTGGGATGGCGATGCGGCACTTTATGTAGATGTCTTTGCGTTCCCCGGTTCCGTCCCATCCCAGCCCATAAATTTAAGAGGAATCCGAAATGTGACGCCAGGTGTTTTGCTGCAGAGCCACGTGCAGCAGACGGAAGTGCATCATCTGATATCAGGAAGGCGTGCGGCAGAGGTCAGGGCTGTCCGCCGTGTTTGACCCGGAGTGTTTAACCTCCCTCCGCAGACGGTCCGAGTCGTAAAATCCGAACATCCAGAGCTGCAGATTCTCTGCAGTCTCATATCTGCTGAGTCATTATTTGATGTAGCGGCACGCCGCTGTGAATCCTTGGGACGTTAAGGCGCCCTTTATTGGTATTGAACGTTAAGATGCGCGCAGGTTGGGTTATTAGCAGAAAACGGGATTATTTCCGCTCGGATGAGTGAGTGGGAAGTGGCTCTGCAACAGTGACTCCAGGCGAGCGCTGTGGTTTTGGAGGATTTGAGTTTGTCTGGTGCCGATTTTACGGGGAAAAAAAGGTTAGTTGAGGGGTGGCAGAGGCTGTATGGCCTTTTTTTTTTTTGCCATCTGTGCCGGCGAGCTGTGGAATTGCCACATGTGCGGGGCTTTCACGGCTCTTTAAAACCTTCCAAACCACTTATTCATTTTATATCCGGCTCAGGTGGATAATTGAATCCAGTTCTATATAACTCCTACCTGCAGTCGTCCCGTTTTAGCCTGCTTCCACACCAGTTGTTAGCTCACACACACACACACCACTGCGGTGACACGATTGTCCCACGCTGTTGACCTGGCGTCTGGAAACCCGGCTCCACTTTTTGGGCTCATCGAACTGGTATTATCACCTGCCAGTGTGGGCGCTGCTGCTGTGATCCATGGTGTTGGTGTTTGGAGTCGCTGTCCCACATCGTGTGGAATTAAACTGCTCTGCGTCAAAATCCTCTGCACGGATCTGTGTTTTTAAGCTAATATGTCCCAGCTGAAGGATTTTGCTTTTGGCTTAGGACTCTTTTGTTCTTGGTCGCGGTGCTAAAGCTGCTCGTACTCTGTAGGCAGTGTAAATTAAGGGCCGTGCGTGCCCGCGTGCATTTTTTATAAGCCCTGGTGAGAACGGTTTGCGTGCTGCCTTTCGTCTTTCCTGGAAATCCCTGCCAGCACGTGTCTCTGTTACCCTCTGTCATCACAAGAGGAGCGAGCGCACGGAGGGGGTGTTGGAGAGCCTGCGAGGTGCTGCTGTGAACCCAGAGACAAGCGTGACATTGGCAGATGAAATCGGAGGGGAGGTGCGAAGAGGAGACGCACGCGCAGCTGCAGGGGGGGGGGGGGGCAGGAGGAGAATCACAATGACCCCTGAGAGACCTTCTCTGAGACGCCAGCGCCCACCGTCCATGCAGATGAATAAATAAATAATTGCGTAACTACTCCAGCACATGCATATTTAAAGCTTTTGAAATGCAGCCTGTTTTAAAGGTTTCCACTTCCTTTCCCCCCCCAAACTTTAGGCGCTCTCGGCTCCTGAGGGGGTCCAAACGGATCTTTGTCGGCCGGCCCGCCGAGGATAAACCCGGTCCGGTGGCGCAGCGTTCCCACTGGGAACGACCACATGGCAGCCGGTCGGAGAGTAGAGGTCAGAAAAGCCATCAGTTGGAGCCAACCGAAAACAAACTTTCGGGAGATGGATTATTAGTTTTTGATGTAGAATATCAGGTTAAAGATCTTTGCCTGATGTGTGGGAAACAAAGATAACGCTTCCACTCCGCAGCCAGGATATTTTCATCGTGATTTCGATCACGGGGGCTTATTGCCGACCCACCAGTATTAGATTGTATAAAAGGGAGAAAACATTGTGACTTTACTGCTGCTGGACTTCTTAAAACACTCTAAAGGGCAGATCTGAACGGAAAAACATGTGATGATGCACCATCTGAGTTAAATGGACCAGAATCATCTAGTTTACACATCTTGAAGTACCCAGATCAGCATTATTTTGCCTCCTCTCAGAGTTCCCACGCAGCCCTCCTCCTGCCTGATGTAACGGGGGGGGGGGGGGCAAGTGGGCATTTCCCACGATGCCGTCCGTGTTCAGCTCCTGTACTCGCTGACAGACATGGATGCAAATCTGCGTGTAACAGTCATTTTTCCTGCCATTATACGCACGGCTGATCTCACTGTTTGGGGGGAGTGACGTGTCTTCCAAGAGCCCTCCAAATCCACGAGAGAGCATTTAGCATAATCAGCCATCTCTACTCGACTCCGATTACTTCATACCTTTAAGGCCTTGAACACAGCTCCTCTTACCAGAGCTCGACTGACGCAGGGCCGATAAAAGCCTAAACTATGGAGTAATACGACCCACCCCGTGTTGCTGCCCTCCTCTTCCCCTACTAAAACTGCTTTTCTCGACAGTCTTACGGCATAATTTGACTTTTAATGTTTTCCTTTAACGGCTGCTTATTTTCTTTAATCCGTGCGGCCCTTAATGGCTGCCCTAGTGACCCATTTTGCGAGCAGGGTGTGCTGTTTATGAACTCATCGGCATCAGCGCTTTACAGGATACATTAGCGGCGGCCTCTGCTCCCGTGCCGCCGTAAATTTACAGCAAAGTAAGAGAGCGGCTCCGTTATACATTTGTTATAACGCAGCTGACTCGCGCTGGGCGTGTGTTGCACGACTCCATCGATGTCATCTGCCAGAGATTTGCATATGCGTGGGAGGGCGTCTTCAAGAGTCCCAACGGTCAAATTGCACCTCTGACGGCGGGGCCGCCCTCGTGCATTCGACAACATGTTCTCCACGCCTGCGGCTGTGCCGGGTGAGAGGATCCAAAGCCTGATCTGGGTTAGACCTGGGGTACTCCATCTTCTTGATCGGTTTGGACGAGAGAGGGAACGATATGCTAATTTCCAATTAAGGCACTTGCAGCATGTGACTCCGCCATGAGGCATGCAGGGTCTGGCACGCACGCGGGTCAGGTCGGCAAGCTGTGGAGAATACATGATGTATATGAGCAGATTGTGGCAGACAGGAAGTTGCCGTGAAGTTGTTTTTATTGAATTGTATCAGTTTTGTGGTGATACAGCGCCCCCTACTGGTGGAATATTGTAAGCCCACACGACTGCGTAATCGCCAGGATCATTATAGAAGTAAAGAATGTGTCCAACCTGTAAAACCTCATAAAGAATTTTAGATGCCTTTCTTTTCATTTCAGCTCATTCCAAAAAACAACTCATGTTGAGTCCTGCTTGGACGCTTCATCTGAGAGTCTTGGGTGAAGAGGCAGGAAGGATTTTGTGTTTTATATCAGCGTACTGTTGTTTTTAGCTTTAAAATAAGCGAGAATGTGATCGGCACAGCCAGATTGATTCACAGCAGGATAGTTCTGCCTGACTCTGTGTGTGTGTGTGTGTGTGTGTGTGTGTGTGTGTGCGTGTGTGTGTGTGTGTGTGTTTTCAAACAGACCTTTATTATGTCCAACAGAATACTGCAACCACAAGGAGACACTCCTTTATCATGTAAGCTAGAGGTGCTTTTCAGATGATTAGTTTTGGGAGATAGCCTCTGAGGCACCGGGAAAGCTCGAAAGACACTGGATATTTATTCCCTGTAGGCATAATTGAGGTAAACGAATGCTCTCTAATGCAATAACCTTCTATTAAATAAGCCTCCCAGTTCTGTGTTTGGGGCTGTGTTGATTTAATTGCCTTCTGCCTTCAAAAACCCACAAATAACTCTCTCCCGCGTCTGTATTTTGTGCAGTAGGTGGCACAGGGCGTCGCTGGCCACGCTCACCTGTTCCGAACACACGATGTCTACAAGGGTGACAATCTGGTTATCCCTGCGGATGAGAGGAGACAACTTGCTCCATTATCAACCTGAGGCGGATTTCAACCCTCAAAACGCCACTTTTCTGCGCACATTTTGCAGGATTATAGACGTTCATGAGGAGCCATTTTGATAGATCTGATTTGAATTTTGTGTTTAAATAGCTTTCTGTGGCGGGTAATTGCATGCAGCTGTCTGTGAACGCTGGCTGGCCTACGTGCGCGCTTGTGTGAGTGTGTGCACGCTGCAGGGCCTGTGATTGGCAAGTTAGTATAGAGAATAGCAATTAAGATGGAAGAAAACTTGGAAAGCAATCGCGTTATTTATTTTCAGGTTCCAGGGTGTAACAGATGGAGGGGGCAAAGAGAGCGACGGGGGATGACAGATCGTGGAAAAACGTGCCGAGCATCCGCAGGACGCAACGTTTTTCATATGGAAATAGAGTTAAAAAAAAAAACGAGCGCTCTCAATCAGCAAAGTCACGGCCAGGAAAAGTGCATAAACACGACGGCGTGATTCATCGTCGGGGCCTCGTCACTGCGTTAGACATTCAAGCAGCGTGTAGCAGCTTCCTAGAGAGCATTAAAGATATTTGTTCACCTGTAAACAGACACTGGAGACGGCTAGCTATGCTAAGCTAAGTTGTTTTTCTCAGGAATCCAACTAACATTAAAGTGGCGTCGATCTTATTCTACTTATTCTACAAGTCTAAATAAACATACTGTGTTAAGGGTTCGCTACATTTGTTTGTATTGAGGAGATTTTAGCTGGTTGCAGGTTGATGGGAAAGGAGCTGGTGAAATCCTGGGTTTAGCACAGTTTGGTGCCCCACCTGAGTCATTATCTCTTGAGCGTTCTCCAGCCGAGCAGAGCTTGTTTTTCAAGCTTCTTGGGAGGGATTCAAAAAAGCCTTGGCAAGCGAGCTCAACACCTCCTATCGTTTAAAAAAAACAAAAAACAGACCCACCAAACCCCAAACCCACGTCATAAGTGGGATCAATGCCCGGCGACAGCTGAGATTCACACTTACTGTACGCAGCAGCGTCAACACTAACGTTGCTGTTGGACGATATCGAAGGACACAAATCTGCCACCCGGAACAGCCGATCTGTCCTTTCCTCAACCTGAACTGCTGAAAT
Organism: Takifugu flavidus; assembly: GCF_003711565.1. Classification (NCBI taxonomy): domain Eukaryota; kingdom Metazoa; phylum Chordata; class Actinopteri; order Tetraodontiformes; family Tetraodontidae; genus Takifugu; species Takifugu flavidus. The sequence continues at coordinate 5,625,777 of NC_079541.1, read as the reverse complement.
GCTGCTGCAGCTTTTGTTGTATTATTAATTGCAAAAATTAGAAAGTAAATAGGTCATCTGGTACTGGGCTCCCAGTAGCAGGACACTAGCAGGTACTGTAGGTCGGTTGCCATGGTGAAATGGACAGTGGCCAGGTTAGAAGCGCTGATGTGGCTGTTTTTCATGCAACTTTAAGGCCGTTTTTCTGTAAAGACAAAACGGGAGCTGCAAGAGGGAGATAAACTGAAACTGGAGGCCACAGTTGTGCTTCAGAGTCACTCATTGTTTAGAACTTTGGAGACGGTGGAACGGTCTCTAGCTCAGACCATATATAGCCACGGGTCGCTGTTACTGCCCCGATCCTGCGCTCACGCACACGCCAAACACACAGCTGTCGCTCTGTTCACCACGGAAAGTGTGTAAAATTTTAAATGTTGGGTCTCTGTGTTTCCAAGAGCGGCGCAGCGTGCCGTTGTCTGATTGCACTTTTTCATGATTTCTATCAGGACCACGTGGCTAATTATGGCCGTGGCGGAGCGGGGAATGAAGACGGACGCGCTGCGTCTGTCGCTAACCTGATGAGCCGCCAGAGGGTAAAGCGGCCTGCAAACTTCTGCCTTCTCATCGGCCTCTGTTGTCATTTGATTTGAATGGTCACATGTTAGCTTAGCGTTCAGAACTCAGCAGGGGAAAACAAGAATCCTCCTCCCTTGGTTTAAAGTGTGCTTAAAGATGATTCCGGCCTTCCTTGGATAAGTTCATTCCACACGGATAACGAGCCTGAGCTGACGTTCCCCATCCATAATGCTACAGATCCAGGCTAAATCAATGGCCATCCAGATGGAAACGTGGCTGGCTGTTGCTAAGTGGGGGTCTGAGGCTTTCTCTTGCTTCCTGAGTGCCGGGTTTCCTGGGTGAGATACACGCACGCGCTCACACATGCATGCAGTCCGTACATGCACAGATTGATTGTCTGCAGCTCTGCATATTGCGCCTAAAGGCTGCAGTGTAAATCGATGCAGGCAGCGGTGAAAAGGGCTGGCACTTCCCTCCCCTCTGCTTCTCACCGGCTATTAAAGGAGGTGGACGAGACGATGTGCCACTCTGTCCTGTTTTTCCTGAGTCTACATCCTCCTGCAACTTGTCCTGGTCGAGATGCCACCGACTGTTCTGATCCAACTTGAGCAGTTCTCTCTCCCTTCTTGGAAATCAATGTGCTCTATAAAAGATGAGTTGTGTTTAGTGGCGTATGCTAGCTTTAGGTACTTGCACAAGTGTCTTTTGGGGGAAGATTCAGAGCTGACGTGATTATCTGCTGGTTAATCGGAGTGCTCTGCACTTGCCTGTATTTATCAGCAGTTTCTGGGAAGTTTCAGCCACTTCCTGTTGATTGTCAGGCCTAATCTTTTGCAGATGTTCTGGTGGCGCTGCGGCAAATTTATCTTTTAGGTGTTTGTTTAACGCTGCCTCTTACTCATCCTCGGTGGTTATAAGTCGGCCGCCTTAAAAGATAGAATCAATGAGTCTCCTAAAAAGCTCTCTCAAAAAGACGTTTTTATTAAAACCCTCCGCTCTTTAAGGGCATTGCCACCTTAGTTCTGCCGTTGCTTCCAGATGAGTTCCTGCGGGGAATCAGGAGCGCCCAGGGATGTTTCCATCTCTATTTAAGGTGCTGTTCTGGGAGGACGTTAGGAACAGAGTGCCGCTGTCTGCTCTCCCTCTGTCTTCTGTTAAATTTGCTCCCTCTGTCCTTTTCCACTACCCCTCCTTCCTTTGCTGCTTTTCATCCAGCCACACACACTCACACACACACACTCAACCTTTCACTCCGATCAAGTGACACGTTAGCTTGCGACGGAGGTCAGAGGCCGCTGGCATTCCCTGTGATGTTCCGTCTCTCCTACTGAGCCGATGGCCATTTGATATCGATGTTGTTCCCGAAGCACAGAGAAGGCTGGCGAGCGCGCACGGCGGCAGGAGTAAACAAGTGTCGGGCAAACACAGCCATTAGTTTAACTGATAAACAACTGATTTATGGCTGCAGCTGCTCCTGCTGGCCTCGATACAGCTCCCCACCAACACACACACACACACACACACACACACACACACACACACCTGTACATTTAAAACACATTTTACGGCAAAACACAATATCGGAGTCGGACAGCCCATAATCTGTCCTCAAACTTTGCAGCTGTTGATTCCTCAGGTCTTGTTTTAATCATTGCTGAGTGTGTCTCAACAGCGGGGTCACTCCAGGTCAATTTGACTCAAAGATAGATGACTTCCTGTGATGGCAGCGGCGACCTCTTGACCTGTTGAACATGCCGGTTCCTGGTGCTTTTTCCCTTTTAGTGTCTTCGTTGTTGACCTGCATATTTATTTATTACGTGCAAGTTGCACTTCAGACAAGCGTGCACGGTTTCTCTGCACAATGTGTGAGCGCCTGGTGTGGATGGCGCCTTCTGAAGTGGCATTTCCGGTGAATTAAAGGCTTGATTCACACGTTGCTGTAATTGGTCGGGATTTGATTGGGAAAACACCGACAGGTGTGCAGGCGCGGTGGGAGAGAGGAGGAAACACCTGGTGGAAGCTGTGCAGGATCGCCCCTGAGAGCGCGTAGGTGGGAATCGGATCGGTTTTGAGGATCTCGGGGGGGAAAATGGGATTGCCGAGGCTTGGAGGTGACAGCGCAATCTGTGGAAATCCTCTTTGTGATTGTATTCCTACGGGATCAGCACCGGCGGGAAGTAAAACGTATACACCGTATTTAATAAAGACGCTCCACCTTTGTTGGTTTAATTCAAATGCAACATTAACACATCGACTGTGGCGCTCTCACAGGCGCTGCAGCATCTGAATTAATGTGGACTCAAATCAGTCCTTGAATTTAAACACTAATGCTAATTATTATGCATTAAAAGATACAATCATGTCTATTGTGTGCATGTAAAGATGCTAACAGACTGGTTATAGAGGTTAAGGGGGGTAAACAGACTGGTTATAGAGGTTAAGGGGGGTAAACAGACTGGTTATAGAGGTTAAGGGGGGTGAACAAACTGGTTATAGAGGTTAAGGGGGGTAAACAGACTGGTTATAGAGGGGCGGGGTGGTAAACAGACTGGCTATAGAGGGGTAGGGTGGGTAAACAGACTGGTTATAGAGGTTAAGGGGGGTAAACAGACTGGTTATAGAGGGGTAGGGTGGGTAAACAGACTGGTTATAGAGGGGCGGGGTGGTAAACACACCATTAACTCACACTAACTCACACTGGTCGATTATTTAAGGCTATAAAGGCTCTTTTGAATACAGACGTAAAGGCCGTTACGGATGCAGCATCATTGCCTCCATCCAGATTTTCTTCCAGGAGATATTTTCTTTACATTGAACATTTACATCCAGTCAACATGGTAGCTAAAGGTTAGCACCCCTGATGTCTGCTGAGCATACAAACAGTGGGATGGACTCAACCATCACATCTTTATAGAGCCTGCACACACTCCACAGTATAATAGCCTCTCTAGGGTCAGGCTCACCTTGCACACCACACGTGCACGGGCACCTGCAATTATATAAACCTCATCCATACCTGCGCTGGCTAGAATGTTAAGCAGAACTCCTGCCCTGGGGCATCATGGAGGGAGGACTGTTTCTCTCAGCTGGCTGGGCTTTAAACTTCAAAGGCAGCTTCTAAAGGAAAATAGATCCTCGTCGCTGCTGAATATTTGTCCTCCCGTTCCTCATATCAGTCGGTGCTCGGAACAGGATATGAAGCAAGACCACTTCCTCTGTTCTGAAAACACGCATCTTCTCACTATGGTGTTTTTTGTTTCCCAGAAAGATACTGATGTGGACTGACTTGGTCTATATTTTCGTAACTGAATGTATTAGTCTTGCTTTGCCTCATGGGAGCCCGCGCATGATGTTTGACCTTTTTAAATATGTAATATTTGGGCATTGATTTCACGGCTCTTCTCGCAGCTGAGCAGACAACAGCTTAAAGCTTCACGTAAAGCTCAGCTTCAACAGCGCGTAGAGACGCGGAGACAGATTTGGTCCTTCTCTGCAGCAGCACCCGAGGTTAATTAGGTAGGAGGACAGCGGTCTGCATATTTGCCTAATCCACCAAAGAGTCTGCATTCCTGCAGCTGTGGAACCTCTCCTCTTATCTAATCTCAAGTTACCCAGTGATTCCATTTGCGAGGGACTCGGCTTTAGGAATTCTGAGGTGGGACAGTGGCAGAAAAGAGCAGCCGAGATAAGAAAACCAGGTTAAATGATTTAGCAAGAAAATGCAGGTTCAATTGTCAAAAAAAAGATAAAAGCAGAAACCTGTTTAAAGGTGCATTCATTAATTTATCTTTCTCACACCAGGCTAGTTGCTAGCTTAGTTGCTTCCTGGCTAATTAAATCTGGATTTATGAGTCCTCTATTTGAAGGTAGCATGGTTGGATTTATCAGGCAAGAGGATGGGTTTATGCCTCTTTATTAAGGCTGTGTGTTCCACCAACTGTAATACTGATGGAGCGCTGAAGTCTTTCCAATAAGCGTTATTTGTGTAATCATGCTAAAGCACTGTTGTTTTTACACTTGGAGCTAAATGCCACGTTTGCTTGCTAACACTCTGGGGCCCTTCAGAAACACATATGAAAATCCTGAAACACCTTGCTCAACGCTTGTAAAATGGGTTTTGTGATGGCGGTTCTGTGGCTGCCTGCATCCATATGTTGCCTTTGTGGGTGTGTGTCGGAGGATTGTCGTCGGGGCTCCGCAGGACTTTGAAAGGCCCTTTGTGCGACGCTTTCCTGATGAATCGATGCACAGATTAGAAGGTAACAGCTGGGGGTGAACACGCACGTGTGCACGTGAATGCACGCATTTGTTTGTGATGGGAAACAGCTTACGGGCGTCGGCGCATGGAATATTAACCGTGTTTACATCCAAGAGCTTTTTGAGTCTAATGAAGTGAATGAATTTGCGTCGCTGATATTTAGTTTAGCATCGCCAAACCAGTGTTGTTGCCGGCAGCTTGGGCTCTTCAAAGCAGAAATAATAATGTATTAATAATGATCCAGTTTTATTTACGTAATTACTGTTTGGACAGCAAGGTTTCTCCAGGAGCTGTTGGAATACCCCTTGGTCTGTGCTAATATCTCCACCAGGCTGCATAAATTATAGTATCCCGCTAAACTAGCCAACAGAAGCAGCAAAGACTGGTCCCGCTCACATACCTGGGCTGCACTGAAAACGTCTGTATCACCAGAGGTGTGAACGCTCGCGGTTTATTTGTGTTGCTACGTTTCTGTTGCACATGTTGGTGCCCCCCCCTCCCCTGTCAGTCAGCTCTTTTTTAACAACCATCTATAGGTCAGTTCTGAATGGGGTCAGCGGAGCAGCGCGATCGATATGAACACACACGCGTGCACAACCTCACACGCCAACAGCGTGTAGAGATTAGCTGCACAGACGCAGACCTGTGTTATAGTTTCATTGTGTGTGTGCTGTGATAAGGGCCTGTGTGGGGTCTCCCCCCCCTCGGGTAGGGTGTGATTGCTTGTGTCGGTTGTCTCTTGCAACACTTCAGTGAAAATACAGCTTTTTTTGTCTGTCAGCATGTGGGGGGTGGGGGGGGGGGTTCTTTTACAATAATTATGTAGTTCAACATTGAATTTCAGCAGTGAAATGGCCGGTAGCGTTTAGTCCAGCTGTCTTTATTGATTGATGCTCTTTGTGAGTGTGTGTGCGTGTGTGTACAGAGTCAGGCTTTAATACCTCTAAATTAGCTTATATAGCATTGCTACGCAACACCACTGACCTTGATCACTGTGTTGAATTGATGTCTGGCAAAGCCGGCAGCAGCAGCCTGCAGTCTGAGGCAGGAAGTAGGATCGCTTTCATTGGAAAGTGGATTCCGGATCATTTTCAGACTTCTCTGAATTTCTTAAGATGGCAGAGAGGGATCGATTACCCAGGACCGTGCGAATCGGACCGCATCGGGTCGCGACGTTGCTTTGCTTCGACTGTTAAAGAGAGGTCACTAAATCACGGCCCTCGGAAAACCCGGGCGTTAGTTCAGCCCTGATGCGTGACCTGCGTCCTGGATTACCAGAGCCCACTAAGCACGTTTTTATTGGCACCTCAGCTTTTTATTTATTTATTTATTTATTTTGCAGTGACATTGTGCGTATTTCAGCCAGAGCACCTTTTGGATGTGATGAGTTTAATCTTGTATGTTTTCTTTCAGCATGTGGAAGGGCCTGAATGTCAACTGCACGGACAGCTCGGGTTACACACCTTTACATCATGCGTCGCTGAACGGACACAGGTAAGCCGGGACCTCTTTGGAGTGCTTTACTGGATTGTTACCGACAGCACGAGGAGAATCGGGGGGCCTGGTTTCATTGGAATTGTCGGTTGTGGTGCAACGCGCCAGCGTAGATCTCTACATGTTCTGTAGGAGTCTCTGTTCAGGGTTCTTTTTTCACTCCGGAGCCGCTGAGAAATCATTTTTTTACAGTGTGTGAATTAGCCGCTAGCCCGAGCGCTACCCCAGCCTGGTGGAACTGAAGGATTAGAGCTGTGTTTTGGGTGCAATTATGTGGATTTCCTCCCTCAGATCAACAGCAGAGGAACAACAGAATAGGAGGAAAAGAACAGCAGCCAGGGAGGGAAAATTAGGCCGCTAACAAAAGGCTGCGGAGGAGCGGTTCGACGTTTGGGTGGGAACGCCACAACAGAACTGCCAATTAAGACGTTTCCCATCATATCAATCATGATAAACTGATTAAAAAAAGACCATTCTGTGACAAATAGCGGCACCTTAATCAACAGGAAGATCCTCATGTCCGACCTCGAGTCCCCACATGATTCTCCTGCACAGGTGCCAATTAAACTTGAGGAAGCCTATGATGAATTAATAATTAACAAAGCGGTTCATTAAGCATCCCTGTGCTGCTTTCACCTCTCCTCCTGAGAGGTTTTGCCCTTCTCTCTCCTCAGTTTTTCCCTCTGACATTTTCAAATGCAAATGAGGCTCTTCACCTTTCCTCTTCAGAGGGAGACGGACGACAGCTTCGGCTGCAGATTTCCTAATGTGGACGGATCTCACTCTCGGCCCTGTTCAGCAGCGGCTAAATTGATTCCCGGCACAATTCCACGCTGTATTATCTGTCACTTTATCAGCTTGTGTAATGGAACTTAGCTTATTAGAGGGGAAACATGGATGTGGTCGTCGTCTTTCAATTTGCCGGCATTTCCGGTTGAACTCCCAGCTGTCCATCACCTCTAAATTGGGAGGCGGACTGGTCAAACATGCTTTTCACATATTAGGCATGTTTAATCTGACCCCCCCCCAACAAAAACAGGACATTAATGTGTGATTGTGTCTGTCGCAGGGACGTGGTGCTGAAGCTGCTGCAGTTTGAGGCGTCCCCGAACGTGGCGGACAACAAGGGATGCTTCCCGCTGCACCTCGCCGCCTGGCGGGGGGACGCGGACATCGTCCGCATCCTCGTCCACCACGGGCCCTCGCACTGCCGGGTCAACCAACAGGCAAGATTACCTCGTCGTCGCTTCGCAGACGCAAATGACCCTTCAGTTCTTGCTTTTACCGCTAGGGGCGCTGTGTGGCGCCGCTCTATGAATAGACCATACAACATCCTGTCTGAACTTGTTGCCCAGATCTGTTGCTATTTGTGCATTGCTGGATACTATGAAAGGAATACTACATAAACGGCTAAATTCCAATGAACTAGAGCCCTTGATGACATGTCTTCATGTTAAATGGCCCACTGAGGTTATCAGGAAAGACCCCACTGTCACAGTTCCAGAGCAGGAATTGTTGTTCATCAGCTAGATTACAGCTGAGTTGTCGCTGCTCACCGCTGATGATGGTATATTTGTGTTTGGTCACGCTTATCTGGTTGCACAATGAAGCACCCTGGCCCTCTATGTTAATAGATAAGAGTTTTAATTTGCCTGGACTCCTGATGGCAGGGAAATAATGGACACCCTGGTTATTGGATGCCTGGATCTTTATTTACTCCTGGCTAATAAACACATTTTCCTCCACTATGACCAGCCAGTAACATTTCCCTCCAGGACTTGTTACTGGCTAATTGTTTCCCGTGATAAATGACGTCCCTTTGCCCCTGAATTGAGGAGGTTTGTCAGCAAGTAGATGCCAGTAATTTTCTTATTTATTTATCTCACCCATCGGTGATTTGTGGAGCTGAGCAGGCTCCTCTGCAGGGGAGTGAAAAATACTGCTCAGGGAAGCTCTGCAGTCGCCGTCCTGAGTGCTCATTCAGCTCGACAGTGTGGCTGTTCAAGTGTGCTGTTGATGGATTTTTCTAGTTGTTTTTTGGGATGGGGGTTCCTAACGCCATCCATGTGGAGACGGATTAGTATGGTCGGTGTTTTGGTTTGTGGTGCACATAAAATCCCAGCAGTTATGTTGTGTCGCGGTCATTTATCTTCCCTTAAGACTTCTTAATTTTCCCTTTCTGTTTGGTCGGAATGTTGGGAATCACAGCTTGGGAAGCGAGCCGCTAACCGCTCTTCCAACTCTCTGTGGCCCAGCTGGAATCTGGAGGTCACTGCAAATGAATTGGAAAAAAAAAAACCCAAATGAATAATTTCAGAGCCAGTGGTCTCATCCTTGAGGGTCAAGGCTGGAGCCAAACCCTGCTGACAGGTTGTCTGTCAATCACACAGGGAGACGGCAAGAACTCACATGTAGGAGCTGTTTAGAGCCACCCTAGGACCAGCCTGGCCTTAGCCTCCGGGAGAAAGATGGAGGATTACCGGGACCGTCTACACCAGCTGTCCGTCAGGCGCTGATATCTGCAGCGTGGCTGCATTTCAACATAAATTTTACCGCAATATTAAATTATGTCCCCTCATCCTTTAGTAATAATGTAGTCAGCGTGCGGGAACAGTCGTCCCCGGGTCGTCGGCATAAATCAGAGAGCGGGATTTATGGCGTGTTTACGAGGTCTGCTGGATATTTTCCCTCCGTCTGTCTTGTCTGCGGTGGAGAGCACGGCCTGCATACATTAGCCGGTGATGTATGGAGTCCCACGCAGGCTCACGCCCATCATCGAGACTCACAGAAACCCGCCGCTGGCTGCTCATTACCGCACTGTCGTGACGTTCCTCTTTCCTCATCCCATGTTTATTTTTATTTTTTTTGCTTTCCTCCCATGTGCGAGGCGTGAAGTCGCCGCGGAAATGTAAGGAAAAGGATTCAGTTGTGTGACGCTGCAGCCAGTGGGGGATTATTGAAGGTTTTTGGGAGCGTTTGCTACCCAATTGGCCCCACTGGTGGGACAAGCACACCTGTGTGTGAGTGTGTGTGTGTGTGTGTGTGTGTGTGTGTGTGTGTGTGTGTGTGTGTGTGTGTTGTGTGTGTGTGTGTGTGTGTGTGTGTGTGAAATGAATTTTCATATTGTTGTGTGTACAGTTGTAATGGTAAACGTTGTAGCAGGGCTAGCTAGCTGCATTTGACAGAGATACTCGCGATTGTGAGCGTGTGACGTCGTCAGCAGCAGAGAATAACATTCAACCAGGCCGGGACATTTGGGCTTGGGGCACTCGTCTGCAGCAGAACCGGCCTGGAGAGGGACGGTCGAGCGTTGGTCTGATTGTGGGACGGTCGTGTCCCCCGGACGCCCGCTTACAGCAGGCAGCTGTGCACGTGGGAACCAGCGCGAAACCCCAGGGCGTCCTCTGCTTCCTCTGCTCCGCCCGATTGAAAGTTTATTCTGTCTGTGGTTGACTGAGAAGGTCAAGTATGTCCCCCCTCGTGACGCATTCCAGGAATGTTTTCTTTTCAAACAACAGGGTAGATTTTCTTTTCTCCCTCGCTCTTTCTTTTTAAGCGTTCTTTGTTTTCTCCATCCCCATCATGGAATCGATGCGTCAGGATAAGAGGACATTTTGAGGCACGGAATGCTTCGTTCAGGCCTCTGTCCAGGCGCTGCAAGGCCTTCTGGGAGCCCAGAGGCTGTGCGACCTGAGACAAAGGTAAAAGGTGGAGGGGCTGCTGTCCGACTAGGTTTTGTTTTGTTTTTTATCCCGACGTGCACACTCCTCGGTTATCCGTCCAAAAGTTTCTGTAATTCCAAACCCTGTCAGGCACAGATGTTGCTGCCTCACGTGGAATAAAAGCCGCATGTTTCAGACGGTCCACATGCGATTGCTGCCACTCTGGGAACGTCCTTTCCCAAACACCCCCCCTTTGTTTTCTTATGAGTAAGATCTTATGTCATTTGTTTTCCTCCTTCCAGTCCAAGGCGTCAGGGGGCTCGCTAAATAATGTCGAGTGAAAGAAACCTGAGGAGATTAGATGAAGGTGAGCCCAGAACCATCATCAATCCAGCTTCTTTCATGTCAGCGTATGAAACGTGTTAAGCGGACTGTTTTGCTTCCCCCTTTGTTTACCCAGCTCTCATCCTGCAGGGATTAACACGCTGTAATGTAGCCGTAGCTCTTCCTGCGTATCGCTCCATCATCATTAACAGGGCGCACGCTCAAACAAACACCTCGGTGCTCCCTTCACCCCGGTTCCATCCCAGCCGTCCCTGATAAAGCCGGCTTATTTGTATGGATGGAGCTGTTTGGTCTCGTGGTGCTGAATTTAGATAAGACTGATGGGATACGGGCACACGCACGTGCGCAGGTGGAGGAGCTACAGATGCAGATGTAGAGAAGAACTGCAAGGACCCTAAAAATACACCATTAAAATAGAAACCAGACGGGGCGTGCGTGTCCATTATCTGTCAATAAAGCGCTTCCTGCCAGTTGACGGATCATTACGGATCATTAGCAGATCAAAGCTCAAAGCTGGTCAAAGCTCAATCAGCCACAACAGTGCTGGATGATATTGGAAAGCTGTCAGAGTTGGTGTAATGGTAACCTATAGGCCGCTCCGGGGGGCACGGAAGCAGGATTTTCTCCTTTCCTCTCCATCGTCCTGTCCCTCTGTATCTGTCGGTCCCTGCGCCGCTCTCCCCTCCGTCCTTCCTCTATCTATAGCTCTGCCAGTCCGACCCGCTGCGCCTCACGCCGCTGATTGCTCCGACCAAGCTTTGCTGTTCGTTAGGGCCGCAGAGGCGTATCGGCAGAAGCGCTCGCGGTTTCCTTTCCAGCGATTATCATATCTGCGTTCAGATTTGGGGATTTGAGCAGGTGCCTGCTGTGCTTGTCCTCAGCACCCTCAGCCCGGTGTTACGTTTTAATCCTTCCCTGATTCAGACAGTAAAATCTGACACGAGGGCTCTTTTGTGTTCCTGTGATTTTATTTTACATGGAATTTTGCTTCTTGCTCATTTATTTGTTTGCTTCTGTGGCTGCTTCTCCGTGTCAGTTGGAGACCTTTGTTCCATTGATACCCCCTGCTGTGATTGCCCTGATGGCTAACACCTGGGTCCCCCCTCCCTCCCTCCCAGCGTTTGTTAAGCTCAGCTTTTCACTGTTGGTGTTGCCTTCATCATAAGGATTTTCCCTCCTCCTCTTTTTGGCTATTTGCTTTCAGTCTTATGGATTGTTGGCTAGCGAGACCTGATTGAAGACCCTTGCTTGTCATTGAACCTGTGAGTGTACCTTCGTCAGTGTGCGCTGCACTTCTTCCACCTCATTGCTCACAATTATACCGCGATGAATACAAATTTCCAAATAGGCTTCCCCCCGGTTGCTGGTGCAGTACATGACCTATTGTCCTGAAAGCATCGCCGCGGCACCGTGCAGACCTTATATACAGTAAATTTGATCCGATGAGACTAAAATAAACCCTCTGGGGAAACATATAAGCAGCACATGGACTTTAAACTAAATATATCGCAGCATTTACGCCAGTAAACTGTGATGAATGCGAATCACACCCAGCACGACTGTGTGATTATTGTTCTTAGTTTGCAATTGGCCTGCAATCAGACCTGCACTGGAAGGTTCCACTCCGCCGTAAATGAAGGGGTGTGCGGTCCGTAGGGAGGAGAAAGCGCGGTTCTGGTTGGCTGAGGAAACGGGCAGAGCCCTCCACGTGGTGTGGCTGCTGCAGGATCCTGTGTTTCTTCATGTGGAGGCTGTTTCTCGCCTGTTATTCCCAACGTGTCTACGCCGCTTTCATTCAGCGCTCACGGGCGCCTATGAAAAGGGAGGAGAGGGGAGGGGGGGCGGCCAGAAAAGGAAGAAGCTGTGTGTGAGCAGCACATTGGAATCTGAAAACTCTGGTGTTTCTTGATGGTTTTAGAAATATGCTCTTTGCATCAGCACCAGTATTTTCATGTACATTCAAAGATGAACATAAATGCAGAGATTAAATAACTGTTGCCACTTGTTTGCATTTTCCTCCAGATGGGAGGATTCATCGTCTCTCTCTTCCTCGTAGGTGTTCCCCTGCCCGGAGCTACGTGGGCCCCCCTAGAGTACCAAGACCTTGTCATATTTAAACAAACCCTCCCCGTGTTCTCAGAAAATAAATTTGGTGCAAGAAAAAGCAAGAAGGTTGTGATAGATTCCCAGTAGCCCACTGCTGTCACTCACTCCCTCCTTTGATTCTTTCCCAGAACCATGAGAAGGAGACGGCGCTTCACTGTGCAGCCCAGTATGGCCACTCTGATGTGGTTTCTGTGCTGCTCCACGAGCTGACCGACCCCACCATGAGAAACAGCCGGCAGGAGACGCCCCTGGACCTGGCCGCGCTCTACGGACGGCTGGAGGTCAGTACGAACCTGTGCAATAAAACAAACGCCAAAGCAGACCAGCATTCTCCAAAGGGTCTGACTGGGAGTGCCGGTGAGGGAGGGAAGCCTTTTTGCTTTGATCCTGATACATCTCCAGGGACCAGTTGGGAACTGTGTGGATCCTGCTTTATAAATGACGCATCCCCTCCAATATCTAGGATGTAAGAAGTCTGTTTTAGTTGCATGTCTTTGGTATTAAAGATGAATCCAATCCCACCGTCACATCAAGGTACACACATTGCAACTCGTCCCGATGTTCAAATAGAATTCTCCCACCGAGGCAGTGAGTAATTGCAGTCAAGCCATCTCGGTTTGTCGGAGCGTAAATGAATAATTCATTTTTTTTCCGCTCTCCCGATCCGCATTATAATGAAGGGAAATCCCTGCGGTGGAAGCTGCCGCTGCACACACTTGTAACCCACACGGGGCAAAAGTTTAGCAGCTGCACGCAGGCAAGAATTCGCAGGAAAAGAGGACACCTGTTGAGCTGAGACGGGTCCGGACCGAGCGCTCCGCAGCCCCTCGCCGTCTCACGCTTGATTGACGGGTCCTAAAACGCAAAGGCGGGACAAATGAAGCATCGGCCCGCGGTCCTTTTGTGTGCAGGTGGTGTGCATGCTGATCAACACCCACCCCAACCTCATGACGTGCCACTGTCGCCGACACACCCCGCTTCACCTGGCGGCACGGAACGGCCACCACAGCACCGTCCAGACCCTGCTGGAGGCCGGCATGGACGTCAACTGTGTGGTAAGAAAAGACTTAAATGGAGGGATTGAGCTGTTTGTGTTCTGTGATCCGCCGCAGAGGTGAACACCGGACAGATTTGGAAGGGGAAAAAAACCATGTCTGTGGGCGCGTCAGTAAAGCGTGCGCATGCCTGGGACGTGTGGTGGTGGAGAGATGAATAATTGATTGGGGAAGAGGAGGAGGACAGGGTGTTCCCAGGTCTTTGTAAATTTTTTTACCTGAACTCTTGGCGCTCTGTTTGGGCATGCTGTGCTGCATTTTGTTGTTTTAGAGTCGGATTCGCCACAACCGCGCAGCTCTGGCCCCGCCTTTTCTGCCCGTTCATGCAAAGTTAGCCAGAAATCAATCCGCATTTGTATGTTGCAGGTATCGGCAAGAAAAATAGATTAAGGTCTAGCAAAATAAGGACAAATTAAGTCTTACAAACTGTGTTTGAAACTTGCACGATCGATTTCGAGCATCGAGAATTGAGTCATGGAAAATGTTGAAATGTTATGGAATTCACATTTAGTGCAGTGATAAAGACCAGCCACTAGAGGGCACCTCTTCCTATTGCCTTTGCTGTAGTTTGTCAAACTCTTGAGTTATAATGCTGTTCAGACGCAACATAGAAACATGTCAGGTAACAGTTTTATATAAATGAGGTTCAACAGCAGTCAAAGGCAAACTCGTCTGTATTCATTTATTGCATAAATGAGCTACTGTTTGTCAGTCTATGAATGAGTACTTTCACTCTTGACCTCTTCTGGTTCTGCGATTCAGCACTCACAGCTTCTGTCCACGTGCGTGTGTGATTGTGCCGAGCACGTGCGCCCGCGTGCTCTGATCTGAAGAGATGGGCTGTGCTTCTCTGCAGGGATTTGCCCTGGGGCTCAGTGTGTAGTGAAGATGAACAGAACACGCCTTTGATTTGGCTCGGCCCCTCTTCTGCAGCAAATTTCTCTCTCTCTTTATCTCTCTCTCTCTCTTATCTCTCTCTCTCTCTATCTCTCTCTCTCTCTCCTCCTATCTCTCTCTCTCTCGATCCTCTCTCCTCTCTCTCTCTCTCTCTCTCTCTGTACTCAGAGATGAGGAGCACTGCCTGTTTGATGACACCAATCTGTGCACTTTACTTCTGTGCATTGTTCTCTAATCAAAAACAGGCTTAACATTGCGTTTTTTGTCCACCGCTGGTGAAAACTAGACGTGGCTTCAGGTGCTGTACGTCCACTCATTCAGGTTCTGTTGCAGACGTATCCGCATGGTTGTCCTGGTAACGATGTAGGCTATGTGCTAAGGCAGTCAAAATGGTGGGGTGAAAAAAATGAAGACGCATGATCTTGCTGTGGTAAAAGTGCACGATTGAGTGCCGGTTCAGACTTGTACATGCTGGGCTGTTGTGCCGCGGCCACTGGAGGTTTTTCTGTAATTGGGTTGTCAGTTCGGGCATGAGAAATAATAAAAATTGGACAGATTGCGTTACTATGGCATGGGTCAAGTCCATCAGGCACGCTGTTAACCCTATTCTGTCAGCGCCTTTTGTCTTTTGAGCAACAGGGAGGCATTTAGAACAAGGGATTCCTGATTTGAAGTAGGTGACCACAGTTGTGGGTCCTCATCTGAAGCTCCTGGGGTGTGTTGGTGGGTTCTAGTTTGTGTGGTGAGAAATCAAGATGATGTTCAGGTAAACATGCATTACTGAGATGAATAAACGCTCAGAAAAGGTAAATAGGGAAAAGAGTGTAATGTGGGGATCACCATGAATGGAAATCACGAGGGGTTTGTGTGTGTGTGTATGTGTGTGTGTGAGAGTGTGTGTGATGGTCCAGGTCGGTAATTGAAGGCGACCCGTTCAGGTCTGTCTGGGTGTGAATGAATCATTGATGGGATTCGCTCTGCCTCACTCCACGTTAGTTTTCGTTTTCATGAATATAACGGGTAGCCGCTACTACACAGCCATGCTAACACTTTTCCCAATCCCAACTGAACTCGAACCTTTATTATCATCCTGACATCAGACTTTCTGCCCGTGAAACTGAAAGTCGGCTGCTTTTCAATGGCAGGAAGCTCCTGGAGAGCGACAAAGGCCTCCCCCATTTCCTCATGACCTCACCGAGCCATTGCCATGGGAAACGGGATGGGAAGTGCTACAGAGATGTCCGCAGAGCGGGAAGGTTAGGAGGCCAGCTTGGGGTGGACCATTTCCTCACTCCCACCTCTCCTCGCTTGCCTGTGGCTGAAAGATTGCGTTCCTCATGCTCAGTCTTCACTTTGATATCCTGTTAATCTGCAAATGCGACCCGGGATTTACACCTCCAATATTCCCAAACGAGACCGCTGACCTTTTCTGGGGACGCATCGCGGGAGTGGCGGCTTTATCCGATGACGGTTTTATTGCGGAGGAAAGGGAGCAGCCACAGTAAGTTCCCTGCAGAGGACGGGCGCGTTACTATGGCGCAGGAGTCAAATTCCCTGCTGCGTATCAGCGCTCTTGGCTGCCGTCCAAGCAATTTGTCTTCATTAAAGTTTTGAAATCGGTTCAATCCCGTGTTTTCCTCCGCGTTTCCAGGAAGTCGACCGTGAAGGATGCGACGGATTCAGCATATGTATGTCGCTGCGTTTGAGTGCGCTCGGGTTCAAAAGCCGCTCCGCTGTGTGTTTTTGCTTCCTTCGTGCCAGGTGTACGAATTAAACGCGCCCCAGGGCGCCTCGTGTGCGCTCTTCCGTTGCTGAGCTGCGTCCTCCGTGACTTTTGACCTTGGAAAATGCAGGAATTCCTGTGTTGTGGCTTTTCCGTGGGCGTGCGGCGTTCCGGTGCTCTGTGACATATCAAGCTGTGAGGACTTGTGTCATCCAGGCAGCCACGCTGAGAGCTCCACGCTGGGCCGTCGACGGACGGAAACCTCAGCCGGTCAGGATTCATCCGTCCTCTCTGTTCGCAGCCACATTCAGGGACTCACTCACAGCATTTTAGAAGCAGTTTGTTTTTAAATTGAAACGATGCACTGGCTGGAATTCTGCCGCGTGGTTTCCTCATCTTGCATCACATCTATAATATCTCCATTACGAGCACTGGGGGGCTGACGCGGGCCAGGAGACATTCAGGGAGAATTGGGGGCGTTTCCGTGGAGGCTCCTGCTGTGGGTGTAATGGTTTGAAACCAGTTGGGGCCCACGGCGAGGGAACGGCGCCAAGTACCTGCCGGGGGTCGTCTTCAGTCTGTGTCTGTCTTTTTCATGCCTGTTTTTGACCTTGTTCTTTCAAAAAAGGGACGGAATGTTAACGCACGCTCTCCGTCTCCCAACGTGTCCCTCCTAGACGGACAATGGCAGCGCCCTCCACGAAGCAGCTCTCTTTGGAAAGATGGATGTAGTTCGCCTTCTGCTTGACTCAGGTCAGTTTTGAGTGTGTCCTGGAGCGTGCAAGCTGCTCTGCTTTCCTTGATTGATTCATTTTTTTATCCTGCCCCATAAAGCAAAGCCAGATTCTTGTTTCTGCTCTCAGTTCAGCTGTCAGTTTTGTTTTTAAACGTCTCACTCTGATGACATCATCAAAATAAGCTTCAGGCCTGATGCCTAATTAAACAGTAGCAAATAAAACATGAACGTTAAAGAAGCATCCACACACTCCTGTGTGTGTGTGTGTGTGTGTGTGTGTGTGTGTGTGTGTGTGTGTGTGTGTGTGTGTGTGTGTGTGACACTGCCGCTATCTTTGATATCTGCGCCGACCGCCACCTATTTTGCTGTAGCACTTCCTGTTTCCCGCAGGACTTCCTGCGACTCAGCTCTGCTCTTTTGGCCTAAATTTAATTGACATCCTGGATTAACAGGGATCTGCGCTGGCACTTTAACCTGAATCCTGTTTGACTGTGCATCCTTTATACTTTAGTCTTTATACTTTAGTGAATTTTGGGATTGAATGAGAACAAACATCTCATGAAATCTGGTTACTTTACTTTTTGACCGAGGCTAGTTGTTGCCAGTCTTAAGTTAAGCTCTTGTTTCATATGCACTCATCTTTAGTTCACAACCTTAGCTGACATTTACATCCTGACGTGTCTGTCGTTCAGTCACGGAAACATTTTTTCCTGCTTTATCTGCTTTTGTTTGTTTGCATGTGTCTCAGGGATCAAGACCAATCTGAGAAACAGTCAGGGGAGAACAGCTTTGGAGATCCTGAGGGAACACTCAGCACCCAAATCTCAGCAGATCACCTCTCTGATCCAAGGTGAGACACACACACACACACACACACACACACACACACACACACACACACTCTCACTCTCACTCACTCACACTGTTGTGTCCATTTTTTAACCATTAGTCATTTGACACTGGCAGGAGTGTTGAGCTCTGGGAGGCCACATTTGCATTGACTCATTTCCCCCTGTAGAGACGTTGACCTATTTGCGAGTGTCGTTCTGAAGAGGCGAGTGTGACGACGTGTCTGCAGCAAACGAATGTGATCTGGTTTAGAAAACATGTTCTCCAGGGGGCTCCTCTATAGGTTTCATTTTTAAAGAGTCAAACGACTCAGAGCGGCTGATATTTCTCCAAATTCTGCTCTTGCAAGGCCGTAACCTTATTGGCTGATTCAGTTGGCTTTGTTTATGTGCAGAACGCTCCGTTTAGGTTGCTTCTGGTCCCAAATGCAGCCGAGCCGCTGCGTTCTTCACTGCACTGGAGCACTGTTGTTCTTTAGCAGGACACAGATGAACTGTTTCCACTGTCGTAGCTGCGTCTCACTGCAACATTTACAACATGTAGCTGTTCTGTTTGCGGGCAAGATAGCGACAGCTCAGGGAACGTTGGTGAATAAGTGAGTTTAAAGAAATGCCTCTTTTCACTGGCTTTGAATTGTAAGTTTAGTTTTCTGCTGCTTGAATTCAGAATCGTGAGCTCTGTGCAACATCACACGACAGTCGGCTGTTGGTATGTTTCTGCAGAAACATACATTTTTCTGTCTTCTGCTCAGCCTGCAATCAAACATCCTCCTTTTGCTCACGTTGACTCAAGTATAATGTGAGTTTGCTTCATCACAGAGAGTCAGAGATTCTCCCGATTGCTGTTGTTTTCGGGTGGCTGCGGCTCTGCATGAACGCTGTAATCTGCGGCTTGGCGGCTGTTGCCATCTGTCCTTGGGTAAACTTTTGCCTCAGTGCATATAGAGATAAAGGCAGAGACAAAAAACATCCATCCATCTTCACTTAACCGCCGCTTATCGCCGATCGGGGTCACGGGCAGTTTCTCCTAGCAGTCGGGAACACATCCTTCACGGGCACACAGGTCATTAACTCGCACCTACAGGCAACTTGGAGATCAACCTAGCGTGCAGGAATCTAGTGTACGCAGAGAAACCACATGGACAGGCCGGGAATTGAACCTTGAACAGGCGTGTTCTGAGTTTAAAGAGCAAACCGCCATGGCGCATGATGAAGAGCGAGCTGTTCTTAATTAAGGGGCAGAGAATTCAGTTGTTATTGCACTGGTACAAATGACTCCTTGTGAGGAAACACGATTTTCCTTTCCTCCTTTCTACAGGCTGCCGCTGCGTGTCGAATCTGAGCATCTTTGTGTTTGAAGTCTAATTAAGTGATGAAGTTCTCTGATAACACGCGCGGCACAACCGAAGCAGCCAGAGGACAATACTGAATATTTATCACCAATAGAGATGTTTCCCATCTAAATCTGAGTGAGGGAGCTTAAAGAAGTACACAAATGATCCTCCACAACGTGTTGACGTCCGCGCTGTTCGCCCCCTGGTGGTCAAACACGCGTATTGTTGTTGCCGGTTACTCTGAAACGCCCGATGCAGCATTATTCTGAGGCAGGCAATGCCACGACTTTATTACAGGTGCAACAGAGGCGATCCAGCCCGAGATATCCAGAATCTGCTCCAGCGGGGATGGTTTTCAAATGTCAACAATGGAGGAGAAGATATCTGGACGGAAATATGGTCATCCTACAAATCTAATGCTGGCAGTAAATTGGATCCCAAATGTGTTTGTAAGAACGTAGATGACACCGAGAGGAGGCGAGGACACAGCTGTGACTTAGTGAAAAGATCAGCTGCATGCCATTTCCTGGTGAATAGGAGATGAAAAAGGACACGCTCGCGTGCACACGCACGCACACGGCAGCAGCAAAAGAGCTGCCATTTATTCTGTCGCAGCAGCTGAGAGACTTTCTCATTCTGAATAGATTATTCTGGTTTTATTTGCACCGTCTGACTTATTCAAGAGTTTTGTTTGATTCATTGCACACTTGTGGTTGCTGGACAACCGTTGGCTTTGTCCTAGAGCTTAGAATAACAGTTTATTGTGTCAGAATGTTCTTTAACTTTAATGAATAACAGCTTTTTTTCCCCACAGAACCAGTGCAGGGAAGTACGTGATTTTTCACCTCTGTCTCCTCTGCTTTCAGAGTACATGATGGACGAGATGGAGAGGAGTATCGTTGAGGAACCTGTTCGCAAGTGTCCCGTCCCTGCTCCTCGGACATCTGTCTCCTCACCCTCATCATCCCCGTCCATCAAACACAAGAGTGAGCAATTAGCTTTGTGTTTTCAAGAGTATAAATAAATAGATATAGAGAATATCCCTTTCCTCATTGATGCATCGTCATGTGAAACTATACAAGGAAAACTGGTTTTTTCCCCTGCCCAACACTGCCCCCTGTCGACTGAGTGTGGAACTGCAGGTCGCCTTGTCCTGCATCTCTGTGAATAAGTGTCAGCAGATCCTATAATTACCTCAGAGGCTGGTGGAGGGAGGAAGATACTGATGAGTGCAGTTTCCTCTTCATAAACGCCGAAGACTTCAGTTTCTCATCAGGGATTGAATACGGCGCCTCGTATCCTGAATGGTTTTCCCGTCTTCCTCAGACGACGCGATGACAAGCGAGCTGTCTAAGCTGCTCCACGAGATCAAAAAGTGCCGGGACAGAGACTACTCCTTCGAGGAGCTCTGCCAGACCATCTCCTCCCATTCCATGGACAGCTTCGGCAGTGGGCGGCTCTCGGACGAGGAGCGCCCCGACAGACCCAACGGCACACTGACCCGAGTCTTTAAGGTAGGCTTAGAGATTCTTTGACTCCTCTGCAAATGTGTTGGTGATTTAGTCCCTCCTGTAAGGAGGAGTGCAAGTTATGTGACACCGTGTCTTGAGTGTCCCCGCAGAACTATGGTGTGACGTAAAGGGAGCCTAGCTGGAAAGTGCCTGTAATTCCCCTGTCCGTACAGAAGGGGGCAGTGTCGGACTGTGTGATGCCACTAATCCACTCGCTTATTTGAAAAATCAGCTTGTGTTTGTTCAGATTTACACTCACAATATGCCTTCTATCAGCCATCAACCCTGCAGCCATCTTTCCCCCCCCACCCTCGCATAACCTCGCATCAGGGGACACTGATGACACCCTATTGGTCCAAGTTCCAGCAGCTGTAGCTGCAGTTTATTTACAACGGTGTCGGCCTTTTCTGTTAGTCCCCCCCCGCAAACACACACACACACCGACAACTGAGCCTTCCAAGCTCACCTGCATGCTGCAGCGGTTTTCCTGCCTCATCTTTCAGTACAAACGGCTCCCAGCAGGAACATGGTGACAATGATCAACAGCGCATCTGTAACCAGCTTCATATCAAAGCACGTGCACGGAGCAGCGGGCGCACGCCAGCACCACCTTTATACGTTTGTGTCCCCCTCCCTCTATTTCTGGATAAATACCCATTTATATTCCATTAGCGACGGTCCCAGCATGTTTCCGTGCCCCCGGGCTGCCTGCACGTGTGGCCGGAGCCGTTAATATGATCCACTTTGCCGCTTCTTCATGAATAAAACATGCAGACGCCCGCGACGCTACGGCGGCCGCCCGTATTACGCTCTGAACCCTCCGCGTGTGTATGTTCGCGCGTGTCTTGCATTTAGATCGGGGACCAACGGCGGCACGTGTTGGGAAGCGGCAGGCGCGTACAGTATCGCTGCCACCTTTTCATCGGCGGTGATATTTGCACAGCGCGTTTCCAGGCCTCGCTTTGCTCATTATGCAGCTTTTCCAGCTGCATTTGACCGGTTTCCTGATGTGCAGCTCATTCTGACAATGCCAACATGTTGCAGGGGGGATTTACACACGCTTTAGCCACTTAGCGTGCTAACCGTTGCTAAAGTCCCTGCGGCGAGCTGAGCGCAGCAGTGAACAAGTTCAGAGAAAAGCAGCAATTCTGCATCAAAACTTGGTTTTCTTGTCACAAACGCGCTATTGTGTTGCATTTTAAAACCCGTCATCCCACCAGGAAGGTTAAAAATAAAAACGTGTCCAAAATCGAGTTTCATTCACAGCGTTTATTCCACAACTGCTCCCGTTCTCTTTATTAACGGCCATTTTCTCCGACTATAAACTGAGCTGCGTCTCCAGAGGATTTCCGATCAATGGGAGTGCGGGGGAGGGGGGTTAGAAATGTGTGAGGAACGGCGGTTTTGAGAGGGGTCAAAGGTCAAGCGGACCGTGACGGTTTTCAAAAACACTCATCGGAAAACTGTTGTAATTTGGGTTTAAAGAGGGAAGAAAATCCTTTTTCGCGTGTCTTCCCAGCGGGGCTTCCCGATGTGGTGCTGAATCATTAACGGTGGCGTTAATGGAGCCTCAGATTTCAGGGCGGGACTTCCTGTTGCTGCAGCCTGTCTCCCGTCAGCGCTGCAGCGGCTCCTCGCCGTCTGCTGCAGCCGGTGACCTTTTGATTCCTGCCTCTTTGTCTTCAGACGCGCTGCTGCTTCCCCGTCCTTCTGCTCCCTCCGCTCTCGCTCGCCCTAATATCGTTTCCTCACCGTCTTTCTCCAAGTTCAGACTTAAATCTCGGCTCTCCAGCACATCCTCCCTCGGCTCCTCTGCTTCCTGTGGATGTGTTGGCTAATAGACGCTAGTGTCCTCTGCAGCATCACTTGCTTGTCTGCTTGTTTGCTGCCCCCCCTGACCTCCTCACTCCCCCAGGAGCCCTGGGAATGCTGGGAAAACGAGCGTTTAATAAATCCTGGAGCAGCAGGACCGAACAATCCCACCTAACCAGCAAACTACACTCGGATTTTGATGCCAATTCAGTTTTCTCGGCTGGTTGTTCCTCCCGATCCGAGTTCAGACACGTTTCTATCTGTGCCTGCAGCGGCCGACCCCACCCTTGGCTCCGGCCCCGGAGCAGGACGAGGTGGAAAAGAGCTGCGGCCCCTCGGGATTCTGGGAGGCCCTGACGCCCTGCAACGGTTGCCGCAACCTGGGTTTCACCGGCCTGTCACAGGTGACCTGCTGATGCCTTCAATTTGTTCAAATCAAGCGCTTGTAATTTCATCACAACACACACACACACACACACACACACACACACACACATCAATCCAGAGAAATTACAGCCCAGTGAAATCTCCATTGTTCTGAGTGAAGACTTTCACTGGTTACCTTGGGAACGCACCAGATTTGTCCTCAGCTGAGAGCCTGGCTGTTCTGGCAAATGTGGAGTCTCTCATGTTCCGGCGCTTTCATGCTTGGAGCCGTCTTTCATCTCCATCTTCTCACCTCTTATCTGTCCGTTTTTACCTTTTATGAAGAGGACTTGTTGCCTGAGCGTCCCTGCGGGGGGTTCATGTGAAAACCGCCACGCTGGAATATTAATGCGACGTTATCCCGGGCTGACGTATTCCATATTTTGCTCCTGTTGCTTCATTTTCACTGTTTAACCGCGGCGGTTTCTTTCATCACAGAGTTAATTTTACAGTTTTGGTGACAAATGGGCGGCAAAAGGGGGCCTCTGGGCGGCCGAGCGTGCTTCAGAGCGCAGCGCAATAACTGAATCCAAGGCTAAGAAAACCACTCTTACCTTAATAAACCCACGTTTCATCCCTGTTCCATCCTCCCCCTGCTACTACCTGTTTAAACACGGTTAAGTGGGAGCACGCCGGCTCGCACAGTGAGACATCTGACATTTCCGACATAACGGACTCTCTGTCTCGTGAGCTGGCTCTGCGCCCGAGTCACTGGCCCGGAGCGGTTTGCACCTGGATTAGAGCGCTTGTGCGCTAATGCTAATGCTCGAATGTGAGCTGGAGGTTAAGAGACGCGTATTTTGTGGCTTCGAGATGCATTTGTGCAAACGTGCGAGTAGAAAAATTTGAGTTGCATCATTACTTTATCCCCACACTAATATGCCCTGTAGCTACAACATGGTAAATTAGCATCACCTAAAAAGATGAAGGCATCTCGTGGAAATGAAAGAACTATTTGCTGCTCGTCCATCAGTTTATCCTTTTTTGTCCCATACCCGACATCAGTACTAGTTTTCCAACACACCACATTGATCCTGGTGTTGCTAGGTTTAAGATTTAGCCTTTTTTACCAAGAAAAGAATCTATTTGTCTTGTAATTGTGTCACAACGTGTGTCGGCTTTGAACACCACTGTGCTAGCGTGGTTAACTTCACTTGTATCCACATCACACGTTAGCAAACGGAGGAACAGACGCCATAACTTTGGCTCGCTCAACAATGTTGTGTGACGCTAATGTTGCCTTGTGGTTTAGCGTAGCGTGTAGCATTGAGGTTTAGTTGGGATGCTAACAGTGAAAGGCTGAAGCAGGAGAGCATGTAACAAGCTCATCCTGGGCACCATTGAAACAGGATGGAAGAAAAAGGCAGAAATGCGAAAGCAGAAGGATGAGGGTTCCGGCAGATGTTGGCGAGGTTGCCAGGCAACCACTGGAATTCATGAGGTATCAAGCTTGGCTGACAAACCTCAGTCACCGTCAGCGGAGGTGCGTCAGAGTTTGACTCTTCGTCAACCTCATCTCCCGCCCCCCTCGGTTCCCTTTTCACCCCTTTGTGGTGTTACGGATTTTTTCTTCCTCATACACGTGAAGAGAGCGATTGAAGCTTTTTAGGTGTTTTTTTTAATGCTTTTATTATAATATTTCCTGTTGCTGGCCCTCCCTGGGGCACACTGTTGGTCTCCATGCCCTGTAGACCGCATCAACACACACACACACACACATCTGCTGCAGCTGCTGCTTCTATTTTGCTGGAATAGATCGGCACAAACACACATGTTGTCCTTGAGTGTATGTTTGTGTGTGAGAGAGCGGGGGAGGAGAGAAATTCACATACCAAGTTGACCTTGAGCTAAATGAGGGGGAAAAGGAGAAAACCGAAGTCTTTCAAAGCGTGTTGCTGCTGCCACTGGTGCCAAAGTGCCCTTGAGCAAATGCCTTAAAGCGCTACAAAAGTGCCGAGCGTGGCGGAGTGGCGCGCAGCCACTGGTGTCGACGAGCGCTGAAACCAAACTGCCGTCCTGGATTAACATTCAGAACAAACACACGGGGACACGGGTGACAGAGCGCGATAACGGGAATGTTGATGAGTTATTTACTTAAAAACGACGCCGTTTTTAAAAAGTCTCAGTTAGAAAGAGAACCTGCAATGTTTGTCACATTCGAACACTTGTGAAACACGCAGGCTGTCGCAGATTAGGATCAATACTTTTTGGGCTGCTCATTTATTCTACACTATAAACTGACTCTGAGGGCATGCTAACGCCAGCCCATGTGTGCGGGCTAGCTAACAGGGCTGAAATCTTGAAGCTGCGCTTGATGAGCTTTTGTATTCGATGAACGGCAGAATCCCAAGCGATCATCGTGCCAGCACCAGAGGGCTCGTCTTCGCCACTTGACTTTTCCATCGACGGGTTTCTCGCGGAGACGTTTTGAAGGTTGACATTTGCAAAAATGGGACTTCTGCTCTATTTTCCCCCGCGCTGCCGAACTCAGAGTACCTCTGCAACACAAAGAGACGCCTCTGGGAGCCCCAGCACAACGCACGCTGCATTTTCGCCACTGCCAAATCGACATTGGACGCCGCGCCGCGTTGCCGGCCCACCGGCGAGCTGTGCAGGAGCGTTGGCAGGTCGCTGTGTGTTTACCGGGAGCAGCGAGGCTCCCAGTTACAAACCAGTATCTCTGTTCCTGCTGGATTTACCGCACAGTCGTGCCTGAAGCTTCCTCTAAAATTGGTGTATTTCCACGTCGGCTGGCGCTCCAGTTTTCCCTCCCCGGCTGCTTTTTGCTGGTGTGTAGCGGAGGAGCGGAGGCCCGACAGCAGAGGCCTTTGAGGAGGATGGTGTTATTTGGTGGAGACTGGGGCTCAAATCCTGACAACGCAGCATCCTCTCTCTGCTTTCTCGTCGTTTCTGCCTCGAGTCCTCGCTCCTCTTTCCTTCCTTTTCATCTTGCCCTCCTTTTGAATCGGGCTTTATTGCAGCAGAGCGTAGAAAACACGCCTGCGAAGTTGAAAAAAGCCCACTTTTTATTTATTTATTTCAATGATTGTATGAATCTGCAGCTTTGAGGAAAAGCATCCCGAGGGGAGGTTGCCAAGAGTCTTGGGGGGCAGAAACTGCTGATTGTCTCACAAAAAAGCCTCAAATCTAATGATGCCCCCCCCCCCCAGACTCGGCTGTCCTGGGTGTTTAGCTTTAATTAGCATGCAAGCAAAGCTGCGTATTTGCACATTAGCCTGACTGAAGGCTGGTCTTCCTGTTTTAAACGCCACAGCCTTCTTTTTTATCTTTTGCTTCAGCTCATTGTGACTCTCCAGTCTTCCTCCCCCCTCTGACATCAAGGGCCTCAGAGGGTCCATTGTCCTCTCTGCCGTCCCCCCCTCCCTTCTCTCTCTAATCAAATGGCCTCCGCGAGGAAATGCCAGCGAATTATAGCCTCTATTCATATCTGATGGCCTCTGAACTCTGTGTACAGTCGGGCTGCAGCTCCGGGCTGAGCCGGCGGAGGAGTCACGGGGTTCCAGCCAGACAGAAGCTCCTCGGACGTGACTGGAGCGACGGCACGTCTCCTCTGGCGATCATCAGACCCCCCCGCACGCACGCAGGCGCCCCGGCCGTCACATGACATCCACTCTTGACAGTATCCGCGCAGATGTGACGGCGTAACGCACAACCCCAGCGCTCGTCACACACACCCGCGTTTGATCCGGCCCCCGCGGTCGGACGGGTGCCGCTATCGGCCTGCTAATTAGTGTTTGCGTGCGCGCTTCCTGTGCGGCCGGGACACAAGTCTCTCTGTCCTGTCTCTGCTCTGACGGACGGAGGAGGGCGGCTCGGTCAGAGGACGAGGGAGGGAAGAGAGCGGAGGCTGAGTGTTGGTCGCACTGAGGCACGTCCAGCCGCGTCTTTTCCACCCCGAGCGCGGCCTCCTGCTCCACGCCGGCGTTTGACCCGACCTGTCTGAGAGGGACTGCGGAGGATCGCCGGGTCAAACTGGGCGCTTCGCCTGCGCTGCACTCAGGTTTCTGTCTCCATTTTATATTTGTGTATCTGAGGAAGTTCCTGCTCCTCCTCGCTCCCACTTCCTCCGCTTCCCTTCTTCGGCAAAGCCTCGTTTTCCTCCTGCCGCTCCTCGACTCCACTTGTCTGGTCGCTGCCTTCTGGCCCGGCTGGTGGGTTCTGGGGGGGTTCTTGTTGCTTTGTTTTCCTCAGGATGGTGGGGGGGGCAGTCCAACAGGTATTTACCAGTTAGTAGCCCGGTCTGACCCGGCTCAGTCGATCATGTGGTGTTTAAGAAGCGTTAGCGGTGTTTAAGAAGCGTTAGCGGTGTTTAAGAAGCGTTAGCGGTCGATTAGCATAACCAACATTAACCACGTTGTTGGCCTCAGAGCTAAAGTCCCCAAATTAAGGCGAAGATGATGAATTGCGGCTTTAATCTGACCTGACAGGTATGATTTAGACTTTTATTCGAGGGGGTCGAACGGAGAAGCGGGTCCAGAACGCTCCACGGCGGCGCTGTCGGACGGCCGTCTGCAGCCATCCCAGACGTGTCAAATCAGCGGCGTGTCCGGCGGGGCCTCCTGCGGCGCGACAGCCTGAAAGTCCGATTGCATCTCCATTAACTGTTAATGGCCGTGTAAGTGAGCGCCGGCGGAGGCAGAATCAGGAGGGCGACGTTAGCTTGGAGGCCTCTTTAATGGAGCGCCGCGCGCCTCACAGCACGGAAATCACCCAGGGGCTGATTGCTCCGCCATCAGGAATGATTAATCCGTCCTGAGTGTGCTCGGTGTGTGATTGATGGCCTGATGCAGTGTGGGTAATGTAGTAGCAGATGACGCCAGGAAAAGAGTGATGGCTCTCGAATGAAGGAGGACGGGACGAACGGGTGGCGGGATAGAAACGAGCTCATTAGGATTTCGAACTAACGGATCTGGTTGCTCGGGGTTTCAGACGCGTCGGTGGCGTCGCGTCCTGGGGGAAAAATTCCGTGGTTGGAAGGAAATGCGTTGTCTCGTGGCTGAACTGGCGCTGACTTCCGTAACCTTTTCCCCGGCTCCACATCACTCCGGCTTGTTTTTCATTCTTACTGGGTACAAATATGCCTGCGAGACGAGGGACCTTCTGGTCCCGGGAGCCCGCTGAGACTCAACCTTTTCACCGATTCCGTGACAAAGTGCAACCAAACCCTCCCCGAACACCCAAAGACAACACTGTTGCACAAGCCCGCTTGTTTCCACGTCACCTTCAAGAGCCGCATTTGGAAACGCCGCACGTCCCTGCTGGGAAACGGCATTTTAATTAGCATGCTAATTGCCATTTGGCGAACACACAGCAGGCGCATATCTTTTATTCAGCTTCCGGAATACCTCAAAATGGTCAAATTCCGTAATCCCAGACGCATTTTTCTGATTATTTGTTGGTGGTTGTTGGTATCGGCGCGGATGTTGGGACAAACATCCGGAAAGTCACCCGGGAAGCTTGAAATGAACCAGAGGATCATGTGCAGTATCAAGTCGAGTGTTTATGCTAGAGGCCAAGTGTGTTGTGTTCAACCGTGGTCGGAGGTTAACGTCTCCAGAAAACGTCTTCACTTCCAGTCTGTTGTTGCAATTAGGGGAATTTCCCGCCTTGTTTTCCGTCTGATTCTTCCTCGCCATGTGACGGGCTGTGAATCCGCTGCACTGTCAAAGAAAGGACACGGACAAAAACGTCCTTCGGCGCTGGAGACGTAAACATTGGATCCAAGGTTTGAAACCAACCTGTCATTTTAGAGAGAACCTGCGGTCCAAGGGGACGCTTGGCTCACCGCGTTCCAGGGAAATGGACGTGAAATCGCCGGATTTGTTTTATAAACATCCCATCCGAGGCCCGTCGGGGTTTAAGAGTTTACGAGCAACTGAAACTTTTCCCGCCTCTTTGCTAGCACGATCGGCCTGAATCTTTCAGGATAATCCAGCTCGAGCCGTCAGACTTGGATCACTCGCCGTGCGCTGAGATGATCCCGCTGATGTGTTCGGACGTTCTTGGGAAAACTGAGCGCCGAACTGTTTACTGACACAAATATCTGCCCATAGCGGTTATTTATGAACGCAACATTAATAGATCAATGAGTCGTGGCTCCTGATGAAGTCATCATGGTTGTAGTGTCGATTATTATGGGATGGAGGGCTGTAAATATTCCCAAGGTTTCTGGAGACCCTTGAAATGTTTTTGTTATTATGGATCAGATACGTCGGACTCTTGATGTGAGTCCTGAAAGCCCCCCTTGTGTCCCACCACCGTACATTACTAACCTTCATTTCCTGTTTCTGCCAGGATTCCAAGTACTCCTCTGAGGTCGTCACCTCCCCTTCTCTGGACGTATTCCTCCCCGAGGACGAGGACAACCCCTACGAGTCTGTGACCACCGCTGTCACCCGTAAACCCTGCTCGCTAGACATCAACCGCCGGCTGGACGCCTGCCCAGGAAACGGTAGGACCTCACCCGGTGGTCGAAAGAGCCGCCGTCATAAAGACAGACCCCATCGCTGCGGCTTGACCCCGCCGAATCCTGCTTAATTCGGGTAACGGAAGCGGCGCTGCAGCATCGGCGCCCCCCCCCCCCCCCCCCCACATCATCACTGCTAATGTCCGTCTCTGCGGTGTTTAGCTCGGACGCCCACGCCAGCAGACGCCCACGCCGCGCTCTTCCCGTTCACTCGGCTCCCGCAGAGATGCAACACACGGCAGGTTGTCACGGCAACTGCATCACCAGATGATGAGTCACCTGTATGTTGCCATGGGAACTACCTTGCTAGTGACACCCTCACCCCAACACCATCAATGTTGTTGACAGACATAGAAAGTGTGTGTGTGTGTGTGTGTGTGTTTGGATCATCTGGTAGGAGCCTGCCAGCCCTACGTACGCGTGCAGCGTGGGTGCCGTGTTTGTTCTCGCTCTCTGAAGGCTGTTACCTGGCTAAATGATAGACAGAAACAAAGAAAGTGGTATCTGGAGGAGGAGGACGTAATTATGACTGAAAGGCTGCAAATGACGACAAAAAGCTTTCAAGGCTGCAGACGTTTCCCTGAAGCTCGGCGGCGAGCCGGAGGCAGAGCGCGGCCGGTAATGCGTCGGGTCGTGGGCGTGGGCGGTCCGAGGTTAATCCATCCGAGACTTTGTGCAGCTGTGTGGCGAGCGTCGTCGCCCTCCCGTCTTGGCTCCGCCTCCCCCGCCGCGCTCCTCGAGTCCTCCATCTCGGCAGCTTCTCTCGAATCCACCCGGAAGCGTCGCTCAGGAAACGGCCACGGCCGAACTTCCTGCTTCCTCCTGTCTGTTCTCCACCCTGCGCACTGTTTTGAGGTTTCACACGGGCATCGACGGATCGGGTTCCATCGTTCTTCAGTTTCGGGCCGCGAGTGGATCCGGTTCCCGAGTCGCTCTCCGGATTATGTGTTGTAGGAGAGGGACTCCTGATAAACACATCAGATTAGGAGCGCTTTTATTTTGCCACATCTGCCAGAGGAATTCACCCCCTTTACCTCAGCCCACCACCTACAGCCACTTTTTAAAATGCAATAGAAGCTCATTATCGGTCCTCAAATATATATGCTAATGAGCCGGGCGACTGGTCATTTATTGCACTTGAAACAGGAAATTGCTCTTAAATGAGCAGTCCTGTTTGGGAGCGAGCTATTGCTGGATCTGCGTTTGTCAGCGCTGACCAGATGAGCCCGATTCAGACAGAAAATTGATTCATCATCTACTTTTTGTCACTAAATCGAGTGACTCCGGAGCACGTTCCAAGGTTATTCAGACTCTTCCAGACTTTCTCGGTGATTGTGGCTGTTTTTCCACCAAAAAAGGCCGTGTTGTAGTTAAACACCGCCGCTGTGACCCCAAAGCGCTCCTGATTGTTGTGTCTGTGTCAGACGCGATGAGATCGGCGACAGGCCCACCGCTGCTCGAGTCTCTAATCCTGGAGATATGGACTCACAGGTGAAGCTTTCACATGTGGAGCAGGCGGAGAGGATGAGAAAGAAAACGTTCCTCTTTCTTTTGCTGTCCAGCTCACTTCACCCCAGATAAACACGCTTATCTCCAGCTGCCAAACCAGCCAAGGCCGGGCTGAGGAACGAAGGCGGCAGCGCAGAGACGTCGGATGGGAACACCTGATTTATGAGCCGACGCAGACGATTTTTCCTCCACGTGAATAAAAAAAACCCAAAGCAAACTCATCAGCGAGGATTCCAGCAGGCAGCTGCCCTTTATGTGTGAAGGAGCTCAGGTGCGCCACTCACGGGTCCCGCTACCTGTAACGTTCCTGATTAAAACCCGCTGCGCCGCCGTCCTCCGTAAGCTCTCCCGGAGCTGCGATGCTGCTTCTGTTTCGCCCCATTTATTCCTGTTAAGCTCCGAGTTGCTAATGGCTGCCAGCAGCAACTGGGACTTTGGTATTGAGGGTCGAGGCCCATTGGCTTTGTTTACAGAGGGGGAACAGGGCGCGTTCCACCGCCCCAGCCAGGAGAAATCAGCGTGAAGCCGAAGTGAAGACGGCTTTTGACGGTGTTGTAAGCTAGCGGTCGCACGCACGGGAGAATCAGTGGAATGAGGACGGCATTTCCACGCTATAGAATCATTAGCTTAATATTCCGAGGAGTGTTTGTCACGATGTCAAACGCGGAGTCATGAGTTTGATCTGGAACGCTGCGATGGAGGCCGAGGCCAGCGAATTCTGACGCTCGCTCCTCCGTATGCAGCACATTCCCTTAGGAAGCTGCAGCATATAGGAGTGTATCCCTGGGGTAAGCCCCGGGCAGAGCTGAAAGAAACACACACACACACACACACACACACACACACAACCTCTCCTCACATCCTTCATCAATAGCCTCAGTGCTGCCAGGCTATAAATATCCCCATATTTTTAAGGTTGTTTTTTTTACAATTGCTAATCAGTGATTTGACTCCAGGTGTTTTTACATGCGCGTATCTCTGCGCATGCACGTGTCTGTAGGATGCAGCCGCTGCAGCACTCACTCCATTCTGCCCTACCGTCGTCTACCCCCCTCCCCACTGCGTGCTGGGAACAAACACGCACGTGGATCAAAAGCTTTTTTGTAGCATAGAAGCAACCGGCGACTGTTTTAATTTCGTCCATAATTGGGGACAAAAAAGCAGATGAAAGTGGTGTCAGCCTGGATCAAAGCCGGGCCAGGTGATTTCTGTGGGGGGGGGGTTCGGACTGAATAGAGAGTTTTATTCGGTCATTATGGCAGAAGGATCTATAAAAGATGTTTTTAACAACCCGTACCCCCCCCACCCTCTCCCCCCACCAGGTCACCTGTCCCATGCAAATGTGAGCGAGGGGGAGCTCAGTAACCAGGACAACTGCATAACAGGCCCAACTCCAGACTGCTCCCCCCCTTCCCCAGACACAGCTCTGAAGAACATCGAGAGAGTCATTCGCCCACACACACACACACACACACACACACACAACACACACACACACACACTAATAACTGTGTTGCCGAGGCCTCTGATGGATTATCGAACATCTCAGTTTCCACCCACACTGTTAAACATCTGCACCCACGTAAAGAATAAACTCCTTGTTTATTTTGCCCTGTTGGTTCCTGCTCTGCCTTCATCACCAACATCAGGAGCTCCAGACCAGCCGGGACGGCTGCAGCTCTGGCGCCGCATCAGCAGCCGCGCTGCCAAAGGTCTGCGGCGTGAACCCAAACACACCCCGACATGTTTTTGGCGAGTCGTTTGGGCCTTTCTGGCATCGGCGACCAGACAAATGTTTGCTCAGAGGCTGCTTAGGCTAAAACGGGACGACGGGCGATGCAGACGGTCACTGGAGCGCGCTCGGCTCGTCTGGGCGAGCAGCTGCAGCGGCTGACTCACCGTGGAAACATTGAAATGGTTCCTCTCTCCTCTTGTCTGGGTTGGGGGGGTAGAGTCTCCACAGAAGCCCAGCCAATCCTCCTCCTCTCCTCTCCACTTCCTCCTGGAGGACACGCCGGTGTCATCTCTCCCAGGTCAAGAGTTGATTCCAGAAACTTGAAAGCAGAAAATAGATTAAAATGCAGCAGTAATTTAGCCTCATTAGTGAGTTGCACCTAATTTGGTCCCCTCACCTCTCGCACAGCGGGAACGTTTCCCACCTTCGTAATTAACGACAGTTGTTGCCGTCTCTCGATGTGTGAGACGGCGCTGCAGATGACAGACTGACGGCTTGATAAGCCCAAGATATCGGCGTCATGGGAGCAAGTATATTATGACAGACAGATGATGTCAAAGAAAGACGGCACGCCGCCCCACCTCCACTCCCGTCACCCCCCTCAACCTCCTCATCGTCGTCCTATCTTTGGCGTGGTAAATAATGCGCTCGGAGGGATCCCACGCGGCGCGCGGTGGGCCGCCGCTCAGCTTGAAGTACACATAATCAAGTTGAATGTTGTGGAGCCTAATTAATCCACCGGATTTCATTTAACTTCTGATCCATCAGCCTCTGGCAATCTCATCATAAACACACACACACACACACACACGGGCATTTATACAGGTCTAGTGTGAAGTAGTTTGCACTGGTGGCTCCTGGAGAAGGACGGCCTCACTTTGTCAGAGCGCTGTTCCCGCTGACTGTAATCTGCGGACGCTGGAGGTCATTTTTGTTTCCTCATCCTGCCTGAAATGTCAGGTGGGTCCTCCTCTTGGACTCTCCTGAGGCTGATGGGACGTGAACATGCACGTCGGGCTAACCGGCGCTCTGCTGTCTCCTCAAATGGAGACGGAGCTGTTAGGCTTCGTTATTTTAATGCATCTCAATTGTTGGAAGCATCGGACTTTTTTTTTTTTTTTTGCATGATACAGTGCTCGTAACTGGGAGCACTAATGGCTTTGGCATTTAGAGCTCATTAATCTGTTGCCTTTTGTCAGTGGGTTCGCTGCCGAGGCCGTGTTGGTGCTTAACTCATGCAGGGCGAAACCTGCTGCTCCAGTCATTTAAGCTTCCATCTGATCTGCTCAGTGATAAACGTGTGTTTGCCTCCAGACTGGAGCAGATCTCTGCATTTATGCCACATTTATTACCAACTCTGAACTTTATTTGGGCAGTGTTCTTATTTAAGGAACCACGTGCTGCCCCCTAGCGGACAGGTGAAAGTATTCTTTTGCAAAGTCAAAAGTGGCGTTTGTTTTTTCATTGGTGTTGGTTTATTTTGACACCGAGTTTATTTAGATGTTTGCTCATCTCTCCGCTCCGCTCCTCTGAGTCTTATGTCTTCAAAGTTCGTGTGTTCTTTTCTCAACATCCCTGACGGTCTGACAGAACCCCCCACCCCCCACCCCCCCCCACCTCGCTGCAGAACGATTTCTTCTAATGCAGCATCACAAAATCCGGGCTAATGAACAGAAAAGCAGTCGCACCGATAACGGTTTAAGTCATTACGATAATTACCTTTCGGTCTCCTGAGCCGGTGTTGGAATGGATCTGGATTAGTCAGCCAGTCCGGAGATTTAATGGAAACAGCCATACATTATGACGTCTACATCCCAACTCGTCTCACTCAGAATTTAGGCTCATGGGTGTGCTCGTGTTGTTAGCAGTCAGCACACAGTCGTCAATGACATGTTAGACCGGTGTGTGTGTGTGTGTGTGTGTCCATGTGCATAATCCCCATCCAATCAGCCATGACGTGTTCATTAGCCCACTGTCTGTTTGCATTGTTAACGCTAAGACTCAGCCAAGGCTACCGTCTGTGTGTGTGTGTGTGTGTGTGTGTGTGTGTGTGTATGAATGAAAGAGATGATGCCTTTTGTAAGAAGGAAGCAGCAGGGCAGAGATAAGAGCGTGACTAAAGGAGGGATACCAGTGCTTTAAAGTTGTTAATAAACTCATTAAGTGCTGCTGACTAAAGCAAACCTCCCACTTCCGGACGTCCGTCCCATCATTCCTGGTTTGAATACAAATTACTTTTAAGCTTGATAAACATCTAGCAAAGTGAAGAAGGAAGGCTGTTTCTGTGGGGACAGTGCAGCCGCATCGTAGATCTGTTGCCCTCCCGGTTCTTGTTTGGTTGACATATTGGGCTTTGACACCTCTCTGCTACCTCCTTTTTCCCACCAAGGGACTCCACTCTATGTGTGTGTGTGTGTGTGTGTGTGTGCTGCTCTGTCTGCAGCCTAAGCCTCTCTGGTTCTCACCTGTGGGGAATTTGATCAACCGCCAGAAGTACGGAGAGAGAAAATGTCTTGACCTTTGACTCAGAAGCTCTAACCAGAGAAGGGCGAGGCCTTGAATGCAACACAGTAGTTGGGTAATTCAGAATTCATCAAACGTTGTCAATTCCCAATCTTATGCGCTCCTTTCGGCTCTTTAAGCTCCGCAGCCTCTTGCCTGAGGGGGAGGCGGGCAGAGAGTGTGTGTGCTGGGTGAGAGGGGTCCCTCCAGATGCAGGTTGCCCTCCTCCCACATCTGGAGGTGTGCTGCAAATGTCCGTTGTCGTGGAGAAGCTGGCTCCGGCGCTCCTTTGTGCAGGTGAGCAGCCCCCACACGGCGATGCAGGCGGCGCTCTGTGAATTGAGGTGAGGACTGAGCTGCCACGTCCCGCACGCCCCGGGCGCCCCAGGACACAGAGGCGCTAATGCGCCTTCCTGCCCAGACTGGAGGTGTTGCTGCTCCAGCCGAGGTCGTCACACAGCCTGAAATCCAGTTATGGAGCGCTGCTGTGGCGGTCTCAGGCAGGAGGAGTGGACGATGTCCGTCAACACGATCCCCCAGCGCACGCCCAGGCATGATGTCCATGCCGGCAGCTTTCCGTGGATGAATCCTCCCCACTTCTCCTGAGGGGCTCTTTTCTGGGTGCTGGAGGGAGGGCGGAGGTCTTGAAAGGAGGTAGAACCTATTGAGAGGGAGGGGCCCCCGGGGCAAGGCACATCTGTGGTGTTATAGTGATACATTTTATGCCTTTCCACATGGAAAGTGTCCCTGGAGCTTCCGGGCATGTGAGTCTTTGGCTCTGGACTTGGAAACTCTACAAGTTTGAATGGAGCCGCTCTTCAGAGCCCAACACAAGTCCACAAAGCCTGAAAAGATGTTTCCTTCTCCTTCATTCGTCCTCTCCCGCTGCCATAATTTCCCTACCTCGAGTCTCGGAGCAACTGAGCGTCTGTCTGCAGGTACCCTGGTGTGTGTCGGGGGTATTTTAGTCTTCTCTATTGATTTGCTTTGCTCACATATTTGGATTAGCGCGCTCACACAGACGCTAACAGACGCTGAACCGCCTCAGCAGTTTGTTCCGCATCCTGCGAATGCCTCATTATGCAAGATTATGTCTTACTTCCTGTGTCCTCAGCCTTTTTTCCCCCTCGCTCTTCTACTCACTGTGAAACCCTCCGGTCTCTCTTCAACAGCGTGAATTCGAATCGATTCCACCAACGCAGAAATTAGATTGGTGGCACAGAACATCAGCAGGCCAGAGCCGGGCAGGAGTACAGCGCTGCGGGAGCGCAGCTGTCGCTCTTTCCCCCGGCTGATCGGACCTCTGACAGATACCAGGAACCCAGTTTGCTGTTCTGCCTGGCAACACAAACAAAAATGTTGTTCTGTGTGGATTCTTTAATGGTCCGGATGTTAGCCGACCAGTAGGTGTCACTGGGATGAGACGGTGGAAACAGTGGTGTGCTGGGACTGTTGGGGGCATTTTATGGAATTAGAATGATTTTTTTGGAGTATCCTGTCTGCATCTTTTGGGTCAGAACATGCCCGATTTGTCCTTATCAAGGCTCCGTCACGCCCTCTTTAGCTGACATGAATTTCTCTGTCCCAGCCCAAGCAGCGCACCTCTCTGTCCTCGTCCCTGGACGTTCAGAGGCCGGTCAACCACAGCTGCGAGCCCAGCGAGGTGAGCTCGTCCCTGGGCTACGCCAGCTTCAGCACCAGCCCCCCCGCCAGCCCCCCGCTCAGCCCCAACCAGGAGGACTCCGCCGGCTCCAACGACGACTGCCAGCTCGCTGGTAAGCTGCGACTCTCAGCTCCGACCTGTGTGTATTCTCCAGCTGGTGACTGAGCGGGGGGGTGGGGTCATGTGATCCCTGCAGGGTGACAGCAGTGATAACGGATGAAGCGGCTTTTTGTTTTGAAAGTCCGGTGTCGGTGGAAAGCCTCGCCTCCTCAGTCTCTCCGCTCTTTCACCGAGTGATATAACGCCGCTCGTTTCATTCCCGGTGTTCTCGTCCCTCAGCGCCGGCCCGACTCGCCAGGCCTCGAAAAATAATGAAGCATGAATCACGCCGCCCGGCAAATTAAAATAATATTTCTGTTGCTGTCACACGGGGGCCGCAGTCCGGGAGCAAAGACCTGAAAGGCTAAACATGTGTCAGACTTCAGCGCTTGGATGTGATTCAGCTTTGCCCTGTAAAACAGACAAAAGTTCATTTATACACCAACTTAACACGGAACTCTCTTCTACATGTCAGCTGATTTTATTAAACAGACTTCGCCTGGAAATTACCACGCAAACAAGCGCTCCGCTGTCTGGAAAAAGTCCGTCCGGGGGCCTTTTTCCTCGTCCATCAGACCGCTTGAATCACCGCTTCTAACCCCCCCCCCCCACACACACACACACACATGAATATTCCGTGTCATGCACAAGACTCTCATAATGAGGCCGGTTGGGCCTCGAATCTGCAGACGTGCACGTTCCGCTCTTTCTCAGTCGGTGTGTAAACACTAAATAATGCAGACCTGTTTAGCATTGACGTGGCGTTTTTATGCTTCTGTGTTTGTCAAGCGAAAAATAGACCATAATAAGCGCTTATATAATCAATTTTCAACATTTGCTCGCTTTTTAGTTGCATGGTTGTAGTTTCACGTACCGGCTTATTTAAACTCGGCTAACGTTACTATGGTAACATAAGGAAGAGGGCCCGAGTTTGAATCCCTGAGTCCTCTCGCCTCATGTGGAGCAGAGGGACCGAGGCAGACAGGGGGGTGGGCCGACCCTGGAGCGGCTCCGAGGACCCTTTGATCAGCGATCCTTCGGAAAAATGCTCGTTCAACACTGGACGAGACGCCATCTAATATTCCCACTGAAGTGTCGCTGATTTTTCTAGAGCGTGTTTTTTTATTCTTTCTTTTTACTTTCGACACAGTAACGTCCTCGTTTACAATATTAGTGCAGGGATTTCAGACGCTTGGGAATCGCTGCTCAGCCGAACTGCCTCCTTACGGACTGTTTTATTAGCTGCGCCACAACCTTTAGCTCAAGTTCCGTCCCAAGTTTTTCAGTCCCGTGGGGGGGGGGGGGGGGAGCAACAAAGAGACACTTCCTGTCTCTGTCATCACTCTTTTTCTGGTGCTCTGCTCATCTTTCCTGCACTCTCTACTTATTAGCTTTATAAAGCCCATTGTGGGGTTGTCATGGTAACAAGTGGGGGAGAGAGAAAGTATATGTATATTGATGCAGAAGGCAAAGAGTCGCCGGAATTAAAAGTGACGCCTCTGAAAGGGAGAAAGTGGGTGAGCAGGAGAGAACGGCAGTGTAAGGTTTCAGGGAGGAGGAAGAGGAGGAGGAAGGGTGGCAGAATACAGAAATCAGGAAAATGGAGAGAATGGAGTGTGCGATTTCAGTGGGATGAAAAGGGAAGTGAAGACGCTCTCCCCCCCTGCAAGACCATAAAAGGCTTTTCCTTCCTTCCTCCTTCACTCTCTCTTCTTCCTCTAACGTAAGAGAAACTCCGCAGGCGAACACTTCCACGCCGAGCTAACATGTATGAAATAAAAATGTGGCCCTGCAGCGGGGAATGCAGGTGTCACCCACCTGCGTGGGAGACGGTTCCAAAAAGGACTCCTATTTTTAACCGGCTCCGTCAGCTGGGGGCTGCGCTTGATGCTCGCGGAGCTCCAGCGTGCGTGAAGCTGCGATGCCCCAGACGCTGTTGGCAGACATCCGGGTCCAGCGCAGCAGCTTCTCTGGCTTTCTTCTCCTCCTGCAACATCAAAACCGCTCCGTGGCTGCGGTTCCCCGTCATCTGTGAAGCGCTGGCCGTGTTTCAGAGGCGCTGAAGCGCGGTACTCCTCCCTCCCTCCCTCCCAGTTTGTGTGGAGACGATGACAGAGCTGGATCGACACCTCGTCCCAGAGTGGGTTTCCAGTCTGGCGCCTCTGAACATCACCAGCCTGTAGTAAAATTTCCATCCTGCAGCAGCCACGCTGCTAATGTAAAGCAGCTATCGACACGCTCGCTCATTAACAGCCTCAGACAGACGCCTGTGTTGCCGTTGTAACGACGGCTGAATGAGTTTCAGGACCACGTTAGGAGCGCAGATGACACCAAAATACCCAACTGACCCCCTAGATTTGGCCCAGATTTAGATCAGATGACTCAACACACGTGCTGCTGACTCGCCAGCAGCGGGAAAAAAGGTTACAGCTTGACAAACGTTGCCGTGGCGATAAACTGCACTCAGGAGCGAACACTATATAGTTCTAATCTATACGCGTACGTGGCCCCTCGCTGCCGTGAGGTGGGCTTCATTAGGTACGTGTGAGCTACCAGACATGAAGTGATGATCTCAGGAGAGTTCTATTTTTCTCTCCCCTACTCTTGGGGGGGGGGACTGACCTGTTTACACACTATTATGGTGTTATAGTGATGCCAGCGCAGCTCTCTGGGTTTTTTCACATTAGTGGGGAAACTATCCAAAATCCATATCCTCATATTGACTCTTTTCATGGGTCATATGCTGACATTTGATTTATTTTTAAGATGGGAACGGATTCAAACTGTTGAACTATCATGTAAATACTGGAGGGCAGGAGCTAATTTAATGGAGCTTCACTTTTCAAACTTTCATCCCATCGTCCTTTCATCCGACGTTCCGACCTACCGCTCAGAGCTGCTAGCGTTGCTTTGAACGCTGGAGTTAGCTTAGCATCCGTGGCTCGCTGGGATGACGGACAGCTCAGATATTACTGTAGTGGTTTTTAATAACAGTGAGCGTGACGCCACCAGGGACGACGCTGTGCTATCAGATGTTTGAAGATATTGTTTGTGGTATTTATAACTTTTGTTTGTCTGCGGCTACTTAAAAACGAAGGAAGAGGCGTGACGCTTGATTTATTGATGTAAAAGATGGTGAAATGAATAATGAAATTAGGTATTCTCAGAGGCTTTAAAAGGGGTTTATACACCTGACGGAGTGTCTTCACTGTCACCGCTGGAGTCATATTCTCATTTTTCTTGTCATATAACCTCCAGCGGTGTTCAGTTTCGCTCCTCTCCCTCCTGCCCTCTGCATCAATCAGTCCTTCATTCGCTCCCTCCTTCATTCCTCCGGCTCTCATTTGCTTCTCCCTCTTCCTGGCCTGTCATTCACTGTTGCATGCTCCCGGCCGCCCCCTCACTCTCTGTCAGCCTCGCCGCCATTCGTCAAAATTCCCTCTTTTCACTCGTGCGAGTTTTCCTCCGGGGGCTTTTCATTTAAATGTTTCTCTTTAGTCTCCCTCTGTTGCAGCTCATCGATCACAGAATACTTTATTCACATGTCATTACTCCCTTTGTTCACATGGAGGAAAACTTATCTGCGTTGGCTAAATTGTGTGGATGCAGATCAACTTTATTACAGATTTGGAATTGTGATTAAACCTGGCCAAAATTCCGTTACATTCTCGGTTTGTTGTCTGTTTTTTGTTTTTATCGGAGGAAGAAACGCCGGCGCTGACCACCGGAGCAGCCTCTTTATTAACGAGCGATTAAACACGTCATTAAACGCCGCGGCTTGCGAAAACAAATCAGTCTTATCAAAGATATAATTAAGACTTTGGCTGACATCTTAGCACATCCCTGCAGCGTGAGCAGAGCTCTGGCTAACAGTGTTAATCACAACACCCCGGCACGGTGCAGAAGCTTCACATCCTCCACATCCTGTCGGCAAACATGCAGCAGCAGCTGCCTGATTAAAACCAAGTGATACATCTGTCCTGAACCTTTTAATGGTGACGGATGCAGCAGATGGGGGTTGATTAATGGGCTTTTCTTTCAAGCCGAGAAGGTTCGCACCTCCGCGCGTTGCACAAAGACCAACAACTGGCGGCTTATCTGGATGCCAATCACTTGTGGGCTGAGCAGCGGCGTGCTCCAGCGTGTTTGCTCGCTCGTAATGTTGCGCAATGAAATGTTCTTTAACACCGGCGCGGCGCTCCTGCTCCGCACACGGTGAGGCGCGTTGAGGCGATGGGAGTCCTGCAGGTCCAGGTAAGACGCACTCAGAGGGAGGGAGGAGGTTATTGATCGCAGACTGGGATGGATCACCCCTCCGGTGGGTCATCCATCCAGTAATTTGCCTGAGGCACCAATACTCCTGTCAGCTTATTTGGTTTACTCCTTGATTTCTCTTTCTTATAACACCTGAAATCTGGTTTGGTGTCAGAAAACTGTTATGAACAAACGTGACCTCTTTCAGAAGCTATGCACTTTCAAACACTAGTACGGGCTGATGCAACTCTAGTTGCTATAGCGACCCACACGCTCACCTGTTGCCGTAGTTAATAGTTGGAGAAAAGTGGACAGAAGCAGTGGAAATGACAATTAAACAACTATTATTTTGTCTTGGCATTATTAAATAGCTAAAACTTGTTAAAGTGATCAATATTTGGATGAAGTTGACATGAGCTAACCTGACGTTTCAGCCATTTGGGCTCTTTTGGTGAGGAAGCGTCACAGGGCCGCAGAGCTTCCTGCATCTGGAGGACATTTATCCAGGTATAAATAAAGGCTTGATGAGTCACGATCTGTGCCCCGATGACACGGCTGTTAATGCCGTTGCCTGGTTGCAACAGCGCCGGTGAAGTGCCGCAACGCTCACATTTCAAAACAAAATCAAAACCTCTCCCTTCAGGGATCGAGCGATTCCTCCGGCGGTGACAGGGACTCAAGCTTTACAGTGATTCTGGGCGACAGTTTCTTATGGAAATTTGTGCTCATTATGGGAATGCGGCTGGATGTTCGGGGAGGGGGGGGTGAAACGTCTGACAGCAGCGTGTGTGGAGGGAGGAGGTGTTAGCCAGCAGGAGCCTGTGGTCAACTCACTGCTTTTGTACTTCCAAGCTCGCAGCCGTGAATCTGAGAGAACTGACAGCATTCTAGCAGACAACAAAGATCCTCTCCGTGGCTTCTCCTGAGGAACGCTCCATTTTTTGTGACCCCATTAATAAGCTCCTGAAATCAAACAGATGAGCTCTCCAAAATCCTGTGGACTGTTAAAGCATTGAGGGTGAACTGTAACTTTAAATGTACCCTGTGTGCAGGTTTGTGTGATCTAATCTGCTCTGTGCCTCAAATTCGGATTCTACCTCCACCCACAATTCAAACTCCAGAAAATTGGGAAGTCCCATAAAATGTTGTTGGGGGAATAAATAATGCCTCCGCTCCGGTTTTATGGTGCGCTGTAGGTTCTCCACATTCCAAACAACTGCTGTGCCCTCAGGGCATAACTTGTTTGTGAATTGTGACGGATGCGCGTGCACACGCACGCACACAGATGTGTATCTACAATTACACAAACATGCTAAAAAAAAGAAGCAAAGAAGCTTTCAGACCGTTTACGCATCAGCTTCAGCTGCATCTTCCTCGTGTCCCGGCACCTTTTCCGGGTGGATTTTATATTCTTTTACCTTTATTCTGACCACCTTTCCTGGAAACTTCCTCCACTTGTCTATATTTATGCTTGAAATCAAACCCAAACCATTTGTCCGTAATCTTAACCCCGATCAACTTTTGCTGTTCTCCCCTCCAGACGACGGGCCGTACCAGCGAGAACCCCCTCCGCCGCCTCACTGCTCTTCCTCCACATCCACCTCTGTGTTAGAGGACCGCAGGAAGAGCCACATCCCAGAGGAGTTTGCAGGCCTGCTCCACGGATCCTCCCCAGCTTGTGAAACGCTTGAAACGCCCTTCCATCTTTACAGCCCCAAATCGCACAATCATGCCTCCAGCGACCCCCAAAGCGGCCTACTGCAGGCCCCGGAGTTCAGCATCGTGATTGGAGGAGGACCCAGACATCCCTTCTCCAGGACGGGACCAGAGTCCAACGTCGGCCACCCAGAGAAGCCACAGGTGGTTTACCGGACTATATTCCACACCCAGGTGAACCAGGACCAGGCTCGACCCAGGAACTGTGAGCAGGTGGATCCAGCTGGTGGCTGGTCCATCCTGGGACGGC
Source organism: Takifugu flavidus (assembly GCF_003711565.1). Taxonomy (NCBI): domain Eukaryota; kingdom Metazoa; phylum Chordata; class Actinopteri; order Tetraodontiformes; family Tetraodontidae; genus Takifugu; species Takifugu flavidus. The sequence goes on along the minus strand of NC_079541.1, from coordinate 5,582,800 downwards.
CACCTTCCTCCTACTCTGGCCAAAACGGAGAAGTTCCAGAGTTGCCAGGAGTCCAGCCAGGAGGCGGAGCCAAAGGGTCACAAACAGGCGCCGGGTACGAAGAGAGAGCCTGCACCCTGGGGAGGATGAGGTCCATGCCCCGCAGTGTGCTGGACCTCCAGCTGTCCAAGTCTCTGTCTAAGTCCGATTCCAACCTGGTAGCTGTGTCTCCCATACAGGTCAGTCTCCTTTTCATCTCACTTCGATCTCGCTGTCGGGGTTTTGGCAAACACAGAAACCAGTCCAGCCAATTAAATAACTCGCCAAACTGGGCCAAAATGTTCCCAGCCGTGCAGCACTTTAAAACCGGAATGAATAAATCAGAAGTCAAACATCCAGCCTCGTTATGTGTGAAAGTTTGATGAGCCAAAGGGCCAAAGCTTCACTGCTCACTTGTATTGGGAAGGAAGATTTAGAAATATTTGCTTTTATGTACAGGAGGAGCACAGCTGGGGGTCTGGCTCCAGAGACCAAGGAGGGGGAAGCCCCAGCCCAGGAGAGGGTACGAGCCCAGGGAGAAGACTGGAGAGAACCCCTTCCTTCACTGCTGAATGGGAAGAGGTGAGGAATCGTTTAGGATCAGAACCTTTTTCCGAGCATTTCCATCTTTTCTGAGATAACTAGAACCACTGAGGGGGCGGAAAAGGAACCCCAATAATTTAGCATTCTGTTTCTAATGAACGTTACAGTGGACTCAATTCTTCCTTTTAAGCCAAATAAATCAATTAAAAAAACAAAAAAGAGGATCGAGTGGGAATTTGCATCTCGGTGCCCTTTTCCACCCACACATCCGTCAGAACATGTTTCAGTCAAATTCATCACCAATCCTTGATTTCAAAAAGGATGCATTAACATTTCTGTGATTCAAATGAAATCATGCTAATAAAAGTGTGTGTGTGTGCGCGCACGCGCGTGCACCTACTTCCAGCTCACAACTTGCTGATGGTGATAAATTAGCATCCGGAACCTTCCCCTGTTCGCAGCAATTACACTGACCTTTCCTGCTTGTGAAGATGAGCTATCCCGCTTTAGGGAAACTGGATTGATGTCGAAAACTAGCAAAGAAGCTCTATTTGCATCACATGCAGGAGTGAGAGTTGCATCATTAACAGGATGCAAGTCAGGAGGGATATCACACAACAGGCAATCATCTGATATCCGTCCCCATTAGAGCTACAGCAGTAATTAAGGTAGCTTCTCTAGGTTACAAATTTGAGCTTTAATCTGGAATAACCTCTAAAACTGCTGAAGTGTTGCATTTATGGCTATTTATATAGGATGACAAGAGCAGGGGGAGTATTTTAGATGTGGCCTGAAAGGGTCAGAAAACACTGGCGTCTCCTGGCCCTTGATGGTCTGTTGTCTACAGAATACTGGGCGAATGCACGTTAATGGTTGTGTGCAGTGACATATGCAAAAACTGCCGCCCACTGCTTTTATCCATGAAGCCACCTTCATGGTCCGTCGGCCTGGAAACGCTCTGCTCAATCACAGACCTTTTAAACACCCGTGTGGGATCGGTCACGGCTTCAGGAGGCCAGTTTCCTCTGACCCATGATGATCTGGCGGCCCTGACGGCCCCGTAGTTAGCGACACATAAAGGGTCACGGATGACGGCGTGACAGCCAGCTGTCAGATGCTAATGAAGCCGCGGCTGCAGCTCCCTCGTACCTACTCCAACACACCTTTTCCTCCTTCTAGTCCTCCTTGTTTCCAATTCACAAGGGGAATGACTGACAGCCAGCGCGCAGGCTGGCGTAATGATGATGCTACATTTGAATCCAGAAATAGAGGTTAGCCTTATTACAGGCAAACGCTCCCGCTCGGACCCGCTGCACATTTCCAGAACTCAGGCTTGGTCTCTGTCCTCCCTTTGTTCAGATCGACAAGATCATGAGCTCCATTGGGGCCGGAATAGGAAGCGGATTGGACTTCAAGAAGGAAAACTCAGGTGAAACACACACACGTACGCATCGACGTCTGAGTAACTGTGACTAAAATGGACAAATGGTTGTTCAATACGAGCTCTTTTAGCTCACCAGGCAATGTGGGGCCTATTGCAGCTCTGCAGCGCCTCACAGAGGAGTCATGTTCCAGCTCTGAACCAGCATCGGGAGTAAAAACAGTCCCAACGTGACTGATTACAACAGGTGTACAGCAAAGCCCGATGTACCCCGAGCCTGAGGGTCTAGAGAATATAGCCCTGTTTAGGGTCTTTCAAGGGTCTTTGTTTTGAGCATTTGTCATGAATCCCTGGATCTGTTAGCGATTGAAAGAGGAGTAAATCTGAAGATACGATCGCTAGAACCTGTTTTAGTCATTCCAGAGTGTTCAATCCAAATCTTTCAGTCATGGGGATGAATTAGGGATTTCTCATATTCCAGCTGACAGCAGGGGTGTCGGTTTAATCCCCGTTTTTCCCTCCAGTCTTTACCTTGAATCTTCCCCTACTCATCTTTATTTAGTGATCAGCTCCCTCCCGCTGCATAAAATCCTTCATCCTGCAACCCATGATCCCCCCCACCCCCTTTTCTCTCCCTCCCTCCCTCCACATCGGTGAACGCACACACTCAGCTAGCCATGGTTACCACCAGGAGGAATCCTATTTGTGCTAAAACGGCCCCCTACCACCACCAAGACACACAGAAGCAGGAGCAAGCCTGGTGTAGAGCTGCGCACGTGCGTGTGTGTGTAGGAGGGAACTCTGCGTCTTGCAGACAAAGAGGCTGGAGTCGTAGTGTTGGCTATTATCAGCAGAGCGAGTCAGATGTATGGAGAGGGAGAGAGCAGGGTGCGATCGAGACCCTGAGAGAAGATAGACAGAGGAGAGAGAGAGGGAGAGAGAGAGAGGGAGGAATACACTGGAGAGAGAGAGAGAGAGAGAGGAGGCTGCAGAAGCATACAGATGAGTGGGAGTACTTGATAAAGAGAAATCTACAGCATAGGCAGCTTTTGCTCTCTCGCTCTCTCTTCCGCACACATGCGCACAAATACACACACACACACACACACACACACACGCTCAAGGAAGCAGCCAAGCGAGCGCAACAGCTGAAAAAGAAATCGGCTCCTCTGCTGTGAGCAGCGAAACCCGCTGCCACTGTTGCTCGTGGATCTATATTTCCCATCTTTTCCTACACCCAGCTCTGGCAGGATTTAACCCCAGGACGGGAGCTTATTTCTGGATACAACTTCAGCCTTCCTCCCCCCTCTAATCCTCCCCCAGGGCTGGAGACAGAGGAAGGACCGCTGCATCTGGACGCCTGTCTTTCACCTGCTCGCACCCTTACATGCTGACCCCTTCCCTCTTCACCATGCCTCTAGACTAGTCTGCCCCTTCTTCCTTTTCCTCTCACCCCCTTCCCCCCCTACCTGCCTCCCCTTTATCCCCTCTGTGCTGCCTTGCCAGAGGAGCCCTCAGAAGCATGGCGGGATCCTTCGACAGCCACTTTGCCCGCCATAACATGATGTGGCAGTGCCAGCTGTCTCAGCCAGACTGCCGCTGTTACCGCGTGGACGGCTACTCCCTGCTCAAACGTTTGCCCCTCCACCCTCTCATAGGTCCCCGCTGCCCGATGCAGTCCGTGGGCCAGTGGCTGGACTCCATCGGACTGGTCCAGTACGAGAACCACCTGCTGGCCAATGGTTTTGACAACGTCCAGTTCATGGTGAGTGTTTTGTGTTTGAGCTATTTAGGTCCGTGCTTTCGTTTAACCTGTCTGCTTGATTCTCTAATATTCTTTGTGTGACTGGTCATCCCCTTCATCTTATCTCTTCATCCGATTCCCCTCATCTCCTAATTTTCCACACTACCCTTGCTTTCCCATCGCTGCTGCCTCTCCCCACTCATGCCATGTGAGGTCCTCCTACGCACTGCAATCCTACGCCACAGCTCCAGCGCTAAGCTGCAGATGCACATGCTTACAGCAGCAAAAATAAATAAAATGAATACGTAAATCCATAATATGTGATTCCTTTAAAGGCAGCGGGGGTGGGGGGGGGGGGTCGACTCTTGCGTAAGCGCACATTTACAACCACCTGTTGATCATTCTTTTTTTAACCGAGGGCTTTTTGATCCTCTGTGACGTAGAAAGAGGACCTCGCTGGCTCAAACCTTTCTGGATTTTGCTCCTGTTTGTTGCCGTGGGTACTGCCACAGGCGCTGGTGAGCGCTGGGAACGGGAGGAGAGGGAAGGAGCGGCGGACGCAGGGAAGCGCAGAGGAGGAGTGATGCTGGGGGGAAACTGCAGCAGAGGCAGAACGGTGGGAGACACAGGGGGAGGGATGGTGCAGACAGGATGAGTTGATCTGGGGTTGCAGATTAGCGCTGCTCAGAGGGAAACAAAAGCCTTCAGCAACGGCAACTTTGACAGACCCAACGTGTGACGCTGTGGAAAGTAGCATCCTGACATTTGAAGCTGAAAAGGCACTTTTACCGTTGCGACCTGGCGTCCGTGTGTCCGATCTCTGATCCCTCACTCCCTCTGACCTGCAACTGTGCATCTTGTTACCTCGGCAACAGAAAAATAGGGGCAAATCTTAATGTTTTTGCCACAGCCTGTGTGATTTTGCCCCCTCTGAGCAACACCGGGGGCGCCCCAGACCACCGGAATTATTTCGGATTAGAGCGCACTCTAAAATATCCATTCATTTTAAACACAGCCACTTTTTTTTACATTTAATTGAAGCGAGAAGTTTCCTCTTTTACAGTAACTCGCCGCAGCAGACACACCACCTAATGAAGTCTCTACTGGGGGGCTCATGCCTGCAGGTTTAGAAATAACCTGCATGTTTGTTTTATTCTGTGTGAATTGGACTAAGAGAAACCAGATCGGGGAAGCGTTTCTGCACAGATGTTAATGCCAGATGTTGAATAATTGTGGTTCCTGGAGCTCTGATAGATTTATGAGACACATTTTAAATTAGAGTAAAATGAAACAACCTAAACTGTGTTCTGGCATCCCAGTGGATAACCTCAGTTTTGCTCCTTGATGTGTTTTCTCTTTCATGGGAAGTGCAAATAGCTCTAAAAGTGGCCGAGGCAGAGTGCAGGATTACACTGGGATTTGGAATCCTCTTAGTTTTCCTGCATATTCTTTAAGGTTGTGGGGAAGCCACTTAAAAAGAACTCTCCTGTGGAAGCATGTTGGCAAACTTTAGGAGGGAAAAAGGCTTTTCCATTTATCAGCTCAACCTCATTTGCGAATTGAACAAATTTGCAAATGAGCCTGACCTTGAGGCTCGTCTGCGTCTGCGAGATGGAAAAGTCACCATGTTCAGGAACGCACGCTCACACAGGCCATTAGCATTTACTACTAATTGGGGGTCATTAAGGTGGGCGTGTCCTGCCACCTCCGCTAGTAGAGGACGAGCTACGTTGGGCTGACAGACAAATGGCAAGGTTGCAGAACGGTTGCTACGGTGATGGTGTTTAAAAGGAAACAATATAGAGGTTTAAATGGGTATAAAAATGTGTAAGGGAGGATGCAGAAAATCAATACTGGAGAGGATTTATGGCCTCTTTGCAGTCCCCATATACACCCCTTTTCCACTGCAGGGGTTTCTGGTAAATGATGGGGGCAGGAACTTTACAGGAACCATTCCTCCCACTTGGCCCTCGCCATCGTCCCGTCTCCTCTGGACGCCACGAACGAGAGGAGAAGCAGTGTTTGCAGGGCTAATGCTCCTCTTCTGTGACCCAAAATTCCTATAAACTAAAGAAATAGCAGGGATTTGCATATATGAGGCACAGTAGTGATGGTGAAAGGACCCCCACAAGCCTGCCAACAGGTGCCAACATTGGTGTGGCTTCATCGGCGAGGCTCTGCAGCACAGAAGGTCCTGGAAACGTCCTGAAAACCTGGATCGATTTGTTTGAATTTGCACGTCAAACCTGACATTGGAGCTCACGAGAAGGGGCATTTCTGCGTGTTGCTTAATGCTCCAGTGTTCAACACAGTTTAGTTTCAGTGATAAGCTACAGCGCCGTTATCTGAGCCTGAATCAGATGCATGTTGCTAGTGGAAACTACATTGATGAAAGTGTTTTCAGACAGATCAGTGCAACGCTTCATGCGTTTCCATGGTAGATGTGCTCTACAACTCTCAATTTTCTCCAATTTCTGCTTTTGCCTGCATCCTTATTATATTTACATAAAAATAATTGTTGCTAGGCGAGCACCTTATTCAGGAACGGCCACATCTGTTTGGCTCGAGCTTTCAATAAAGACGCTGTGTTGTTTTACCATAGAGACGAAAAACTAGCATATCGTGTGGCTCCTTCTGGGGAGTCCTGTGACCCGGTGACGCAGCTGCTCCTTAGTAGTTTTCCAAAATGTGCCTGAGAAACCAGGAAAAAAGAGGCCTGTAACTGTCCATTTGTTAGCCTTTAATGTTGGATTCCTGGGATTTTATGGCTCTGTAGTGCAGAGCCCACTCACCTTGTGGAGTCCTCTGCTTCTGTTAACAGCTGTTATTACCATCCAACATGCACTAAAACCACAGGATGCACAAGTGTGATCAGAATATGGAAGTGGGCGATTTACTGTCGGCCACTTGAGACAAACTGGCGGATTAAGGAGGCCCTCAAAACTGCCGTCAATAGGGATCCCAATATCATACAGAGGCTCGTCCCTGAGCAGAGGCAGGAAAAGCTTTAGGTCGGAGTTTAATAGGGCAGGAAAGAGATGGACAGTAGACCAGAACAGGCCCAGAGCAGAACCTGCTGGAACCTTTACTCCTGTGTAACTGTATGCGGCTTCTATCGGCATTCTAAAAATGTGCATGACTATTTCTACTTGAACATTATGGGCTCAAGGGGAAGGATAAGATCTTTTCATTGGTCATTTTACTCAGTTCTATTAATGTCTACCTTGATCCCCTGTGACCTCCTACAGATGTAGAAGAAATGTAATATTAAGAAAAAAAGGGTAACCTAATATGTATATATGTGTGTGTATAGCTCGCTCTCGGGGGGTCCAGCATGGAGCAGTTAGTCCTGTCTTTGAATATGAAAATACTTTTGCGTTGCACTACGATAACCAGCCTGGGAGCTGAGGTGAGGAGCATCAGAACGGAGTTCAGCTACAGGGTGAGTCCAGAATGGGGCAGTGCTGCGGGGGGCCGGTGGCACAGACTGGCCCTGGAGACGGTTGTTCTACTGTAGCAATAAGCCTGGAGGTACCTCACTTGCTTTTCACAAAGAACATTGACATTTTAATGTCTCGTTAAGAAGCTACAATGACGATTACAGGAAATAATTGGATTAATGAAGATTAGACGATTAGAGAGCCACACATTTGTCCTGACATGAGATGAATAAAAGGAAACGAGCACAGCTGTGATGGGCTTCAAATTACTAATTGCATGATAATCTGACACCTGGTTTTGGGATTGAACAGGGACTGGGCTGAGTTAGGAGTTCTCAGAAGAATTGGAGCTTGGGAGTCACTCGGATGGAGATTTATACATTCCTCGAGGAAGATATTTCCAAATTGTAATTAAAATGTCACTGCCTACCACCCGAGTCTCTGCTTTGAGAGCTCAGCACTCCTCAGCGGACTCCCAGGAAGGAGTAGAGGGAGTTTCTTCGATCCTCTGGATTTCTTTGCCGACATTACCAGTGTGACAGGGTAGAGATGGAGAGACTTGCAGGTGTAATCCTTCAGCCCTGCTCCTGTGTGAGCCTGCTCTTAATGCTGCCTTCAGGCTGGTCACACACTCCCCAGTGATTATTTTACATTACTCTTCACTTCTGTCCATATCTATATGTCTGCTGGTTCCCAGCTGAGCTTCTCGTTCCACCCCGCTCCTCACCTTTTCTCTCCTTGCATGTCTACATTAATGCTCCATTTGGGGCTAAAATGGGATTTTTCTTTTTTAAAACAAATGCTACTTAAAAGCAAACCTTTGTGCCACTGTGTCGCTCCGCAGGGTAGTAATGTGGTGGAAGACCAGGACCTGCTGGAGATCGGGATCCTGAACTCGGCCCACAGACAGCGCCTCCTACAGGCCATCAGGCTGCTGCCCCGGGTCAGTATTTCAGCTCATCACCCACTGAGCCACCACACTGCAAGTTACAGAAATGAAAATGATCAGGTTTTTTTCTGTAAAACTGCTTCTCAACTGAACGAGTGTGTCAATTTAATCCTGTAGGATTTGGAGATTAAGGAAAAAAAAAATCTGCTGAGCAAAGAAACATGTGCATGTAGATAATTAGCCACTATAAAAAGGCAGCATCAGCATCGATACAAATGAGACAAAGGTGTGTGTGGAGCAGCTCCGGACAGATCCCTGCTCATCTACCTGCCTGAAGCAGAACGACCCCTCTGGACTGTCAAAATAAAAGTGAATGATATATGAACGGCGGCTGCACTCCCCAGCCCTCGCCGCGGGCCTCCCGTTCAAATCTAAACCTTGTTTGTGTTCGTCACGCAGAAATATTGCAACTATGTGATTTTAATGCTGCAGTTCTTTTGTTGTTATGGGCTCTGGGTTCCATGACCTCCAAATTAGGCTGTTCTAAAGGGAAAAGGGCAGCACCTTGTTCATACCAGACATCTGACCTGCGTCTTTCTCCTGAAGGTGCGGCCGGTGGGTTACGATGGAAATAACCCCACGTCTGTGGCGGAGTGGCTGGAGTCGCTGGAGCTGGGAGACTACACCAAGTCTTTCCTCATCAACGGCTACACCTCCATGGAGCTGGTGAAGAAGATCTGGGAGATCGAGCTCATCAACGTGAGTCCTTCTTCTCAGTCCAACTCCTCTGTGTGATACTTTAAACCGCCCGAAGGTCAAATGACCTGAGTAATTAGCTGAAACTACCAAAGAAAGACTGTGTAGAGTAATCTGAGAAACGTCTGGATATGTAGATTTATTTCCATCTCTAAACAACTGAGCTGTCAAGTAATATCTCAACACTCTGTGTAAGAGTGAAATAATGGCTTCATTCCTTTGATAAATCCAGAAAAAGAGCGTTAATGCTTAATGGAAACACAGCTGGAGCCAAAAGAATCATCTGTGATAAGAACACCGAGTTCACACTGTGCCAAAAGCCCAACAGGCACTTTTTCTCATTACTCTGCAGAGTGTGTGTGTGTGTGTGTGTGTGTGTGTGTGTGTGTGTGTGTGTGTGTGTGCATGCGCATGTTAAACACACGACTACAAACACGAGGAGGGGGCAGCTTTACCATGAGAACCTTGGTGTGACATCACATACCGTCACAGGTTGTGCAGATTTGAGCCAGTTTTTCCGATTTCTGGCTGATCTCTCAGCGGGGGGGGGCACTCCTTCGATGGCCCCGGTGTAACACAAGCGGTGCTCGATAGCGGAGGGCAGCAGCCGGACTGACTTCAATAAGAGAGAGAGAGAGAGAGAGAGGAGGAGAGGGTGAGCGAGTGCTGGATAAACCGATGAGTGATCAGCTGGAGGAGGCGGAAAGGGAGTTATATAAGCATGTGGGATGCAAGATGTTTCACAGCGCTGGGGATGCCGCCCACATGCTGCGTTAATGTGTCCGCGCGTGTTTCTGGATGCATATGTGAGTAACAGGACGTGTGAACATGTGCGGGAGCGCATTTCAAATGTATGGCTGTCCCAAACAAAGGCCTCAAGATATTAAAAAGGCTCCTAAAAGCCTCCACACTGTCAGGATTTGAAAAGAAATGGTGCTGGGGAAGGATTCTGAGAGAAGCTGCTGTGCAGAGTGCAGCCACTAGAGGCTGCACAAGGATGCAACTTCATCCGGAATCTTTTCCCTGAATATGTGAGATGATTTTATTAAAACCTGGGAGTGGGGCTCCGTTAACCTAATATTGCATAATTACAGTAACTTGTGCGACAGCTCTACCATTTGAGGGAATAATGGTCACAAAAATGGACCAATTGTAGTTGACCTTATAGGAGCATCAGGTAGATAACCATGAGATATATCACCTGGAAGGTGTCATCAATCAGTATCATCTAGGGAAATAATGCCTGACTGCATGTTGACTTCATATACGGTCGGGGGTGGGGGTGGGGGTGGGGGTGGGGGGGAATGTTGATGAAGAGGTCCCAAATGGATTTGACATCAGAGGAGGAATAAAAATAGAGTGACACCAGGAAGGACGTATGGAAGTGGAGAGATGAAGTGGAGAGAGAGAGGGAGGACAAGGAGCCCAAAGTTGTTGTTGACCACGGATTTGATGTAATCACGGGATAATTGCCGCGGGCAACAGATGCTGCGGTGTCCAGGGAGACAAGGATGGACTGTGTGGAAGTGTTGCAGCACTATAAAATGGAGTGACTGGATGAGGTGTGTGTGTGTGTGTGTTTGTGATTGGCCACATATGTGCCATCCTGCTGTTGAGGGATTATAGGAGCATCTATAAAATACCATCAGTACACACACAGAAAATACTGCAGTGTGTGTCCCAGTGCAACTCCCTCTGCAGTTTTCTTTTTATGTAACGTGCCGAGGACACTTACTAGTCCTTCCTCTCGCTTTGTGTACAGCCTCAGGACACTGGACTTAGGGTGAAACCCTCCGTGCATGGTGAGGAGCTTCCTTGTCTTGATGTCAGTGGCTTGTATCTCTTCCAGTGGCCGGGGTATTATGCCAGCAGGGCGTAGGTGTTTATGGCCTGGATCTTGTGCTTACCATAGTGTGGTACCCATAGCCACTCTTGGTGATGGTCATGACTGGGGGGTTTAGGCCTATGCAGAACAGCAGGGGGGACAGGACATCTCCTTGATATATGCCACATCTGATGCTCACACGCACAATTGGCTGTAAATATGCTTATAATTTATTCTTGTCCACGTTCTAATCTTATTTGTGTTTTATTTATTCTATTTCTATACTTTGTAAGTACAGTAAGTACAGTAGGCTGCTACGACAATTTAATTTCCCTACGAGGATGAATAAAGTAAATCTTGAATCGGCCTCCAGAGTCGTGTTCCACAGCTTCATGGACGAACTCTCAATGTTGTCAATCCAGGCAGTAGTTTTCCCCTAGTCCCCCCCTCAGCAGACATTTGATTAGAATTAATAATAATAAATTAACCAAGAATAATTACATGAAACACTCAGATCATGGGTACAAATTTTGACAGACAGACAGACAGACAGATTCGGGGCATGGGCAGCTGAGAGAGAATCATGTCCTCGGGGTCCTCCCTGCCAAGGCGAACACACAAAGTAGCAGACGACCGTCACTGAGACCAATAAGCAGAACAGCTGCTTATCAAAACATCTACCGTACTGAATGTTGTCGATCTCATTTCTCACATGACTCCGTGGGATATCTGCGGCCTAGAATCCGGAGCGGCTTGTATCAGTACAAAATTGATTTTCTTTCTAAAATTAGATTATCCGGCTTTTAATCAGCTGCGCTCTGTCGTCCAGTAATTACGGTAATTATTCTTGGTTAATTTATTATTAAAATAATTACTAAAGATCCGGGGTTTCATTAGAATTTGTAATAAAGGAGGACCTGAAGTGTGTTTATTCAGTACATATGTAACATGTAGCATAAATCCATACATTAATATTCATATATGGCACTAAAACAGAGAAAAGATCAAGAATGACTAAAATATGCGTAATAGAGCAGGAAGACAGACCCTGTAATGAAAACTCAGTAGATGTGACTTTCTAAATTGAATTATTCATTTTACTATTAATGATTAATAGGAATAAAATCAGCACATCAATTGTGAAACGAGTGTATATAATTAAATCTCCTTTATGCTAATGAAGCTGAGATTGAATGAAAAGGCCCCCCCAACAACCAGAGGTGTGTGTGCCCGACACACACCTCTGGTTGTTGGGAGGATGCTCTCATTTATGGCAGAACGTAAACAAATGCAGCGAGCTGTATCGGCTGCTTGAGCTCGTAATAATGGCACCGAGCTACCGCTTCGTCAGCCTGCTTTTAATATCACAGGCCTCCTGGTAAAAGCTGGCAGCCGTCTGGAATAATTTCCTGTCATAATCTGTGCATGCGGGATTAACCCAAACAGCCTCGCAGAGCCCGTTTGGGAACACACACGCCTTGTAATAAAGGCCATTAATTCCATGATGCTGATGGTCAATCTGATTAGGGACTGGGTGGAAGCAGAGGGCTTAAACCGCCGTAGTTCTTGTAATGAAGTTATGTTTTTAAAATGACAACGGCAGAAGGGAGGGTGAAAGAAAGGAAGCGGTGGATGGAGGGAGGGCGGTGGAGGTGTAATCAGCCTGACTGGTGTATAATTTCCCTGCAGTGCAGCGAGCTGCTCATGCGTGCTCTGTGGAACCGCACGGTGGTGCTGCAGCCTTTCGCAGCGAGCTGCGCCGCCCCGTCTCGTCTTGACGCGCGCGGGGCGCAAAATAACTGCATCAAGGCTGCAAATTGGTCTCATTTCAGGCGAGTCCTCAAGAGAGCGCACAGAGAGGCAATTAGGATTGGATTTCACTTTGGAAAGGCGCGTTCATGACGGCGGAGGGTAGATAGTTTCTGATCCTTGAGGAACAATTCCCCTAATGTTTTCTGGCTGAGTGGACCCTGATATCATGGAGGAGGTTGCCTTCAGTCCGTCCCTCTATGGTGGAAATGAGAATCGTAATTCTTTAACCCCCTTAATATGGAGAAATACCCACGAGCATTTAAACCACAGAATGTCTTGGAAAATGCAGAAGATTAATATGCTGCTGTGAATAAAGTGACGAACAAATGTAATAGTGGTGGGAGTCTCTCAGGGTCGTAGTTTTTTGTTGTTGCGCTACTTTTCCAGGAAGCTAGCAATTCTTTGTGTTTTAAATTAATGTCATATCGGTTAAAAGGAGCTGAGCCTGTGGAGACCTGTCCCTGCATTCCCTCTATTCTAACGCGGTCTTTCCACACGCCAAACAGGAAATGGGCTCCGAGTGCCTCATAAAAACCTTGTTTCGACACGCATCTCAAGCGATCCGTCAGAACCGCAGGGGTGAGCGTTCGATCGCCAACATTTGAGATCCGCTCTCAAAGACGACGCGCGTGCTCGTGGCTGCATGTTGGTGTCGGCTGCACGGGGGTCAAAACTACATCAAGGACATCATCAGTTTTAGGAGTTCAGTCTTTCTTGAACCGCTTGTATTCTGTTTCCATGACAGCTACTAGTTACCATAGAGACGAGAGCTGTGTGCGCTTAGTATAAATGAAAAGTGTGTGTTTGTGTGCATTTATATTGGATCGCACCAGATACTCTAAATGTCTCACTGTTTCCTCCTCCTGCCCCCCCTCACCTTCACTGTCACCTCTCCAAATGGACAGATTGCCTCACATCCCAACTCCAGATGGCCCCAGGCATCCTTACTTGGGGATTAAACCCTATAGTCCCTATAAGACCTCCAGCTACACACTAAATGCACAGTTATATGGTTCAGATACTTCACAGATCAGTTTTCACCCACTTTAGATTGATGTGTAACCCTGTGTCAGACACATGCAGCGTGCGCAGTGTGTTGAAATGCGCGGCCCGGTGTGCTCGTGTACAGTAGGTGGGAAACGGGAGGAAGGTGTAGTTTTCATGTGGGTGGCTTTGCCTCGGGACTGCAGTGTACTTCACTGGCCCAGCTCGCCAATATCGCTCTCCTGCAGCCTTATTTGGCATCCAGCTTCCTGTTGTAGCGCTCACCGTGCTGGTCGTAGCGTGGGAGGTGTCAGGAGAGGAGGGTGTGTGGACACCCCCCACTCCAGAAACTGGACCTCTAAAGCTGCTGGTCTGCCAATTAACAAATCTGCATTTCACTTTTTTTCCCCCCCTCCAGCTTTAATTATTTCTTGCCTGTAAGTCCTACTGGAGGCTTGTGTTACTCCAGAGGTTGTGGCTCTGGTCGAGGAGCCCTGGTGAAGGTCAGTGCTTCGATCTTCACCATGAGGTCTCCGTGTCAGTCCGAGACCACAAACCCACTGGCAGTGCCGCATCCTCAGTGTAGAAATGTGTGAAGGCTTCAAGGTCATCTCTAATGACCATGAATGCAGCACTTCCAGTGGGCCTTGTTTTTCTGGTTTAAACCTAAATGTTTAGTGTTGCCGTTTTCTCCGAGAGGAGGCTCAAGTGCGCGACACCTGCGGTTTGTATTCTACCGTATCCTGTAACGAGACTTGATGTAAAAAGACAGAAATAGTCCGAATGATGTCAAGCTCTGTGGGTTGGATTTCATTCATGTGACATATGAAGTCAGGCACATGAAGGTGAATATATAGCGCGCACATAAACACATGCTCATATTTACTATAATGCAAGAGAGGTCACAGCTGTTTCTGGAAACAGATGATGGTGCCCGCAGCGAGACTGGAGGTTGTGATGACAGCGGAGCCATTGCAAAAGAGTATTTCTCAACAAATTAACAGGAAAATTCCCAGCTGCAGGGTTTTTCCTGCCAAACATCTGAACTTGTCAGCATTGACAGGTAGACAACAGCTCGCGTGTGATGTGCCGTGGTTCATTAAATGAAAAAGCAATTCAGGTAATGACATTTGGGCAACAAATACAAAGCAGCCTCAATGGCGAATGAACAAAGCATTTTGCGACAAAGTTTAGTGGCTAGCTTAGTTTGCTGCAATTGTTGGATACTTTGTTTATCTTCTGCCGTTCCATCGCTGATACAGCTGAACTCTCAACTCGAGCTGCAAACAGAATACGTTTACACTCCTTGTTGGCCAGCATGAGCTTGTCTCTGTACTGGCCTGGTGTCTCCATAGTGACTAGATGAGGAGGAGGGGAGAATGTAAACTGGGTAGAACGAGAGAGTGGAGAGAGAGAGAGGGAGGGAGGGAGGGAGAGAGAAGTCAGGCAGAGACATGCAGGAGATGTAGTCTGGCTGCCGCAAGCTGTAGGAGGAGGAGTTGGTGAGCGCTGGTGATCTGCGGCGAGTGAGGGAAAGAAAGACAAAAGGAGGAGGCGAGGAGGCGAACAGGAAAGTCAGCCTAAAGACGGGGGAGAGCGAGGCAGAGGAGAGAACGACGCTCGATGCACCGGCGTCGGAGCGAGAAAGGAGAGCGCGGAGAAATCAGGCGGAGAGCAACTGAAGGCAACTCTCCCACCGACGATTGGGAATAAGTCTGGTCTTGTGTAGAGGTAGGTGACAGGAAATGTGTGATGACGATGAGGGTTTTTAGATGGAATGAGCAGATAAGGAGTGAAAGCGAGTCACTGATCCTTTTGTTCCGCGCTGTTATACGTACGCATCTTTCATCCCTCCGCTCTGCACCGCACCGATGATTACAGCATATGAAGCCTTCAGTGGAGCTCAATCAACTCTGCTGACTTGGCTAATCCGACTGAGCACGTGTGTGTGTGCGCGTGCACGCGCGTGCGAGTTGGAGGTAAATATTCCTGCACATCAGCTCTGTCGGACGACGAAGTCTTTGCTGGGTTCATTCGTTTCCTTGAATTTTCCCATCAACTTTCTTGGGCAGCTGACAGCGGTTTCCCACATTTCTTGGGTTTGTGGGAGTGACACAACTTCAGCGGCAGGTCAGCGGACGCTCAAAGGCTTCGCTGGATTTGCAGCTTCGCTCAAATATGCCGCTCTGATTCGCACCCTTTCCTCATTTGCATGCACTAAAATGCACGTACGAAGTGGTGAGAATCTGGGCCGAGACCAGGACAACGTTGAGACGCGCAGATGCTGACGAGCCTGCAGTCGCACAGCTGCACCACAGAAATAGCAGTCGTCACCAAATCACCCCCCAACTTTGTTTGAATTGTGAAAAATCAACTCTGAGCCGACTGTGGGCTCATTGTTGCACTGTGACAGTGAAGACTGAGAAAAGTGAGGGCGCAGAAAAGACAAATGAGGAGTTTTGCAAAGAATGAGGCAGGTTGGAGCAGGATGACAGAAGTGCTGTGTTCATCTTCTCCAGCTGCTGGAACACAGCCCGCACATACAGAAGGATCGAATCGGAACTCCCAACAGATGTTTTTATTGATTTATTTAATATTCCAGACAGCAGGCGCTTGATCATTATTCGTTCATTGAGTCGTCAACACAGCGAGTGGCAGGAGTTGATTGTCCTTGGGCGACAGCCGTCAGTCAGGAGACGGAGCAGAGACAACCCGCGGTGTAATGGACGATGCCTTCAAAGACCTCTGAAGAGCTCTGTCCAATAAGGAAGAGGCTGACCTTGATAATGATGAAATTTCAGGAAGCAATTTTCTGACAAAAACTTGTTTTTTTTCCTAATGGAAAAATTATTTTTAAAAATCTGTCTGCAGTAAATAGTGTAGGACGAATCACCCTGCTTCTAATCTCATTTCAAAAGTTTCCCAACAGTGAGAATGAAGGCGGCGTGCACGCCGCTGCCCCTCATAAATCTGTTCTCACATTGAGACGCACATATGGCTGCTACAAGCGTTCACTGACCCGATCTTGTATCCGCAGCACATCGCTGTTCCCTACTTCACCGACTGTGACAATAAGCAGCTGTTCTAAACAGGAACATCTTTGTTCTGCTGCATTAACCCTAAACGCCTCACCTGGACTAAATATGGACAAATAGTGAATATTTTCTACTGTAATTTCTCCAATATGGCTCCTTTGGCATCTGAACTCTATTCCTGCTAATCTCTTCCTGAATATTCACAATTCAGTTCATGGCTTCCCCTGTGTGTGCACAGTCATACTTACGATCTGTTGCTATTAATGGAGAGATATACGTCTGCACGTGGGCGGGGCTTGTACTATCTAACTCTGATTGGATGCCTGTTGTGTGAGCACTAAAACAAGCCTTCTTATTGGCTGCTGTGGACAATTTTTGTGCATCATCCTTAGGCGTAACTCTCCTCCCATCTCTGGTTACTAGGCAACCAATAGTCTCTGGTTTGCCTCCAGTGTTGTTGGTGTGTGTATGGGTAATCTATCAAGATTGCAAGCGAATCGATACTCGTCGTTCCATCTGGAAGGCTCCGCCCCTGTACTATACACACACTACACGCACGAAAAAGGAAGACGGCTGTGATCGAGTATCCAGGGTTAGAAGAACAGAAGTGGTGGGGTTGGAACCACTTCTGTCCTAGGTCCTGCACCACATCCACCAAACTGTATCAACCGCAAGGTGCAAGCTAGTTTTTGACTTTAAACTACGTTTGTACGGCGTTGGATTGATAGATGTGACTGAGGAGTGATGCTTGGCTGAGAGTGTGATGCCAACATAATGAAATAAGCACACTGGCGCTATTTACGGTGCTATACTTAAAATATCCAGAAAGCAATTGGGGAATTATGGACTTCCTCAATCAATATGACAGCTCAATTGACTTGTAATGTACATTAGGTAGCAACAATGACTCTTGGATCTGGAATAATCAATGTTCTTCTACATTTTTAGTAAGGTACCACATTCAAAGGTCTGCTGATATCAAAGGGTCACGACCTTCTAGTCTAGAAGGGGCAGCTGATTGATCATATTTATACAAGCTGGGGGAAACTGGATATGCAAGCCAGCTAATAATGATGGACCAATCACGTGCAGTTGCCAAGGCTGGAGAGAAGATTGCCGCCAAAGTGCTTATTTTGTTTGTTAGGCTGAATTACACCAGCACTCTTCTTTTCCTACAATTTGGCAGGTCAAAGAAGCAGATGAGGGGTGTTTAGCGTGAAGCAAGGGGGAGTGACGAGAGCATTTTTGGTCCCTTCCTTCTCCACCATCAAAACAACGTGCTGCTCTGAGCACAGACAGTGGCCGGCCTGTTGGTTCCCTCGCTGGGTTTTCTGCTCCAGTGAGCCACCAGCTTCCAACCTCCCCTCTGGTCAGAGCCATAGAAAAGCCCTTTTGTCTCCCCTGTCCTTAACGGGAGAGGTCGTTGTCAAGGTCTAACACGTTACATTTATTGTTTTGAAATATGTCATTTTGGTCAATGTCCTTATTCTGTGCCCTCTTGTTTAAAAAGAGGTCAGTTTGTTCTTAGAAGTTTTGTTAAAAAAAACAACCACCTTTTTTAGAGGACATTTCCATGAACTAGTTTTTGGTTTGCAGCAGTGAGTAAAGTCCTTTCTACTGGGAGCTGTTTTTCTTTTGCATGTTTTATGACTCGGTTCTAAATTAAATATCTTGAAGGTAAAAACAGTTTGCAAACATACACAAAGATGAAAAGCTAAATATTTAAACCTGCACCACCGTAGCGGCGTTCTCCTTCTCAGCTGAAGGGGCAGCAGCTGCTAACAGGTTGGTGTTGGGATGTTTAATACACTGCTTATATACACTCCATCCACGCTGTCACCGCACTGCTATAGGAGAGTGAGGCAGAATCGGCTCCACCGATGGGACGAGAGCCGGGGATCGCATCAAACGTTTTACCTGTCGGCGCGCGTGGCTGTGATCTAAATGCAAATGGAGAAGTGAGGGCATGAGTTTACAATTACATCCTCAACCATTCATTTAAAATGATAGCATCTTCTTCCCCAAACAGCTGTTTCTGCTCGTGCACGTGCCTTCGGATTTTTATTTATTTTTGGTCGAGCGTGTGTGTGGGTGACTGCTGCGGCTCTGTTGCCATGGCGACGGTTGAACTCGAAGCCGAGGCTGCTACTGTAGCTGAAGTAGGTGCTGTTGCATAAGGCCAAGTGTAACCCACAGATACCGCCAGGCAAGGTCCTCCGGTGCATACATGCGTGATTAAACCGTCACGCTAAGGCTTCTCGGGAGACGGAACACACGAGGATGAACATTTCATGTCCTGCAGTGCATGAAAATATCTCATTTAAAGGCAGCAGAGAGGAACAACATTTTTCTCCCCCTTCTATTCAAAACATTTTTGAAAAATAAAAGATGACTACAGTGTTTTGTGTTTTCTTTTCGACTTAAATCGATTGAAGAATCAGCCGTTAGCGACTCCATTTGTCAGTGTTGGGTAAAGCGAAGCCTTCAGATCCAGTGTTGGCATGCAGAGAACAGCCACACTGGATAAAGTTTAATGCCACGATAGCTAGCTGCCTTTAGTAGCCACCGACTCAAGCTGAGCCCTTTATTTGATGAACTCATCATTAGTAACCATCAGTTTTCCATATTTCTCTCAGGGATTCAGTATTTATTGGTTATTGGTGGCTAATTGCAGCCACACGTGATCAACAAACTCGTTCTCGTGAGGGCCGTTACGGTTCTCTGGCAGATGTGAGCTGCTGCTTTATGTGGCAGATGAAGAAGCATGTGTGACTGTTGGGGGAGTTATTAAACACACTGAAGGCGGATCGTGATGCTAATTACCACCTTTGCCCTAAACATATACGCACCCTCGTGTACACGCGCGCAGATTCTCTCACATTCACAAATACCTTTGTTGGAGGGCTTCCAGTTGCAGGCCTGATGAACTGGGCACCAGTGGGGTGTATGGGAGCCAGAAGGTGCAGCGTGTGCCAGCATCTCTGCACAAGGATACCATGTCCCAGTTTGTCTCTTTAGAAAACCCAGTAACTGGCACAGTCTGGGTCGCCTGGTGACCAGAGAAAAGAAAGAAAGCTTTCACTGGGGTCCAAAGAGAGTGTGTGTGTTTGTGTGTGCAGGCTCTCTGTTTATGCCTTAGGGAAAATCAGAATGTCGCAAATTTTTATGCACTTTTAAACTGCTGAATTTGCGTTTCATGAAAACGCAGGTGTAAAAATGAAAGCATGTCATTTTTGGTTCACCATAAAGGTTAAAATCCCAGAATACCTTGCTTTTATGTGAAATTACCTTTGAAGATAGATTAATATCACACTTTAAGGATAGAAGGATGGCGTAGAATGATAATAGAACTAGATCTAATCAAATTCCCTAGAACAGGTTTCAGTCTCGGGCGGTGTGTTTTTCCGATTATTCCTGTTATCATTTTCTTGTTAACAGTATCAGCTTCAACACCTTCCTGCTGGTTATGCAACACTGACAGGATGGAGAGTATGTTTACACTTTGGGGCATTTTACCTGCCCATTTCACCAGATGTCTCAAAAAATCAGTTAATTAAATCCTGTTTCTTTATCCAAACAGGTATTGAAGATTGGGCTCATTGGACACAGAAAACGTATCTTGGCCTCATTGGGGGACCGATTACACGAAGACACCCCACAAAAACCCCCTCGGGCCATCTCACTCAGGGTGAGTCTCCTCCAGCAGGTTTGGAAGGGTGGTGGTGAAGGAAAACTGGGCCTTGAGCTTGTTCTCCTCTTGATGGAGGCACCTAACTTCCGAGACTAATTTTGGTGCTTTCAAAACTCCCCAACCTTCCACCTTGAAATGAAATTACATTTGCATAATGAGGAAGCTTCAAACATTTGCATCCATTATAAATAAACCTTTGTAAGAGTTTGCAAAAGCAAAAAAAAAATTATTAATTTCAGTCTTGCATTTTGTCCCAGGAGCCCGGGAATCAGACTCCTCCCCAGCTCAGCCCGTCGGTGGGCCAGGCAGCGTACACAGCAGGGGTCCCGGGCGGATCTCTGGACGTGCAGCACCTCATCATGCAGGCGGACGCACGGCGCAGGCAGCGCAGCAATGACAACTACTTCGAGGACGTGCCGCGATCCAAGCTGGAGCGACAGATGGCCCAAGTCAGCATGGTGAGGAGGGGGGGACAGGTCTGAGGGATGAATAGAGACAGGAAGAGGGTGGGGCCTGAACATCAAGGAGACCCTCAAGTGGTGCTCTGCAGTGGGAATATTTGTTTAAAAGTCCTCACAGTGCTGCAACACTAGATTCTTCTCAGACAAAACACACACACACACACACTTCCTGCAGCTGTGTTTTGATTGGGCACGATTGGAGACTTTGTCGTGCGTGTGTCAGTGGCGACTTCCACACACACCTCTGATTACCCTGCTGAAGCGTGTGCATCACTGTGGTTGGGGCGCTCCTGAATCAGGCCGTCCAGAGCAGAAATTCATCCATTTGAGCAATGTTTAATGTTTTCATTTGGTAAAAGCTGAACATCCAAGTTTAATGTCCTCTGGGAATCGTGTCTCTTTGATGAGTATTAATCTACATTCAGGCCAACCAGCTATGTCAACGCGGGATCTTCAGTGTAAGCTTTCATGTCTGACCCTGTCTTGTAATCCTACTTGTGTCCTGATGTGCTGCTGGTTGTCATTCCAGGCAGGCGAGTGGTGTGAGCCCATCACGTTGCGTCCTCCCAACGAGGCCACATCGTCCACTCCAGTTCAATACTGGCAGCATCATCCTGAGAAACTCATCTTTCAGTCCTGCGACTACGAAGCCTATGTGAGTCCAAACACACTTCAAACTTGCGTGTTCTTATACTGTTAGTGGATGGAATATTTCCAGTTATCTTAAAGGTCATATTCATGTAACCACGGCAACAGAACGCCATCTCTTGAGCAAGCTGAGAGCCAATAAATGTATTCTTACCAAAGCAATGCGAGATGCCATTTCATAGAGATGGTTAAAAGAGAGGAAATGATCCAACTTGAGCACCTCGGAGAGGAGAAAGAAAAATGGCGCTTGGGTCAAAAAGGAGCAAGTGTCCCAAGCGTGAGCGACAGATCTCTCTCATTTCCTTGCATCTGAAGATTGAAAGCATCATTGCGGGGCCATTAGACAGACTGCACAGGCGAGGAGAGGAGGTGGAGAACAAAAGAAGGGGTCTTCCCTCAGGAAAAACGAAGGCATTTATGACAACATCTCTGATGTTTGCCGTCTCTTTACCAGCAGAACGTAGAAGTGAAGTGACAAATGAGCAGCAGGCCGGTAGAGCCGAGCACCCATACTGGAACGTAAAATGGAGATGAGTGAAAAAGGATCAAGACACAAACACTGAGGAGAGCACATTGTCTCTGTTAATAAGCCCAAAAGGCTTCATTGTGCTCGAGAGTGATTTGCACTCCTAGTTTCTCAGAGAAGAGACACATTTGATTTGGACACTGTCAAACCTGGCTGCCATGTAACCATTCCAGGGCAAAAGCAACCCGCCTGCCAACGTCTTCCATGGCCTATTAGCATCGCTGCGTCTTGTTCTGAACCCGGAGGCGCGACCCTAAACGTTAGCCCTCGGAGAGCTTGTGATTTCACATCAGAAGCTGTAAACATGAACATGAAGACAGGAATCAGGATTTACGGGACATTATGGATTATTTTGACTGCGCTGCATCTCAAGTGCAAGGCCACATAGATCGTCTGTCTCCCACATACACAAACACAGATCCTGTCATCCTGTCGGCAAGCAGCTTTTATTAGATATTACATGCAGATGTTCCCAGCTGTGAGGACTTGTGTTAACATCGCTGCAGGATTTAATCACAGCTGACGGACCACATGCATAAACAGGACTATAAATAAGCTCAGACATATATCACTTATTTTCTACCATTGCTGCCATTACCAGAAGAAATCTGAACAAGGCCTCTGGCTGCACCGCTCGGGTTCTTGAAGACGGACCCTACCTGATCCGACCAACATCTGTCAGAGATTAGATTTTGATTAGCATTAGATGTTTTTTCATGCTGCCAGAGGAGGGAAGGCAGGATGGTGCGTGAGAGATGTTCCGCTGGTGTCACCGCACTTCCTGGATTCAGCATTAAAGCCAGTGTGTTTCTCTCCCACAGTACCTGGGCTCCATGCTGGTGAAGGAGCTGAGAGGAACCGAGTCTACGCAGGATGCT
This sequence comes from Takifugu flavidus, assembly GCF_003711565.1. Classification (NCBI taxonomy): domain Eukaryota; kingdom Metazoa; phylum Chordata; class Actinopteri; order Tetraodontiformes; family Tetraodontidae; genus Takifugu; species Takifugu flavidus. The sequence goes on along the minus strand of NC_079541.1, from coordinate 5,560,169 downwards.
TGTGCCAAAATGAGGGTAAAGCACAACCTAAAACACAGTTTTGCGTTGTTATTTATGCGCTTTCTCGTTCTGTTCTGTGAGAGCTTCTCGACACGAATGTGGGATAGATATAAAAGGGATTTACTTTTAATATTCTCTCCTGGGTGGCTCAGTGTGCCCCCCACCCCCCCCAAACTCTTTAACTCACTGCTGTTATCCTTCTCCTGCTATCGCGTCTCCTTGTATTTTACTCCAACACCGACTCCCACTCTCTCTCCTGGTCCCTCTGTTCATATCTCACACTCTCGTCCTCAGCTGCTGCAGTGTGAAGAGACATTTTAATATTCATGAGAATCCTATTCCTCTTGTATTTACGGTGACATCAGAGGGTGCCTCGTTATTTTTCTGCAGACCTTCATCCACCTAGTTTTCCAATTAAGTGCAGTAATAATAATAATACTAATAATAATAATAGTGGTGCTGCACCTGCCCCCCTGCTCCCTTTCAGCTGGAGCTCCGTCCTTCCTCTTTGGAGGCTTGAATCCCGACTTCAGAGCCGTCAGTTGGGGAGCTGCCACTGAAGCAGGCAGTGCTGCTTTTGTCAGCTTTTTCCTTTCTTCCTCTCAAGTTCTACCTGATCCTGACAAGGCTGAACTACCGCAGCAACCTGCTGTGACGGGAGACGGATAACAGCCGGGAGATTCGAGAAAAGAAGCGATGCGTAGAACTGAGGACGGGGACTCGTTTGTCCACAAATAATTTGAATTCATTAAAGTTTTTTGGCAGGTAAAATGGCAGCCTGGAGGGTGATAAAGATATGGCTGTAAATCACACCATTCTCCAAAGTAAACACTTTAAAATACATCTCTGCTGCTGCCGGGTTGTAAAGTGTGAATCTTTGCTTTTTAACGAGACGTCTCCGTTTGTTCTGGTGGAAACAGGCAGAAACAGTCGTGAGGGCTCTGATTAGTTTTAGAATCTTCACCCATTATATATATTCAGATTCAGATTCAGATCCTTTATTGTCCCACACGGGGAAATTTGGTCGACTGGCTCGACGCGCACGTCCCTTTCAAGGCTGCTTTTGGTTAAAGTTAGCATTTTATCAGATGGTGCAAATATGCTAATATGGACATCTCAACTGGTTATAGCTGCTGAGGTTGAACCGTGTCCACAAAGCCCAGTAAAAGTAGTCGATAAGTTGTTTTAAGAGACGCTTAAAGCCCAAATCCAACATTTGTTGTTGTTGTTGTTGAACATTGTTATGAACATATTTGTGAATACTTGACGACTGATGAGGGAACTGGAGAGGTCTCCACTGCGCTGTCATGACAACAAGAGAGCTGTGGGGCATTTTTTATGCTAAGTTTATCTTTGAGCAGGCAAACAAATGTGTTTTGGTGTGTTTTTGTGGAATAATGTTCATTAGTAGCTCGTCAGAGCATCAGGAGGCTACAGGAAGTAGCGCCACTGATCTGACTTTTTCGACCAGGATCAGGAAATAAAACCTCCACTAGAGTTAGCTCAAGTTCAGATGCTAACAAACCCATGTTCCCGAGACGCCTCCCTCCTCTCACGTATGAACGTAAAGCTCAAACTCACGTCCCAGAATTTAATTGAATTAGCCTCGACGGTCAAATCCCCGTTCCGGTGTCCACCAACAATAACCCCGTTGCTATCCGGGACCCACAAAAGCAGATGTTGTAATCGGATCTGACGGAATCAAAAATACTCGGGGGGTGTGGACGCGCTCGCAAGCAGGATTACAGCCCAAACTGAGGAGGAATTACACATGAACCTATACATTTTTTACAATACAATTTCAACCTAATTAAACTTAAACCGCATCTCTCCGGAGGGTCTGGACTCCTAAATGTAAATGTCCTAAATGTTTTAGAGTAACGAGTGTCCAACTTGAATGTCAAAACTGGTGTCAAGAGTCTCTCGTGGGGCCTGAGGGTGTAGCTCAGGTGTTTCAACATACGGCTGCGCTTCCGAAGGTTGCCGGTTCAAATCCCCTTTCCTACTTTTAGAGTAACGAGTGTCCAACTTGAATGTCGTTTTTCTCCCCGTCTCGCGAGACTTGTTAATGAATCCATTTGCTTCCCGCCAGAGAGGCGTTAGCATCACGTGACCGCCCGATCACGAACGTAAACAAACATGGGCGAATGCAATGAATGAGTGTTAAGTTAATGTTAAAGCTGTAATTAAATGTGAGATTTATACTTATAATGCCTCCCAATCATTGTTGCCTCTCTTTGCTTTTTTCCTCTGTTTTTTTATGCGCATTCCAAGAAGTCGACAGAACAGATGAAGAAGGTGCCAACCATCGTTCTCTCCGTGTCCTACAAAGGAGTCAAGTTTATCGACGCCACAAATAAGGTAGCTCACACTCCCAAAATTTAAGTGCCCTCATGGGGGGGTGGTTTTCTCGCAACAGCCTGACTGATACGAAATTACGTAACAATCACACGAGGGAGGAACCAATAATGAACAGGAAATTAATCAGATGGGAGCGATCGATAGTTTATTAACAGACTGAATTTCACACGTTTTATCATCACCGCCTTCCTTAAATGGACAACTGCTAAGAAGCAACATGGGAGATCTCATGGGAGATCTCTCACATTGTTGTTACACATCAAAATAAGAGCTGAAGGTTAAATACATGCTGAAGTTTGTGGTTAGACATGGCGGACGGGGAGCAGCTGCATAGACTAAAATGAGAGCGCATGTGTCATGCCGGCCGTGCAAATATAAAATAAAAAGAAGAGCCTCTGATGCGCCAACAGACCTCATCCACTCTCTAATCCACCTTCGATGGGTAAAAATGGGTCACACCTCATTATGAAGTGCTTAATTATACAAGAATCTACAAAATTGTGCACAGAATAATGAGAAGGTGATCTGGTGACACTATAAAACCAGAATTAAGATGCAATTAAGAAATAGACCTCATTAGAAAACTAAAGGGATGGCGTCGGAATGGAAGTTAGCCGCTAGTTAAGTTGTATGTTGTAATCCACAAAACTTTGAGCTATAATAGTCCTGTCTTGAGGCAAATGTAATTCAATTAAGTTGTATTTAGCATACCCAGCAGACCTAATTTCTATCCTCTCTGTATTATCCTGCTCCGAGCGCTGCCTCGGCGTGTCCCTGATATTTAGCCGTCAGCTGGTTTGCAAAATCTACTTCTCGCTTTTTCCGTCTCTGCTGTAACTTCAAAGGGGAGAATTAATCGAAAAGGACTAAAAAGGGAATTCATAAAGGGAAGAAGCTTTACCGTACCTGTGTTCAGGTCCCATGGGCGACTTCCGAACGTGGTTTCCTGCTTAACTGATCTCAATGTAAAATAAAAGCTGGAGAGAATAGATTTCTCACTGGCCTACATAAAAATGAAGATAATTGACCCAACATGAATTTGACAAAGGAAAAAACAAAACTGCAGTGCTTGTGGCTTTTGGGGCGTTTAGAATGAGATGAATAATAAATTCTATGTGTTTGGTAGAGATTTCAACGGCCTCTTCTGTCTCTGCAGAACATCATAGCAGAACACGAGATCCGAAACATCTCTTGTGCAGCTCAGGATCCAGAGGATCTCTCCACATTTGCCTACATCACCAAAGATCTCAAGTCCAGTCACCATTACTGCCACGTCTTCACTGCTTTTGATGTGGTCAGTACTGAAACGACAGGCTCCCGGGTGTGAATAACCCCTCTGTAATCACGTTTTCACGCCTCTTTCTACCCCTTAACCAGAACCTGGCGTACGAAATCATCCTGACGCTTGGCCAGGCCTTCGAGGTGGCCTACCAGCTGGCTCTCCAGGCCAGGAAGAGCGGCCACGGTTCTTCAACACTGCCGGAGAGCTTTGACAGCAAGCCCAGCAAACCTGTCCCCAAACCTCGTGTCAACATCCGCAAATCCGTAAGTCCCGCCACCATCCTATTGTCAGAAGGGAAACTCCATCTACTATTATTTTCCATTGCTGTAAATTTAAATTTCTAAAATTACGATGGATTCTCACATCTGTCACCAACTCTTGGAACTCCGACTGTGACATATCTGCTGTGATCCTGTCGACGGTCCCCTGTTTACGTTGGAATCTTTCCACAACTTAGATCTCCGATTGGGCCCCGTCTTTCATCCCCGCTCTACCTCGGTGTTGACTAGTCTCAGCTCGGTGTAGTGGGATAATCCCGGAGTACTTAGTGGATGTGTGTCTTGGCCCAGCAACAGTGTGGCAGAGGTGTAGGTGGATATTTGTACATCTTGTTGTCCCCGCAGTCTCTTATGCACCGCGCTGATTGATGAGGCCTGTTTGTGCAGAGCTCTGGGGAGGCTCGCTTGGCGCGCTCCTCTCCACGTGTGCACGTATGTGTGTAAGGAGATAAAGAATCATGTGGAAGGCCATGTGGCGAATTATTTTCCAGACTTTTCAGTCCATAAATTCATGAGACATGCCAGAGCAGACACAGATTGTAGATATTTATGCAGTACAATTGGGCCTTGCTAACCAGCTAATTTAAAGTGTAATGAGATGAAAACTGCAAGCTTGCTAATGACTCGGCTTAATGCTGTTTTAACAAAATATCTTTACTGCCCTTTCATTGTGAATCAGTAAAACCAAAAATAGATAATGTTGCCTTAAAACTGTGAACGCTCGCAGAACAGGAAGTTCAACTCGTCATAGTGCCGCCTACTGGCAGCAAGCAGAATACAGTCGGCGATATTCTGCCCCAGCTTTGTGACCCACATTGTGTTCTTCTTAGCAACAAAGTCTGTAAACTGTCTGCACACTCCACAAACTTACCTCACCTCAACAAGGCCGTGTCTAGAGTTACAATGGTTGCTATGTCCACTTGTGAAAGAGAGGGTGCTGGAGGAGAATCTGACTCCCGTGGAATGGGCTCGCCATCTAAAGTTAGAGTGAGAGGTGAAACTGTGAGGAAAGACGGTAAGAGTATGTCATATTTTTAAAAACCAACACGTGCAGCATTTGTGTCTTTACCCTCCTCACGTAGCTCGTGTGTGGTCCTGCGGAGATGATGGACGATGGCATGTGTACACACAATCTGCTGACTCCGCCACAGCCAGATTAACCGTTAACCGCCTTCTCCTCGCTCCGTTCGTGTGTTTGGTTAATGGCTTGTGGTGAGCAGCGGGGCAAAGATACCGCAGGATTCACTTAATATTCTTGCCACCTGCCATGAATGCTCTCCATTCTGCAGTGCCTTTCCAGCCCCTAGAGTTACAAACGATGTGGCTCCATTCCCGTTTCTCCCATTTTCAGCTGTCACAGTGATGGATTCATTGTGCTCGGCGCACCTTTGTCCTGCGGGAGCTTCTTATTGTCATCACTGTGTTGTTTTTAAGCCTAGTTTGACTCATTATGACATCTGCCCCTGTAGGACATCATGTCCCCCACCAGCCGCTGGTCACTGGGCCACATTTACACCCCTCACAGGCCTCCTCTACACCCTTCTCTTCCTCCCACTCGACTCTTCCAGCTACCTCACAAAGCTCAGGCGCAGGTCTTTCACCCTTTCCCTTCACTTGTCCCTCACTTTTTCTTCACGTTGAGGAGAACTCACCACCTCTAAGCTCCTTTAACCAACTGTGTTCTGGTTGCAGTGTGTCTGTCTGAGAAGTTCCAAACTGGTTCTTCTCTCAGCATGATGGTTTGCCGTTGTTGCTGTGAGACTGGAACTGTGTTTGACCTTAATCCTGTAACCCCGTAACAGGATCAGAAGTTGTCGCTGTGGTCGAGGATGAAAAAGTGGATTAATACTACGGTTTCTGTACTGTTGCCATGGAAGCATGTTGAGGGAAGATAAGAGAAGCAGGGCAAATGTGTTCACTGCAGAAACAGAAGTCTGCATTCAGAAATGCATCGATCCAAAGTAAAGTATTCACTCTGAGCCTCTGTTCTGCTTCTGCAGCTCTCCCAAAACCTCCACATCCTCCATCTCGTTGATTCCACCATCCGGCCGACTTTATAAGCATAAAAACTGCTCCTCCACTGTGCAAAACGTTGCTTCCTCCCTCAACAGTAACATGGATTCAAACATGTCATATTAAATCAACCTCTTTCTAACCCTCTTCCATCTCCATCGGTCAGATGGAGCAACCGTCCATGGACCAGAAGGGCCACGCCAACGTGCCGTGGATTGTGGAGCCGGGTCAGGAGGCAAAGAGAGGAGTCAACACCAAGTACGAGACCACTATTTTCTAACATAGACCCGCCATGTCCACTCCTGTGTGTGTGTGCCTTTCAGAGGTTGCCCTTTACCGGGGCCCCGCCCCGGAGCTGGGCACAAGCGACGCACGCGGCCGCGTCACCTCACCGGCTGAAAAAACAAAACATCCCGCCCCGCCCCAGTTAGTTGAGCCTGACCACTGCATGATGACGTTTGGCGCTGCACTCTCAGCTTTCGTTTCTGCTCCCCCGTCGGGCCCCCCCCCACCACCCTGCCTGCGAGGCTGGCGCATGTCTTTCGAACCCGAGGCTACAGCGCACTCCTGCCTCCACTTGTAGGGGAAAACGGCCCGTTTCCATCAGCGAGCAGCCAGCAGATCCGTTGTTCTGCTTTTAGTTGCTAGTTTTATTTTCTTCCTGTTGACGGGTGCGACCCTTTAGCTTCGTCTCTCTCCTTTTTTCTCCTGCCTGCCTCCATCCCTCGCTTTTCTCAGCCCCTTTTGAGACCAGCTTTCTGCTCAACTCTGACAGTGTTTTAACTGTCCCGGAGTCCAGACTGGGTGCTGAAAATGAGGGATGTTGTCAAAAAGTCTGGGTGTTTTTAAACGAATCAGGAGAGGTGATGTAGCACAGACTCACAAGAATGTATTTTAACTTGATTTTTAATCAGAACTCTGATCTGATCTGTGACAGGATGTAGGTAGTCGGTTTGGTTTAGGTTTCTTTAAAGCACAGAACTATTCCCCGGTCCTAATCCGACTTTATTTGGGGGAAAAACAAACAGATTTAGCATGTGGCTTGTGGATGCATGGTGGCCAGTTTGGATTTGCTGAGCAGGGGGGCCGGTGGAGAGGCGGGGTGTGAGGGCTCTCTGGATAAGTGATGTCATCTCATTTGCAGGGCAATGGCGGACGCTCATGTCTATTACTGTGGAATGCAAAGAATGTAGCCAGCCCTAAATACGGACCTTGACACACACACAATGCAAAACGGACAACAAAAAGGACTCGGATGCTACTCCGCAGTGTTTACGCTTGACTCCAAAACTTAAACCGCAGCACTACCACACATAGTTACACAAACGGGACTGCACCTGACCGACCAGTCTGCTCTGAATGTACACTTATTTGACAGCAGCCTCAACTTTCCTGCAACCGGGAAATGCAACCTGTGAACTTTGGGGCCCTCTATCGGATAATGGGCTCAGAAAAGGCACGGCCGGGCACGGTTTTGGGTATTGGCGCGAGTTTTAGGACGTCTGGCTGGCTCTTTTTGGTTTGTTTTCTTTTAGTCTGAAAATAATAGAGATATATGCACAAGTGTGTAAATGTGATTGGACTGAGATCAAAGCGATGAACAAAGCATCTGCCGTTTAAAAAAGAAATAAAGTATTCTACTCATCTTGCCCGACATTTTAATGTTTAATATGAGAGTGTTATATTACCATGATATGATTATTCTTGTGCAATTCTTGTCTACTGTTGTCTTAATGTCACATTATTTTTCTATACGAGAGCGATGTTGGGCTTAAATGAGTGCCATCTTTAAAAAAAAATAAAAAACTCATTCTTTTACAGAGCGAATGTTTCTGGTGGCTAGGTTAGCTCGTCAGGTCACATCCATCTCTCACGGGGCTGTACTCTTATCTAGCAGGTGTGCTATTTTAAAGGCAGTATTACTGTATTATTTGGATGAGACGTTTATCCAGTTATAAAATGTATATAGATATTTTGCCAACTCATTGTTCATACATGTAAAAGAATAAAGAATTTGCAGTACATGGCACTGGAAACAAGGTACCAAAATAAAGGCTGGACAAGTATGGAAGATTGTATCTTGAGTGAAAACTGAAAGGGTTTATTTGGTGACATCACTGCTGACCAACTTATGTAAATAGGCTTGGGCTTCCAGCACACTGATTTTTTTTGTAATTTTTGCCATTATTTATATCCTTGTAAAGCACATGGAATAAAATGACTTGTAAAACCATTATTTATCCTTGGAATAAAAGCTGTCACTGTTTATTTCCTCAAGAGATTCTGCAGATATTTTAAATGGTTCCACTTTCTCTCTGGGACACATTGACCAATAACTGCAAAATCCGCTACCCTCTCAAAGCTCAACGCGAAGCTTTGGTCAGCATTTACCTCCAAAAACCTCAAGTTCAGTTCGGTACAGGCTTATCTTGGCTGCACTGTGACCTTTGCCCTGGACATTCCAGGTCCAAGCAAGACCTCTGGACAGCACCTCAACATGGAGCCGGACACAGATGCGTTGTCCTCCTGCAAAATGTACAAAATGTTCATGTTACTAATGATCGGAGTAAACTGGCTGAACCAAACAGAGGTTAAATTACTGCCTTAGACATCTAGTGGATTTCAGTTAACATACATTGAGATGCTTAATATGAATTAATAAGCGTCTAGACTTAATCGAACAAGCATCAATAGGGTAAGTGCAACACAACAGAGCAGTTAATGGCGGCAGCGGGGGGCAGAGGTCAGCCACCTTCAAATCAGCTCCATCCAGAGCCTCCGTTGTCCTCCAGACAATCCAGCGGACACACCGATCCTGGTACTCCAGGTCAGGTTTCCATGGTGACCACACCTCCACACGCTTGGCCCCAAGAGCCTGCATGTAATGTTGGGGGCAAAAAAGCACCCACGTACGCGGCACTGGCTCGATAAACACAACCAGACCTAACCGATGCGCTCCTAATCGCAGATTAAACCCCCCTTTTAATAAAGCCGTTCAGCTCCGGTGACTTCCAAAGGTTCTGCAGTGGAACTGTGGCATCGCTTCTTTCCAGCCAATTCAATACTATCCGTGGTCCCATGCAGCCTTGTAAATAAATAAATAGAAGCAAGGATGAATGTCTGTAGTCCAGCATCTATCACACCACAGCGGCCTGACATTTAGAATGGGTCCCTGAAAGGAAACAAGCCATAAACTGCTCATGTCTTCAATGGACAATTGGCTGCAAATAGAAATGAGCATGGCGCTGTTATCTGACAAACCAACGATGTGGAGCCACAATTTATTCTCTGCCAATGCGAAACTGGACGCATTCTGTTCAGAAAATATCATTTGCAAAGAGCAGACCCCTGCAGAATGAGTGTGGGAGGAAAGTCCAGATATTACTTTACCAAAAGGACAGAGAATGAAGCTAGGTTTTGTTGCTAGCAGCGTTGAAGGCAGCAAAAAACAAGGGACAAGGTGAAGCAGGGACTTTTTCTTTTTTTTAAGCATGGCAGCGTTACAGTTTTCTAACTGCACCTTTGTTTCTGTTGTCCAGAGTGAAGGAAGAGGAAGAGTACACACTTTACTTCCAGTCTGTGTCAGACTGGGAGAGGGCCAAACTTCCAGATGGTGTGTACTGCCCACAGCTACTGGCTAAATGAGATAGCAATGTAAAAACTGCTCATGTAACAATCACAATTATATCTGGCATTTATTCAATAAGGGCGGATTAGATGGGTCCAGATCCTCCGTGTTTATCCTGCTGAAATGCACATTTATATTCCTCTGTTGCACGGCCAAGAAACGGAGGCAGGAGGATCTGCAGAGGAACTATTTTACACGGAGACAATTTGCTGCATTTGGTAAAAACCTCTCTTTGCACCTAGCGATGAAGCATCATCATAATTTCCTTAAAAGAGAGAGCGAGTCAACAAGCACTGCTGCTGCAGAGGACTCGAACCAAAAGGAAGGTGCGTATACATGCTGCTGCCTGGCACCGTTCTACCTGGGAAATGTGTGCTGGCCCGATAATAAAGGCTTCTTTTTAGAGATCTCTGGCAGACACTATCGCTGCAGGTTACAAAGAAAGAAAAGAAACACCCTTAACTACACAACGCTGCACTGAAGCACACATCAGCTGCCACCTTGGCTTTCAGGGACTGGACCAGATTGGGGAGGGGGGGGGGCATATTTCATGCATATATCAATATGATCCTTCACACACATGCAGGATGTCTCACATCATTTGCACGAGTATTTCTCTAAAACAAAAGGGCATCGCAGGATTTAAGGGCTGGAGTGGACACAAGCTGAGCGAACGTGCAGATTTCTGGAGTCAAATTGAAACCTGCTGCTGTTCTTGAGCCCACACAGAAGCAGGCAGGGGACCGGCGTGGAGGTTAAGTGAGATCTGACGGAGCAGCGAAAGCCTCAGAGCGAGTGTTTTACATAACCGCCATATTTTGAGCGGCTGACTGCCGAAGCATCTCTCGTAAACGAGGCGACGTCGACTCGCGTCGGAGAGCCGCGCGCTGATCCACCCTGCGGGAGACGCAGACTACAACTGGCGTGACGGCGTCTCGCCACCGTCTTTGACGTCCACTCCCACAACACCTGAAGCCGAGGCGGAGCGCTCGGGGTAATCCGCCGCTCTCGTCCCAGCAGTCAGCCAACATGGCAGCTGCTTATGTCACATACTTCAAATAGATAGAGCGAGGAGAAAGTCTTCCCGTCTCTCCAGTGGAGGATCAAGTTTACTGGACTTTCAAAGACGCTACATGACAACTTGGATTAAAGTTAGATTGGAGGCTGTTGTATGGATTTATTTGCTTGTTATTTATTATTATTTAATTCTACAAAGTCCATATTTATAGTTTGGAATGGATATTGGGGAGCAGGAAATTTTCCTCTCCTTGGTCTCAATTTCCCTGTGAATTATGTCTTGCACACGTCAGACATGTTCTACAAAAATGTTTTGAATAAGAATGAAATCCATAGGTTGTATAATGCTGCTGTATCTGTCCTACCGTCCCTCCTGTTGAGACATGTGTTACACCATGGCTCAATATAGCAGCCCATTTATACAGATTTCCTGGTAGGATAGATTTTCCTGCTGGTCATACATAGATTCTTCTTTTAAGGTTGCTCATTTTTCTTTGATGAGCCATCTACAAACAAAAATGCTCCAGTTTTTAAAGGTTGATCTAAATCACTTCTACTTTTTGCAGTCTGTTCAGCTAATTCTTGGCAGTCATGTGGTTCTCCGTCATCTGTTTTGTGCCTTTCCTATGGCTACATCTCTCAACTTACTTTGTTCCATCTATATGTCTCTCAACTTACTTTCTCAATTTCCAGGTTTGTCTGCAACTCCAGAATATCTGTAGTGCAGAGTTTGCCTGAAAGATTCAACTTTCTTCTCCACCTTTCCTGACTTATTTTCCCCGAACCTTCTGCATCTCCTTCCACAAACTTTTCATCCCCCTCAAGTTCGACATCCTTTTTCTTGAACAGCGGCATGTTGTGCTATGTGGTCTCCCAGAAAAGTTCTCTGGCACACAGTCAAAGGGAGGACACCAACACGGCCTTCTACTGTGCACTATCTGCACAGCGGTGTTAGTTTTAAGGGATGAAACCCGTCCTTTGTCCCCTGATCACCAGTACTTCGTTTTCTTATGAGGCAAAATAATAAACACAGGACTAGCAGAGTTCTCCTATCAACTCTTCAGTGGCTTAGTCCTCCATTCACACAAACACAATTTCCTACTTTCTTAACTTAATTACGGCTAAGTTATAACCTACTTATTTAATGGCTAAGTTTAACCCACTTAATTATGGCTAAGGTTAACCAGGTCTCACCTCTGAGGCAACAATTTGTTGTGAGTTTAGCTGTCCTTTGAATCCATAATCAGTTATCTACTTATCGAGATTAGTGAGTTTCTTTGGATTTTGTTCGTGGAGGAATTTCCAGTCCTTACACCGCAATTCATCTCTGAGCCTTTGTTGGCTTTTACTTGTCCCCATTTTTGGAGAATTAGGTTTTAACTTTTAGCTCTTCTTTTCTCTCTGTTTGTTGTTATGTTTTTTTTTGTCGTGACTTAATTTCTTTTTCTCGTGGCCAGGACTCCCTCGCCCTGCCTTGGTACTGCCCTCAGTACTCTTATTTATCTGCCATTGACTAGTATTCACAGGGTTTGTTTCTCATTGCGTCTCACAGAGGATTTTCGGGTTCCTCTCTCCCAAAACACTGCCTTAGTGTCTATCGCAATTTTACATTAATTCCCCGACAATCATCACACACACACACTTTTGAATTCAAGACATGCTCACCACTGTTGCCTTTTCCTCCTGGAATTCCATCAACCGTCAGGGTCCAATCAGTGAGCTGAAGCTCAGTCCCGGAAAGGGAATCTTAGGTGGCTTTGAGGCGGCCTGCTGTGGCCACGGTCTTTCCTGAGGTTCAGCCTCACCCACTGGACCCTTCAGGTGTGTTGGAATCCGGCTCCAAGGACCAAAATGTTAGGTTCAAACGACCTGAAACACGAGAAAAACAAATGAGGCAAAGACAACAGTTTGGAATTTACTTGCAAGGAGAACGGGGAGAAGTGCTCAGTTACAGATCTCCAACACGTTCTGACGCACAACTCCCGCCATTCTTCTTTTATTGAAATTAGGAGGTCCCTAGTTACAGAAGTCAAATGTGTCTAAAGGGAGGGGGAAACACAAGATAGCAGGTCCCAAACAAAGCAAAAGACTGTAAATCATAATGGTGAGATTATACGTAGGTCTTCACTGATTTGATTAGCTTAGCTCGCACACAGCACATTCTTCCATATCAGACAGATTAAAAGAACAGCTCCTGGGTCATTGTCAGGCCCTAACCCTAACCCAGCTCCTGGGTCATTGTCAGGCCCTAACCCTAACCCACCTCCTGGGTCATTGTCAGGCCCTAACCCTAACCCACCTCCTGGGTCATTGTCAGGCCCTAACCCTAACCCAGCTCCTGGGTCAGGCCCTGCAGCTCTGTCTCCAGTCAATGTCACTTCCCCACAGCAGCTGCATTTCTGTCGCCCTTGACCAGAGAAGTTCGAGTTGACACATCAAGCATCATGAACATTAAGCATTAACAAATAATAGGAAACATTAAGCAATGAGAAACAATATAACGAGAATAAAGAATATAACAAGGCAAAAGCAAATAAGAGATAACTTTTAATATAATGGATCTAACACTTGTAAAGGTTTAATCCATCATTAACCCAGCGCAGACAAGATGTCAGAAAACAGGAAAAATAAAAAAGCCCACTGACCCAGGCGGGAGCTTCCCGGGGGCCAAATGGGCCCTCGTGTGTCATCAGCCTGCTGCAGGAGCTCTGCTCCAGATCTGTCCGCCTTCATCCGACCCTTCCTGCAGAAGCAAGGGGCCCGGACCACTGATCGCTGGTAACAGTGACGCTTTGCTCCCTTTAATCAAAGAGCCACAATACAGTTTTACCCCAAACAGTGTGGCTGAATCCAGTTAGATATCAGGATCAGGACAACATGGCATGCATCTGAAAGATCCATACTCAACTGAACACCACCACAGCGTCCAAGACTAACCAAAACATCTCAATTTTAAGAACTTAGAAGGCTTCTTTCTGGACTAGCCGTGCAACAGAGGGCTTCTAAATGAATAATCGAAACAGCTAACACAGCGTGCAGGTTAGTGATGCACGGATGCTGAGCAGGACTTGACAGACACCCGTTCCCAGCACCAAAACAAACACGCAGCCCACCCCCGGATCTAAAGTCTGAAGCGAATAAAAATGTTGAGTCCACCACCCAGGGAGACGTTCAGCTTCATTCAAAACAAGCCGAGTTTAATTCAACTTCACAAATAGCACCGAAAGCTTGTTTGGGACTAAAAATGCATTTTCCCCACCATGAAAGGGTCTCTTCAGGTTCTACAATCACAAGAAAAGAAAGCCCGCGGTTGGAGCAAAAGAGAAAATACAACGATGCTCATATGAGCTGCAAAATATCCCTCCAGAATTAAAGCTTCATGTCATATTTCCAGCCGTCTCACAAAAGCTCCTTACGTGTGGACTTTTAAGCAGTTCTGCTCAGACGCTGTAAATCAGCAGGAATTGAATGGCGCGCCCTCATAATCTGATCAGTTCATCCAGGCCATAATTCACCCCAGATAAAACTGGCTGTTACTGCATTGAGCTTTAAGAGGCTTTTAAAAATGATACTTAACTGGAGGTGGCCTGCACGCTCCCGCCCACCACAAATCTTGTTCGCGGGTGCACAACCCGATAAAAACATAAAGCAATGTCTGAAACGGCCCGTGTGTGTGTGTGTGTGTGTGTGTGTGAGAGAGAGACAGTGTGTGTTCATCTTAAAATCTGCTTGCTGTGAGGGTTTGGAGGATCGCAGCTCTATAAATCTTGAATGCAGCTACAGCGATGGTGTGATTTAAGAAGCGGCAGCAACACAATGGGGATAAATGAGACGACAGGCGGGAGTGTTTTTACACCCACTTTAAAAGCCTGACGTGTGACGTGTGATTACAGCACGGTCGGGCGCCTCTGAGGGACCGTTCCGCCAGCAGAAGCGGTCCCCTGAGTCACCAGAGCGATGACTGAGGTGCCCTTGAGCAAAACACCAATCAGCAACGATCTGATGCTGCTGTATCAGTAGGTCGGATGCTGCAATATGAAACAAATGTAAACTTTCTGTGTGGAACATCATAATTCAGTGACCTGGGAGGAACTGGCAGCGCTCACCCAGCCAGACAGATGAAGGAGAGGGCGGCCAACCAGCCCTCTTTCCTGTGGTGAGTCGATCTGGTCTGACTGTGTGAGCAACTGGATGAAACGAGGCACAGGTGACCGGAGCATCTGCTATCGCCGGCCCCGCTCCATTCCAATTTAATCTCATATCCCGACAAGTTTACATCTATATGCTCGTCCCGGTCAGTGTGACGTGGCCCCGACCGCTTCTCCATATCAGACCAAACCAGCTGGGCAGATGGGCTCGGGGGGAGATGGGAAGCTGCCCAACTGGGAACGAGTCCTGGATCTCGTGGCTCCACGGGAGGAAAGCAATAAAGGTGGGGCATCGCTGAGGCAAAGGCTGACAGGAACAGGAAGTAATGCTTCGCCAAGGTCAGGAGGAAGCACACACACACACACACACGCTGTCAAGAGCTGAGGGTGCATCACAGGATACTCCCGCATCAAAGACTGGAAAATATCAAAGGCAACGTTATCTTAAAGGGAGCCTGTATAATAGAGTGCAGCTGGATACCAAACTACAGGAGGCTCCTCAGTCTGTAGGACAGGAATTAGCTTTTCTGCTCACAGACTGGGGAGCCTGATGTGAGCCTTTCTGCACCAACATATTTCTTAAATAAGCATTTTCACACACACACACACACACACACACAAAAAAGAATCGGCACGCGTGCTTGTTACACAGCCACGAGGCTGAAAAATATCAAGTGGTGAAAAATTAATGAGAGGAAAGAGGGACAGCAGAGCGAGAGAATGAAAACAAAATGAAAGTCTTAGACAGCAGACGCAAAGCCGGAGGGGGGGCTGACGCCTTTGGAAACGGAACCTTTTAAAATCTCCTGGGAGTCCATGTGTGACTGCCGACCTCCCACTGGGACAGTAGAAAGGTTTAAATATCAGGATCGTATTAGCCTAGGCTCTCAACAGACACCGCTGCTAAATCAGGCTAATTAGGCTAATAAGTGGCTGAACTCATTGAGTTTTTCGCAGTGCAGATCATTTTCTATTGTTTGACGAGCAGGATCGGCACGTCGTTGTTGAACTAAATCAAGGACGGGTATATCTGGCACAGAGTTGATGAAGAGAGACGTCCAAGGCTCCCCTGGCCGCACACGTTAAAGACGGCTGTAATTACTTCAGCAGCAGACAAAGATTAATTAAGAAGGAATCCGAGGGAAGGATGCACCTCAGCCGGGGTGCCACCGCTGCGGGACTGCGGTGGAGCGTGTGAGAAAACAAGTCGTGGAACTCAAAGTTATCGCTTCCTCCTAACGAACCCGCATCTGTTTTACAAAGCAAATCCTCAATAAAAATCAGGTAGCCATTAAAAACAAGCTCCGTCTGGTGCAGCTGAGCCCATCAAAAGCAGTCATTCAGGCTAATTATCGGAGCACCGTGCAGGAGCCCCCACAGGCGGGAAGAGGATTCTCTCCAACAGAACTGCACAACGCCAACGTTGCCATGACGCAAACGTCTGCAACCGCCATCAATCTGGCACCTGCCACAAGTCGCTGAGAAACAGCAGCACAAGCAGGGCGACCTCACGTCGTCGCCATGACAGCGTAGAAATAGGACGACGAGGCAGCTGGCAGCCACGCTTCAGCACGTGATAACCCAAACTGAACCAGCTTCCAGTCTGAATACAAACGGCACCACGTTTGCCGTCACAGGTTGTGGGTCTAATGGTTTTGGCCTAACAAAAAGAGCCCGTGGCCATTCAGGGACAGATTTACTGTAATGGTTCACGTCTGGCCCTGGAGATAAAATAAACAGGTGGCGGGGTCACGACAGGTGTACTTTACCCAGAAAACAGTATCAGGAAAAGGCCAGTCAGGGGGTCTAATTGGCCTGTTTCTGAGGCCAAACGTCTGTGTTCTGCCATCACCTGATTTACTGGAAGTGGAAGAATTGATGCAGGGGTGTTCAGATCCAATCCTGGAGGGACACAATCCGGGCAGGAGTTCTGTCCGACCGGGTAGACAATGCTTTCACCTGATCCCAAAGTATTGTCTACCTGGTAGGACAGAAAACCCAGCTGGATTGTGGCCCTCGGAGACTGGACGTGGACACCAATACAAGTACACTGAGTTGCACAGATTGATTTTGCAACTCATATGAGCATCGTTGTAGCTGAGCTGATCTTAAAAATTGGTGCACACATACGCATTCTTTGCATTTACTCACCATTATGAGGCACTGATGAATTGTGCTCCAGCTTCATCAATCTGTGCCACGGAGCAGAACTTGAGTGAGGGTTGGATCAAAGCCCTGATCCATCAAAACATCATTAAAGATGCACAGTGCCTTTCATCGTGGACTGCGTCCAACTGTCCTCCAGCGTGACAGAGACAGATTGCGCCATAATCTCATCTGATGAGCTAATTACTCATACGTGGCATACATTATTTACGAGAATAAAGAATGTATAGGGACAAGAATTGTGCCGCTGGTTTAGATTATGGCACAGGATTGCGTCTATATGGACGCTAACAAACGTTAATACATGTAAACAGTAGTTTAAATTCCATCTTCTGTCCAACGAAGTCCAAGGTTCGCGCACAGGTGGCGGCACTTCCGCTGATTGGCGTGCTCGTCGTCGTTAGCTTAGCTAGCATAGTTTAGACATTTAACATCCCCGGTTCTGCCAATTGTGAAATTTGGTGAGCGAAACTCAGAACGCAGAGCATTTCCATCCGTTGACTCACGAAATATCTGTTTTACACCGACGAGGTAGAATCCATTTACCTTGTTTCCACAAAGCTGGGTCGTAATTGCAGTTCGCGCAGTACCGCCACCTTGTGGTGGGGAAGCATATGCGTAAAGATGTCGCTAATAAAATAAAAACGTAATTTCTAAACATTTCGGTGATTTTTTTTTTCTTGACTTTAAACTATCTTACCATTTGCTATTTACTTAAACCTGAGATTTGGTAGGTTAATTTATTTTCATATTATAATAAAGTGAGCCATACTGTCATAAACTTCATTAATACGTTTTGGTTTAAAGGAATCCGGTGTGAGTGTGCCTTTGTCACAACTTTCCCCACAAAATTGCTACAACCAACAGCTCTGGTCCTTCTGAGGCAGCATCCTGACGCCAACAGCAAACAGATGGGTGTCTGGCAAATGATAGTGGTGGGTTTATCTGGAAGCAGGAGGGGGCCGAACACACGACCCTGTTGGCCTGCAGAGAAAGATGTGTGCCTCTCATTCCAAACGGTCTGGGCATGCTGGTTATTTTTAAGTCGGTGACGTCCTAGAGAACAGAGAAGGCTCCTCTGGGGATCTGCTGGGTCTAAATCTGGGGAGGGTCTTTGATGCAATAGAAGTAACCATCATCACAACAAGAGCAGGCGCCCCTGAGAAGTCCTGGTTTAGACTAGCAAACTTCACTTTGGGTACAAGGACAATGGTGGCAACGCAGCGAGATGGAGGTGTTAAAAATGTCCGTGATGACAGCAATTACCGTAGTCGCACACCAACTTCATCAGTATGCTCGACTGCACAATGTCGAAGCTGTTTCTCAATCCCCTCCAGACAGTTATTAATCCTTATGACACTTGTTTGCCGAGAGGCCGGGAATGAGTTCTCCCTACTACATTTGAGACAGGAACACGTTCTCACGAACATTATGAAGGTGACACAGAACATTCCGTGAGCCTGAACCTCCCAGCCGGCACACCTGAAGAGCTGATTCATCCGCAGATAAACACTGTAATTCATCAAAAAAAGGAATTAAATCAGCAAAAGAAGATGCAGAAAGACAGCAGGACTGTGAAGTTTAACATTTAATAACATTCACAAGCACATCATAGAACATCCCGAGCAGACATTTGTTACAGGCACCTCTTCAGTGGAAGAAAATGAGCTGATTGAACCTTTAAAGCACCAACCTCCACAAGCAGGAGGTGAGAATTACCACAGTATCGACCGGATGCGTTGAAACGCACCCTGACTTTTATTCATTTATTGTCTTTCAGTGCTCGGGACTAATCGACCCTGATTGAAGTCTGCATCATTTTAGGCTGCTGTGGCTTTGTGTTTAATGCACGCTTTCATCTGAATCCAATCAAATTAAGGATCCATTTATGATACCTGAACACTCGGATCAGCAAAAGCTTTAGTGGTGATTGTTCCGCCTGCGTCATAGTTCTAAAACGGATAAGGCTCAGTAGGCAGCATGCAGGTAAAAATGTGAGATAAGCGTTAAAAAACAAGTAGTACAAAAGCTCCAAAAAAGACACTGATAAGCGCAAAATGTGCTTTCTGAATATTATACACTATATTCTCATTTTTTTGGTAGGCAACATTTCCTTTCATCTCAAAGCCAAAGTACAGTTGAACAAACACAGCCGGAGGCTCTAAAAAGTTTCCGCAATTCAATTTCAAGTGCCCGATTGTTAAAAAGCTAATTGAGCCGTTAATCTTTTAAGTGGCCCAGACAGATGCTGGTGAGGTGGGAGAACCAGGTACAGTAAACATGTGCAACCCTGTGGGTGCAATAAAAAGGAAAGGCTCAGAAATGCATCGTGCCGAGCCCTTACGCTTTTTCACATTAGGGATGATGTGTCATCATCAACTGGCCCATTAATTACACCTTTCTGTCCTTGTGAGTCTTTCTACTCACACAGAACTGAACCAAAGGTCTGGAAAGTACCAGTTGTGATGCTGTTCCTGTTAGTTCCACCATCAGATGCTGGAACGTTCAGTCGGCAAGGCCCCGTTTGTCTGTTTCCACGCTGCCTTTTATTTTTTTTTCTTCACATGACCCTCTGCAGGACGTAGAGGATGCCGATGTTGTCGATGGTCACGAAGGTGGAGAAGTCGGCGGAGACGTGGATCCTTTTGAGCGCCGATCCCGTCGGGTGGAAGGTCTGCAGGGCCTCGCCTTGAGCCACGTCCCACCACTGGCAAACAAACCAAAGGGAGACGCTCAGCTTTTTGGAATTTAAAGAAATGAATGAAAACCCTCCCTCCAGAAGCAGCATTTTGCCAAATTCAAACGCACACCCGCTCCCCTCCCCCGACACGCTTTCCTTCCTGAGCGATTCTGTTTAATCTCGGTTTAAAGTTGACATTTCCCGTTCGAGCCCCATCTCGCTGGGAAGCATCATCAAAGGCGCCGAGTCCACTGGCTCTGACGACGGCAGCCATTTAAGCCGCGCTCATCCTTGCACATCTGGCTGAACGGAAGAGGACGCGGCGAGTTAGAACCTGCGCGTTTGTATAAGTTCGTCGTCGAACGAGGCCTTGGATACAGCCGGAATGATTCGCTGTGTGATAATTAATTGTCGCATTGCGTTCCATTTAACACGCGTCCTTTTGAAGATTACCCAACGGCGCGAGTCGCTCGGCGGGAGCAACAGATGCAAAGCAGCTGCGCGCGGGATCGTTTACGTTTGCAGCGGGTCGTATTTCAACCGGCGCGAGCCGACAGATTGCGGGATGTGAACACCTTTTCATCGCGTTTTCCCACCTGTGATCGTGCTCCTGGCAGGAAGGTTGGGCTGAACATGTGTCAGGCTGCTGGACGACAAACGGACCCCAGAACCACACTCTCACTCTGACGAAGAGTTGGACACTAAACTCACTCAGAACGTGACTGAAATCGCTTTTGTTTGCTGTTTTCACCGGTTTGATGAAGTCCTGCTACAGAGGGGGATCAGAGCGAGAGAGATTTGGGGCTGGATTAAAAGAGGCGGAGGTGAGATCGATACACAGGTGGATGCGCCGTGGATCAGCAGGGAGAGCTTGTTTAAACCGCAATGACGCCAGAATGAAAGAAACGACAGCTCAAACAAAGAAATCCAGCCCACACACACACACACACACACACACACACACGCATAAATACAGAAATAATCTGGGAAGAGCAACGGAGCGAGTCGGAGAGCGCCAAGGCCCGATCCGGCGATAAATCGCCAGAGACCGAGGACGACAACAGAGAATCGGACAACGATTCAAGTGCTTGGGAGAAAAAAAGGATTAGCAGCGAGATGGGGAGGTGGGAGGGGGGCAGAGTCAATGTTTAAATGTGTGTGTTGGTTCAGAGGGAGGAGGAGGAGGAGGAGGAGGATGGAGTGTGAGCAAGAGTGGATTTCACAATGAAAACACAGGGTCACAATCTGATTTAAAATGTGATTTCCACACAAGCGGGGCCCTCGCTGAACAGGGTTCTGCGCATTCCGATGGGAGGGGGCGGCGGTAGATTGTGTGCGGGAGTCTGATGGATCCTCCAACAGCTGGCTGATGTGCTGACATCAACAACATCAGCAGCGCAGCCCTGATTTATGGGACGGCCTGCGTTGCGCTTAGATGCTAAATGACTGTACGCTTTGTGTGTATTTCCCAGTCTTGTGTTTTCCGTTTGGGGTATTCGGAGCTTCATCCCGTTTTCCTTTTAACTGGACAGATTTATAGCAGTGCGACTTCCCATGAATACAGATGCCGGGAAGACGCGCAGGTGGATTACAGGGACGGAACCAATAGCATGGAAATGACACTCTTAATTTAAGTGTGAAGGCTCTGATTTGAAATTCAAAATGAAGGTGTAAATATGACGGAGGAGCTCATTTATGGATGCATATCAATTCCAGGTGAAAACAGGGGGTGCGCAGGGAGCAGAAATAAATCCTCCGTTTATCGACCGCGAGCGATGCAGATGTGTCACACACATTTGTGGCATGTTGTGATGTTTTTTCTGGGAATATTTCCAGATAAGGAGCGCAGACGGCAACAAAAGACCGCACAAATAAAACATCAAAAAAAAAAAAGGGACTTAAAAATAACACAAAGCCGAACACCAAAAACAAGATAAAAGAGACAAAACAGGAACTAAAATAACATCATGAGGTCGCTGGTAACATGAGGGATCTCGTTATAAAGCGTTATGGAAACCAGAGAAGCTACATCTAACCCAGTGATTCAACACTGAAGGATGCTTCGCCGCTCCCTCCATTAAGGGCGAGCGTCTCCACTTTAGGAAAAATCTGCAAAGCCGCACCTTTGAGTAGGTTCAGACCAATTCAAAAACCACATCTGGGCGAGCCAGGAATGTAAGTTAGCATGATGCATTTCAGCCAACAGCAGAGGAGCGGCTAATCTGCCCAGACAGGCCCTCGCTGTTCCCTCTCCACAAGCTAAATAGGTCTGCTTATTCAGCCTACCCAAGGGAGAGTCAACACTGCTTACATCACAGAAATACCTGTCCGTGTGTGTTCTTGTGAGGGTCACAACGAGTTTTAGGTGGGAGCGAGTGTGCAGTCGTTCAGAGAGGAACGATGGAAGTCGTTTGTCTTTGTCGTGCATAAATAGCCTGGATGCAGAATCCACTGGGAAGGGGCTAAATTTCACGCCTTTCGGGAGGAATTCTGCACTGAAGTGGAGCGAGATTTGAAAAGGAGGGCTGATTTGGTGAAGGTGGGGAGAATGTGTGTGAGAGAGAGAGAGAGGGACGGAGACAGAGACAGAGGGCTGACAGTCCTGCAGAGAGGAGACGGCGTGACACAGACTCTGAATTATTCAACCTACAGTCAAATATTGAAATTCAAATCTTTCTTTGCTTCCTCCCAATTGCTCGAGAGAGTCTTATCTTTGCTGGCAGCTTTTTTCCTCCCATCACAGATGAAATCGAAGAAAAGTAAATTTAATAGGGAGGAAAAACACAGGAAACACAAACAAAACCCCTGTAAAATCTGTTCCCAACATCTGTCCAGTGATCAGTGATCCAGTTCCTCTTCCCTATTTAACTTTAACATTTAATCCGACTTTTCTTCCCCACGTTCAGTCGTTGTCAAATTCCCGCCGAGACAATAATCCCAGAAACACACCTGTAAACACATCTGCAGCAAAAACGACCAGGAAGGCAAAGTTTACCACAGCGAACCCACCGCGAGTCGATCGATGTGTGTATCAGAATCCCGGCGTGTGCCCCCCCCACACTTCCATCGTGGCTCTCCCACCTCCGCCGAGCCTCGTCTCTTCTCGGGAATGAGTCACAAACACAAAGGCCCTTCTTCTGCAGCCAGCGAGACAATTAACCTCGGCTTAATGAGCGACGCTGGGGAAGCGGCTGCCTCCAAGAGAGCAATAAATAATTCACCAGCCTGTGTTTATACCCCGAGCCTGACAACAAGAGCCGAGAAAACCAGGCCGCGCTCATTCCAAGTTTGACTCATTCGATGTTCTTCACGCTGGAAGTAAAGATGTGCGAATGCAAACACTGAGAGCTGGGGACCAGCAGACAAGTGCTGATGCATTACGGCCAAATAAAGAGCCTCTGGATGTTAAATTATGGATTTATTACACTCTGGAATGACTATAGAGCAAGGGAGCAGTTTTACATCATATGAGTGTGTGTAGGTATTTTTAGAGGCAGGTCTGTTGCTATGCTGGCGCAGCACAGCGAGGGGCTTACTTTTCAAACGACATGACGGGGGGGGGGGACGCTGCTGAATGAAATCAAAACCAAGAGTGTTGCCTGAACCGATGTTATAAGGGCTGATTTCCATGCGAATCCTCCCAGAAACCGCGCGAGTGCGCGTGTGCGTCTGTGTGTTATGATGCGAAGGAGCAAACATCAACTCTAAAATCAAAAGGTGGCAACCAGCCAACATGAAGCAACACCTGTTCCAACGTTTCGGGTGATATCGGAAGCATTTCCAACTCTGCCATTTACACCTTCGCGGATTTTCTCTTTAACGTGAATGTCGCTGTTTCTTTGTCGTGCCATTTAAGCTCCATCTAACAAACAGGCTAATGGAAACCCGGCTTGACTGATGTGCCCCCCCCAGAGAAATCACCAAGGTCTTAGCCACTGATGGAGAAATGAAAACACATTTACTTATAGCTCAGTCGATCTCATTATACAAGAATCTCCGACCGCTTCGTGCCATCTCTCAAGGAGAAAGCTGCATTTATGCTCCTCTCTGTCCATTGCACCCCCACCCCACCCTCTCAGATTCTCTGTCCATCGAATGTCTCTCAAAAGAAGGTCAGCCCAGCCTCCGCCCCTTCACTTCTGTGTGTCTGTTCCATTAACAGGTGTTTCATGAAGGCAGCTCTGGCACTGAAATCACAAAAATAAAGACTTGACAGATCTGATGGTTAAAAATAACCCCCAGACTCCTGAAATGGTGTCGCTCCAACACCTCCTGTATCATTTACATCCGCAACGTTAGCAGACCAAAGTGGCGTGGCGTCGCAGCATGAGGTCGCCGATGTGGACCGAAAGCAACTGACAGCAGAGAGGAAAATACAAGCAGAGGTGTGAAAAA
Organism: Takifugu flavidus; assembly: GCF_003711565.1. Lineage (NCBI taxonomy): Eukaryota > Metazoa > Chordata > Actinopteri > Tetraodontiformes > Tetraodontidae > Takifugu > Takifugu flavidus. The sequence goes on along the minus strand of NC_079541.1, from coordinate 5,536,201 downwards.
GCGATACGGGACTGGAGAAGAGGAGAAGACGAGCAAGTCTGGTGGGAACTCCGAGGATGAGGAGGTGAGAGGAGATGAAACCGCGTTCCATCGCAGGCTGGAATAATGAGCTTCATCTCACCTTAACAGTTAGAGGGGAGAACCACGATTGTAAACGCCTGCACGTGCGCGCATCGCTAATGCTAGCACATGAACGTGTGGCTGAGAAGGCACCAGAAGTGAGGAAAAGTAACCGCGCGGTGCGATGCTGTGATTCTGAAGCGGCAGGTTTCAGGTGTGCTGGGCCTTTGCCTCATTTCTAAACTTCGACAACTGATCTTGTGTTTTGATTGTGCGTTTAACCAGGAAAAAGCACCGGAATTGGACGAGCTGCTTGGACCAGAAGGGCGGGCGCAGCTGTAAGGGCCGCTACATCTCTTCTGGGGTGGTTTCTGAGTTGAGTTTGTTTGCGCAATGGCTTGGTGAGAATTACTCTGGGCTGCTGGGTGCTGCGTGTCTGCTCAGTCAGGATGAACCTTTTCACACCTGCCGCCCCCCCCCTCTCCTGCAGTGTGGCACCATAACAGAGTGGGTCATCGCCATTTCTGTGTGAGAGAGTTTTCAGCGGAGGCCTGGTGTTGACAGGGACGGTATTTAATGGCGTAACGTGGAGCTGAAGGAGGGAGCGATGGGAATCACCGTACAATGTGACAGCCTCCCCGTGGGCCTCGCAGTACCGCTTCATCACACACATTCTCACACACACGATGCTACTATGCTAGAGCAAAACCAGCTAATAAGATACATTTTTATAAGTGTAAATTCTTCACAGATGCCTGTAAACAACAGGAGATGAGACAAGGACACGTGTCCCCACAACAGGGCCTGCTGGGTTTAATTACACTCAACCCTAGGGGGGAGCGAGGGGAGGGGTCTTCGGCATCGTAGCATATCAGTGATCTCAAACGATGGTCTTGACAGAACCGTGGGGGCCAGTACCCACCATCGTACCCGACCGAGACCAACTCCACAGTAAGTGCCGCCACCCTCCACCCCACCGCAACACAAACCTGTTTCTGCTCCGTTTACTGTTATAAATATACGCGACAACTCCGTTATTGTCGAGGTGGTGTTCAGTCTCAGTGTGTTGTCGTTCCACGACCGGTTTATTCTGGAAAGCGGTGGTGGTGGTGGTGGTGGTGGAGCTTCCCCCGGCATTCAAAAGCAAACTTATCTCCTACATTTATGATCCAAATGCACATTAATCACAATCCCGCTGATCCTTCGTAATGAATTCTTTCCTCGCACCAGCTGAGGACGAACGCAGACCAGACAGCCCTTATGAAGTTCTCTTCCAACGCCGAGATAAAAATAATTGCACTAATCCACAATCAGATGTCATCTTTTCTGTCGCTGTTGTGCCTTCATCTCAGCTCGAGTGTCAGAGTTTTTTTGTTTTGTTTTTTTTTAAATATCAATTTATTTGCTAACAAGCCTGTTTAAAATTCCGCGTCGGACCGTAATTGCCAAGTTTTTCTTTCAAGACATTTGCTGAGCTGCAAAGCGGGACAGCGCAGTGACATGCCTTGGAAATAATAATTAAAGAGATAAGACGGTTAGATTATTATGCTACTCCCTCCATTGAAGGCTATATTATCTGTCATAACTGATCCAGGCGCCGCCATGTTAATTACCAAGACGGACAGGACGGCCTGTCCGGCTGACACCCGGCGCCATTAATCAATGGAGGGGCCTGACTCGTGGGGGTTCACCCTCTCAGACAGGCGTAATAATCCATCACCGCTATGAACATCCACACGCTGATCCATCAAGGCAGCACGCCTCACTGAGGAGGAAGGACAGCGTGGAGGAAAAAGTCTGCAGACTTGAGTGATGGAATGGTCCCCCCAGTACTTCAGTAAATGATTACGACAGGCTGGATGAGGTCTGCGACGTAAAGATGGTGAGCGGCACATTTGTGCAGCCTTAGCACAGACAGTAAAGCAGATGTGGAGGAAAACATGGATTATTTATGATAACGACTCTATATTTATAGGAGCTTCCAATAGGAGCAAAACTCATTTTCCCACTGTGGGTGCATAAAATTAATTATACATATGAGTAAATGCATTTGAAGACTGCAATGAGGGGTAAAACAGGGCAGGTTGCACCATCCCGTCAACAGTAATGTGCTAAAGATGAGCTGATGACTCATTTTTGGCCATCTGTCTATAAAAAGCCTGAGCAGCAGCAACCTCTGCCTTTGACAGTAGAGTCTGAAGAAGGTGGACGCAAAGGGTCTGCGTGCATGTGTTGAAGTACGCAACACGGCGCGGTGAGTAATCGGAGATGCAGAGCCTCGTCGATGAGGGCCGCTCTCTCTGGAGGATCGAGTCATTGCCCAGCCAGCAGCCAATCAGGAGCACGGCTAAGACTGGCCGCCGGGTGACCTCATCGCTTGTAAAAGAAAGGGCAATAAAACTGAGTCTCAAACACACACACACACAGACACACACAACTCCTGTTACTTCCCCAGAGGTTGCCTTCTGTCAGATATAACGTATAATGTAGGAACACCTCATTGTGAGCAATACTGCCTCTTTGGGGTAAATACAGCCGTAGTTGATTCATTATTTAATATCTGCGCAATTATTTGGTTATTTTTTGGGAGATCATGCTGACTACTACTCAATACTCTTCTTGTTTACTGGCCATATTACATTGACAATAAAATTAGCATCAAATCTTTGTGGCATTGTTAGCAGCTGCAATTTAATTTCCTTAGATGTTATTTTTTTGTTGTTTGTTTGTTTTTGTTTTTTAAATCGGCGCGACATGCCACAGCAGGTTAGCGTACCTTGATGTAGCCACCTGTGGAGACCAGAAGAGAGTCATCTCTGGAGAAGTGCAGGTCTGTCACCCAGCCTCCGTGGAGCGAGTCCATGCCGTCTTTACCGTCCCGGGAGCAGATTTTCAGCAGGGAGCCGTCGCTGACGCTCCAGAGCTGCAAGGAACCATCAAAAGCACCAAAATGAGAGTTTTATACAGGCGGCAGTCTTGGCGATATAAAACTTGTGCATGTAATCCGCCTAGTTGCCATGGTAATAGTTTCAAATCATGTACATTTTGATGGATGGATGGATGGATAGAGGGATGGATGGGGGATGGAATGAGAAAAAAGGGGGATCTGGCTGAAATATGCTCGGATAAAATTAACCTGGGCGGGGGGGAGATGGGGCGTGCACAGAACACCAGACTGAAATGATGGCAGGACAACATATATAATGTAAAGATGGGCGGCGAGTGGACTATCACTAATTCACCACATCATGTCAATTACAGCTGTTATGCAACTGTTCAGATGTTCATTTGACAATGACACATCACCCGCTCTGCTATATTTAACACTTGGCAGGCTTTTGTGCGGAATGACTCACATTTGTTTCCATAGAAACCAGATATTTCACTGGTTTATGTAATTGGATCAGATGGATTTGTCCATTTCTGGATAATGGGGCTCTGCAGCTCGGAGGCCACTGTAGGGCATTAACCCCTTGTTGGCCCGGTGCGCAGCGCAGCATCTCCATTCCTTGTGTTTACCGGCGAATGTGTTTTTGTGTAGGGGCGGCAGCAGATTCCGAAGCCTCGGGGATCCAATTTGGCAGCCTGAGTCCTCTCCTTCACCTCCTGCTGTCAGACATCTCCTCCTCTTCCTGCCTCATCCCAGCTCCTCTAACCTGCACCCTTCTCTCCAGTTTGAAGGGCCCTGCCTCTCCTTTCATCTCAGCCCACCACTACGCGCAGCAGCGATCACGATACATTAGCAAGCACTTTATCTAAATGAGTGATGAGAGGTAATTATGGGGTGATCTCTGCAATAAGTGCTGACTGGTGTAATTGGGTTTTTCTATGATACGTGGCAAATTAGAGGGGTTTTCAAGCATTGTTTCTTCTCATAGAAGAACCATTGTTTCATTTAGCATGTGAGCGCCCTGATGTTACTATTCAGAAGGAGGATGGTTGATTTTTCAGGAGTTCATCCTCGAACAGCATTTTTGTGTATACAGTATATAGGTTTCACAACAGGAAAAAGAAACACAGAACTGTTAAAAGGTGTCAGCCATTGCAAGCGGGCTCACCCGGATCTCGCCGTTGTCGTCCCCCGTCGCGACGCGTCGGCTGTCCCAGGAGAATCGACAGCTCCGCACGCACTCCTGATGTCCCTTCAACGTGTGGACGCACTGCCAGGACTCGCAGTGCCACAACTGGGAAGAGATAAGCACTTCTGATCTATACCAGGTATCAAAGAGATTCAATCTGCGCCAAAGCGAGTGTCCCGTCCTCCTGGTTTCAAAAGAACCCAGTTAGAAGGCGTGTTTCTGAATATGTGACATACAGGAGATGAAATGTAATCATGGAAATCAACACTGCAGTTTGTTTTGATCAATACTCATTATGCAGCTGGTTTTAGAAGGGCAAATAATTGCACAGGCTGTAGAGCTGCATCTGTAATGAGTGCTTGCTCACGACGCTGCTTTTCTTTCTCTCTTTTTTCATTCAGACTTCCACTCTCTCGTTCTCTCTCTCTCTAACCCATTGTTTTCTCTGCATTCCTCCCCCTCTCCCTCTCTTTCTTACCCCGGTCACATTCTGTGCCGCGCAGAAAATAACACAGCTCATAATTAGACACTTCATTTGGCAGCCGGCTAACTATGTCGGAACACACTCATCTGAAGGTCGAACGGAAAAGCGGGATACTGGAAATAAGGGAGGGCAGAAGGACCAAATGTTTTTCTTCGTTCGTTCCTAAACAAAGATGCCTGAACCTTTCATTCTGACCTCCAGATAGAGGAGTCCAAAGGCTTTAGTGGGTTTTGATCTGGCAAAGCTTCGCTCAGACTGGGCAGCAGGGGCCGCGTAGCCGCCACACACACATTCCTTCGCACCACCATCCATTGAGAAAAGCCTGTCTGGCTGTTGAACCAACTCCCGATTCCTGTGTGAAATCTGACGGCGGCGGCGGCCTCTGCACGGGCTGGAGAGCGCGACTCTGCATTGTTTTCCAACACCGTTGAGGAAAACAGCTGCCCTCCACTGGCGGACACGGCAGAGAAGGACGTGTAAATTTAACACAGGAGGTGCAGCTGTTTTCCCAATCCAGGGAAATCACTGACTCGGAGCCAGTTGGGGTAAAGGAACGTATATTTTTAGTCCTTTACTGTGGAAGGGAGTTGATTTTTTAGAGGTTAGAAACACTTCCAGCCTACGGAGTCGATCAAAGTCATTTAAAAGTCGAGCGCAGCAACCTGGACTTTAGGGAAATAAGTTAGGTAGGAGACAGCCAGGCTGCCAGGAGTGTAGATCTGCAGTCCAAAAGCAGCAGTCAGTCTAAATAATTGCTGGACACTGATCTAAAAGGCCGACCGGGCTCCATCTGCCACGTACTCATCTGTGACCTGGCCTCTCTTAGCACGGGAGATTGTCTCCTCACAGCAAACATGTTCTGAGGAAGGTTTCGGGGAACTCGCTAATGCGTAATAGGTCAGGTTATTACAGGCAGCGCAAACAAACACGTCTCATCCTGTGAGTGTGTGCGTGCGTGCGAAAGCGTCGAACCTTAGCCGTCCTGTCAGCAGAGGTGGTGGCGAAGAGGCAGCCGTCCGGAGAGACGTGGCAGGAGAGGATGGCTCCCTGATGAGCCTCCACGTCCTGAAGCTTCTCCCCACTTTCCGTGTCCCACATCTTACGGCAAGCAACAAGAACATGGAGAGCGTTTGGCATTTGCTTTAAGGACGCTGCTGACCGAGTGAAAAGTGTGTGGATTTTACCTTGACGGTGCCGTCGAAGGACCAGGACAGCAGCCTCATCTTGGAAGGTGAGCTGGAGAGCAGCGTAAAACATCTGACTTGTTCCCTGTGACCCTGCAGTACTTTACACTCCCCCGACAGCCACCTCCATACCTACATTGGGGAGGGAGGGGGGAACACAGCAGAGAAATCAATCCAATTTCCAACTCAATGACCTTTCTAGAGTTTGAGTGACTCTCCCTGAAGAATTAAATGGAACTAAACACGAAGAAAATGGTGGTGCAATCACAGTCCTTCCACCAGAGACTCAGAGCTAAGATGCTAACAGCAGGCTAATAAGCAGAGACAGGATCTAGTCATCGAGATGATGCATCCGTCACTGGTACAAAGGTTACAATCCATCACCAATGTAAGACCAATGTCAACACGTCCCTTTATATTCATTCCATATCTGCATCAACATTTAAAGAGCTACTACAGGTTTGATGGAGCACTTGTCAGCCATATGAGCGCAGAAGGCTGCAGAATAAGGAGCTGATAGTGCTGATAGGTATGAGCTGCATAAATATGGAACAATGGGAGACGGAGAGGAAAGGATTTGGTGGACAGAGCTGTCAGCAGAAAATGATGAAGGAGGAAGAAGAGAAGGAAGAGGAAATGAGAAACGGAGCATGAATGGTGTGGGATTGACAGAGCGTAACAGGCCGAAATACGTGTGCACAAACAAAAGGTAGCTGCGCACGGGAAATGGAAGAGCAGGCAAGAGATAAAAAGGTATCTGGAGACGCACTGCTGTAAGGAAAGATGGGCTAAAAGGAATTAGAGGGGGATGAAGAATGAAAAGGTGAAAAGGGCCAACTGAGTTGCCGGCAGGAGTACCAGGTAGGGCAAAGCGAAGCGGCTAAAACAGTCATGATAAGCGGGTCAAGAGATTTTACTCGCATTGAGCAATGAGAAGGGGAGAAGAAAAATCAATAGCGACGGTGACAAATGGAAGCAAAACCAAACAGGGAAAAGAGAGAGGTGAACCGACCCTAATGGTGGTATCCTCAGAGGACGTGATAAGCGTTTGGCCATCCTGGCTAAACTGGCAGCAGAAGACCGTCTTGGTGTGTCCCAGCAAAGTGGCTAGCACCTTTCCCGTGGGCAGCTCCAGCACCTGCAGAGTAGAAACCAACACTTCAGTGATGCTAGCTAACATGAAGCAGGAAAAAAAACAACTGTATGTTTTCACTCATTCAAATAAACCAGACAGGTGAAATACCATTACTCTCTCGATGTGTAGAATAAAGCAGCCTATAAACACACCCATCACCCTCTTGTCAGGTGGACATCATCTACAGTAGCAACCAACAAGTACAGCTGGGGTATCCAATTTCCACCCTCACAGCCACCCACAGCAACTGCAAGCTAATATTTTTATGAAAGCAAAGCAGCAAAAACATGTCATAAAAGACAAAAAGTGACGACCTTGTTTGCCTGTTACTACACAAACGCGTCTCGATAAGTTTACTCAAAATAGTCCAAATATAGAGTCAGATTTTTCAGATGAAAGTGCGATGAGAGATTTGCAGCGCAGCTGCTGGCTTCTCGCTGCAAAGAACTTCAAAAAGAAACTAAAGTTAGAGGGGGGGGGGGGCGTTAGATGTGACCAAAGAGAGTTGCTGGCAGTCTCCCACCCCTGGAGAGTCAGAGAGCGAAATATAATGCTCAAGAGAAACTGCAGGAAGGATACAAAACGGGCTGCAACCCTTTTATATGAAGGTTTGTGATTGAAATGGACGCAAAATTGAAAGGCTGGAGTAAAATTATTATAATTATTCTGTCCTCAAAAGGTCAGCTGGATGGTGTTTTACCATTGTCTTTACACTAAAAGCACAGAACAATTTAACAACACTCCCATCAGCCCGTTTTGGACTGATATGCCAATAAGCAGTTCAACACCAACACAAAATAAAAACTGTCAGGCATTGTTAGCGCTGTCACTCTGAGCCTGCCGGCGGTAGGAACAGTAGGATTATAATCAAAATTAGCTCCTTAGACTAATTAGCAAACAGTGAAAAGAGGATATTTGTGCTTCAGTATGGATTAGAAGTAAAATTTATCACTGGTTGATTTTTCCTAATTAGCCTCCGCGCAGATCTGAGTGATAAATAGTGCAGAAGCGGCCTTGCTGAAGCTCAAATTTCAAATATAATTGGTACCGAGTCAAAAACACTCACTCAGTCAGTTTGATTCATAAATAAAAAGGGAAAAAACGAGTATTTCGCATACCGCATACAGCATTTCGTTGCCTTGTACTTGTGACATGTGTAATGACAATAAAGTTGAATCTAATCTAATCTAATCTATTTACCAACTAGCAACAATGGTAGTTTTTTGGAAGCGAAACAGCTGAGATTTTGAGGAGCATGTTGGGAAAATACTTGAGGGTACTTAATAAAAGAAATATAAATGCAGCATGGCGTAAGCAGACAAAATACCAATTACAATAAAATAATGAAGTCTGTAGAATGTGACTAATGTAAGCAACACCTGCCTAACAAAGGTGGAATCCAAGAAATGCACCCATGTGCACGTGTACTCCTGTGTCATTCCTGGAGGTTCTGAGACACACGCCCTATCCAATACCTGTGAGCTGGCAGCATCAATGCCCCTGAACAAGGTCAATAAACGTCAGATCCTGCATCCCAACATCTCAGAGCGCCTGACAAGCCGTCAGCTCTGCTCCCTGCCAGAGAACACGCTCATCTGCACACACACCCGGAACTACACATTGTTTTTCAAGTTGATGTGTCTGCCTGACATCAGGTTGACGGATTATTTAAATATTTGTTTTCCAATAATGAAGCTGTAACTAATTTGAGCTCATTTCCGCGTTTACTTTTTCTAACCCTAAAGCTCCCTCTGCCGTTTCATCAGGGGATTGCAGTGATAAAGGTGGAGAGGTGACAAGAATTCAATATTTCACACAAAACAAGCATAAAATAAATGTAAGTTTTATATAAAGAGATAAAAGAAGCAGGTTAAACTAAAATCAATCAGACTTCAGTTTGTCCAACATCAGCTTCCCTTTTTTATGTAACCTTCTACGAGGAAGAGTTCAAACTGGTGATGACAAAAAAGATTCAAAAGGGGTTGAGAAAACAAATCATGGGTAAAAAGGAAACAGAGCCGCAAAGAAGAGTGGGATGGAGATGAAAGAGATGCCTTAAGTTGACCTGAAGCGCAGCTGACAGGACGGATAAAAGAGGGTGACAGCGCTTATGTCAGATCTCATGACTCAAGCGGCTCTGAAAAATACCTTCTGCAGCAGCAGCAGCACGGAGCCGAGACACACAAAACCACGTCTACACCCGCATGTGCGTGAACGCAAGGATGTGCCTAGTTTTGTTTACGGGAACAAGATGCACTCTGGGATATACATGAAGGCTTTTTATGTCTCAGGAAATATTCAGGATGTCAGGAAATTGACCTACTTGAAGCATGAAGACAATTAACTTAGTACAAACACAGAAAGTGGGGCAAACAGCTTACCTCAGCGTGTCCAAATACTTAATAATAAGGAGTCAGGCAGAAAAACAGTGGGTTCTACCTGTACGGTGCCATCTTCCTGCCCTATGACCACAGCAGGGGGCTGCCGGCATAAACATGTACACCGGATCCTGGAGGACTTCTCCTCTGACTGGAAGAGAACAGAACCGGTCCTGCCATTGCGCACCTAAGAGACACACACACACACACACACACACGTATGAGGACCTAATTTATCTGCCATACCTGCCTGCACCCCCCTCAGTCTCACTTGCAGCCTGTTGCAGTTGTCTGCAGCTGAAATGATGATCTCTTCCTGGTCGAACAGCACGTCCGAGTCTCGTTTTAAGCAGACGGCTGAGGAGGTGTGCACCTTTGTAGTCTCCCATAACTGTGGAATAAAGACAAGAAACAGCTTAAGGAGAAAATAGTGATATCCATCAGGGACACAGCTACATTACATTTCACACACCGCCAGCAAATCTGCTTACAAATCAGTTCCCTTCAGGTTGTGATGCTACAGCACAGAACCTGTCTGTGACAGGAAACAAGTCATCAAGGCATCTCTTTCGCTCTCAAGATGGATTTACAGATGTTCCAGCAGCTGAGACATAAAGAAATGCCAGAGCAGCTTGCTGTACACAGCTAAGATTTATTTGTCTCTTACAGGCTGTAGCAAGCTTAGATTCCGCAACAACAGCTTGATGAATGGTGGCAAAGCTTCGTCACCAAAAAGACCTCAACAAAGATTTACTATATTTGCACAATACAGCAGAATCAGACAAATTCTATTTGTGGGCAAGTTTAAAGAAATTGTAAAAACTGATTTTTATTAGGTTCCCAGCTACAAATTTATGATTGTGATGATTTAATTATTTTATTTTACATTTTCTATGGAGCTTCAGCTAATGATTCAGAGTCTTCTGAAGACACTCTTATTACTTGTTTGGGGAAAAGGCCACATTTTTTATCGTCAGTTAATACACCACCAAATAATCACTAAATTATCATAGTTATTGTGTGCATCAACTCTAAAGGTTAAATTGTTTCTATTTAAGGGAATGCTATTTTGATTGCTTAGCAGTTCTTTTACATAAAGCCAATAAAACAAGTTTTTCCTCAACTTTCTACACATAACACCTTAATAAATATATATCATATATGTTAAATTCACTTTTAATCCTTATTTGAAACAAGTGAACCTCTCAGCAATGTTGACGGGCTTGGATTCCGTCACAATCTTACCCTGACGGTATGATCATCGGAGCAGGACAGCAGCTGTGAGCCGTCCGGAGAGAACTGGACACGCTGGACCCAGCTCAGGTGACCGCTGCAGTCGGCCATTTTCTTATTGGCTTCTAAATCCCACAGCTGGCAGAACAGTAGAAAAGGTTTGCAGTATTCAGTCCTTTGAAAAGGAAATATGGAAAAAGGCACACTACATGGACTTAATGTACCTCCACAGCGTAGTTTGAGAAAGCAATGGCCAGGAGGTTACTGGTAGGACAAGCGTGGCAGTACTGCACCATGCTCAGGCGGCTCGTTTTGATCTCCAACAGCATGTCTGATGTTTCCACATCAAACACCTGAGACAGTGACAGAGAGAACGCCAATCAGATCCTAATCTATCTGGACATAAGGATGCTCGAAAAAGCAGGAGGAAGAAAGGACGCTCCCGTTGTGTTCTGAAAAATACCCACCAGAACAGCATTTCTGGCTGCGCATATGATGCGCTTCCCGTCAGCAGTCCAGGTGCTGCACTTGACCAGAACCTCCTCATCATTTTCTGCAAGCCGATCTCTCACGCTGATCGTCTTCCACTCGTTAGCAGATGATGCCCGAAACAGCTGCAATGACGCCAAGAACAAGCAAGTTGTAGAAGATGTAAATAAGATCAGATCGGCGTGTTCTGGTGTAAAACCTGCATCGTTACAGACAGTGGTGTCAAATTGCAGTCACCTTGACTGTACCGTCGTTGGAGGATGTGGACACAATGGCGTCATCGGGGGAGAAACAGCAGTGATTTACTGGCTCAAAGTGGCCAAACATGGTGTTCTGAGACGACGGCTTGTTGAGGTTCCACAACTACAAACAGAACACAATGAATGAGTACAGAAGGGGTGATGAGTTAAAATGTTATAGCACATGCACAACCTTAACGTTCATGCACGCGTCATTGGAGCAGGTGACCAGCAGGAGGCGCCGCATCGTGTTGGTGAACTGGCAGTGGTTGACCTGCTCTTCATGCTCCTCCGCGAAGACCCTCAGGAGCCTTGCCTGCTCCACATTCCAAACCTGAGGTGCAGAGAAAGTGGTGCATGTCTATATTTGGCAGCTTTTGATAGTTTTCATTGGGGGGGAGGGGATCCTACCTTCACTTTTCTGTCGCTGGAGCAGGTTGCGAGCAGACGGTCGTCAGGGGAGAAAGTGCAGCACAGCACTTCGTCGTCATGCGCCATGATCTCTGTCAGCTTCTCACCTGTGGTGCTTTTAAACACCTCGGTACAGAACAGTTACAAGGCAATCAGTATGAATAAAAGATTTTATAGAGTGACGTGTATTAAACTGACTTAAAGAAACAGCTGATACCTTCAGCGTCTTACAGGCTCCACTGGAGGCGATTTTGGTTCCATCATGAGAGAAGCAGGCAGAGTAGACAGAGCCCTGGTGGGGGTGAATCACAAGAAGGGACAGGCTCTCCATGGAATTCTTATTCCTGCACAGATAGACCATAGATCAGACAACTACCATGGATAAGGACCAGTACAAGAGAGGGTCTAGATTCACTATAAGAACAGCTTTGCATACAGCCAATCAAAGTAGAGCTTCCCTGCGCTGGCCTGTTCCTGGGCCTGCTGCAGGGCCTGTCTGTACACATCTGACGCATGGGGCTGGGACAGAGCAAGCTGCACCACATCAGGGAAAGGACGCTGCTCCAGATGGTGACCGTTCAGAGACAAAAACTCCTGGAACTGACTGCGCACATCACTGTTCTGAGTGAATAGGAGATAAAGCAAATAAAGTCTGAAAAACTCAATATACTTCTTAGAGTTTTAATGTAACGGGAGCTGCACAAATGTATATAACGCACATTTATTTACATAAATAACGTTTCATTCGTTATACTAGTTTGGCTTGTATGCTGACCTCCTTGTCAAGAATGTGTCCATACTCCACATAATCACTGATAAGGTGGGCTGGACCCATGATTCGGGCTTTGATGCTGACCCAGTCCAGAGAAAACATGAGTGAGTAAAGCTCCTGCACAGAAAGGGAGGTCCAGCAGAGAGAGAAAGAAACATAAACATTGAAACATCGGTGTACAACAGAGCATTTTTGAGCAATCATACTATTTAAGAAATTGCAAATGCTCTATTTTATGTGTGTATTACCTGTGCAAGGCCGGCCTTGGCCATGTGGAGAGTCAGAAATCTGATCCAGTAAAGACACTCCTCATCTCCTGAAAGCGGGGGGTCACCTTTGTAGTGGAGCTGGTACTGCTGCACCACCTTCGTATGAAGGCGCTGCGACACACGGAAATATTGTTGTTCAAGAATAACTTAAACGTAAATCAAGGACAGGGGCAGAGAGAAGCCTGTAGCCCGTCAGCTTTCAACTAACCTCAAGCTGGGCCTGATTCTGTTCCACCAGGAAGTCCAGCTGGAGGTCATGGAGGTAATACAGGTAGCGTTTATGGTTAATGTCCACATAAAGCAGGGATTTATTGACAAACTCCTCAAGGATGTCTTCCACCTCCTCGGGCTCCAAGTCCCAGAGCACAGATAGAACCTGGCAGACAGTCATATTATTATTAGAATCAAGGCGATGCTGATTATGATGATGATGATGGGATATGATGTGCAGCCACACCTTTGCAGGGATTTTGATGTCTTTCTCAAGCACTGTAAGATCCTTGTAGAGCTCTTGATGCTCAGGAGGCAGCACTTCAATGCTAGCCGCCATTGCTTGGTCGAGGGCATCGTAGTCGTAGGAGGAAGACTTCCTGATGCGCTTAAACTGCTTCTGCTGCAGCTGCCGGAGGTAGTAAGACCAGCGGTTGGGTTTCTCTTTGAGCAGAGCCCCGATCAGCGACATAACCAGAGGAGAGCCTGGGATCAGGAACCAGCCATTTTAGCTATATGGTCATTTAGGTGGTTAAACTATGCGCTGCTTGAGTACAGACCTTTACATTCTCTGACAATGCTGCGAGCCTCTTCGGGAAGTCCATGCGGTTTATTGTCAGTGTACAGCGCCAGGATCTCAAGGCCTTTTTTTTCATCCAGGCCGCTCTCCACTTCGACTTCATATTTAGCACCTGCAGAAATAAGCCCGTGTCGTGTTTTTGTCACAATCCTTTGCCAGTGGAACTGAATCAACACCAGTTTCATATTTGTCACTTTAAACAGGGTACATACCACCAACTGAATCAGTAAGGCTTCTATTTCTTGTAGTTAAAAGTATCCGTGCGTGAATATCAAAGGTCTTTAGCACCATACTATCCCAGATGTCATCCAGAATTAGCAGAGATCTGATGCCAAACGTAAAAACAGGTAATATTAGGGCAGAGTGACACGCAGGAATGGTGTTGATTAATGACACGCAGTAAAAACAAATAGATAATATTCACAAGAACATAAACCCACCTTGGATGTCTGCGCAGCATTAGGTAGCGCAGACGCTCCTTGGCCTCATCCAAAGAGTTGGGAGGACGGTGAAGAGACTGTGAATCTAAGCCTTGCTCCAGGCGGAAACACAAAGCCTGGATCTTTACCAGTAAGTCTGGTTTGTCCAGCTGGCCAATGGACAACCAGTGGATCCCTCCAGGGAAGCATTCTGAAGATGGTAAAAAGGAAGGAGGTCAGAGAGGCCACCGAAGGAGCAGAATTCATTTATTTTGCTCACAATAACACAGATATGTCAAATATGTAGTCACCTTCGATGAGACTGTGATCTCTGACGGCCTCAGCAGCCAAAACAGATTTGCCAGAGCCAGCCATGCCAAAGACAGTGACCCAACCGGGCTCCTTCTGCAGCCGGTAGAGTTTCTCCCTGATCTGATTCACAAGCTCTGGTCTGCTCACAAACACCACAGGCCTTTGTGGTACGCCCCCTTCACTGAGGACTGTCTGCACTGTTGGACAGACAGCAAGGATAGTCATGAGCCTTACACACAACAGAATGGTCTCTTTAATACATCCAAAGGTCGCACATATAAAACCCACTTCCCTCTTACCGTAAGGTGTGCATCCATCTGAGGCATTTTTAGTTGCACCAGGAGACAAGCGTGGTAGGTACTCGTGAAGAAGGGTGGCCAAATCATCATATGTCTCCTTAACCAAGGAATTGTAGAAGGAGATGTAGGTACGGTTGTCCTTCCTCAGCAGAAGGTCAAGCAGGGCCACAGCCTGATCCTTTCTGGTCGCCTAGGGAGAAATTAGCCATGTAATCAATTCAAAGTAGTATTCAAATCAAATTTTGGGAAAAGTGAAATTCCAAAGACCTTAAGAAACAAATGAAGGAGACAAACAAACACTATGAGCATATGATTCACAAGAGGCTCACCAGTGTCCTGATCTTCTCCTCTTCATCTACGCTAAGCACACCGTCGCTGATCATGTGATCCATCAGGTAGGATGGCTTGATGTCCTGCTCTAATTGGTGTCGAAAGCGCAGCAGAGAGCTCCTCGCACCTTCCTCCAACGCCATCTCTGCACAATACACCAATCATGCAGGACCCTGATCCAGAGAAATCATTAAACGAGCACTGTAGAAGATTTCCTTTACTGTTGTACAGGCCTTAGATGTTTAAAGTGTTTAGTTCAAATGTAAACTCTTGATGTCTGGTACACGTGTAGAAATTACCCAGTTACGCAATTTGGAACATTCTGTATGTCTGTGGACACACAGGACAAAACCAAAACCAAAACTAAAAGATTACAAAGTTTAAAAAGAAATTATTCAACAGGAAGCGATAAAGTACCATTCTATAAATATTTCCAAAGGCTACAATCTAAACGTTAAAACGCTCACTTAAGGTGGCTATAATCAAGTAAACAGATAATCCAGATTCCACACTTTTGAAAAAGTGAGAATAAATAGAACATGTAAAGGCAAAACTTAAGTCTGCTTGCAAATTTTATCGTGACCTTTATTCCTAGTTCTTAGTAAGGTTGGCCTGACCTAATTGGACGGAAAATGTAGGTGACAACACTTAGCTTGTACCTGTCTCGACAAGTTCACTCCATTTGTAACAAAGAAAGTAGCAGCAGTAAGATACTTACGGGTGTCCGCTGTTCAACAAGAAACGAGGAGGATCGTTGTTAATGTGTTTATGACAATTAACACAAGTTAGGTTTTAGGGGAATCAGTACTATATTGTAGTTATTCAATTCTAAGTTGGTGCTGTCACGCCCGTCCAGTTCTGACAGCGCTTCCTAGTTGACAATAAAAACAACATCCCGGTGTTGAAGCAACCAATGGGGTGGCTGAATGTAAGCCACGTGACTGGTGAGGTCATACAGTTATTATTTGTCACCAGGCAAATCGCTGATGCCTTCACATCACACGTTTCTGCTCGGAATCAATTATTTTAAATATATGAACGTCTTTTATTTAAATTAAAGCGTCACATTAGAACATTGATCACCAATAGTGGACTTTTGAATTATAAAATCGCGCGTTTAGAGTCTAAAAGTACATGTTTACCAAAGCGTCTTCTCGAATACTTCACTTACTGCTCGCTACGTCAAGTTGTGTACGTTCATAATTTATCTTTAATGTTAACATCGCTACCTCCATGTTGAAATAAGAAAATATTGTATACAACACCTATATGCGCTGATAATTAAAGTAAATTTCCTTCACGAAGACGCTGTAAAAAAAATTATGGCTCTGGACTAGAATGATGTGATTCAAATTTCTGATTATTTGCAAAGAAAGTTATCTAAACTCAACACTGAACATTAAGATGTTGTTTTGGTTAAAGTAATTCATGCAACATAAAATTGCTAATTTTTTATTTTTTTTATGTTTGTGTGCTCAAACTGATTGTCTTAAAGAAGTTACCAAAACAGCGTATTGCATCTAAAGCACCTATTTTCCTATCATAATTTAACCTTTTTATTTATCCCATCAATAATTTTGTAATGGTGGTCATTCTGAGATATCAGTAAAATGTCAATCAAATCAAGACACAATGAGTATTATATTAAACTGTATTATATTAAATGTGATACATAGGAAAACAATATCCACAAACATTTCCATAAACTCTCTTTGTAAATAACAGAGATGCTTTGTTGTATTCAACTAGATTTGGTTTCACTGGAAATTGAAGACACACTTTAAATTGGAGCACCTTTTCCTCCCTCAACAGCTTCTACCAAACAACACACAATACTGCAAAAACAACAGTACCTTAAGTCTAAACTATGGTTCTATTGGCAGAGAATAAGCATAAAACAAATATGTGGAAACACATTTAAAAAAACAACAACCCAATACTAACACAATGCTGTTTGAATTCAACCTTTTAAAGAATATTCTTAAAATATTGAACATTGACAGGATCCTTTTCAAGCCATTATTAAAATAAACAGAAATACATGATAGACATTTTTAAAAAACACATATTTGTAATTCTACCATCATCATCAGCGACAAAAGTACATTTTCTTTGAGTAAAGAATCTGAAATACATCATTGCTTCAAAAGGAAGCTTCTTTCTTTTTCTCTAGAAATCCACTGTGTCCTTGAGACAAACCAATGCTTTTTCCCATAAACCTCCACAACAATAACTTGGGCATAAAATAAAGTTAACAGATTGCTCTTCAGGAACAGATCGTTGTGGTCTACTCACACAAAAAACTTTGTAAAATTTGAAAGCAGGTGGCGGCCACCTGCTGCATTTTGGACAAGCATCCACCATTTTCTTGGAGGTCCTTCTGGTCTACAATTCATATAAATCTTGTCTACAGGTGCCAGGACATGTGTGGTATGTTACAATTTGTCAGCTTGCACCCAGAAAAGGCGCCACAAAAAGCAGTGAAGACAAGATTAGATCCACTGAGCATCTGACACCCACATTATACCTACATCTCTACCAGTGTGAGCACGTCTGATGTGCACACTTTTGCTGATCGCTGTATATGTGACCAGATAAATGTTCAGTTCCAATGATAAATGTCTTTAATGCTTTCTCTGACCGCTATAGTGTTCAGGAAGCATTGGGCAATCTGACACAACAATTATTTCATTTTAAGGTGTGAAATCTTGTTTTGTTTTTTTTACAATTTACCAGATTGTATGCATGGTAGAAACCAAACAGTGCCTTTGCAGCTAAATGTAGGAAGCAAAAGCTACATTTATATGTTGACAAACTTAACTCCAGCTATTGGAGCACACTGGCACTGGATAAGCTTCTACCTAATTTAGCTAAACCAAGGAGGACAAAGATGTACACACAATCCAACATGTGGTGTTAATTAGAGGAGATGGATTCGTGAGTGGGGTCTGGTGCAGGACTTGCGGCTGGTGAGGTGCCAACGGAAATCAGCTTCCTTAAGATGTCCGCATAGAAAGGTCCATAGACAGTCTTGTTGTAGTTGACCAGGGAGATGAACTTGGCTCCCAAAGTAGTTAACTCTGGTTGGATGGCAGTCAGGCCAGCTGGAACCTGCTCAAGTTTGGCCTGAGGTTTGGGATCAAAGATAATCCCCCTGAAGAACTGCTGCACACGATCCTCTGTAGATTTTTATTTTTTTAAGAAGCAAAATTAGAAATACTCATTTTAATGCATTTCCCCCCAATAAATAGCAAGTGAGCTATTGTTCTTACCAACAAGGGTGCGGATGGGATTATCCTTCTGAGTGATGCTGCAGATCTGGCCTCTCAGGTTTGCCTGCAGTGCTGGAGTCAGTGCAGGAAAGTTCCTCTCCGTCAAAGATTTGTTGATCTCACAGCTGATCTGCGAGCTGATACTTTCTAATGCCTCGTCCATGTTAAAGTTCCTGCAAACAGCAGCAGACAAGAATTGGAATCCCCACTGTGGACCGAAGATGGATTAATGCTGTAAACTTACGAGTGATGCATCCCGTCCAGCAGCACGTGGGTCATCCGTTTTAAGCGCTCAGACAGGGACGGCAAACCCTGGATGGGGTCTCCGATGGTGCTGTGGACTATGAGCAGCACTTCATTCACCATCTGACACTGCCAGAGCTGCCGCTGAATTTCGCGCAGGCGTACCTCATCATTCATCAACGTCTGAAATTCAACAACAAAAACTGTTTGGCACTTTGGCGATATACAATACAATCGATGCTATGCATAACACACCTCAGGCAGGGGCTTCTTATCAAAGTCCCAGGTAATGATACCAAGAAAGGCAGTGTTGAGGATGGGGATTGGATTTGGTACAGTCCGCTCCCCTTTGCCCTGACCTCCAGTCTCCTGGGAGCAAACAATGGCTGACATCATCTCCTCCATTGCTGACTTGAGCCAAGTGGACGAGTGGCTTAAAGCATCTGGGATTAAAAACAGAAATGTGGGATAGCATTCATCTGACTTTAAAAAAGCATATTTCTACTATAGGGCAACAAATTCTATTGTGTACTTACTGGGGGTTTTGTCCAAGATTCTCTGGAAACTCGCCCGCTCGTATTCAATACCCTCGCGACACAACACAGCCCTCAGGCTAAGAATAGTCGCATTGATCATGTCCACCTTCATCAGGTCCAGAACACGGAAAATCTCCCTTTTGTGCAAATATAGGGAACAGCTATAACAAATAAATAGACAATAAAATCTTTCAAACTACGACTGACTACTCACCTGAACAGTGTCACAATGTTATCTGTCCTTTCACGGAGCTTCTTGACGTCTTCATCCCTAGCTGGTGTGCACAACTTTCCCATGGTGTTGATAATATAAGAGGCGAGGCCCTGGATGTCTACAGCGTCATTATCAGCCTGCTGACGGATTAGCTCGATGTCTAACACCTCCATAATCTGGGTTCTCATTCGATTGGCCCCCGGATTCAGGAATGACAATAAGATCTGCCCCAAAAAACATTTTTGTAATGACATAACTGCTATTCGTGATGGCGTGAAGATAAAGACTATAAGGGTCAAGCGGCTTTAGGGAAGGGTCACCTCTCTGATTTCCTCCAAAAGTCTGATGGCTTGTCCATAGACTGGTGGGTCGTCATTCAGCTCGGACTCCAGGATGTTCCAGAAAGCCTTGTGCATTGCATTTTTAACCGCCTTCCATAAACTATAAAGCACAAGAGGATTTGGTTGAACTGCTTATGTAGAAATATAATCAACAAATAACTTATGTGATAAATTACAGAAATATGCAGCATTGACACACCTGCCCTCAGGTAGGCTGGATGGTTCTACCCGGAAGTCAGGATTAACGGTGATCTCGTGGGCGATGCTGAGATTGGACAGGTCTCTGGCAGACTCCATGACTTTATCCAGAGTTAAGGTTTTTGGTGGACTCGCTGCCAGAACCCAAAGACGGAGCCAAAAAAAGCAGCTTTAAAGGAGACAACATAGGGATAAAAAAACATAAGAGGACCTCTTGGATTCAGACTCACAGGAAGGCGAGCAATGCTTGCTGGAGGAGGTGCTCGTGAAGCTTTCACGGGAGCAGTCCATTTCGCTGGTTGACGTCATGCTGTCACAGCGGTCTGACAAGGACTCGCCGTCACTTCCTTGGTCCTCGCCGCTGGATGTGGAGACTGGGTGCTCATCGTTTGGCATCTTGGGTTATGGCTGCACACAGGACCGCAGACAGAAATGACTGGGCCTCTGAGGAAACAAAATGTAAATTTCTGTTGTACTCTAAAGCCAAGGCAAGGGAATTTTTTCTATTTTCGGGTGAAATGTTGTGTAAATGGGCCTTATTTCCATAAGTTACGTCAAACCATAGCCAGTGATGATAAAGGGACACAGTATCCAGACCTATTTAAGAGCAACCATGTCCCCAGGGCAACAAGAAACACCCAACAGGCTTTTCAACAGTTAAAGTGATCCTGTTACACGTGCACTTGTGTTTCTATGTCCACAGCCTAACCACAGGGGAGCAAGAAAATGTTTGGGCATTTAAAGGTAATGTATCTTTAAATTCCAGTCATAAACATTTAATAAAACAAAAAGAATGTACTGTGATTAGAGTAACTAGACCCGTAGGTGCCCCTGGGTGTTACTGTTTCTGGTCTCAGTTATCTGCTTCCAAAAATGAATGTATACTCCCCTTGCTGCTCTTGGTTTAAAGATAGCTCGAGGGGTGAGGGTGGGCATGTGCCTTCCATCACCCCCCTGCTCATTCATTACATCATCTGCTACACTTAACAGCTAGGTCACAGCAATGCAGCTGGCCACTTTTGACAGAATATACAGACAAACATGCATTATGGTCCATAAAACTGCAAAATTCAGCTAGTTGCCCCAACACACATAGAAACCAAGTAGATTCAGGCCTGACATTTGACACGTTTGGACATGTTTGAATAGATGAATAGATTAGAAACCTGTTTAGAAAGCTATTAGCCACTTTTACATATAAAATAAATAATGCTGGACTAACTCCATGAGGTTAAAAATTGTAATCTGCTTTCCATGATGCAAAGTTTCGAAGGTACATCGGGTATACAGGTATGCATTCACTTTATATCGTCGAAGAAACAAAGGCAGCCTTCTGGAATCCAGATTTTCCTGCAGTGCATTGTAAACAAAACAAGAGGCGGGGCTTAAAAACACGAGGACTGTCGCTATTGGCTGCAGCCCGCTGTCCATCACGCACGAAGCGAGAACGTCTAGCTATATTCCTGTTCACATGGATTTAAAAAAAAACATCCACACACGCGTAAGAACTGGGTACACGTGAGCTGAGCACAAGCCCAAAACAAGACAATCGATGTACTATTAAGATTTAAAAAAAAAAAATACTGACATTTGAAATCGAGAGGCACATCTAATGCGATAAATAATGGCTGTACACGCATGGCTATTCTCCGTGTAATTTTTTCACCTTAATCTTGCATGTTATCCCAACATTGGTTGTGATTTAGAAAGTATTTGCGAACATCGCTGCTGACAACACTGTTTAGCGTTAGCTCACAAACAACTCAATTACATAAGTACGTCAAAAATGTAGCCAAAGAGCCTTGAGGAAAAGAGACTATTTAGATGCGTTTCCAGTATTTTTCCTCCATATTGAGCCACTACAGCAATTTTTAATACTACAAGTGTTTTTTGAAGCAATGTATCGAGAATGTAGACGACAAGCTGGTTGTGTTTGATTATTCTTAACCGAGTTTCCGCTGCAAAACAAACCCAAACTTAAGCAAACCACCAACCACTCAAGTGAGTTATTTACAGATTGACGCATAACAACGTTCGATAGATAAAGGGTTCTGTTACCTCAGTGAAGCCTGCTTAATTAGCGTCTAAATACGAAATAGCTCAATGTTAGATAGTAGGTTTTCTGTCGTCTTGAACCACAGGTCTCGGTTTAAAGATCCTTCTCGAGGCTGGCTTTCAGGACAACTGGGCGAAACCACTATTAAAGATGTTTTTTATATTGCGAAAACGATTTATGATTAAGACGGGTTTTATAAATCCAAAAATGAATATATGTATCTGAGAAATATTTGCACACATAACAGTATAGACACAAACACGAGTTTTTCTTCCCACGCCGAAGAATAGTGTATACATTTTCATAGATGGAATGGTACATCCCGTGGGTTGCTTCACGTGTATGTTTGTTACCGGATGTGCTCGCATAGTCTTCAGTGGCAGGCCAGAATTGTACTAACAACTCGAATCTATTTGATCTACCAGCGTTGATAAATCTTCGGTAATACTATGTAGTCGGTGGTTGTGTTTTGTTTGTGATGCGATTTTCCACATTGTACAAAAAAATAAATACACTTTAAAATAAGAGATACATCTGGTTATTAAACGCACCCGCCACGTTTACAACAAACCTGTCATGGTAAAATACTGTTGTGCTGATGTAAAATACAAATGGAGTGCAGGGCATTGCAGTATACCTGTTGTCCTGACGGGGGCAGTATCGCCTCACTTGTGTAAATATGGACAAGCGAATAAGAAAACAGAAGAAAAGGAGTGACGTCAGAGAGAACGGCTGGTGATGGCGGTCGATTTGACTCCACGGTTTAGGCGATTGAACAGTCAAACGAGAAGTTTTCGGGAAGCTATTCAGCATGGTAAAATACGCATTTCACATCCACGAATCGAGACACATACTTGTAAATACCTACATCTACAATCTAGCATGGAAAGATCACGATAACAGCTCGTCCGCTTTGTTAGACATTGGTAATGTACCGGTAGTTACAAATTTCCAGAAGGCCATTTTTTTAGGACGTAATATCTTTTTATTTGGTAAGAGTAGTGTTTAAAAAGCACCTCTGCAAGCAGATAAATACGTCACATATTGTTTAAGCAGTACAGTAGTAACAAAATGTTACATAACATATTTAGGTTGCTTTATGATTACAGCTCCTTGGCTCTTTGAAAGAGAAACACGTTCAATTGTGTACATAACTTAACCTAACATTCTCTATTTGATTTTGTATCACCGAATAGGTTTCTCTGGCCCCTTTGGTGCCACCCAGCTGTGGTATAACATCATCCAGGCCCTCCGGACTCAGGTAGAGGTGCGCCGATGCAGAAGACATCTCAGAGTCCACGCTGGCTGTTTCACTGGCTCAGATGCGGTGGATGCGGTGCTCAGCTATTTGATGCAAAATGTGGTGTTTTGCACGAGTGAGGTGTCTCGACTCAAAGCCGCTCGGCTCTGCCAGGCTCTGATGGAGGCGAAGGTGTTCGAACCAGTCGGCACCAAGCTGTTTCGTAGGGAAAAGGAAGTCACATTTGAAGACAGCGGCTGCAGCCTTTATCGGTTTCTGGAGGACAAAGGTTTTCCCAACGCTGCCAGGAGAGAGCGCAACAGTGACGCAGAAAACACGCCATCACAGGAAGAGGGAGTTAGGAAGAAAAGCTCGAGGTTCTCTTTTTGAAATGTTGCAAAAGTGTATATAGTTGGATGACTTTTTATAAAATGGACAGTATTTGCTTTCTTTAACATTGTCAGGCTGCAGGACCCAAAGCTGATCCTAAACCCCCTTGTTGTCGGACCATCAGACAGGAGGGTTGAGAGGCTTCTCAGGATGATAAACCTGCAACCAAATTTATCTCAAGGTCTAAACAGGTCCTCCACCTTTCTCTCCAAAGCAGGTACAGCAGAGTTGATCGGCCAGCGTCTCGGTGACATCATTAGTCTTCAAATTTAGGTGAAATGTTTATTCTTCTTCTTTTGTCAGTGGTGGAGGAAGTTTGGAAGCAGCAGACACTGCTGCAGCTGTTGCAGGTAGTAGAGGTGCCTGTGCTGGACTGCATCCTGACCTCTCCGGAGAGGGTTCATCTCCGAGCCTGCAGAACGTCTGCAGCTGCTCAGGACCTGGTTATTTCTAACACCTGCCTGGAGAGAGAGCTGTCTGATGTCCTAAACCTGAACAAGTGAGCGCTGATTTGCTGTGCTTCCTCCGCAACGTCAGAGAGAATTCTTTAGAAAAGATTCAGCTTTTTTGCATTGATTTACAGGCTGGACGGGTGGCTGTCGGCAGCAGCCGACTGCTTGGAGCTCTTTCCCGACCAGCTGATTGTGTTTGCAGGGGAGCAGCTAAGCCAGAATGGTGGTGATACACTTTCAGAAGAGTGGACAGCAACCCAAAAGAGGCTTCTCTTTGATACTATTGCAAAGTTCTACAGTGGGAAGGATATACCCCCACTTCTCTCAGGACAGCACCTGGACATACATGCTGCAATCCTGAGTTTGCTGGGCAAGTATAGATAGAAATGTGAAGATCATTACTTTAGAAGCTAAAAAGAAAATCTATTGTGTTCTGTTTCCTGGCAAAAATGAAAATTGTTTCTCTTTAGATGTGGGAAAGGTGCAGGAGGCCATCAAAGCCTCTCAGTTGTATTTGAGACTGCTGGAGACGAGCGTCAAAGAAGAACTCAGGAGACTGCTGGCATTCATGGCCACAGCGGCCCACCCAGAATCCTGTCCTCTCCAGAAACAGGTAAACCTTCCCACGCACGCTATTTATATTTGAGTAACAGTAAACATGTGTTTCTTTATGCTGTGTGTCCTTTCAGGTGGATAACAGGACCTTGATCTGCCGCACTTTTCAGAAAGCCATCATCCCGAGTCATGAACTGACACGATGCCAAAGCGAGAACCTGCTGATGTTTCTAATGGACAACTCCACTGAGATCTTCAAGGTACATTTGACAGACCAGAGTTGATTTAATCAGCTATTTAGGTACAAAGTGACCCCAATTCCTCTGTTACACATGAAAAAAAATATTTATTACTCGTTGTTCAGTTTATATGATTAGGAATTTATGTACCTTAATGATTGCAGACTCCTTCATCCCTTGTTGAAGCTGTGAGGAAAGTCCTGAGGATCACGCAGCAGGGAAAAGACCCTGATTCAATTACTAGTAAGGAAAAACAACTAGAAGCAATTCTGAGCCCTTCCTGATATTTAAAGTGGATCATTTCTAAATCTGCAGCACTTTCTGCGCTGTGAGTTCCTTTGAAACTGTTCATCGCGACCCCGCTGTCTTGCAGCGTTCACCTTCTGCCAGCAGGTGTCGCCAGAGGAGTACGAGGATCAGCGAGAGGCCGCCACGCTGGAGAGCCTCAGAAAGCTGCTGGGGGAGATCTCCTCCAGCCGAACCTTATCTGTGAAGGAGAGGAGGAGGCTGCTGAAGGAGTTCGAGAAACATCACCCCGTGGTTTTCCTGCAGCATCTCTCCAGCACTTTCTGAAACGGCTGAAGGGTTTTAATTCCACACAGCACATTCTGTTCAGTTTTAAAAGTACTTATTTTAATGAGGAGGATTGACGCCATTATGGCAGATGTTGGTTTGTTTATGATGACGGTTTTTAAATCACCGGAGAGATGATTTTTACTCTTTTTGTAATTTTTACGAAGCTTGGTTTGCATTTTTACTTGACAGGATCTATAATTGAATTAAGCATTTTAAAGTCTTTTGCACTTGTCAGTTAACAGTTTTATTTTTAATATCTTTTGCCTTGTCTTGTCTTCTTGGGGTTTATGAGTAAAAGAGATAGAATGTTTAGCACTACTTTAACTATAATTAAAAAAGATTTAGTGTTTTCTGTTAAGGTAATCATTTTATTTTATTTTTTTAAAGGTACCAGAATATAGCAGAATAGCTATCCCTCAGGTTGGTATGACAACAAGCTTTTAGTGGCAGTTATTTTATTGTGCATACCTGATTTTAATGAAAAGATGCTATCTTTTAATGTTTTAGTTATTTTGGTCTTCTGTTTTATTCTAAATTGATTCTAATTTAAAAGTGTGGTGCCCTATTTGTATTTTCTCTGCAGAAGGTAAGGTGGAATAACTCGTTAATGGTAGCTAATTTTAATCTTGTAATCTTTTTATTTTTATACACTGGAATGATATGCACTTTACAATGCTGAAGTATTTTCTCACTGAACAACACACTTAATAAAATATTTCTAAACGTCAATTGTCGAAATATAATGGGATTTTTTATTTCTTATTAAATATTTGAGACATTTTCAGGAGAAAATGAGTTAGAAAGACTGGAATGTGGTTGGAAATATCTCATAATTCATTAGATCTTACATCATTATATAGCGTCAGTAAAATTCCGTATATAATTAAATTAAACTATTAAAGCGGAGGTGTGACGTCACCGCACCTGACTCTGTTAAAGAACCCGGAAGTGGGGCTGTAGAATCACCAGCCAGCTCAACCTTATTTCGGATGCTAACTGGGAGATATGGGGCTGTTTTACAGCCATAATTGACAACGCCGCACCTGGAAACGGGCACATATTCACAGTTTACACATTTTCCTTCCCCGGTAAGCAGCTCTTGGTTTTCGGACGCGGGGTTGCGGTTGAAAAGTAATATTTTACCCATAATAAAGGGGACGTCACTGAGTCCATGGTTAGCTAGCTAGCTTCGGTGTAGCTGCCGTGATCTCTTTGCTTAAAAAGTCTCTCTGGGTAGCAGCCAGATTGTAGTGGTGATGTCAGCCCTGTAGATGGGCGAGTAAAGGGTTAAGAGATGGTTTTGTGGGATAGTCGATTTTGACGTCTCAATCCTAGGTTAGTTTAGATGAACGCATCTAGGCTAAATAAGTTGGCTAGCACCCAAGCTATACCCTAACCTGCCACCGCAGTCACCGATTTCACCCAAACGCCTGTAAGATTTTCAAATTAAAAACGCTTTAATCCAACGCTACAAGCTGGTCTGAACGGATCTTTTCAACCGCCCCCAGTAAGGCTAGTGTTCGACCTGCTAGGATGGTTTTGAAGGTAGTTTAGAGAAGGTGAAGAGCCAAACATGCCCGCTGGGCAGGTCACTCGCAACTATTCTGACCGGACCTGTTCCAGATCGTGTGGAAACCCGGAACTTTCCGATGCTAATTTTATGTCTGTGCTTAATGACAAACATCGAGTTGGTTAGGAGGCATTGTTGTGAACGTTGATGTGTGTGTGTGTGTTTCGGTTAAATATTGATTAATTCTAACCGCCTTTATGGAATCAGTGACTATAGACTGCATGTTGGGCAAGAGGAGGTCAGGCTGTTGCAACTTAAAGCTGATTTTCCCATTCTTGCAGCAGATTCTCGTTTCATTTTTATCCAGGTTTCTGCTCTCACAGATGTTTGTTGGAGGTGAAGTTGTGTGCAATGTTCAACACAGGAAATAATTGGAGGGAGAATCAAGCATAGCCTTCCGTTCTCCTTTATCTTCCAAAATATCAGAAGAGACATCTTTTTGAACCAATTTGATGTGCAAAAATAAAGCCAAACAGAGAAATTGCAACTATGCTACCTCTAATTGTGTTCTTGTGTCTGACATCCTGTTCTCAGGGTTTGCTCTGAGTTGTTTTAAGTTCCTGGGGACCGATTGTCTGAATATCCGCCTTTGTCAGCACGATAAGCTCTTTGATTTGTAGATTTCTAATCAGGTGCCTCCTGTCCGATTGATTCTTTTATGCTGTTTGAGGGTGAGCTGACTTGGAACAAACAGCAAAAGTTGTTTTTCCCATGTGAGCGACTGCCGTTGACCTCAGACTTAAAACGAAAATGTTCTCTCTTTTGTCCAGATTTTTCTCTCATCTCCCCTCGGCTGCAGAGTCAAGCCTCAACATGGAGTCCATGCTGAACAAACTGAAAAGCACAGTTACCAAGGTGACCGCAGATGTCACCAGCGCTGTCATGGGTAACCCGGTGACACGTGAGTTTGAAGTTGGCCGGCACATTGCCAGTGGGGGTCCTGGCCTGTGCTGGAGGATCTATGACGGCACCAAAAAATCAACAAAACAGGTGATCATATTGCCAGGCAGCAAGCGCCACCCAGAAGCTGACGTCCATAGAGACTAACAGTTTGTGTTTGATGTCCCAGGAGGTGGCAGTGTTTGTATTTGATAAGAAGATGATCGATAAGTATCAGAAATTCGAGAAAGACCAAATCATCGACTCGCTGAAACGAGGGGTGCAGCAGCTGACCCGATTGCGTCACCCACGCCTCCTGACTGTGCAGCATCCTCTGGAAGAGTCGCGGTGAATAACACACTCGTGCAGCCCGTCTCTCTCACTGTCTTTCTCTTTCTCTCTCTCACACACACACACACACACACACATATTTCAAGGACAAATCCAGGGAGTTCAAAGTGAGGCTTGACATTTGAAGCCAACATTGCATAACAAATCTATTTATTCGCCTCGCCGCGAAAAGCCTGTCGTGATCAAAAGGCTCTGTGGAGCGGTCTCTGAATAATTCACACCTCCTGAGGGCAAAAATGGGTTAAGGCTGTTTCGTTTCTCTTTCATTGCCACCGTCTCAGCCGTTTAGCCCGTTTTAGCCTCTGCTCACCGTGCACGTTGTCTCTGTAAGCTGAAACCATGTTGGCGTTTGCCCCTCAGAGACTGCCTGGCGTTTTGCACAGAACCGGTGTTCGCCAGCCTGTCCAACGTGCTGGGCCAGTGGGACAATCTGCCCAGCCCCGTCCCCACCGACATCAAGGAGTACAAACTGTTTGACGTGGAGACCAAGTATGGGTTGTTACAGGTGAGGACGTGTTTACAAGCTAGCTAAATTCCCAACTTGAAGAACTTCTTACAATGTTGGCTCCACCATTTGTCTGTATTAGCCAGCCTCCACCTGTTCTGTGCATTGATATTATACCAAATGCCCTATTTTGCGTCCTCTTTAGATCTCGGAGGGTTTGTCCTTCCTCCACAGCGGCGTGAAAATGGTCCATGGAAACCTGTGTCTGGAAAACGTCATCCTCAACAAGAGCGGCTCCTGGAAGATCATGGGCTTTGACTTCAGCATCTCAGCCGCCAACCCTTCAGACTCCGAGGTGCACGGGGAGGCTGTTTCCTCTGCTCCACCAAATTGGCCTCCAGCTGTGTTGTCACATCTGTATTCACGCTGTCCTCTGGCACCCCTCAGCCCAAGTACACGTGTAAAGAGTGGGATCCCAACCTGCCGCCCCTCTGCCTCCCCAACCCGGAGTACCTGGCCCCCGAGTACATCCTGTCCGTCAGCTGCGACTCGGCCTCTGACATGTACTCGCTCGGCGTGGTCATGCACGCCGTCTTCAACGAGGGCAAACCAGTTTTCCAGGTCAACAAACACGACATCTTTAAAAGCTTCAGCAGGCAGCTGGACCAGGTGAGTCGGACCGACGTGCCCCCCCCCCCCGCCGCGGCGTTTGTTGTGCTCTTCTGCCGCTCTCTCGGTGCTCCAATTTGAGTCTTCTTTTGCGTTTGAGCGCAGCTGAGCACCATGAGCTCAGCGTTGTTGAACAAGATCCCGGAGGAGGTGCAGCAGCACGTCAAAATGCTGCTCAGCGTCACGCCCACCGTCCGACCCGATGCTGACCAGATGACCAAGGTTTGAGGAGCTTGTTGATGGAGGTTAAAGCATGTGTTTGGAGTATTCTGGGAACAACTGTGTCTGCGTGGCCCTCAGATTCCATTTTTTGATGACGTGGGTGCCGTGACGCTGCAGTACTTCGACTCCCTCTTCCAAAGGGACAATCTACAGAAGTCCCAGTTCTACAAAGGCCTCCCTAAAGTTCTACCCAAACTACCCAAGGTATAAATGGCACCAGAAGCCACATTAAGTTTTATGTATGGTGAAGTTACGCCTCACTTCTCTCGTTTCCTCCTTTTCAGAGAGTAGTGGTGCATCGGATCCTGCCGGCGCTGACCTCCGAGT
Source organism: Takifugu flavidus (assembly GCF_003711565.1). Lineage (NCBI taxonomy): Eukaryota > Metazoa > Chordata > Actinopteri > Tetraodontiformes > Tetraodontidae > Takifugu > Takifugu flavidus. The sequence continues at coordinate 5,506,543 of NC_079541.1, read as the reverse complement.
TCGTGAACCCGGACATGGTTCCCTTTGTGCTGCCCAACGTGCTGCTGATCGCGGAAGAGTGCACCAGGGACGAGTACATCCGGCTCATCCTGCCTGACCTCACGCCTGTTTTCAAGCAGCAGGAGCCAATCCAGGTAGAGCACGGAGACAAAGCTGGTTTTTAATCAAGAGGTATCACTACGGTTGTCTGGGCATGTGTTGCTAAGTGCTCTGAGAGTGAAATATTTCTAAGGGTTTGCAAATGTGTTTCTGTTATCATGTTAAGAGCACGCCGCCTTTGCTTAGCTCAACTCTTTATTACCTTCTGTATTTCTCTTTTCACGCTTTCTCAGGCTAGCAACATGGTGAGTGGTCTTTGTTGTGAACGCATCCCATCCGCATCAGCATTTCTGGACTTCATTTTGTCCACCTTAAGCTAGAACGTACCGAGAGCACCACCTCTGCTAACTTCCACCTAACCTGAGCTCAAAAGAAACTGAGGAATTCTTTCATTTTCCTAACTGGCTTCCTGTTCCTGTGCAGATCCTGCTAATATTCCTGCAAAAGATGGACTTGCTGTTGACCAAGACTCCTGCGGAAGACATTAAGAGCTCTGTGTTACCGATGGTGTACAGAGCTCTAGAAGCCCCGTCTGTCCAGATCCAGGTAACATGCAGGAAGAAGTGATGACAGGTGATTTCTGTTCATGTCATTTGCTCACGCCTTTTCTTCTGCTGAGCAGGAGCTCTGCTTGAACATCATCCCGACGTTTGCCAACCTGATTGACTACCCATCTATGAAGAACGCCCTTATCCCTCGCATCAAGTCAGCCTGCCTTCAGACCTCCTCGCTCGCTGTGGGTCTCCTGTCAGATCGTGCGGTCACACGACGTCCTTTTGACACCAATAACCTTGTGCATGTTTTCCTTCGTTGCCCTGAAGGTACGGGTCAACTCGTTGGTGTGTCTGGGGAAGATTTTGGAGTATCTGGACAAGTGGTTTGTCATCGACGAGATCCTGCCCTTCCTGCAGCAGATCCCCTCCAGAGAGCCCGCCGTACTCATGGGAATGCTCGGTAAACAGAGACCCCTCTGTCTTCGCGGTCCTCACTAAACAGAAGTGTCAGAGCTTTCCTCATCCTTTTCTTTAGGAATTTACAAGTGCACCTTTACTCACAAGAAGCTGGGCATCCCCAAAGAGCACCTGGCAAGCAAGAGCCTGCCGCACCTCATCTCTCTGAGTATAGACGGCAATCTCAACCTCAATCAGGTAGGTTTTCCACAGGTGCCTTTGACGTTTTGTTTGCTTATTTGTGTGGAAGGTTTTCATTTTTTTCATTCTTTTTAAAAAAATTTTAGTTTAACTCATTCATGGCGGTCATACGGGACATGTTGAGCCGCATGGAGGCTGAACACAAGACCAAGTTGGAGCAGCTACACGTCATGCAGGAGCAGCAGAGGTAGCTGTGGTAACTGTAAAAGAACCCTTTTTTCCATTTAGCGCAAGGCTAAGCTAGTGCTATCCTCTCCTGACAGGAGCATTAACATCTCAAACCCAGGGAACCCGTCAGAGGAGCCTAAAAGCCAGCCTAGCACCGGCAACCAGGTCAGAAACCTTCCAGCGTTACAGTTGTCTCTGCGTTGCAGACGTTGAGTCCATTCTTCTCTTGCTTTCAGATCGATGACATCTTCGGCGGAGCCGCTGTTAACGGGAAGGAGAACGGGTCGGCGGCCCCGGCCCCGGCCCCTCAGCCTAACAGGGTAAGGAGACAGCGGCGTGCCTCGTTTTGCCTTTGTGGCTTTAGCCCAGCTCCTTCCTGACGTACCCTCGTTTGCGTCCCCGCAGATGTCGCTGACGCTGGAGGAGAAGCAGCGTTTGGCGAAGGAGCAGGAGCAGGCGGCCAAACTGAGGAACCAGCAGCCGTTGGCACCGCAGGCGGCCAAACAATCGGCCGCCTCGAACGCACAGGTGCCGCCACAAAGATTCGACAGGCCAACGTTCGCGTCTTTTCCTGCTAAATCTTACCTGATTTTCTGTTGCAGGCTAAAGATCTGACAAGCAGCCTTCTCAACAACATGACGTCCCTGAACAGCCTCTCCCTGGCCAACGCCCCTCGACCAGCACCGGTGCAGGGTTCAACCATGGCGGCCTTCCCCTCCTCCGGCACCATGATGGGCCCCATGGGTGCCCAGATCTCCAACGGCTTCAACACACCCATGAGCTTCCAGACGGGAGGCATGGGGATGGGCATGCGACCCCCTGGGCCTGCCCACTACGGAGCAGGCATGGCCACCACCACCAGCACGCCAAACTTCAGCGCCTTCAACCAGCATCAAGGACCAAACAAAACCCCCGACATGTCGGCTCTGGACAGTCTTTTCAAGCCCAGCCAGCCCAAAGTCACCCTCAATCAGATGGGTCCGAAAGCGCCGCCTGGCACCAACAACACGTGGCTGCAACAGTTCGGCGGGACCCCGAACGCTCAGACTCAGATGCAGGGCGCCTCGGTACCCCTGGGCGGAGTTCCCGGGGGATTCGGGATGCAGGCCAACCCTTTCTTTAGCCCGCAGAACTTTTCTCAGCCCGCTGCCGCAGCTAGTCTGAACCAAAGTGGTGTTAAACACAGCTCGTCTGTCAGCGGTGATCTGAAGGACTTATTTGGTTGAGGGATTCTTTTAAAGGTCTGGATGGAGGCGCCCTTGAAATTTCACACGACTTACAAACCAAACCATCGCGGATGTTGCCGTCTGTTGCTGTCCGATCCGCTTTTGAATTCTGACACTCGCTCACATTTACACCCCATGTCCGTTTCCACTGGTTGAGATGGGAACTCTGCTGTGCTTGTGTAAATTCTGGGGGTTTCCTACTGTTTTGTACTTTGTATTCTGGCAGGTTCTGTGCTAATGTCTTTAATTATGGAACTGGATGGTTTTGGTTTCACTTGAGTTGCATCGCCGGGCACTAGATTTGCTTCTACTCTCCACATTTTAAGGTCATTTTAGAACATTATGGTGGCAACCAAACTCAAAAAGAAGTGGGTCTAAAAGGGAAGCGCAATAGTCATAGAGGACCATTAAACCAATTATCAGAAGCATTTTAAACAAGATGCTAACACTGAATGTAGCAAGTAAGGAACCGCTTAGGCTAGCATGCCTTTTGTGGGCGTTGCTTACTCAAATATTAGCAGAATTACTCATTTGCATTGTCTCCTTTTCGTGAAATTGACCACATAAGATCAAAATATTGTCTTTGGTTCCTTTTGTAACAGCGATTCTTAATAATTTCAGTGACCAGTGATGTTTTATCTCGCACGTTCGCCGGGATCCAATCCCCAGTGCACCGTTAAATGCTGATTAATTTGTACATTAATGCAGGTATTAATTATATTCTGATTCCAGCACTTGGCAACAGAAGTGTAAATACATAATTATATGAAATTGGATTACTCCGAGGACCATGATTGTGTTTTTTCTCCCCCTGTCCTTTGTGGTCACGGTAAAGAGGCCTTCGGTGATTTATGTGCAATAATCCTGAACGGTTAAGGGATCAAGCATTTGTGTCCTCAACCTTTTAACATGAATGCACAATAAGTCTGAATTATTACATTATTTTAAAGGGTTTGCAGAGCCTTTAATGCACCTCGGTTGCTGTTTTTTCACGCTAACATGTAACAGGGCGCCAACAGTGCGTCCGCCTTTATCTGTGTGTGGCAGTTCTGACTGGATCACTTAGTGGATGTGGATCCCCCCCCACACCCAGAGCAGAAAAGTAAATCTTATTCTTCTACCAGATTGTTTGTATGCCAATGCTGTCTTACGTGTCCCTCGTTTTATGTGTGGAGTTGATGGTTTCTGACTGAGTCTAAATATAAAGGAGAAATACACAATCTTATACTCAAAGAGGGTGTTTATTGCATACGTGATGGTTTGAAAGTGGCAGATCAACTTTATTGGTTCGGAACCAAGTTGGAACATTGCACTTCAAGTCAGTGGTAGAACTGATCAACAACACTAGTAGTGATGCCACTAGAGGTAAAAGTGGTTGAGCGAGTCACTGTTCCAGCCGCCGGATCTTTCTCATGGTGTTTGTCTCCAGGTTTTGCTGAGTCATGGCTGCAAAGGACAAAAACAAATGCATGGCAGGTTCTGTCATTGACGGAGCTGGATCTCGTAGTTTGGATCAACGGTGCAGGGTTGCAGCTCACATGTAAAGCTGATCTCATACTCAAAGCTCCAGGTGGCGAAAGACATCTTCTGCAGGTTCTGCCTGTATAGGAGCTCGATGTCGCAACTGGCCACATTGCACCGGTTATAGTCCTGCGTCAAGAGAGACCGTCGTCATAGCAACCGCGCTGACCGAAAGGGTGTTTCATTTGAGTGGCAACCGTTAGCATGCCGCGAGAAGAAGCCGCAGTATGAAGTGTCTGAACGCTAAACAGGGTTCCGCCTGCGAGCAAACGGCACCCTCGTAAGCGTATTAGCGTACATTGACTTTAGCGAAAGCTCAAAACGACACTGAAAGCCTCGGCGAGATTGTGGACGGACGCGTCTTACTCTGGAATAGTCTTTCCAAACTCCATCAAAATCTAAAAACTGCCAGCGTGGAGCACCCAAACTGGAAAATCAATGAAATTAAAAACACTTGATTTTAGCACAGACTCCAGGGATGTTTACTTTACAACCCACATTGTCTGTTTAGTGTAAACTAGGTCCTGTGGTGGTCTCACCTTTGAAGTTTGGGCCGCCTGCGAACATTTCTGGCCATGCCTGTGGTAATGTTGATTTGACTCATGCCTGCCAAGTAAAATAGCACCAGTCAGATTTCTCCCAACAAAACCTCGCCTTGATCTTTTTTATTTTTTCTCTCATTTCTGTGGGTGAGCCTCCGTAAAGGCGATGGAAACATCACGCACTGGCAAAGTCGAGGGTGTAACCTGTCGATCCGACCGTGAAGCTGATGGAACCCTGGGGGTTCTGAAGGAACTGGAGCTCGATATCTTTACTGCTGACCGAGGAGGGGAACGTTCCGCTGCTCTGAAGAGCAAGAAGGCTTAGAGATTTTTCTGCAGATGGGGACTCATCATCGAGCGGGACTTTCCTCACCTGGCGTCCGTATTCCTTCCACAGCTGGTTGTCTCTGAAGTACCAGGCCATGTCCTCTGTCTGGCCCGGAGGTAGGTTGCAAGTCCTCCGTATGTTTGGAGAACACTGAGAGGTCATGTTGGTGCCGTGGAGAAGATCAAAGTCGACACAAACACACCTGGAGGACACATTATTATACATCATCAAAGTAAAGGCTCGAAATAAGTGGAAGAGAGATGACTAACCCGGAGCTAGTATTGAGCTTGATTTGTTTCGCCCCTGGTTGAGTGTAATGGGCCTCAATGACGTAGTCGTTCTCGATTGGCACCCACCGACCATTAATAAACGCCTGCCACTCGAAATGTTTGGAGGTAACTAAAGGGTGGGGAAAGGATGTATTATCTTTGTGTTTTATTGTAATCCACGTTAATATGACAGTTTAGCTGCTACTTTACAAAGAAACCGAATTGTTGTTAGTGTATATTAACAACAGGAGGGATAGAATATACAGGAAATAGCAAATACTTTCCTGTATGTTACTGCTTGGGCTTTGTTCTCTGCTGTAAACATGCCACTACAAATATAGAAAAGATTCAACATTTCTGATGCTTTTGGCATTTATTGTTTTGTTACCAAATCGGTTTCCGACCCCGAATAAGCGGTCGAGGGTGGGTGGAGGTTGCTTTATAAATACCGGGGTGGTGTTTATGACTTAGAATTGTGACTTTAATCTCACCATTTCAAACATATGTGCTCATGGATGGCCTTAAATTGTTCTGTTGAAGTGTCTGGATAAAATCTGGGCATTTTATGAAAGCCCCAGAGTGATTTATTAAGAACCTCCTCTAAGATGCCGTTATCGTTACGAAATGGCTTCCTGGATGACATTCACGATATTTTGAGTACGGTGTTCCGCATTTCTCCACAAATATTGAGGCAATGAGCTTAAAAGCGAAAAGATTGAATGGGAATCACTGAGTTGAATTAAAACACTGATTGTGAGTTTAATACAGACCCAAATATTCCCGGATTGCCGGCTCGGTTGAACGTGGCTGAAATCATAAAAAACCGAGACTTAAACCTTTTCATCTGTGCATTTTCACGCGAAAAGATGCAGCGATTAAAACTCACCGTGAGGGACATCCTAATGTTTATAAGCGAGGACGAAGCGAGATTTTCCAACCGGAGTAAAAGTCATAACTTCATTGAGAACTTTCGTTTTCCCTTTTTTAACTTGGGGAAACCGGAAGTTGTCACACCGGCGTTAAAACTTTACAATAATTGTAAATATGTAAAAATAATAATGTAATGTAAAAATAATGCAACGCGAACACATAGCTTTACAAATTGCTTTACTTAGAAAATAATTTGAGATTGGGAAATTACACAAATTGTCATCAATAACATGATTAAGAAAATAAACACATTCATCTTTATTGATTAATTGTGGGTTTTAATCTAAAATGTGGGTTTTAATTGAATAAATGGCGTGTATAAAATATTGTGTGATGCTGTATAAAAGTGTGCAAAAACAGTGCTGATAATATCCAAGGTAGTTTTCTCTGTCAACTGGACTGGGTTTCTTCTCTTGAAGACATCAGAAGATGTCAGAACTGAAGAAGCCTTCTCGATAGAAGGCGAAACGTCTTCAAGAGAAGAAACCCAGTCCAGTTGACAGAGAAAACTACCTTGGATACAATGACCTGGATGACTGAGAATTTACACAGACAGTGCTGATAATACTTTTTCTTTAATACTAGTGTGAAAGGGTAAAAAAGCAAGTAAAGCAGAGGTATTCTTGGACTCCCCCTCATTTTAAATTTAGTAGCACCACTAATCAATGTTGAGGGCACACCACAAAAGACAGGGGATAAGTGAGGTTTTAGCATTAAGAGTCCCTGTAAGGCTTAGAGAAAGATGACAATGGCCTCCTGGCTAAAACCACAGCCCCGTACAATAGCACACTGGAAACAAAGAGTGAAAATGGTGCATAATAAGGAATTTATGACAGCAAAATGAGTGTTTTTTTTTTATCCAATTGGCTCCTGATCTATGACTTCTGCTAATTTTTAATGTGTGAGTGATGAATACAGTGTCTTTTAAAATGAAATAAAGATAAATAAAATTTCAAATGTACTTCTTGTCTTCATGGCTCTTGATCTTGTTGCATTTCTGAGATTGAGAAAAGGAAAAAGGAGACAAATACCATAAATTTAAGAAACTGCCACCATGTCCACAAGGATGTGTTGATTCTTTTATTCTCCTCTTACCATGCATATGTGTTCATGCCATCCTCCACCAGCCCACTGCCCTCATCAGACAAGAGGGAGATTCTGTCTAGCACCCTGAGAACCTCTACAATGGCAACATCAAACGTGTTAGCTTGGGTTTTCTTTGGCCTTCATGTTTCTGAACACATATTTAGCTTGCTTTCAATAATCCAGATGTGAAGAGGCTTCAAAGTTATGCTGTCATCTCTAACCCCTTAAAGTCTTTTTTAAAACGTGAGTGTCTCACCTTGCTTGTTGTTGCACCGGCCGGTAAACTGGGCGTCGGCGAACTTGCCTCTTCTTCTTTTGCCCCTCCTGTTTCATTTCTAAGAAATATAAGGGTAGTATCTGTGCACTAAACAAACACCTGTTATGTTTCTCTTAATGTATACCTCACCTCTAAAATTAATCTCGAAGGTCTCGCTACCAATGTTGAATGGAAAAGAACTTCTCGGGTTCCTCTGGAAAGATGATTCTATGGCCTCACTCTTTGGAGTGCTGTTTCCTTTCGCATCCTGTTTATGGGGAGAGTAGCCAGAGTCAACACACTGGAAAGTTTTTTTCCATTGCAATACAGGAGGCTCTACCTTGTGCCCGTAACTCTTCCACTTGCGGCTCAACATGCAATACCAAATCCACTTGGACCTTCCGTCATCCAGTCGGCGCACCTTCAGATTCTTCTTGAGAATCCTCATCCTGCTGAAGTCAATCCTCACTTCGCTACAGGGAGACACATTCAAGGGCGATTAACCTCCATCCAACTGTGAGAGCTGCTAAACATGGATGCTCCAAACCAGGGGAGCTTAAATCCTGTCCTTGAGGGCGTCAATGAGCCAGGATTTCTGCCCAACCAGGAAAAATAAAACTTTCCCTCCATGTGAAAGCATTATCCACCTGGCAGGACAGAAATCCTGGAGGATGATCCACCAGGACCGGATTTAGGCACCCCTGCTCTAAACCTTTACCCGTAGGGCGTGTTGTAGATGGTGATGCCCTTGGCGTGGGGGAGGCAGTAGTTGATCTCAATAATATGATCGTTCTCAATATTTTTCCAGGATTTTCCGCTGCACAACTGCCACCGGAATGGTCGGCCGTTGGCGGGCATTGGAACTGGATTAAAAATACAATAAATCATCAGCGTGTGGTGTAATGTGTTTAAATGCTGTGTGGCTGTCCATCCAACCTTGAGCATTCTGTTGAGACGCTGCAGCACCAACTGCTTGTCCATCTGAAAGTTCATCAGATTCCTCACTGCTCTCCGATTCAGAGGCAGTCGAATCGTCAGAATCTGGACAGAAATAAGCACAATATATATATATATATAATTATTTTATTTTTACATTTTAAAAAAATGTATCTTAATGGAAAGAAGGGGGTGAAGCCCCACCCCATTGGGTTGAAAACGAAAGTTAAAAAGTACCATAGAAAATAAATCATACCCCGAGTTTTAAGTGTCGGACTTTAAATTGCACTAATAAGAGTCAATATAATAAATTCCATCGGAAAAGTTATATAAAACATAGTTTTAGTCAAACTTGTATTTAAAAGTTTAAAAATAGAGAGAGAGAGAGGAGAGCCGGTAAAAGCGCCTACCTCGAGCAGTGGCCATGGCGGTGGTGTGTGTTCTTACTTTCGATTCACTTGTTACGCAAGCTTCCTCAATAGCACACAGCGGACGTGACCTATTATGGAGGAAAAGCTAACTACAGCTACACTGCAATCCCAATTATATCTGGGCTTTCACACACGAATCTCATCTATCTTAAAAGAATTCAATAAAGTGAAAATTAGTCATAGTACTTGAACACGTTTTGAATTTCCGATGTGTTACCCGCCATCGGCGCTGGGTGACAACGTTTCGACGTAAATTGTAAGAAAAAGAACAACTTAATTACTTCATGATTCATTGATTCCTCTTTATAATAATGTAAGACTAATTTGGTTTATTTTTGAGACTAAATTTGGAATAATTTGAATAAAATGGGCATGGAAGCAAAATTGGAGCCATGTGAATTCATATACTGTATCGCACCTGTCGATTTAGCCTTAATTCAATCAGACAAAACGTTTAGAAGAAATTATATTAATAAAATACAAATGTTAATTATTGTTCATGGTGTCATAACTGTATTAAGCTGACATCCACCTCCACACTACGCCAACATACTAAGCAAAGGGTCATCATTGAAAACGATGAGCCACTCTTAGTTTAGTGAGGTCTTCAAAACAACTTTATTTACTCGTGGTTATTCCATACAGACCACACAGTAGCAAGCTATCAGCGTTAGCCTCAACCCCATCTGAACCCCTTCCCAAGCAGACAAGTCTTAAATTTAATCTAGCATCTTTGGGTTAGGCTATTGTGCATTGTTAGAACATCACTATTATTTTAAATGTACTACACCAAATATTGCAGTTCATGTTAAAAAAAGATCCCCTCTAAATTATATATTTTATATTATAGTACAGACTTTACAACAGATGATTGTGTTTAAATGCATCTTTTATTGCTTCGGTGGTTTGCTTTGGTTCCAGCTTCAATATAATTGTTAGTATATATTAAAAAAGATTTAGATTAGATTTTTTTTTTTACAAAACAAACATATTTAAACAGTTTGACTGGTTATTTTTCTGTCTGGCCTTTCATTTTATTCTCCTTTCAATCAATTTTCTGGTGTGGACCAGTTTTAATGTCTTTATGTATATGTTTTGTTGAGTGTGTGAATGTTGTGCTGCTCAATTTTCTGGGGGGAAATGATGCATGCCAGTGCATGGGATCTTGTCTATGTACAAAGATTTTGGGCTTATAGTTGGATTTTGAGGTGTGTCTGCAGTTAAACGAGGTCCCCGATGGGAATGCGTGGCAGGCAGATGTAGGCCTGCGGGGTCCTGCTGAGGTTGATGGGGTTCCCGTCCAGACGGATGTCCTCCAGCGCGTTCCTGATGTAGTTGAAATCCTTCAGGTTGCAGAACGTGTCCTCGTGCATGGATTGAATATTGTTGCGCTGCAACCGGAAACAGAGTGAGATAACATCATAAAACAGAGTGACAATTAAAAAATAGAGGCATGTTTTGTTAGTGACGAGCAACTATGCAAGCACCATTTGCGGAACCTCCAGCACCTTTCTATATGAAAGCATACCAAGCACCTTATCATGTAGGAGAGATGTAACCATAATACCTGTAGGTGTAGTGATCGCAGGCTCTCTGGTAGAGGCACTGGGACATAATCAATGTGGTTGTCTGTGAGGTACAGGTACAGCAGGCTTGTCATTTCCTACAAAACAAGAAGAAATTACATTAAATTAAATTTGACTTTATTGTTTGGACCGGAATGGATGTGCGAGGTTAGCCGTACGTACTTTGAAGGCCTCGCGGTGAATACCCCTGGAGCCGATGTCGTTATGGCTGCCGTCGATCAGGGTCATGGTGTTCGGGAGGCCGGGCAGCTGTGAGACATGGTTCTCTCGAATCACCAGCTCCTCCAGTTCGGGCAGACCCAAAAAGGCGTCGTCATCGATGGACCTGATCTGGTTGGCAGTCAAGTCGATCCTCTTCAACTTCCCTGAAAGGCGAAAAAGGACGGTTTGATTTGTAGCTTCTGTAATCCTTGAACAACATTCTGAACCGGAAATTGCCTCAATTTGATTTTGCATTCCTTTCATGTTTCGTGCTTCTGATGAGGTTGGCCATGATATACTGCGCTGTGCACTGCTTGAATACTTAAGAAAACAACCACAGCAGGAATTAAAGTTTATGTAAGAAAAAGAAAGAAAAGAAACTTACTCATGAAGGCGAAGTCAGACTTGTTGATCTTGGTGATTCTGTTGTAGCGGGCATAGAAGTGGGTTGTGCCTTTAGGAAGGGGTGGCACGCTGTCTAGCTTCAGGTCATCACAGTAGACCGACCCTCCGAGGCATGTGCACAGCAAGCAAGTGGGCATACCTTAAGAACATGCGTCAAAAGGAGCAAAGATGAGGGGGAGCAAATTTCAGCTCATGGTCAGTGGAATCATTAACTCTGAAGGACCCCCCCACCACCACCTTCCCCCCCTCCCCGGCTGTAGTCCACGAAAAAATCAAATCTTAGCATGATGCTGTGATTTTAATGCCCGTGCTATTCAATACTGACCTGCCCTGTCAACCTCAGGCTCATCAGGCTCGTCAGGTTTATCAGGCTCTGGCATTCCAGAGCTCACTGTCCCTTCTACAGTGCCAGCACCCTCCTGAGGGGTTTCTGCTGTAGTTCGAGGCAGCCCCTCCACTTGTTAGAGACAAGATTAGGTGTTAAAGGAAGAGGTTAGATCAGACGATACAGAACAGGAAGTCTAGCAATCAGCATTCCGCTGTTTGCCAAGGTGATCAATTACAGACAGTATGTTAGCGTTGTTAAGTATGGCTCATGAAAAATGGGAAAACCTGCAATTTGGGTGGGGTAATTATCAAAATATTTCCTTTTGATATACTGACCTTTATCAGTGTCAGGAACCAGAATGATCTCAGGGACCTCTGTGTCTCCAGATTCAATAGAGACACCAGAGGTCCCGGAGGTTCCAGACAACTCTATGTCTCCAGAGGGCTCAAGATCCCCAGAGGGCCCTGGGGTTCCTGAAACTCCAGAGAACTCCCCAGAGGTACCCGATGCCTCACTGGGGATGGACTCAGGAATTAGGGGCAGCTCCTCCTCTTGTTAGAGCCAAGGGTCGGGGTTAGAAGACAGACAATTGATGATCAAAAGGTGACGCGGACAATCAATTCACATTTTAGACGGGTAGGTTAGAAGTAAGACTATGAATAACACAAACACAATGGCACACAACAAAACAAACAAGGTTAAAATAAATCAACATTTAACACAGTTAAATGGTATTTAGGTCACAAAGCGGTTACTCTCACACAGATCCAGAAATAGAGTTGCCTCCAGCCTCACTAATCAAGATCCAGTTGTACTAACCTCCAGATAACAATGTTATTCCCAAGTCTCCCGAGTCTCCAGACTCCTCAGAAACCCCAGAGATTCCAGAGGTCCCTGAGACCAAAAGATCTCCAGACAGCCCAGAACCAGAGTGGTCCCCGGACTCTCCAGAGCCCAAGAGGAGTTCAGTGGAAGTCCCTTGAAAATCTCCGGAGACTCCAGGGATTGTAGATCCTGTTCTGTCCCCAGAACCTGACAGGTCCCCTGACATCAACAAATCTCCTGATATCAAGAGATCCCCAGATATCAGAAACTCCCCAGATCCTCCAGAGCTGATCAGCTCCTCAGAAGCCCCAGACATCAGGATGATATCACCATCACCAGAGTCTCCAGATGTGACTCCAGATGAGAACAGCAGATCTCCTGAACCTCCAGAACCAGAGGCTCCTGAGGACCCAGAGGCTCCAGAAGCTCCAGAAGCCTCAGGCATCCCGGAAGCCCCAGAGGCTTCTGGGGCCCCTGAGGCTCCCGAGGCTCCTGAACCCCCAGACCCTATGGAGCCCTCAAAATCCCCAGAGAAATGAAGGGTGTCAAATGGCGTCAGACGCAGCTCCACCTCTTGTTAGAGACAAGATTAGGTGTCAGACATGAAGAACACAGCAGTTTTACTCTCTCTCTCTCTCTCTCTCTCTCTCTCACACACACACACACACACACACAGTGATAATTGGTGACACATTTAACCATTGACAGCTAGTTAAATGGAAGACATGCACATTAAAATGGTAGTTGCAGTCGGTGAGTTTTAGAAAGAACTGCATATTTTTTTAGAAAAACCTTTGCCAAAGGTGTCGCTAGTCTAAAGAATGAGGCCCCACGGTTTGAATATAAGAAAATTCTGTGGTAATAATACCCAGGGGTGTGTGTTTTTCCAGACCTTTCTGTGTTTCCGGGCCCATGAGAATCCCGGACCCCCCTGAACCCTGAGGAGTAAGCTGTGGTCTTAAGTGAATCTCCTCCTCTTCGTCCTCCTCCTGTTCCTGCTGCTGTTCCTCCAACGAGGCCTCAGGAACAGGATAGCTGTAATCAGGTGGGGCCAGCGTTCCGATCTGCACCTGAGGGGAAGACAACAATCAAAAATAAAAACACGCCACAGTAGGATGTGGATGCACTCACAAACGGCAGATACCGTGGCCGTTTTGTAAAAATACATCCACAAATTGCATCAACCTGTTACTACTTTCCCAAATTTCAAAACCTTGTTTATATTAATGACCCAGGCCACTGCCACTAGGCAACAGCAAATACATTAATTTGCGTCTACCTTGCATCTAGTAGCACGGACATTTATGGCTACCCAAATATTTGCATTTAAGTGCTAAAAGAAAATCCTTGTTTTGAATACTTATATAAGCCAATAATGACACCTTTAGGTCAAAAATCATGCATGTAGGATGTCATGTTGGGGGAAAAGTTGTAAATACTAGAAGAATATTAGTTTGTATAATCCCATTATTTCTTTTAATGGTCAAAAATGAATCCCATCATGCAGTTCTATCTTTGACCAGACGAGGGCGACGAACCTCCATCCACTTGCTGCATTTAAACACCTGACGCGCACAGTGACTCAACCCACCACAGGCAATGGTCCTTGTGGAACCAAGACTCACATGGTAGCTACAAAAATCCCTCTTTTAGTCTTTTAGCTGCTTTTAACCGGCAGCCATATGTTAGTAGGATGAGGTGGAGTCAAAAATCAATGTGGATTAGCGCACCAATGGAATCACTCCTTAAAGAGAGCACTGAAATGATGACTTATCCCAAACAGTTGAAATCTGGGCAGACACATGTTTCATGCATACAACAAAGTAGGCCATTGACATGTCCCGCAGAGAGTTAGCTTGCTGCAGCGCTCCCTTTCATTTCCCCCCATCCCCAAAGCAAACATGCGCACCCAGGGGGAAAGAAGAGGCGAACGGCTGGTATCCAGAAATACAGAGAGGAGGGGGCTCTAGACACAGCATGAGAAAACAGAGCCCACAATGCAAAACTGTGAGCATCAGGCTCAGTTGCAGATGGAACACATACATGTTGCAAATGCTTTAATCCATATGGCTGACTTCATCTTAATGGTATGACATGTGACACAACGACAGGAAGTCACTGAAGACAGGAAACGGTCTCTCTCTCAATGTAAAGATGTAACATGTTGCTTTACCATGTTGAGTTCTCTATGGATCTTGAGGCGTACTAAGTCATGTCCAGCTCATCAGTTAGTGGTTTTTTTTAAAAAAAGGTGAACTCTTGTAGGTTAGACTGGTGGACCAGTAACATCTTAACTGCAATGCGCTAGTACGTTTCCACTGAAGGAGCATGTCAGGCTAAGGCGCCTGCTGAAGCAGGACCTGGTCTTGCGTGTTAGCCTAAGATGCTAAAAGCCATGCTTAACATTTTTGTTAACACCTTAGCACCTCGTTTTCTTGTATAAAGCCAAGCTGCTAACCGTTGACTATGAGCCCTGGTGATGTTGGTTTAACCTGGGGATTAATGGGAATTATAGCACACTACATGAAAAGAGCAGCTGTCAATCATGACGACTGTGTCCCCTGTCCTCCATGTGGGAGGCGGGGCTTAGCCATTTGCTGCAGTCTTCTACCAGCTTTGATATTTAGTCTCCCATTTAGGGACCTCCACTGATATCTATCATTAGTATAAATTGCTCACTCCAAATTTCCACTGAAAATAGCTCAAATAGCATTTGTAGGTGTAAATAGGAAGCCTCTCAATCCATCAGACTCCTCAAAATGCAGCAGAGTGGAGATTTCAGTGGTTTTCTCAGAGCTTGAGTCTTCTGTAAAAAGAGGCGAGCCCCGAAGGAGAAAGAGCCGAAATACCAACAGATGGATGTGGAAAACAAACACTCAGCATTCCAGAGGCATGGAGCTCATCACTGCTTCATTTCTCCCCTGACATCCGGCCTGTATGTGCAAATAAAACAGACTTTTTTTCCCCCGTCAACCAATGCGATTTTACAAAACACTGTCAAAAAGGAGATCTCCTCCATCTGCTAGTGTTGTTTCGAAGACAAGGAAGACTCTGCCGAGTGTTTTGTGTTTGCTCCTCTCTCTCCCCCAACCTGCCACATAGGCCTGCAGAATATTCACGACATTATCAAAGTCGCTCAACCGCGGCACATTCTGACATTCCTGCAATGACCACCGCTTCAGCTCGCAGCCCTGGAATGCCAGGAGCTTTCGCTCCTTCCTGCCTGATCTGCTGAGAGTTTCAAATCTTAGATAGCAGACTGTGAGCTGGAGCAGGTTTAGTTTATTAAAAAAGAAAACAAAAGGGCTCAAAAGAAGCCTGCTGGAAGACCGCACACACAGCTGTCCATGTGCCACCTCAACATCGGTGAAAAGCGCTGTAACCAGGAAAAGTAAAATGGCGCTAATGCCCGAAAATGCCGGCGTGCCCTGCAGACCTGCCACATCACCCCTGGCTTGAGCTGATTAGAGCGACCCTCTGGAAGGCAGTGACCCAGACAGAATTTGAGCGGCAGCCCTCCTAACTAGATTCCATAAAATCCCCAACGACAACATTTGCTGTAGGACTCAGAGCACAATCTTTTATAGATTTTTGTGGGCAAATAAACCCGCGCACCCTGTCAGTCACCAGGGCATAAATATTGTCTGCTTCCAGATGGAGGAAAATCCAGCCCGCGGAGGCTCCGGGCCGTGGAACCAGGGAGGGCTGGCTGAGGTTTAAGAGCAGAATATCTTGGCTGATAAAATGAAAAAGCTGGAAAATCTGCTCGTTTTCCAACTGGCTGCAGATATTATCAGCAGGATGTCGGTCCACGTTCCATGAACCCCATGACCTCGCTTCAGCCCTCAACTCTGTGGTTTTGTCTCGTCTGATTGGGGATTCATGGCAACCTCGAGTGTCTGCATGTTGATCATGTTGACGGGACGGCATAAAGACAAACAGCCAGCCAATTGATGTGGGTAATCCGTCCCTTCTGATGGGAAGCACTAGTAGATCTCGAAGGAGAATGGAGTCAAGATGCAACATAAGGGCTATCTTTAAGGGTTTCCTACCTCAGGATCCGTCAGGCTGTCTTCGTAGTCATACATGTCCTGGTTCTCCAAATTTAAGTCGTCTACATGAACGTCATAGTTATCATACGAGTCCAAGTCCACCTGGCGGGGAAATCTGGGGCCAGCCACCACCGCCTTGAGGATGAAGAGTCCAAACACGAGCTGCACGAGCGTCCTCATTGTCCACCTAAGGAGGAGAAGGATATAAAGTTGAACAGAAAGCCGCTCTTAAGAGTGAGAGCCATGATAAAATCTTAGCTGTGATTACAAATGGGGCATTAATAGGATATCAAATGGAAAAAAAAACCAAGTAAAAATAACAACAGTAACAAGTTCAACAGCATCCACTGCTATATTTAAGTGTCTTTTGTTTGAGGAAAAATACCGTCTACATCCTGTTTAAGCACATTAGAGAAGAGGGTCACCTCATACAGATCAGGGAATTCATTGCGGAAGCGCAGAACGCTGCGCTAACTCAAATATAAGGAGCACTTCCCACTGTTCCACAGAGCAGCCATCTTAGCTCAAATCGGTGGTTGCTTGTGGCGTGTCAAAGGTCAGAGCTGATCTGATCTGATAAGGAACTGTGGGTATTTTTCCAGGCTAGACGTCACCTTTCCTGCCTGGGTGATGCTTTTCATGGGATATAAATCTCCAAAAGACAAATTGCAAAACACTAGGATTTAGCTAAAATTCATGCAAGGAAACCCTGAAATTGGGGCACTTTACCAAGAAAGCTCAGATATGCACAGACTAAGTGGCTGGCGGAAAGTGTGGTTTCATTGTGGGAAGTGCTAATAAGATTAGAGTATGCTAATCAGGGCTTTGTCAGGCAGCAGAACTGACAGAAGTTCCCGCTCTCATTTTCATTTCTCATATCAACAGTTTCAGCTTCTCCTGTTCAATATATACACAGGACAACAGACGAGTGCTATTTTTCTGTTGCCTCCTTTTAAGTGATCTGTCAGTGTCAAAAATGTGGACTCCTTTCGGGATTACTGTGGCTGCGGTGTTAGCGCGTGTTGTTTTAAGCAAAGCATATTAGGTCAAATGGGTTGTTTCAACCCTTGTGGTCGAAATGCTAAATCCCATTAGCATGTTAATGAAAACCAATATTCTGGCTGCCAAAAGAGATGTTTAAACCCCCCCTAATAATTCCTCGAGGCTTTTTTCATGGCCACAATGGTTTCATTCAATGAGTGTTAGCTGGGCATATTTTGGAATGTCGTAGTTTCATTAACATACGGAAAAACAAATGTGCGATTTAACAACTTTTCTCGATGTTGTCATTGCCAGGAGGAAACAGTTACAAATGGCACAGATCAATCGGCTGCGTGAGCTGGTCAAACCCCAGAGTTCAAAAAGAGTCCTGCAGGCCGGGGCAGAGAAACGGAGAGCGAGGGAAGGTGAGGGGGGCCAGGAGAGGCTGGGATAGAGAGAGGCCTTGGCAAGACGCTGGCCCCCAGGGTTAGATGGAGAGAGTGAGAAAGGGAGAAAGACACAGAGAGACAGATTTGTGCGCTACCTCGACCCCTCACCCTTTACAGAGGGCCTTTATGAGGCCCAGTCACTGCCTGTCTCAACACTCAGACTCCAAATTCCTCCGAGGTTTGTGGACAGGATGGCAGTGAGTTACGGCTGCAAGGAAAAGCTTCATTCAGCAGCGACGGCGTTCTCACACGCACATGCACATACACACACAAACACGCAGCATGGGGAGATACTTCACACACATGAATACTGTGCGCAAACACACCTATCTTTCAGAGAGAGAATCCAGAAAACTGGGCTGCTATTTTTGGAATGAGGCCAGGTAGCATTTATTTTCTTCTTTCCCAAAATAAGCACATAAATGACAAAGACATGCTAATCAGACCGTTACAGTATTGTCTCCCAAAACGTCAATGCAATATTTTGTTTAGCAGCTTGGCTGTGGAATCCAGCATTGCTGCTCTGAAAGAGGGAGTCTATGAGAGACAGAGGTGTGCTTTAATACAGGCCATCACACTGTACAGTGCATAAACTGTGCTTGTGATTGTAGCCTTTAGCCTTCCTCCGTGTTATGCTTGGCTCCCAGCGGGGCATTCCTGATATCCAGTGATTCTACATATCCTCCCTAAACTCCATGAGCTGCACACCAAACTCGCTTTTGGGACCGCTGCAAAACTGGTGCGAGCCTCCCGCGAAAAGGGGAAAAACAATAAAAAGATGAGCATTTTGTCTTTTCATGTGAAATCAACGCTGCCGGCAAAATTGACACCTGTCACGTCTCGGATTTTTCGCCGCCTGTAAGAAGGCAAAAAGACCACAAACATGCTCACATTTCAGTCCCCTGCAAAGCTCTTAAAGCAAAGTCCTTGGGGACAACAAAGCAGCTGAGTGACCAACTCATTAGCCAACTTTCCTCTGTATAACACCGTTAAACTGAGCTGTTCTGACACCCTCAGAGAAGCCATCAGGCCGCGAGCGACATCACCAAGAGCGCTTACCTCTGTCTCCTGCGTTCCCAAATTGTCCCTTCAGCGGTGATGGAGATGCTGAGGGCTCCGGGACCCGGCCAATGGTGAGAGGTCGCCCAGGGTGCCTTGAAGAGCGAGGGTGGGTGTATTAAGCACGTGTGTGTGCGAGCGCGCGTGCGTGTGTGAAAATGTAGCGAGTGTGTAGGTGTGTGTGCAGGTCTGCACGCTCTGCCAGACCCGAGTGCCCTACCGCTTATGTGTTAAGGTAGGCACTGAGACTGATTGGACCAGAGCAGATTGCTTTTGGTCACTCGGAGTGCACCCACCCCACACTGTACACCCAGACACGAACGGCCCTCTCAAACACTGACATCAAGTATCTCAGGAAAAGAGAGCACAAAGACCCCCCCATCACCATTGGCAATGCTTTTATCCCGTACAAGTGTTTCCTGTATTTATCTACGAGCGCTGCTGAACCTGAAATATTTTGTATGCCTTTCTGGCATGAGTTGCTTTCATGTGTGTGGGGGGATCCGCTGGGCCCTTGTACACAATGGGCCTTCTGTGAGGAGTCCCTATTTGCATGGTGCTGAGAGGAAGTCCCCTTGGAGGAAGGCTCATGCCCTCCCTTCAGATTGAAGCTAATTTCTCTTTGCACCGTGATCTGCTTGAACTACAAATCTCAGTTTAGTTGTGGAATACCTGAACAGAGGGGCCTGACACTAAATACGTTGTAGGAAGTTGCAGACATTACCCACCCCCCCACCCCAACTACACACACACTTAGACATACCAGCAGGTCCCTGGTTTGCGCCCCCTGTATGTGGCGATAGTCATGTTACCTATACATTATACCAAAGAAGAAAAACCATACCAACCAATGGTATGGCTTCCAGAGGCTAATAGTAAGCTAGGCTACTGCTCTTTAGCATTAACGTTGTTGTCCCACAAGTGGTTCTTTATATAATTATTTCATTGCAGACCATTAAGGCCTTACCTGTTGGAAATAGAGTTTATACCAAGCCTTGTTTCATATTGTTAAAAGAAATACACACATGGCACATACACACAAAACCTTTATTGAGATTGAAGACATTTAGCGATTTGTTTTTTGTCAAAAAAATAAATGACCAGAGTTAAAAATGTGTTGGCCTTTTTTTTTTTTTTTAAATAAACAGCACTTCACATCAACATCAACATCACTTTTTTTTTAAATTGTACAAAATACTAAGAAAATTGGTCATGTATTTATATGTGGATTTTCTGTGGTATAATATGAAATAAGAAATAAATTACTTATTACTTAATAAACAAACTGGTGTTACTTAAGAAAAACCTAAAGAAAACAGTCTCGTAGAAGAATATAAAACACTGTATTGAAAAGGAGCCCTGAACTGTTAAACACTGCTCTGCCATTGAAACATTAAACTAGACATTAACGTCAATATAAGGCACAGCTAGTTGTCAACATCATCTATCCCAGATCACCCCTTGGTGTAATTTCCTTCATATTTTGAGGAAACAATTTCTTCTCAAAGTTAAAGAAATTTCCCACCACATCACAGCAACAAAACTAATTGATACCAGTTAGCATCAAACATTAGCATATAATGAACAGGACATGCATATGCACTTCAGTTAGGAAAGCAGCTTCTGTGGATTTCTTTTCTAGATGACAATGGACCTCAGGAGACGGAAACACAGAATGACTTCCCTGGGAATCGGTGGCTTAATCTCATTGCCATCCAGTCTGAGGTACCGCAGCCTGGGAATGTTGTCGTTGACGGAGTCGTCCATGGAGTCGATGGAGACGGGGCAGACGTTGCTGCCATCGACACCTAGGAAAACAACAAGCAAATGGAACTTTTAGATAATTTACACCACAATCTACAAGTCATTATATTACTGTACTGAAAAATGTTCAAATTACTTTTGATATTGTTATGATCGAGGTGAAGGTGCTCAAGCCCAGAGGGGATGGTAGGAACCTCAGTCAATTGGTTGTGGGAGAGCTGCAGGTCCATGATGCTGGATATGTTAAAGACATTTCTTGGAATCCCGCCACTGCCAAGCTTGTTGTTGTTAAGCCTCAGAAAGGCCACCTTTGGCAAACCTTTGAAGTATTCGGCCGGGATCTTCTCGATGTTGTTTCCATCAAGGAAAAGCTGGACGGTGGTGGGTGGTAAACCAAGAGGCATGCTGCTGAGCTGATTCTTGGCCAGATTGATTTGCACCAGGTTGTTCAGACCCTTCAGGCTCACTTCAGTCACAGCATCATCCATCAGCTTGTTCCCCTGCAGGTCCAAGAGGTTGAGCTTATCTAGACCACTGAAAACACCCGCAGGGATCTTGGAGATCCGATTCCTGGAGAGACGGAGCTGCTCCAGGCTGGCTGGAAGCTTCGATGGTACAGACGACAAGAGGTTATCGTCCATAAAGAGGTGGAGCAGGTGGGACATTGCGCTGAAGACACCTTCCTCCACTCCCTCACTGGTGATTTTGTTGCGGTTGAGGTTCAGCCAGCGCAGCTGTGTGGCGTTCTGCAGGGCATCTGCTGACAGCCCTTCAATGAGGTTGTTGTGGAGGTAGAGATACCATGTGTGTGGTGGGATTTTGGGGACACTCTTGAGGCCTTTATTGTCACAGTAGACGGCACGAGGGAAGTTGGGGGGGCAGTGACATTCTTTGGGGCAGCCTTGGAGCTGTTCCATGTATTCCTCATAAGGCAGGTCCTGGCTGAAGGCTGGGCCAACCAGGCACAGGATGAAGACAAGGCTCAGGAAAAGTGCCATTTCAGCAGCCAACCTGTGGAGAAAGAGGAGACAAACGTAGATAATGACTCAAAGGAGTGGCACATCCTCAAATAGCCAAAACATGCACCGGCCTTGCCACTGCTAGACAAGCTAGCCTTTTCATTCTGGGTCATTGCCTTGCCTGACAAGGGCTAACAAAGCTTCCAAGATGTCATGCAAAGTGGGGTCAAAATTAATTGCATTAGGAAAACCTTACAGAGCGGATCTTTAGACTTTGCATGTCAACTGCAGGACTTGTACATTCTGGCTGTGCAACATACAAAATTTGTTCTTTGAAGTTCATTCCATAAATCATCCAAACATGGAATTAGAAAAGATTTCTATTGTGCAGGAGTTAAGCATCTGAGCAGTTAGCAATGGAAAAAATGCCGTTAAATATCATGGGTACCCCTATGTGGTATGCCCCTTGCTTGACTCTTGTATGTATCATCTGGTTCTTGTTTAAATTTTTGACCCATGTCTGGAACTTGTTCCAGGTAGGCTCAGATTTTCCACCAACACTTCAAAGAAAAAGCCAACAGACCTGCTTTAAGTGTCCTACGTTCCATACATGGTCTAAACCTCTTGACTGAGGTCCCGGCATTAGTAAGATACACAACCCAATGACTAAAGATGCAGGAACACTGCCCATCTCTTCTATTGTCCACATCTCAGTATCCCAGCTTACCTTAAACTCAAGTTCCCTCCTGTCGGACCTTACTCAGTAAGACACAGATTGTAGTTCTGAGGTTGTACCGTTCGCTGTCCTGTATTTGTACCCGAAGCATTTCATTTACAGCGTGCCAACTTGTAATGCTTGGTGACACTAAATCTTCTGTTGGCCAATCAGAGTCACCCTGGATCAAGGATCAGAGGTGGTGTGTAGCGAGCTAAGCCTTTCCTGTGCTTGACACATGGCCCACATAGAAACAGGCTAATGCAGGCCTACCTGTTCATCCATTGGCACAAACCTCCCTGGGTTGGCATGTTTGGTCCTTTTTTAAGCCTCGTCTGAAATTTAACTTTGCGTGGTACTGACTGGAAAGCACACCAGGAGATGATAGAGGAGGAAAATAGATCATTTAAAAAAATTCTGTATAATTGCATTGCACAGCTTACTACGTTTATCTTTACGTTGATGCAGCCAGTGGTTAGCCTCAGCTTTGTGCAATCCAAATTGGCTGTCATGCATTTCTATTTTAGGGTAACCCATACATCAGTTTACACAGCAGGGGAGGAATGGACTCTGTCCCAGGCACATTGACGCATTCTTCTCAGGTACAAGACATTGGGTTAGATTTAACAGTGTTAAGGGAGAGAGGTCAAGCTTAATCTGGCGGAGATTTGAATGGCAGTTGAGCAAGAGGCAAATGACCTTTCAAGACACCGCGTAGGGCTGCTCTAATTTCCAGTGATGACGGCAAAGGTCTGAATGCAACAGGATAATCTCTGCAGAGTTGTGTGAGGACATGAGCAGCCCTTATCCAACATCAGTCACATTACAGCTCATCCTGTGTTGTGAACACCGATCATTCCTCTAAACACTGTAATCCTGTACGTCCAATTCCACAGGTTGGGATTTGCACATTGATGACACCAAGTACATTTATAGGAGTCAAAGTCACATTCCTTAACCACATGTGGACACATAAGTAATGGTAGAATCCATGTGGAACCTATGAGCCCGTTATCTTAAAGTAGCTTCTCTTTAGAAGCTGCTCTACAGATCTTGCTACCTACACACTTCTCTGCTAATAAGTGCAGGTCTAGGTTTAAAGACATGGGAATAAGAGGAATAAAATTAAATTCTAGACGACTCATCTGCAGCAAGAAGGGGAGCCACAAATCTCCCACCAAATGCTTTCGATCAACCTTTGAACCGCTTTGGCAAGTCAAGAAGTGGTCCAGTTGACAATGATCTATCAAGAGACAGAGCCCAACAACTGATGTTTGGAGATGAAATGAGAACCTTCAAACTGGTAAAGGGGGACACTTTAATGAGTGGAAGGAAAGGCTAATCTGTGGTTGACAAACATTACAAACAGGACTTGTGAATGTGGCTGCTTCGCAGATGTTCAACATGTTTCTGAAAAACTAAAGAGAAACACATGCAGCGGAACACGATCATGCTAATTTCCTGCAAGGCTTTCGTTTGTTTTTCCTGTCAGAGCCGTCTTGATTTCACTCGGTTCCTTTGCTTTTAGATGTAAAATTCAATATAAAAAAGGCTGATATTTGAGCATTTTTATAAAATAAAGTGACTGAAACACAGTTTAAAAAAATGCAGTTATTTTGCTTTAAACCACTGAGATGGTGCACCGTATCCGTTGTGATGATTCTCATCATTTTCTTCCCCTCTCAAATAAGTGTTCCCAAATCCCAGTAATCACATTTACCTGTTTCTCCAGGTGACGTGAGTGATCCCCATGCAGCTGGGTGAGGTGTAGCTCCTTTGCTTCTTCTCAGTGTGGTAGACCTGTCCAGTTAGACTTGCACTGTGTTTGAGTCCCCTCAAGAGCACACCTTGGACACACACTAGTTGGGTCGAAAAGCTGAGACGATGGAGCACGTGTTGTTGGTGGGAGGACGACTGTGCTAGTTGGGGATGTCCTTTCAGAGTTGCTTACTTTCCTGCCAGCCCAAAAGCTTTTCCCCCCTTTTTTGTTTTGTATCCTCTTTCTTTCTAGGGGTTGACGTCATCAGTTTTGAGGGTTAACTGCCTTCACTCCACCCAACAGAGCCATTTGACCCATTCGCGTCACCTCACAGGCCTCCAGGCTGGTTTACTTGCACATCAGGTGATGTTAGTGAGAAGCTTATTGGGGTTAGCACTCATACTTGCACACCCTGATTTTTACAGTGGCCCACCCCCATTTAACAATCCTAGAGATTTTTGTAGTTTTCCACTACGTCTATCAGGAATAAATCTGATTTATTTCACACTCAAGAGAGGCAGCACTAAGATCCAAGCAACGATTAAAGTTGTCCTCTAATTTGAAGTAGGAGTGACTTACCGACATGTAGTACAACTGGTTTGGTCCAGTTCAGATCCGGATGGCATAAAGACACCCAGTTATAGCATGAAATGGTCACATTCAGGTGATGCCACAACAGCTGCCAAAGGTCTACTTGTTCACTGTACTTCTTGCTATACATCTCCACATTATTTCCTGCTACACTGACTTTATAGAGGGCACAAGTGGGACTAATGGCCAAATTTGTGCATTTTTCATCTTCCTGGAATCCACAAACTCACTAGAATATAAGTAAATGTGTATTATCTCTAATTTCATTCTGCATCATTCTGGCCGCACCGTAAAACCATGATCATCATTTATCCCTCTAGCGTCCCAGTTTTTTCTAATGTTTTAGCCTTTATGTTTCAATTCTACTCCAATCGACAATTTAAAACTAGACCACCTGGCTAAACTTTACTAACCCCATATCAATCCATGCTGCTACATAGCTAACACCAGCTACAAAGCTACATGCATGTGGCTAAAAACAGCTGCTCAAACTGTGAGATGAAGGTTGGGGAAACATTATCTGGATATTAAGAATGTTACACTTAAAATGGACCACACCTAAAAGAACTTCACACCACAGATTTTTCTAGCCTTTCCCCCTAATACAGCCCCCTTTCCCCCCACATTTCTTTGTGCGTGTCAGCATGATGGCCACAGATGGCACATCTGGCGTCCAGGGCTGCCCTTTATGGGATTGGGATGAGGAAAAGAGTAATATACAAAAGATGGAGAAAGAGATGAAATTAGAGGGAGTTAACCTGATTGATTCAGAGATAAGAGCAGGACATGATTGAGAAGATCTCCGATGGCTACCCTGCAACAGCGGATAGTCTTTTTACTTAATGCAGGAGGATTTGATGCTTTAGAAAGTACTTATTGTCTGAACGGACAGCTCCTTTTGGGATTTATAGCCAGGAGGAGGTGCAGTGGGATGTCTGGAAACCATTTGCACCATGTCTAATGGTGTGTTTTTAATCAACAGGCCCTCTTTCTGCAGTGACTGGGCTAATTACGACCTCGCTGAGCGTCCAGAAAGATCGTGATCATTGTTGCAAAGCTTCCCCGGCTTATGCGGCATCCAAACAGGGTGTGCAAGGCTTTGGAATCACAAGTTTTGGAGGTTGTAACAGATTATCTTTGAGATTTATCGACGAACCACCCGAATCCCGAAGTAAAGGCTTGGGATGCGAAGAAGATATGCTAGCAGTCAAAGAAAAAAATTTGCTTCCTGCTGAGGGCTTTCAGTTGTAGCAGATACAAATAATGAGGAACAGAACCCTTTTCTTGGTCACAGTTTATGGGCTGTACTAAATATAAAAGTAACACGAGGTTGGATGAAGAATAACGTTTTATTGCACACAATCTTCAACTCCTTGTCTTTCCTCGTAAAAGTCATTTAGGTGGTTCCCCGTTGATGGATGCATGTCTGAGGCAGTTTAAAGGGAAGATTTAGAAAGAAAGCTGCAGCACTAAGCAAGAACCCTACAACCCCTGCATCCCTCCAGGACCACCTCTTTCTTTTCTATTTTTTTCAAATGTTGCTCTGCGACTACATCGAAATTTTGGAGAGAACAAAGATAAAGGATCTTCTTAACGGCCCGCGAGGGACCTTGTTAAATCCATCCCGGACATGGGTGTGTGTACGTGAAATACTCCTCCAGACCGCAACATTTCAGGATACGTATATTTGTCCTTCATGATTCCAAAAATAACTTACTTCACAGAGTAGAAGTATTTTTTGCCTGTATACAACACTCATTTGGCATGTTAGAGTTCAGAATAGTGATAAGAGTATTTACTCCAAGACATGTGCATTTAGTATGCTAGCCATAGAGCTAATTATGCTAATTACAGTTTATTAGTCCTGTTTTGTCGTGTGACAGGTGGTTATTACAGCACGTTTAAAATAATATCATACAAATAGTTTTAAAATATATTTTATTCAACTGTGTTTGGTTTCCTCACAGTAATTCCAAGTCATATCCAGTTACTTAGTCAAAGAAAAATCACGATAAAAGGAATAAAAACCAACACAAGGTCATCGACGAAACGTTAGCCAGACGGGCTAAACAACACCACCAACATAACAATGACAGGACCTTAACTGCAAAAGCTGTAGTTTATTATCAAAGAATGTTACCATGGGTTGCATGCAAGTCAAGCAAATGTTGTTTACAAAGGTCAACAACTCACATGACAGTGGACAGCAAGGAAATAAGTAAAGACAGAAGAAAAAAAAATTCAAACCATCATCTCCAGATTTGAGCGAGCAAAATAACCATGATAATACCAACGTCTTTTAAAAATGTGTAATATTTTCCAATAAAAACCTGCAAAGAAATGCTATTACTTACATATATGTAAATCAGAGGATTGATTAAGTCATTTCCAAAAGTGTACAACAGGGACTGGATTAAATAACACTGGTGTTTTCCTGAAACTTTGACCGATGTTAAAGGTGGGACTGCTCCCTAACTGCTATTTTACACATGTTCATAGCTCACATTAGGAATTATACACCAAAATCTGAGAATGCAGCCTATCATGCTATGGTCCTTTGCACAGCAATGGATGAATCAATGTACCCAAAGTATACTATACATGCTAAAGAATGGAACATACATACAAGATAGACAACAGAGTGGACGCTTTTATTGAATGAAGACAGTGGAGGGTCACTCCACCACGTCCAGTTCAATAGTATCCAAACAACCATGGAATGAATAAGTGTGTGTTTTCTATGAATGATTTATTCATAGGGCTTTTGGCTAATGAACTATAGCCTATATAGTTTTTCTGTGTGCTTTTTGCTATATTTATGAGTCATTCACCTAAAAAACAAAATATTTGAAGTGTGATCCTAACATGTTGTTTTTACAACTAGATTCTGGATTTTATTTCCAGTTGGTAGCCTGTGTTTTTTTTTTTGTATTAATTTTATTGATTTGATTTACCCAGCATTTATTTAACTGATAAAGGTGGCGTTATAGGAACCTAAGTTTGCATATAATTATGTGCTAAGTACTGTCAGCAATGTTTGAATACTGGAGGCTTTTGGCTGAGCCTGTGCTGTGGCAGCTTGGATTGGAGGGAAGCCCTCATTCGAATATGATATCCGAAGCTTCGCGCAGGCAGGTGACGTAGTCGGGGGGCATGCTGTTGTACGTCACGTTGTTGCCGTCGAGGCGCAGGTGCTTCAGGTGGGAGAAGTCGGTAGGTGTGACGTACTTGCAGAAACTTGACAGGTCGAACTCTGCAAGGAATCGACAACAGAGGCAAATATAAATGTCCAGAAAGCATGTCCCTCGTGGTAGCACTAGAAAGAAAAGGGAAGGTTGTACAACAATTGCAACTGACAAGCCACTCACTGTTAATCTCATTGGCCTGGAGGTAGAGATGCTCCAGCTTCTCATTGATCTCAGGGATGGACTGCAGTTTGTTAAAGGACAGGTCCAGCTCCACCAGGGATGTTGCATTGAACACTCCAGCGGGAATTCCAGAGTCCTCAAGCTTGTTGTGCGAGAGCCTCAGGTACTGAAGCCTGGGCAGTTTGCCCAGGTATCCTGCCGCCACACCCGCAATGTCATTGTAGTCAGCGTAGAGGATTACCAGTGTGCTGGGGACTCCAGCAGGCAGCTTCTTCAGCTTGTTGTGGCTCACATCCAGAGAAAACAGTTTCTTCGGCCCTGTGAAGGCCCCCGCAATGGCATCTGAGGTCAGCTGATTGAACTGGAGATTGATGGAGGTCAGATTCTCCTTGTCAGACAGCAGTCCCCCAGGGAATTTGGACAACATATTGTGCATTATCTTCAGCTCATCAAGAGACTTTGATGGAGGGATGACTGGCTCCGTCAGGTTGTTGAAGCTGACGTGTAGCTTCTCCAGGGCGGTGAGTTTGTCGATTGTGCCCTTTTCGATCTTGCCATTGGTAATCTGGTTGTTGTCAAGTATCAGCCAGCGGAGGGTATCGGTTACGTTGTCAAAAACACCCGCCTTGATCGCATCTATCTGGTTGTTCTGGAGGTAGAGGTATTTGATCCCTGATGGGACGACGGGAACAGCCTTCAGTTTGCGGCTGTCACAATACATGGCGCTAGGGAAGCTGATGGGGCAGTCGCAATCTTGATTGCAGTTGGGCCCTGAGGGTCCCAAGATGGAAGCAGGCTGGTAGTCGTAGTCATAATACTGGCACAGGGCCAGGCTGATCAATGCAGCCAAAAGAGGTACACGGAGAGGACACATGGCTCCTAGGGATCCACAGGCAGAGGATGAAATGGAGACATCACAGAGAAGCAAGCATTATTCATTAAACAAAAAGTGTTAAATCATAAAAGTTTAACACAGCTGTTCCTTGACAGATGCAGTCTTTCCTCCGCTCAGAGACATCCTACTGCCACACCCACCCCTACAAGCATTATATAATCGGTCAAAGGTTCAAGCGAACCAGTTGGAGACCAATGAGTCCCAGATTCCTTGAATTAATTATCAAAAACTGAAGATTTCTTCCAATGCTGCACTCCATGCATCTTTTAAGAAGGTGCAAAAGAGCAATAATGTGACACAGATGTGTGACAATGACATAATTTATGTGCATAAATAGATCTGAAACACATGTTTCAGGCAAGACAATATTGTGCAGAAGCAAGCATAAATAAAAGGAATTAAAGCTGGAATAATTAGTTTGGGATTATACTATAAAATCAACACTGCAGACAATTAATATAAACACAAATAGAGAATGCTCCACTTAACAACCTCGAAAATACATATATTAGAAGCTCCTTCATGCGTAAAACTACTCACACAAGACGATAGCACTGCAAGAAAATCTCAAGTTTCTTAAAACAATAAATTATCCAACTTGCACTGTGAGTTTTAACGTTCATGCAGTGGAATTTTTGCCTTCTCTTCTGCAGCACTAGCCCCTGATCAGGGAGGATGACCCCATCCAGGAGAATAAAGAGGAAAGAGGCTGAAACTATAGTGTGAAATCACAGAGCTCCACGGTGCAAGCTTACCTGTGCTTCGCTCTCTTCGTGTGCGTGGGGCTGGAGGGCCAGTAGGTAAGAACAGTGTGGTGTTCAAAAGCTGGAAGTCTCTGGAGAAAAACACAGAGGGAAAGACTGAGAGAGGGGGAGGAGAGAGAAAGGGGAAGATGGGGAAACAGTGATGGAAAAAAGCAATGGGACGGAGGGGGGAGGTTTTAGCAGGCTGCATGGAATCAGGTCATTATAGAAATTCAAAGGTGTCATCAGTTAGTCTGGAGGAGCGTCATCCATAATCTACTGTCTACTAAAACTGAGCAGGTGCAGGAAGACGGAGTAATATTCCACCCCTACCCCCACCAATAAAAAGCTAAGATAAATACCTCTGCTGCTAACTTTTTTGCGCTCCAACAGATTACAGCTGCACGTTCTGGTGGTTCTCAACGCGATGACTGAATGTGAGCAAGTCAAAGTGAAGCAGGCTGCTTGTGGGGAAAGGAGCTGGAGAAGTTGTGTGTGGAAAAATGTGAAAACGGCACATGGCAATGTTTAACCCAGACGCTACGATGGAGTATTTCAGCTGAAACTGTGGAAAAATTGACAATTAAAAAAAAAAAAAAGGTAATGAGACAGCCAGACGCGAGTTGCATAACCCTCAAAGAAGAAATGCCCCTCCTGTTTTTCACCAGAAAGGTGCGGTAACCGTAGATCCACTTACTTCCACAAGGGTTTACTGGGAATTCTCCAGTATCTCACTTTTGTAACTCACTCACAGTGGTTGGCGTTCGAGCGACCAAAATGGCCAAACGTTTCTCCCACTAGTTGGCGGATGTCGATCCGTCACACCTTCACAGCAGGACAGGGATTGAAGTTGGGTTAATTGGTTACAGTTGGGGGGATCTGCTACTCATATACTTACTTGTATGCATTTCTTCACGACTGTTATTTTATCAGTTTTGACAAGCTGTTTACGACACGGCGAAGAAATAGTCCTGTTAAAAACACACAAAAAGAGACAAGTCAGTCAATTTACGACTTTAAATGTCAAAGTTGATGACCTCAAGGCTGAGTGAGCAGGTAATCAGTCCCCTTGAAGAATTCTTTAACACATGTGCTCAACAAATAGGAAACCAATAAGACCTTTAAATGAAGCTGGTTTGGTTTGCTAATGTAATTCTTGTGAAAAAATGTTGTTTTTTTTTGGCTGTATCATTGTGATTCCTCTGAGCATCAACACACCATTCTGCAGGCTTGTGCGAATTATATTAAATTGCAGGTCTCAGGTAAATAAAACACAGCTGAGCCGCTACAGGAAGGTGGTCAGGGACCCAAATTTGAAACAATGAGAACAAAGACTGGAGCCATCCATTTAGCCTGGCTGTGTAAACACACTATGTCTTTCATATTTGTTGGTATATTTATTTTTTACTTTAATGTTATGTATTTTTCCAAAATGCCCACTTGTGTGAAGCAAAGGAGCAGCTGGTAAGGGTGGATGTGTGGCTGATCTCTAATCAGTGGTAATTAGCTCAGGGTGCTTGTTTAACCTCAACCCAACAGAAAGGCTCTAATGTTGTTTTCGAATCACAAATGGGGAGACAGTTCGTCCCGCATGCTTACGTAAGGTGGGCTACAGCAATTACATAAGATTTTGGGGGGAAGCGTGCACGCAAATGCGCTGAAAGCTGCATTCGTGGGAGCCTCACATTAGGGAACACTGCTGTTTAAAAGCTTCAATGAGAATTTACACATAAATAAAGATTTGACCTGCTTGAAAACAACAGAACTGCACCCTGCTTTCACTCGAATGCGTGGAGTCAAAGGGAGCTTTAAGTGATGATTGTCTTGATTCGTCATTGTAAAAGTATTACCATGTGGCCGAGACTGGCCCTTTTAAATGGGAAAGAATGGATAAGAGGTGCTGGCTGCTTCAAAACAGCCTTCTGCTTGTCCAGACGCGGCTCAGACTCATGTCCCTCAGCAGGAAAAGGGCTGCTGAGGTTGTTGTGGTTGTACCTTTTATTACTGGAAGTGTCAGTGTTTCAGAGCAGACGGGCAGTTCCAGACTGTTTTCAGGTCGGAGGGTGGAAAACAGAATTTTTGCCATTGTGCTTTTCCTCCTGTTGATGTCTGACTCTTGCGTCCTTTCCACGAGACCACATCTCAGACTTTGGCTGTCAGCAGTTTCCCTAATACTGTTTGTCCTCACTTGTTAAATTGTCTTGCAGTGGCCAAATAATAAGTTACTGTAGGATTTATAGCAGGAGGAGCAGACAAGACAGACCCACAGGAACAAAGTTGCGCCCTCACATGCAGTTAAGCCATTTCGATATGCTTTGATGCAGTATTAATTGGTCTGACTTGAATTTCATAATTTATAGGTGGTGAACATGGCCGATCA
This sequence comes from Takifugu flavidus, assembly GCF_003711565.1. Classification (NCBI taxonomy): domain Eukaryota; kingdom Metazoa; phylum Chordata; class Actinopteri; order Tetraodontiformes; family Tetraodontidae; genus Takifugu; species Takifugu flavidus. Next base: position 5,474,540 of record NC_079541.1, on the reverse strand, counting down.
TCACAGTTCTGGTGAACAGGTCCTCGTGGAGTTTACAATGATGGGGGTGTTTGAGTTATACCTCTGATCCCTTTAAGTGGTCCTGGCAAGTTCCCCATTCTTCCAGCATCAAAAACTAAAAAAAAGTGCATTAAAGCTATGTTGGAGCCATCTATAATGACAGAAGCCATCACAATGGATCTTTTACCTAAATTAATGCAGTTGCACGAGGGTCATGATTACAGAAACCGCCCACCAGTTGGTGATCATGGTGGGTTAGTCTGATTTTGAAGCTTCCATTTTGTACCTTTTGACAACTTGGTTCTTTTTCATGTAATGGCCCTATGGATTAAAAGTGTTTTTTTAAAAAAAAAAATACCATCACTTCTTTTGCCCTCAAACATTCAGTCTTCTCACACGAGTTATGAATTTTTGAAGTAAGATTAATGGACTCCACGAGCATTTGGCGTACAGAAACCATATGAAAACAAAAACCTTTGCAGCTGAGGGACATGTGCACATGTGCTGCCAGAGATGGGGGATCCAAGCAGGCATACTAGTAAACAGGGATATTCTGAGACTTGGCAGAGACACAAAGAGGCTTCCAGCAGATCTCAGACAGCACCTAGACACCACCTTCTGCTCCGACCATGTGTCCATAATCATGTTACTTAAAACACAGAGTCATCCCCAGACGGCCTGGGTCATCCCCCTCCGCCCCTGGCTCTCATGCATGCACGTGTGCAGCCATAGACCTTGTTTGTGTTGTCCTACAGCAAAAAATGCTGTTTGGAAAACCCACAACCTTGTTTATTATTTGCCCTGTCCATGTTGTAAACTGCAACCCTCTAGGATTGTGGGTAGTGTTGTAAGCTAATAATGTTACATGTTTGAGATTTTCATATCCACCTAAAGCTAGCTGGTCAAGCTTGCCTATTCCTGCACTTCTGTTGCTGAAACACGATAATCTGGAGGAGTTGGGGCCGCCTGTTGGTGAGAGTGCAAATTGCAAGAAAGGAATTCATTGTCCTCAACCTAGGTGTTTGCTTAAGACACTGAATATCGTACACCCTACTGTATAAAAACACATCGCTTAGCATGCTAAGGCCAATCACACATACTCTAACATGTAAATACATACAGTTTAGATCTGTGCTAATGGTAGTATATCTAATGCTGCATTCTGCCGTTCGAAGAGCATCCGGCTAATGATTAAATGTCGTTTTCGTATAAAATGTCGAATACTCTGCCCTTACACATTACATCAGCAGTTTGTAATCATCTTGCAAGTAGCCAGACTGGCTTAATCACAGTTTGTGTGCATGCATGCGTGTGTGTGTGTGTGCAGACTGCAGTTTTCCATTTAGCTAATTAGCGGCATAAAATCTGTGCCGCATCTGCGTTCCATCAGTATCCAACCTTAGTCCAACGGAGCAACTCAGGTTACATAAGCGTCACAAGGCAGACGCTACCTACACACAAGCAGGCGTGCACACTTCAGTGGAGTGGAGCACAAATAGGCGTATTTAGTTGATGGATATCCGTAGACGACTGAAATTTCGCTTAAATGAAACCTAGATACATAAACATGTCTACCCACATGCACCTACACATAAACACTGGCATAAGGCCTAAAGCAATTAGTCTCGGAGCGTTCGGTCTGCAGGCTGACGTCGGCTCAGGAGATCAAGTGTCAGAGTTTTGCTCCTTATGCTGGAGGAGAGGTAGAAAATAGAAGCGCCATACTCATGGCTGCCGCACGGGGGCGACTGGTCGAAATCCATTCACGTTGCTCTACTGGTGATGAGCGCCAGCTCTCTAACACTGCCGCTTTCACTTACACTCGTTCCCTGAAGAACCGACCCCCCATCCAACCCCCAATATATCAGAGCGAGACACCCTGAGCCAGGAATAATATTCTGAGGTCCTTTTTTCAATTATTATTTTTATAGCTTTCCTTTTTTTTAGGGGCAGATGATTTGCTGTGTGTGTAATTTAACCCCACCAGAGTTGGCCTTCTTGCGATCTTATAGTGACCGTAAAGTTTATTACCCTAATAAAGTTTATAAAAATGAAGCTGTGTAACACATCACCACACAATTATTAATACCTGATGCTCTTTCACACTTTCTACGTGCGCTTCTCATGTTTGGAATTGATTTAAACTGTGGAAATTATGATTTGCTGCCTCATCCCGCTTGATTTTCCCAGTAAAAAACAGGCCTCTTATCTAAATTGGAAAGATTCCCCTATTATTTCCTCAGGAAGTTCCGGTTTCCTCCCTCAAATCCTTGTCACAGAACACCAGATAGGAAGTCAGATGGCTTCTGTCCGTCCTTTAAATGGATACCTCATGTGATGATGTGGATTTTATTAAATAAATCGAAAACTGTCCAAGAGCACTTTGTCACTTCACTTTTTAAATGATCAATGCTAAAATTTAGTCCAGAAAAACAGTTTAGACCTGGTTGACACGCCCTGACATCCAAATCCCAGAGAATCGGACCCACAAGACACACATCTCACCTGTTTTCTTTTCACCTGTGCCTCCTCTTGACCTTGTCCCCCAGGGTAGTTTTGTGTCCGCGCTAACCACCCTAAGCTAGGCGGTGCGTAGAATAAGACATTGCTTGGTCGTCACATCCACCCAAGAAAATGTCTTTTTCCATTAGTATTTTTATTTTGTTCAGGACATGTTAGCAGGGAGCGCCTGCTCCGGAAAAAAAAGAGGAACATTTTTGTAGCTGATATATTAAGTCTGAGCTATGGTAAGTGCTTGTGCCCTTGAGTAAGAGATGTTTTTATACAGCATTTATATACAGCATCTATACATACAACATTCACACCAACATGGTTGCAGTGGGCATGCCAGTTCACGTAAACCCTCCAAAATGTTCTCAGCTTGTATAAAAACAACCAAAAAAAGGGGGAAAGAAATATAAACACACACTGACAAGAGATTCCAGAAAGCACCGGGTTGAAGTTAAAGAGAGAGAGAGAGACAGAGAAAAAAAATAAAAGCATGCATATACATCTTTGGAGATGGCTTCTATATTTTTCACCAAGCTAATTTCACCTTTTTCCTTTTTACTGGAACGTTAGAAGTGGGAATCGAGGGAAAATAAGCAAAAGAAATCGCAACGTGATGGGAGTCACGCTCGTTTTTTATCACTACTTGAACAGAATACAATGCAAATAGAAACTTTGAAGGAGTGCGGCGTGGTAAAGTTACATCGAACGCTATACCTAGTACACAGGTAATCTAATACATTCTAGTTATACCAGTTGTTAAAAGGTATTGTAAATAAAGAAGTTAACCCCTTGCTGCCTGGTCTACAGGCCAGCTCTTTCACAATTCAGTGGCTAACATTCCAAGTTTTTTTTGTGTCTGTTCTTTTGGTTACATGTGACAGCATGTGTGTGTGTGTATGGGTGTGCGTGGAAAAAACATCTCTTGCAACTTTATTGGTTATGATGTGATGTGTGTGTGAGCGCACCACCGTGGTATGCTGGCGTTTGCTGTAGGCTAAATGTGCTACGGTTGCATGAACCTGGAAGCTAATTAAAGAAAGATGATATGTTGTGTTCAGAGGTCCAAGTCCACCGAGTGTGGATTAATGAAACCATCGCTTGGGGGGGCAGAGTTTGGTAAGGCAAGGGGTCAATGTTGAGGATGGGGCTGCAGGACAGACACACCCTCTTACAAAACTGTCACACACTCATTTACAAACGCATGCTCCCTCGCGGAGACGAGCAGGGCACGCTCTACTTCTTCCTGTAGTTGCCGAGCTGGATGGCAGAACGCTGGAAGACGCAGCGGAAGGTGGTTGGCTGGACTTCCCAATAAGGCACGGGGTTGCTGAACAGGCTGATGCCAGAGTACATGGCCTTCTTGCTGTTGATGCTGGGAGGACAGAAGTCTCCGGTGCCTACGGCGGCAATCTTGTTGACGTGGAGGTAGACCACCTACGGGGACGGATTTAAATAATAACGACCTTGAGTCGCCAAGTGGGATGTGCACGGCAACAATTTGGATAATAATAAGTCAGAAAAATGCAGAATAATCTCATGCAACCCAAACTGGATTCCTGCAAAACCAACATTGCAAACCAAAGTTAGACCCCGAGCAAGAGAAATAAAATAGAAGTATATGAAAATATGAGAGAAGCTAAACGATCTCAGCTAAGCTAAAACAAGCAATCCATTCTTTGTGGTAAACAGACAGCAAATGAGAGCAGCTCTTCTAGCCTTTCCTCTGTCTTTACCCATCTGGACCAATAAAGTCCACAAATGAATAGCAGCTAAATAGCGAGATGTTTGACAGGTGTGAACTTCTGGGCCTCGTTAACAGGGAACGTATAACACCAGTGAGCTTGCAGGTAATTTACTCAAAATGATTTGTTTTTACGAGAATGGGACGGATGAGCAGTTACTTAAGCTCCAGAGCTCTATAAAATGGTGAAATGAAAGGAAGCTCAAATTATAACATCTCTAAAGGGGTCTGTTTACAATCCCCCGTTGCTAAAAAACATACTATTTTCTCGGGATGGGCTGCACAGACTGAACCCATCAGAGCATTGTTATGAAATCCTCGGGTGCCCGGACCCACCTAAATCAAGTCAGCTTATTCGTGATGGTTTAGATCTTAGCAACAGGACTGTATGTGATTGGGTCGTATAATAATCTCTATATTTACGAATCCAGCCAGTTATAAACTAAAGCATGTACCTGGATATACTTGTGGTCAGCCAGGCCAGAAGGAACGCTAGTCAGAGCGTTGTTGTCGAGGTGCAGCTCCCGCAGGTGGGGAACATTAGCCATTGTGCCATTTTCCACAGAGCTGATGTCATTGTCGCTCAGGCCAAGTCTGCAGGAAAGAAATCAGAGACGCGGGTATGAGCAAGAACGCTACAGAGCAATTTAGCTGCCTAAATTAATTACCAGGAGTCAATGGCACACAAAGCTGAAGTAGGACTGCCAGAAAGCTTCTGCACCTGTCAGTGAGGCCATTATTATCCCAGTCTCAACTATGTGAAAATGGAAAAGAAAAGCCATCCTTTGCTCATATCCTCTCCAAAAAACACTTAACTCACCCTATAACAAAGTGTCCTTTGTTCTAGTTTGGAATGCTATCTGTTGCCCAATCAAAGACCTCATAAATGTGGTGATTTTACAGGCAAACCAGGTATTTTAATTGTCCAAAAACTATTTGGTGGGATTTTGCTTACACAATAACGACTCCATTAGCAGCAAAACCAGAGGCTAAAGGCAGCATGGAAAACAAAGAGTTAATCCCTGAGTTTTCATTATAAGAGAAGAAAATGAAATGTGCCTTGTGAAAGATTTTTCCTATGTCTTTAAACAGTCTGGTTAGCAGTGACCAGGAACATATGGTCACTCATGTTAGCCAACTAAATTGAATGTCATTACTCAAGTTTGAGTAAAACATTCTTCCTTTTGAAAAAAGCTTTATCCATCTGCCAAATTAACTAGTTTTGGAATATCAAGCCTGTGTCTCTGCAGCTACTGGTTACCAAATTACAATACAATGTGATTTCTGTCACGTTTGGAGTTCATTTGTCTCTTTTAATTCAGTTTGTAATCCCATAAAAGGAGGTCACAGGTCACACGGTGGCAAAAACTGCACCACACAGAATCTGCTACTAAAAGGTGCCACCAGCCCAAGCCCTCCTCTTCTAGATATTTAGATAAAGAAATAGTTCCTCTTACTTGGCCAGGTTCTTCAGACCCTGGACACTGGCAGCCGTCACCTTGGTGATTTTGTTTGCATCCAGATGGAGCTCAGAGAGAGAGCTAGGCAGACCTAGAAACACATAGGATGGCCAAAAGCATAAATAATGACAAGAACAAGTAACTTCAAACAGAAAGAACAATTTGTTAAAAAAAAAAATAGAGCTGTGCCTTTGGGTATCTCTGTAATGTTGGTATCTGCAATTCGGATGTAAGAGACCCTCTTCAGGTCGGCAAAAGCGCCTTCGTCGATTCCTGCACTGTTCAGAGGGTTGGAGCCAAGCTCTGAGAACACACACATCAAAAAAAAGAACATCAGAAACTGATGAACACGAAATCAATTCCCCCGCTGGCCTGTTATGAGAACACAGAGCTGAGTCATGAGTAAACACAGTCTTTGGCAGGGAAACTGCCCGTATTTGCACGCAGACTTTCTCTGCATCACATTGCCTGGTTTATCATGGATTATCATTCTTATACCCTTACACTTTCTGCACAATTTAGGCTTTTTGAAAGAATTTGTGTGACAGGAAGTCTGGAAACAAATCACAAGAGCAAAAAGGAATGGAGGGCAGAGAGGCTAACACTCATTTCTACATTTAAACATTTTCTGAGCAGTGTTGCCCTATAAAATCAGGGAAGTTTATGGCCTCATACCCATGACGATGATGTTGGACATGCCCTGGAAAGTGGCCTTTTTGATCTTGGTGATGGCATTGTCATGGATGCGCAGCTCCTGCAGGCTCTTGGGCATGTTGGGGGGCATGTCCTTGAGTGCATTCCTGGACAGGTAGAGACGCTGCAGCTTGGTCAGGGGGCTGAGGGCCTTGTTGTGGATGGCGCTGATCTTGTTGTTCACCAGGATCAGAGTCTGTGTGGAAGGGACAGGGAGAAAAGGTTCTACTGTTACACATGTTTGATCCTCGCTGCCTCAGGGTGATGGATGGACAGCTACAATTCTTCCTCCAAACCAGCCTGTTCTTGTTTAAAGGCTTATTGGATTTTGAAGTTCTAAAGTTAGAGCCTTGAGACCCGCACAGTGAGGCAATAAAGCTGTACCTTTAAGCCTCCCAGCATATGCTGAGTTCATTTTAAGAGGAATTCCCCCCTGCTGTTTGGCATGTGAGCAGAGGCAGGTAGACGTGAAATGTCTGGTCTCTTCTCATACCAGTTACACTATTGTGGGATCAGCACCAGCTGTCAGAAGGTTATTTATTGGAAAAGTTGGCAGGAATGAAAGTTCAGAGCTCATTGGTGAATAGCATCCATGTACCTGGTTACTTTAGGAGATGTTGGGATTAACAAAAATCATATCCAGAGCATTTTTTTGTCTGGGTAAGCCTTTTCAAGGATATAATACCTGATCTTGTTTCCTGGTGAGGAATTTGCAAGGCCTCGTTTTAGGGAAGAGTTACAGTATAGTTAGATAACCCCTGGCCTATCTTTAGGAATAAGACAGAAGAGAAGCTGAGCAGATGGGAGGGACGTACTTGGAGTCCCTTAAGGTTCTTGAAATCATTCTCCTTGATTTCAGCTATCTTGTTGTTCTGCAGGTCCAGCAGGATAGTATCATCGGGGATATCCTCAGGAACTTCCTTCAAACCTGATGGGAAATGTTTAGATGTTAATTTTGATCTTGAATTTTGAAGAATGCTTGTCACAATGAATGATGCATGACGGACAAGTTTTTCATTGACAACGTTTTAGCCTTATGACCTGACTAGTGATACCCAAATTTTGGGGATCTTTTAAAGCTTCCACCCAGAGATCGGAAGGACTTTATTTTGCAAGTTGCATTGTTTCGGACTGGCAAATCAGATTTACAAAAACACGTTACAATCAAATTTGGACAAATGGGAGTTTAACAGTTACAACAAACTGAAACAACAGTCTCTGCATTGCTAATTCCTAAGGTGGGGGAGTTGGAGCCTTAATGGGTTTTATGGTAGTGCTTTAAATGTGCCAAATGAGTATTGAATGTGCTTTGAGACACATATGGTGGAAATTGGCCTTGAAACAAATTTCTTTTGGAGGAAGTGAGTGACTGCATGCCTAGACACTAACTTCACGCAAAGCTGTTTTGTTGGCAACTACATCGCGAGGCGGTTTAGTTGAGTTCTCGGAAAATGAGTGGAGACAGGTCAGAGTTGTGGCGGAGCAATCTACTGCATTTCTTTCTACGGTGCTTACGAAAGAAAACGATTCAGAAGTTGTCATGGACTCTACAGCTCTCAGATGTGTCAGCTCTCTTGTGTCAATTTGTAATGAATGGAAAAATATTTGGCAATTAACATTAAATAGAGTCATTATCTGTCAAAGAAAAAAAGGAGTTTTGACACATACTTATTTCAAGCCTGGTTTTGGGCTTGATTTGCCCCCAGCACGGTCAAGAACGTCTGTCCATGAATGTTAAGAGTAAGTCAGTGGAATATTAAAGGTAACAGGACACTGAAGATATCTATCAATGAACCAAAAGAAAGCATCAGAAAACCAGACCTGAAGTTGTAGGCGGTCAATATGCAGATACCAATAAAAACAGCACGGTGGAGCTGGACCCAGGGCTGACATGAATCAGGTCGAGACAAAGACCAGACCACATTTGTGAAGGAGTATCTGGCTATCTCAATAATTCAACAAACTCCTCACAGGGTTGGCAACCCTTCCTCCATTCTCTACTTTAAACTCAATTGGCAGTGCTTTAAGGGGTTCCTTACGGAGACCACCATCGATCGGTCAATCAGCCAAAGAAGCATGACAAGGTTGGAGGTTCATATGAAGAAACTGTGACCGCATCATCTCAAGATCAGGCTTGCTGAAGAAGTGCCCTCAGTGTTAGTGGACAGGTAGCACTGGTGGTCCTGAATGCCCAACAGGACCTCATGGTCCACATGGAGCACCCAGACAAACTGCTATTGACATGTCAACAGATAAAGAAGTTATTAATCTAGTAAGGACACGTTTCAATATTGAACCCAGCACTTTGTGGTAATAATGGTTTGGATACTGAGTTTTATGGAGGCAAATTATGTTTGGATATTTCTTATGAACAAGATTAGAGTTGAAAAGAGTCAAATAATTTAAAAAAGACTTAAAGATAAACATATTTTTTGATGCAAAATTTGGGATCAAGCACAAACATGACCTTCTGTTCTCCCAAACACTGATGAAAAGCAGAGCCAACAAGGATGTTTCCTGTCCTTACAGACCACATTATTACACATCACTAATATGTGGCAGTCTCTGCTGCTTCTTCAGATTTCAGATTGTTCCATTGGATAAAAATCAGATATCTTATAGGTTAGTTCTGTGATAAAATCCTGATTATTAAGTCATAGTCTTTAGTAGTCATTATTATTAAGTCCTAGTCAAGTCTTTTCTGTATTATTCTGGTGGCTGTTGCTAGGATGATAACAATGCTTTTAACATAAAATCATCTGCTGGTGGCCGTAAATATGGCACTGCAGGACCTCCTGGTCCACACGGAGCACTCTGACAGCAAGAAGGTCTTACTGCATCAGTAAAAGACACCACTTTTGATCCCAATTGTGAGTACCAATACAGGAAATTTGCTGACAGCACTTTGCCATCTTGCCACTGCTGATCTCTCCAAATACATGTATATATATACATAACTTCATAGCTTGCATGTGTGTCAGTGTGAGTGTGCTGTTGTGCACCGGGCCAGCAGGCCTGGGGAACAGATGGAGGTTCAGGAGGTCCAACATGTCTGATGCAGGAGTGAAGTTATGTCTCTGAGGTCTGCCTGAGTCTGGTATCAGGACTGATGTCATTGAACCGGCCTTTTCCCAAATATCACGCTCCAACTGTATGGAGCTCTGATCTCGTGTCAGTGGCGTTTGCCCATGAACCACCTGCCCTGATTTGTATAGGCCTAAGGTAGACCATAGACCTTTAAAATGAAAACCGCTCACAGAGATCAACCCCCAAAATGTTGCAAAGCACTTTTATATAGAAGAATAAATGAAGTTGGGGACTTTTCTATGACACAAGAGTTTTTATGAATCATATAAGCTGAGTAGCCACATTAGCTATAACAAAGGTGACAGTTGAGTAAATACTTGTCATTGTGGTCAATTAAAACAAATCTGCCCCACTAATTGAGATCTTGCTACTGTACCATTTTAAAAGAAAAAACATTGAAGCCTGTTCACAAACATCTGGAGGAGTTTCACAATTATCTCATTCAAAGTTAAATAAACACTGTAGTCAGCAAAATGGATCTGACTGCATCTGTGAGCATTTAAGACTCCACCAAAGGTGTCATGGTCCCAACAGAACTCTGCAAAATGCATAAAATAACATACCCCTCAGATGACCCCTTGGGTGTTGGTTGGATGCTGGGACAAGTCTAACAATATTTTTCCTTTCTCCTGCAACTCTCCCTGCACTTTATAGTTCCCCTCCAGACACATATGAAAGCACATATAAATACTGGTGCTTAAACTCAGTGACGCAGTCCCAGATGATAAATTTGTGCATCATTTGCACCTGTAAGCTTGTTTTACTGAGTATAAGAGTAGATGAGATTATATAGGAAAGCAAAATAAAAAACATGCATAGGGTTACCGAGGTCTGAGCATTGGACCACTCTCAGGTGGCACTGGCATCTGAAGGGGCACTTGGGCATTGCAGGCATTGCAAACACTGGGGGGTTCACTGGTTCAGGGGACACCTCAGGTACACCGGATCCAGCATCGTCCTCCATCATGAAGTCTAAGAAGCCGGACTGGCGGAAGGGCAGGGCCCAGCAGGCGGTGACCAGAAGCAGAGAGAGACAGGCCGACTTCATGGTGCTGCAAGCAGGGAGCCTGCAGAACAAGAAAACCAAAAAGGTTTGTGATGGTTTTGCTTGTGGAGCAGTTTGTGATTAGTGTGAGGGAGACAATGAGACATTGATCAAGGCCAAGAGGTGTCAGAGGTTAAGGCCATGAGGGTTAAACACCTGGGTGTAAAACTTTAAAGTGGTTGGTGAAATATTTGAGTCGGTACTTTAAGCCAAGATGGTGGAACAGAAAACCGCAAGTCGCAAAAACTAGTGGGCTGCTTTCAGTAGCTGTAATACTTAGGCCACAGCAGAGAGAGATAATAATAAGTTTCAACCTTTATGCCAATTACATTTTATCAAAAACTTAGCCTAAATTGCTAATTGTCCTCCAGCTGCAGGATGTTGCAATCCAAGAGGGAAGGTGTCTGCAACACTGACACCGGTTACATTAACTGCACAATGGTTCTCCTGAAGTTTCAAGCTAATTTACCGAGTTTTATCAGTTCATTTAAAAGAGGTGTTCAAATTACATGTGTACGAATCCCTTACAAAGGTTACATTTTAGAAGAAAGTACTGGCATACTAATGTGTCACATGCAAAAGTAACCTAATTTGTGTTGCCTACAATACCTGTAATATAAGGAAAGCAATGAATTTACTTTGGAAATAAACAGTTAACAGCTGCACATTTTCCATTTAAAAGTGATGTATTACAGTAAAAAAAAATTGATCTTTTTGTCAATACAGCCACAGCTGAAGAGAATCCTGCACAGTAGTCTATTTTTAGGTGCAACCACAACCTGATTTGCCCGTACTCTCAAACTCCAGAAGTGTGGAAATCCACAAAACTCCCCGACTTTGAACACACGTGAGCACATGAGAAAAAGTGCACTGGAAGTTGCTCCTTCCTCCTTGGTGCCACAATAATTGAAGGGCAGATTTGAACCTCAGTCGCTTGACCCGAACATCGTGACCAAGATGATGGAGCTAACGAAAAACCAGCAGAGCTGAGAGCGAATGGGGAATGGTTTGCATGATTTGTGCACATGCATTAGACTTTGCGGCATTTTGCCGTGAATGCAAGTAACCAATGTGCAAGTATGAATGTTTAAAAGGCTGCAGCACTGTCACATAGGTTTAGGTTACTTTAGGTCGTGGATCGTGACCCAGTGGCTCTAAACTCAGGTTGTAATTATAGTCTCGGTCCACAAAACAGAAAGGCGGTATGTCTTCAGCCTGGTGTTTTTGGTGCTTTTGTACAGTTTCAACAGGCCCAGATCACTTCCTCACAGAGAGGAGGTGTGTTGGATGGGGATGTTTCCCTTGTTCACATCCTATGGAGCAGAAAACTTTGGAAAACACTAAAATGGTGATTTCACAAGTTGGCGAGTGGAGCCTGGGATTATATCACACAATGTTTTACATGTAGTTGCAGTTTTCCATCCAAACTGTTTACAGTTCTTTCAACTTCGCTCCTGTGGGGAGGTGTTGCAACAGAGATCTCCGGTCTGAACATACAGTATTTTCAGAGGACACGTTGTTCCAGACTGACTATCCTTGGCGGTGGTGGACAATTTTTTTTAAGTTAAAGGCAGATAAAGACTCAGTCCAAGGAAAACTTGGCTGCTGAATTGGGCTGTCATGTTGGATTTAGGGCAAAATTGGGTTGAGTTTGGTGCTTGTAGCTGCCATTGATTTAACCCACCATCAATAACAGATAAGTTTGGTCTGATAAGCATGACTCAGTAATACTGGAGAGGATATGAAAATCAATCATTCAGCTGTAGAACTGCAGAACTCCTCCCATCCGGTAAAACCAGAGAGCTAGAATATTCCATGTTTTCTGGAAATGTAGTAAAGGCCTGTTTTCTCCACTGATCATCGACCCACGTCTCCACGCTTTGACCCATGACCATGAGCACATAACCAGATATACATGCACATGTGCACCAGTGCAGGATTTCACACCCCGCCTTCTCCTCCACATGTTCTGCCGGGAATCCCTCAGCCCTCGTCTATGTCGGCTTCTGTTGTGAGCCAAAGAATGCCAAAAGGCAGCGACCAAAGTCCTCACAAACCAAACTTTATTGGGATTCAAAGGTCCCAGCATCGCTGTAGAGATTTAATGAAAGTTGGTGGCTACTTCATGATAACTTAATTAAGGTAAAAAGCAATTTTCCAGGATTTGATTGTAGGGATGTGACTGCCTGTCCAGTGTGGTTTTTTTTAAGCTTTTTTCTAGACTCCAGTTGATGCATGAGACAACCTGCTGTGCCCCAGGTGTGTTTCAATTTTTATTACCGGTCGGCTCTGATATACCCCTCCAGGGTGGCCTGCTCTGAAACACCTGAAGAATCTACTTAACACACACTCCTCAGCCTCCTTTATGTAAGTGTGCATGCTAGAGCCAGAGGGCTTCCAGAAAGATCATGCTGGAACACGACTTGACCATACAAACTCAACATTATCAGCAGGAGAATTGAGTCGGTCTCAGAGGATTAAAGTTACCCTCAATTCCCAGAGTGCTTCTGGGACCATGGGTGACTGGAAGTCAAACCTCGTCAAGACAAAAGTTTTCTTTTAACCTCCTGCTGCTTGGGAAATGCAATCTGGTTTTTGTTACCTTTTCCGAGAACTGATTTATCACTGGGGTGAAACTGAAATTGGATTCACCTCACTGTCAAGCAGATCAAAGTTTCCCCGTAATTTACCACATTCCAAATATTAAAGGATATGGACACGATTCCCAAAATACAGACTTTTCTTCTTCGCGAGGTAGAGTCACCGACTGTATCCAGTTTCATGTTCTGAAAAGGTCCATTCCATTTTATGTCACTTCCCAGAAAAGGTTATTATCCCGCTTTATCTTCCTCTTGTCTTATAAAAACCTGCCATTTGTCATTCCATGCCCAACCCGGAGGGAAAACGGGTGGAGGCTGACATTTATCCTGGTGTTGGCAGCACCGTTGTCAATACTCTTGTGTGTCCCTCTTTTGTCTCACCCCCACCTCCCAAGTCTGGCCCCAGCAATACTAATGACTCCCAGACAGGAAGCTGAGCTTGCATGAGAGACTTGAGTCATTTTCCCTCTTTTTCTGTCAGTCTGTCCTCTTTGTCACAGTTTTTCATTGACTTTGAAGCTTGGAAAAATCCATAATGGCGTAGAATGACCTGAATATAAATCATTTCTCTCTCCAATATTTTGCAATGGAGTCCAGATATATTGCAGAGTCCCACCTCCCAACTCACCATGGGCCTCCTGCTGCCTCTGCAGATCATCTGTCAGCAATGAGTCACTGAAAGGTATTTACAGGGCCAGAGGACGTTTAAAACACGTGTGGGCCTTTTAACTCCGGATGAAACCGAGCGCTCCCTCAGCGAGCCTGTACTGAGGCGCTCGGACAGTGTGGACGCATAACCACAATAAAATGTAGTGGGCTCTGCGAGGAGGGGCCGATGGGTATCACAAGGTTATAATGCAGAATTCACTGAGTGAGAACATGTGCATCTGCAAGTATGCAGAGATGAGGAAGTCATTTTGCATTAGAAAAATGATTCTGTTTTCAGTCTGGTCTTCAAGAATGTACTTTTCTCTGCCTCTAAGTGTGTTGGACATGGCTGAAAGATCTCTGAAGCCATACCATGAGGAAGCCAAGGAGTTGACCGCATTTCATCTGTTCCATGAGAGGAGTTGTCGGCTTACCACCAACCTCAGCGCCGCTATCTAGACGTGCCCAAACCTTTTCCTCCCTTTCTTCTCTTTCCATCACCTCCTCCCTCTCTGGGCCCTATCCTCCAGCTTATGGTGTTTTCTTTCTCCCTCTGAGTCCTTGGCAAGAAGGGCCCACATGTGGAAGATTTTGCTGGCATTTAGGGGCAACGGACCTCTGTTCATTTCCATTGTTAAACTGGTCTTTTTGACCCAAAGGGTTCGGGGTCCAGATGGGACAAATAATGCAGCCATGGAGTTAAACGCTGGGCCTTGTCTGGTTTAAATGTTAAACATCTGCTGTACCCACTGGTGAAATGCTCCACTCCTCTGGGTGCATTTTAGTGTGTGTTTATGCAACTTTTAACCTCGTTTCTTTGTCCCATTTTTCACTCGGTTCTTTTTTCCTCTTGTTCGGCTTCGCTGCAGCTGACTCTTATTAGCTCTTTTTCCCTGCTGGCACAAAGGATGTAACGAGTAAGCTGAGGCTTGTGTGGCGGCCTGTCGGGAAGCCCCCAGACTCCTTTGATAGAGGAAGCGGCACCGTTACAGGATTAATGTTTTTCTTTTTTCTTCCTCTTCATCATTCCCGCTTTAAAGCCTCTCACTTTGAGTTGCCCCATAGCGATTTGTGCTCTGTCGTGCTCAGGAGCAAATGCCCAAGTGGATCAGAGTGGATTCATACTGGGCCGCAGATCAGACAGATAAGAGACTGTGGTTAAAATGGTCTGGTGAGCTGCATAATGGAAACAGTAACTGCAGCGGAGACAACTTTTTTCTTTTTTTTAAAGTCCTGACAATGGCCAAAATCAACACAAAGAGGTTCTCCTTATTGGAGGTACCCCCCACCCAACATCCACCCCCTTTTCTCATTTGTAGACTAGTCATACACACCACAGGAGGAAAATGGAGACATGGAGCGAAAGCTAATCTAAACAAAGGGAGAAATGGAACAAATTAACGTGAAACGTTGGGTTTTCCATCTGAATATTCTGCCTCCCCGCTCGCTCCTTATGCTGACCTCACTAATGAGTTTTCCAAAACACCAAACAGCCTTGAGGAATGCACCCCCATCTGAAGAAACAACAAGACAAAGACAACCATCTCATCTGTCAGGCACAACCCGGAGTCTTTGAGGCAGGAAAAGCCACAGGAATATGTTTGATTGGCAGAGCAGCAAGGCACAAGCATCAATTGCCCCACCACACCCCCCCCCCTCCTCTGCCCCTGGTCACTGAGCTGTGTGCAGATTGGATTGAACATTGTGGTCCCTCTTTGCAGAGCTGTGGGAACAAGACTTGCCAACATGTCCAGAGTATGTAAGGGGTTGAAGGAGAGAAATGTGTGAAGACTGTGTCATCAGTACGAAACCACAGTTAAATTGCAGAAAGAGAAAGTTGCGTGTGATGCAGAGATACTCACGGCATGAGAGTTTTCCTACCTGTTCTCAGCAGAATCAAGGCAAAGTGAGGAGAGGTGAGATCGACTCCCAAAAATCCAGTCGGGGGGATGAGACTGAAGTGGCTGCGAGGTAATTGGACTCGGAGCGCGTGTAGCCAAGATCAAGCAGGTGTGCTCTGTCACAACAAGGGGAGGAGAGAAGGAGAGAGGAAGAAAGAGGGGAGAGAGAGAGTGAGGGAGGGGTCTGACACCACGCTGAGGGCCCAGACAATTGGTGGAGGACTCCCCTCCTTTTCTTTGCTGCTCGAACAGAGGTAGAGGGAAGGAAAGGAGAGGGAGTGGATATAGAGGAGCGGGATGGAAAGAAAGAGGAGGAGAGAGTCGGTTCTGGGAGTCACCCTGGCTATGACATCTGGTAATGAAAGGTCCGGTGGAGAACGCACATTATCTTTTTTTCCCCCCTCTCGTTTTATCTGTCAGCCTGCAGCGCATGACATCCAACTCTATAGAGGACAAGCCTTAAACAAGCATACGTTCATTTTATAAAAGTAATTATTGCCCAATATAGCTCATTTGGATTACAGGGGACATGATGACACAATGTCCAGTTTCTTTTTCAGGGAACTGGGTGGCACACATGCTAGCAATACATCACTGATGCTAACGTGTGTAGTTTAACATTACTTTGGAGCTACAGCCTGATGATGCATTAATCCAGAAGATGAATTCATCGTGAGCAGGACATGAATCACAGTACTGTAAAGTAACTTTACAGGAAAACACTTCAAACTTGTCCAGATATTTAACTGGAAACCTCAAATGAGAACCTCATGGTGATGCTGTACCAAAACTCAGGAAAGCATCAAAGTCATTGGGATTTATCCACAGCGAAACAGGAATGCTTCAAACACGCCAGCCCGGAGATCATGGGTGTGGGGGGATTTGTTGCTAATGCACACTGGCGCATGCTGTTTATGGTCAATGTTAGCCAAAATGTCACACATAGCCATATTCTTATTTTATAAGAAACTCTCACGAAAAGCGGATGCTGAACTTTGATGGGAACCTGGACTGTAAACTCAATCAATCACTGGTATAAAAGTTCTTCGGATGAGGAGCAGTTTTTCTGGCTTTTCCTCTCACAAATGTCACCGTGTTTCCCAGCAGAAGGCAAAGGGCAGACCACACACAGAGGAGCCCCGTCTGTGCTGGAACCTTTTGGGGACTGATAAACAGTGATTTTCTTTTTCTCTTATTCCCTTTGATTTTGGTTTTCTTGTGAAATGGCATCCTCAGTCCATGTTTTCCATCTAGAGATGAAGTACTTCTCACCAAAATGGAGGGAAACGATCACAGAAAAAGGGTCAGAGGACCGGGAAGAGGATGATTTTAATCTATTTTACCCATCCATCCATCCATTTTCTGTTTCTTGGGGGTAGTTTAGCCCGTACCATCACCGGGCGAAAGACTGGACTGTGGGTTGGGTTGGACTGTGAAAGAGCTACACCACGACCTTTTCCTTAATCCATCTGAAGGGCAGAAAACAGATGACACTGGTGTAAAATTTTGCAGGAATTGACTGAAAAGGGAAAAAACAAAACAGCATTTCTGAAGAAAAATCCAGCCTGAGTCAAAAATCCAGGAAGACGTATTGGGTTATTCCAGTAATAACTGTACTTAACGAGGTCAGAGGGTCCATGCCTTCATCATCACTTTCGAAGTCAGTGGAGAATTCGCCAGAAGCAAAAAAATCTTGGCAGATTATTTTGACCTTTGAGCTGTGAGGTTTTGTTTGAAAAAAAAAATCCAGGCAAAATCATCCTGTGTTGAGAATTTCTTTGTTCCTGCGCATAAAGGTGACCTGTATAAATGCATGGGGGTATAGACCTGTTCTGACGTGTCTCGTGGATTCCTTATTGGCACATCTGTACAATCTAGTAGCTATTCCTGATGCTACTACGCTAGCTGAGGCACAGTATCTCGTTTTAAGAGACACCATCAGTTCTGTGAGTTGACACCAACAGAGCGATTTAAACCTGTTAAAGGACACGACAGCTTACACTGACGAGGCAAAAAAGACCCTGCCTTGAGGTGCTTAGACAACCTTTGTCCTCCTTAAAGCATCAACCAAGTCTTTGAAGGTGTTACAAATTCCTGCCCCTGTGCTAGCTAGCGTACAGCAGGTGAAGGGGAAGATTCGGACGCATACTGGTGAAATTTCAGAGATCTGGTTACTGTAAAGCAGCAGGAAAGACCCTCGTCTTGCTTGCACTCACATCCACATTCTTCCACTAAGTGTTTTTTTTTCTCCCCTGATTATTTTACCAGCGCTCAGGTGGTTCTGTCGTTGTCATTCCAGGCCCGAAGTGTCTCTGCCCCGATGGACAAAACAGGCGCACAAACAAACACACGCACAGCGGAGGCACCAAGTGATGGCAGCGACATGCCAACAAATGGTTGTTGTTTGCCGGCACTGCTGTGGGAAATGGACTTGTTTGGGCCAATCAAAGCGAGACTGAGCGCTGATTCCTCCATTCATGTGATAATTAGGTCGTGAGGGAAAGCAGTCACTTTGGTTTTGTTTTTACAGCTTTTCCATTCAGACGCAACCCCTCCCACACACATTCCCATATTTCTATCTTTGTGGGGACCTTCATAGACAGCCATCCCAAATAGCCCCCTAAACTTAACCTGATCCCAATTCTAACCTCAACCTTAAAACCAAGTTAAACCCGTAAACAGTCCTTTGGAAGTATGAAGCGCGGCCAAAATGGCCTCACTTTGCAAAAATGTCCTCACTTAGACAGGTGGAATGAGTTATGTGGTGCTCAGAATGTAGCAAATACAAGAACACACACACACACACACCATAGCTGGGTTTGGGTCCACCAATTAAAGGGAAAGATTTAATTGGTAATATTTCTTGAGTGGAGGACTCAATAGGCTCTGAAAGGTTTCACTGATCTTTGTCCTCGTGACACTGCCTTGTTGCCGACGTTGTGGAATTCACCCCAAAGCCGTCTTTTTTGCTTCTTTGGGGTGAGAGACAAGAGACGCTCGCACCAGCATTGCTTTGGTAGGGACGTGGCTGCAGGACGTTCGGTCTCTATGGAGACCGACTTCGGTCAAGTCAAAGAGGGGAAACACTTAACAGCCAAAACAGAGGAGCGGAATATGGTGAGACAGACAAACAGAAGCTCAGAGATATAGAATAACAGAATGGATGTCGCCTGTCTGACCCAGTGCAGCATAATAAAGGCGTTAAAATACTGTTATTATCAATATCTATAAAAACACAGCTGCTCGGGACTTGATTATTATGGAATTATGGTCTCGGAGATCCGGAGGTTGGACAGGGTCTTTGATCTTTACACTGCTTTGTTGTATTTGATACTGTTCAGGTTCAGTTTGAGCTGATACCCAGTCACAGCGACACAGATGAAGCGGCACACATTCCTTCTCTGCATTAAGGAGCTAACCTTATCAGGTCCTGCTAACGTGATTGAAATTCCAACAAAAAGGGGAGAGGGCCGCTGATAACTGAAGCCATTTGTTCTGATCTTTAAGGCCCTTAAACCAGGTCGTTTTACTGGAAATCTCAACCACAAGTTCGGCTAACGTGAAGCTAATGGCAGCAGCAATGAATGACTGATTCTTGCTCACTTGCTGATTGGATTCTGAGCAAACTTCCAGGAAAATCTGAAATATGCAATGTTTATGCGAGCCCCCTGGGCCGTGACCTCTCCCCCGCATTGTTACATCAGCGGCATTGAGCAAATGCAGCTAATGTTTGCTTAGCATTAAAGTCAGAGATGTAAACATCATTTGTAGTAAATCTCTCTCCGTTGGAGTTGAGGGAGCGGGGGATGAGGCCGTGGCGCTAACACGTGCTGGATCCAGAGGGCGATAAGAACGTTCCTCATCTGTCCTCCTGATGTCAAATGTTTAGTAGCCCACGCTATTGCCAGATCGGGTTGAGTGCTGACACAGGATCTGTGGCCCACTGGCCCAACTGGTTACCACACACAAGGTTTAGATTAGCTTGGCTCTCTTGTACAGTAAATAACTGTCCCTCATGTCTCTGCCTTCGACCTGCCCTGGAGCTTTACCCCCTTGTCAGGCCTGGACTGGCCTGCTATGCTACACCATTCCGAAGCAGAGCACCAACAAGAAAGCTGACTGCAACACATTTCAAGTCCATCAATGGTTAATTTAAAGTGGAGAAAAGCTCGGCCGTGCTGTTTGTCGTTGTGGCGTCCAAAAATAAAATAAAATAAAATATGATGCAGGCTTTAATCCTCACCCCTTCCTCAATAACAACCCAGGAAATAGTTTCTGCCTTCACTTGTGCTGCTGGGACAAAACACCCAACGGGCTTGGCATCGTTGCCTAACCGCAAAAAAAATAAAATAAAAGAACAGCCAAACAGTTCTCTGAAAATTAGTGATACTGTTGCGATTGCAGGTCAATTTCAGGCATTTTTGAAGGTTTTACAGCCTTTTGGCCACAATAATATGAGAGCAAAGTCAGTAAAAATTATAATATCCTGAGATGGCTTGTGGGTGGCTCAAAATGAATGATTCTTATTTTACAACATCATTAACTTTCATTTTTACCACTGTGGTCTGTCTTTATCAGACCAGTTAGAACCCTAAACAGAACTCCATTATCCCCCTCTCAGAGCGGAAAGTTGCCCTTTTTGAACCAATGAAGATAGATATTTGTGCATATTCTGCTGTCAAACAACAAACTAAGGTTTCTCTTTTTTCCCCCTTGGTGCTCCCAAAATCCATCCTGATTTAGGGAACCCTTCAGCCACGAGTTGCTGCAACCTTGAGAGAATTCATTAATCACTTGAGTCTGGATGTGTTTGGTGCGTGCTTTTTTTCTTTTCACTTTCTTTGCTCTTCGGTCTGTTTCTGATTTACGGCCCCGAGCTGAGCAGCCAAGCGGGCCCCTTGTCTGCCAAAGGAGCCAAGCGCAGCCCTCTCTGACCCCTTTTTCGACGAACATGACAAACGTTTTAAATATAAAACTGTATTTTTGCTCTTTTAGTCGGATATCATGGAAACAAACTTGTATTGTGTCACTAATGACCCCCATTTTGAAAGATAGCTTCCAGATGCTACATGCTACTATCTCTATATCATGATTTTACAGGATGTCGCTGCCAGCATCATTATTAACAACACACAGATGGAGAAATATATAGTCCCCCCCCCGTCAGAATTCTTGGAAGAGCTTCAGAAATTTCAAATGATTCCTTGCAGATCTGCTCCATCCAAAGTGCCAACAGCAGTTCAACCATCCAGCAGAATTCCTGGTCGGAAGAAATGATGGAGGATGAAAATCCCCAGGTGGCATTTTCTAAAAGGTCTGATCAACATTGAGGAGGGAATTAAGCCGCGCTTATCTTACATATCCACACAGAAGTCACCTTAAATCCCCCCTCGGCACCCACCAAAGGCAAAAGATGATTGTGAGAGTTTGGATAAACTAGCCTAGGAAAACTGTTAGCTGAAGCAGTCCTGCCAAGAGGAATTCACCGATCAGTCATTAGAGCAATGCTGTTAGAGTATACACTGAAAAATAAAACATTTATTGTTATGTGCTTCAAAAAAAACAACTGGCAGCCCACAAGAACAGATGGATTTATTTATTATAATCTGAAATATTGAAAAGTAAACTCTAATGGACTTATTAGTGCTATAAATACACCATATTTAGTTAATGTACAAATCCAAAACAGACTTTGCAGAATGGTTTTATGGCTTTAAACGTGCCTCGTTGGGTGATATAAAGTGTTATATTTAGTCATTTCTCCCCATGATGTTTTATTTTAGCATATTTCCACATAAATGTAATAAACCAGATGCAGAATTATGTCTGAGATTTAGGGAAAAATGGGCGGTAGATGGCTTCCGCAGGCCAGTTGAGGCTCTTCGGTCTCCCAACCACGCTAGGCAACACTCCCACGTCATTGAGGAATCCTCTATCCAGCACCTTGCTAGCCTCGCGCTGATAAAGCACCGCCTGTTGTTGCGTCCACCAACATTTGGTGGCATGTTTTGGAGCACTTGATGTCTGAAATTGTAGCAGTGACCCGCAAAATGCTGAGCTAAAGTCAACTGTTCGTGATGCTGGAGGTTAGCAGCACGTTAGCAAGAGCATATGTAGGTTTTTAAATGACAAACAGCGTGCTGATGATGTGTTGAACATATTGGGAAGGTAGAAAATGAAAAAAAAAACCAGCTGAATTCCAAGACAACCGAGTCAACATCCCCCTGTCAATAAATATGAAATAACTGTAGAATAAAACATGATATGTTGCCTCCAGCTGCCGGACAAGTTGAACAGGTGTAAGCAACATTTAACATGCTCTCCAGTCTGGCCTTTGCAGATGTTTGTACCAAAAACTAGCATTACGTCAAATATCATTATTAATCTTCAGGATGAAACAATGACATCAACACTTAAAAATGGCTAATTGAAACTTGGAGACTAGAGAATCTCAGAGGATGCAGCATATAAACAAGCTGTCGATGTGACGGAGCCAAAATGTTCTTGAACCTCAAGAGGATCACTTTTAACCCGACATTTTTCTGAGGGAGTTTGTTATTATAGAAGCAGAGTTCCTCCCAGTCAGACGGAACCAGAGAATCTATGAGTCCAGTCTGCAGTTAGCATGATGATAACTGGTCAGAAATGCCTCAGATCTTCGTCCAGATCTCTGTACCTTGACACTAAATCATGAATCTCAGGACAATCAAAAACCACAAGAAACCACAAGAAAACCACAAGAGCTTTGCTAGATTTTCTGCTATCTGAAGAGTGACTCAGGAAATCATGAAATGTTTATTTTTTTTAAAACTTGTAAAATACTTTGGAATTCGGAACGTCCTGATTTTAACGTCTTATAAAAAGGTCAAGCCGATGGTGTCAATTTTCCCAATAGCATAGCCATATGGAAACAATTAAACATGCCATAAAAATAACTAACAGGCCCAGTTAAACCTAAAAAGTCTATTCGCTGCCGTATATCGTGTGAGCAGCTCAAACGAGGTGGGACAAGGGTTTCTGGTCCAGGTTGAGTAAATTTCTGGGAGCTTGTCGTCGCTGTGAGGTGCTGTGTAACTCCCCGTGAAATGTCGATTTATGGCTTTTACTCTGGGAATCGTGAAACAACCTCTACAGCATTACACTGTTGTACTTGTAGCTGAGCCACGCAGCTACTGGTTGTGGATGGAGGAAGAAAGTCTGAACAGTCCCGGAAACAGGGAATGGTCAACCAGAGTAAAAGTCTGCGACAGCGCAATAGACAGTGGATTTGTTTGCAGACTTTAAAGAAAACTAACTGAACTCGTGAGACAACTACAGAAAACTGCTGCTTTTGCTCTTTTCCAGGCTCTAACTACATTAATCCTGGAATGTTGCTTTGATGTTTTTATTTTGGCCTTTGATCAATTTGCAACAGACTTCAGTATGGGACTTGACCCAGACACTGTGGCTGTCATCATGTCCACATCCTGACCTGGCAGGAGCAGCGAGCGTCCATCCTCTCGCAGCTCCTCCTCACCAGAGCAAGATGCTAAAGCTAACAGTATCCCATAAAAAGGTTCCACCGCTTCATCCGCGCTGGTCGTTGCCGGTGAATCAGCAGTCCAGAGTCTCATTGTCGCATTCAAGAGTATCGGAACCTGCAAACTCATTACCATGTAGTTGCTTTTGAGGATAAAAATGGACAAAAATCATCTGATCAGTCTCCTTTGCGGCACATCTGCCAAAGAACAATGAGTGAAAGAATGTCTGGCACGCTCACAGTTCCCTCCCACTTCCTCACTGTCACCAAGGCCTGACATTTTATTATCCCGTTATTGCTTCACATTTGTCTAAATGTCATGAACTTCATAACTTGTGGAATTTAAACATATACAAATGAAGAGGGTCAAAAAAGTGATCAAGAACGCACCCAAACTATTCCCGACTGCAAATCTGGCGAGAATCGGGAGAAATGAAGTGGGTTAGCATGTTGGTGTTATGCAGTTATGCGCTAACCGCCAGCGTTCTCTCCCAGACTCCTGATAATTTACCTGTGGTCAGCGGCAGACCAGCTGGGACCAGCTGCGGTCCGTCTGTACTCCTGTGTTCTCCCGAAAGTGCTGAGAATACTCCCAGCGTCTCCAAAAGATTGGCCCACCGGTCCAGGGCTCTTTGGCCCAAATGACTGGATCCAGATCTCGGAGGAGTTTTGGGAACCAGCAGGGCAGACGATCGGTCCGTTTCTCTTGGACCGGACTGGGTTTTCCTCTCTCGTCTTGCCCTGGTTCTTTCCACATACTTCACATTTTCTCATCTGAGGTTGTGCCAGGATAAGTGATATTGATCCACTCGAGCGTACCTTGAGGTGGCGGATAGGAGTGGCGCCGAGTCAGGTGACATCAGGTTTCAATCAAAAAAATTTGAATAAATTGGAGAAACAAGAAGAGGAAAAAAAAGGCTCGGAAGAAGATCGGCGAGGAATCTTGAGCCAGAGCAGCTCACATTTAAAAGATGGCATTTCAAACAATTTGAACTTTACATAAATCCTGGATAAGATTTCTGCAGTTCTTTGCACACGCGCATTCATATATTTGGAAACCAGCTGCAGTTTCACAATACGTGGCACCGGCCGCCGTTCCATAAATCTGCTTTGAAACAGTCCTGCCCCCCACCCCCCCCTCCCTTCATTAAGTTGGCCTTCCCGCTTTGGAAGCTGTTAACTCGTAAATCAGACGCAAAGCTAAGGGTTTGCGCGAGGGTTAAAAGGTCGTAGTATTTTAGAGCAATAGACCAAAGACATTCAGGCCAGAGCTGCTTAACTTACATCAACCTACAGTTTACCGTTTAGTGGTGTTAGCATAACTTAGCAGTGATTTTCCCTCTTCTAGAAAACATTACTCATAAGAGTTTTATTGCCAAATCCTGATGACTCAGCAATCGTTGCAAGTCCTCCGACGGGTGTGCACATTCAGTAACCGCTAAGTTCCTGCTGAGTGGAGCCTGAAACGGCTACACGCTTGTGTTTTGCTAGCTGTCACGTTGCCGTGTTCATGCAGCTATTATCCTGCGTCCGCTGTCTTGACTTGAATGGCTGTCTTCGTCGATTAACGTTGTAATTACCGATCTGGGTAATCGAATGGGCCGAGCCATGGTTTTTGTTAGCGCTAGTTATCGCTGGCAAAGCACTGGGGAGGCAAACAAGCCGCAGTGATGTTTTGGACAGTGTCCTGGGGCCAAAACAGGACGGCATGTTCCGACTTTCTGCCCCCTTAAACTTTTCATGCCGTCCGCCTGTGTCTGGACTTGTGCGCCACTCCGTCACCCGTCTTTATCGCCGGCAGCTCGCATTAAAGTTGTGTAGAGGAAAGTTGTATCAGAGGAAAACAAGATCACCTCTAATTTACAAGTGCTACTAATTCACTTTACAGCAGCTGGATTAGAGGGGAAACAAGGAAGTGTAGCTCGTGTCAGATGTTTTACAGTAGCGTTAGAGAGGCGCTAACTTGAACCATAAACCTTTTCGGTTCCATCATCCAGGGATCTGCAAGACATCCGTTGTAGCGTTAGATCGGAGCACTTGAGATCGGCTGAAGGCAAAAATGGTCCCTCAGAATGAGAGCAGTTGCTTTCAAAGCCACTAAGTGCATCATTTTCCCACTTTTGGAGCTTCCTTGTCCGTTTTGAGCTTTGCAGCTCTCCTATCTTCAACAAAAGTTCCTTTCAGAAGGTTCTGGGTGGAACCATCCCAAAGCGCCTTTTCCAGATTTCTACCCGACTGCTGAGTCTGCAGGTGCTTCGGCGTTCGCCGTTGACCTTCATCTTTTCCTACAGCCTCTTTCATGACTCATCACTTTATTTCTGCGCGACATTAAAAGCAGACAGCAAAAACAGGATCGCTGACCTAATGTCTGCTGCTCTTTTGCCGAACGTTTGGTGGACATTTCCGGGCATTAACCTACTTAAGATTGGATTTTTGTGAAGTGCAGGAAGGAGAGGATGCTGGGAAACTGTTCCCTGACGGCCTGCTTTCCAGGTTTCCGGAGGAAGAAAGTTTTCAGCACAGCTGATACGTGGACCCGCTGGAAAACCACCCTCGACACGTTTGGATGGTGTCAGTCACACTTTACAAGACTAGCATAACAAAACACTTCCTCGCATGTGTTCACTAACGCTTCTTGAGGGATCCAGCTAAAATGCAGGTGTTACCGTGGACACCTGAAGGCTGGAGGGCTCGTTGGTTTCATTTGCCAAGGACAAAATTAGCACCAGGAAATCCGTATTATTTCATCTGATTTGAAAAAAAATATCTACAATATATAGGGCAGTATCGTCGGTATATAAGGGTAATTTGCTTATATTGAATAAAAGAGTCTTGTTTGTTTTATATTTAATATTGACTCAAACAGGAAGCAGCCAGAGAGTTATTCAAGAGATTTTAAACAAATAGAATAAAATCCTATTTTTCGAAAACCAAACTCCCACAAAAGTTAATCACAGCTTTCAAAACCAGAACAAATGTCTCCAAAAGGCAGGTGCTAAGCCATTTTCGGACTAACCCGTCCCAGATTTCGGATCCGTAACAGCAGGACAACAGCCATTTACGAGCCGCCGCGCTAATTGAAGCCGTTGTTAGCCAAGGACAAACTGCTAACTCGTGGAGCGATTGACGCCGATGGATAAAGAAGAAAGGTTACGGCTAATCCTCATCCTGAGAGGAGAGCAAAGGACACATGCTAGCTGTCTGCACATGTGGTAATTGGTATTTACAGGAGTCTCTGTGCAAATAGTCTCACACAAGCCAGCCGCCACGTCAAAAACTAGCGTGAACGCTAAATACATGTTGGCGTGATGCAAACAACCATCACATAATCAGTGCACTTCCTGGATTTGGCGGAGGAGATAGAGGTTTTATGTATTTCTGCTGCAGCTTAGAGGCTCATAAACGGAAACGTGTGCGGAAACCTCACCACTCGTCTTCCGCAAACGAACACGTTGGTGAGTTTGACAGAAAATAAAAGTTTAGGAGAAGCAGGCTAACGTGGTCTGCCACGATGGGAGCACTCACGGGCCCCCTGGTGGAGCACAGCGATGCTACAGTCTACGGCTGTCTGGAGTCTGCAGATTGGTGCAAAACTGAGGGATTTCAAGACCGTTGGGTCGCCGTTTCTGCATCGGTCCTTGCGTGTCGGTAACCTGGGTCCAGTCCTGCAGCAGATGATGGACTGTGTGAGAGAGGTCCCTCTGGCTCCCATGGTTTCACTCTCTGTCCCCTCCTCCCTCGCTCTCCCCTCCCTCTTTCCCTTCTCTCCCTTCTCTCCCTCCTATTAACTCCTTCTCTCGCTGCTAACTCAAGCGCCACCTCTCTCCCGCACATGCAACAGCACGCCGAGGCGGCGGTTTTAACCATTCGCAGGGAACTTTTACAGTGCATTTCTCTCAGTTTGAGCCTGATGTTCTCGGGTTCCAGAGGTTTGGACAGTTTCTACTTTAGGAGGTTTCTGATGCATCATGGGAAAGGGGGCTTCAATGTGAAAAGAATGTCAGTTGAGTCGCACCACAGCTTTCTCTCTGCACATCTGGCTGAATCACATGCAGGGTGTGGTTTAATATCCTGCTCCCTTTGGCTCTTTTCCATCTTCCCGTTCTCTCCGAGCCCATTCCTGCCGGAATGTGTTGAGGCTTCGAAACAAAGAGCTGAGAGGTATTCTGCGAGGGCTGAGAGGTGACAGAGAGCGGAAACGCAGACGAACCGACGTGGCCAACGCAGGTGTCGGATCAAGAGCCTTTTCCCAGAGGAGCAGGAATCCAGCTGCTGGGAACCAGCTGCGTCCCGCGATGGTGCATAAAACGAACACACCCTCTGATAAACTGACTGCTGCACATTCCACTTTGGCAGACCTGATACATTCTGCACAGTTTAGTTAAAAGTAAAGTGTATATGGGGTCGTTTCCAGGCACACATCTGGTTTTGTGGTGCGGGGTCGTGGTCCTGCTGGACCGTAGGGAGGTGCTGGTGAGCTCCCTGGCTGCCTGAAGCTCGTCCCTTCTAGAGGCCAGTGGAACCTGGACCCATCCTTCTAATCCTCCCTCCCTCCCTCCTCCCATCTCTCTGCTCAGCTCTTCTCCCTCCACCACCTCCTCCTGCTGCTCCTCTTTTCCCAGGCTCTATGGGTGCAGTGCCACGTCGCTTATTAGTCTGTGAGAGAGAGAGAGCTGGAGGAAGACCCAGACGTCCACGTTGCACTGTGATAAGAAAAAAATCCTGACCCATATTTTTCCATTTTAAACTTAAATGCTGTCTGTTTTGCAGAATAGAAGCCATATAGAAACCATTTCTCTTCACTGTGAAAAAAAACCCCAAACCCTTATGACTCTCACTCACTCCTGTGTGTGCAGATGTGTGTTTGATTTACTTCCCTACTTTCCAGTCTGGTGTGAGGTTTGAACTATGCAAATATAAGGTAAACTTCCCGAAGTATTTAATTCTTTACTATTCCCACAATTTCGTTTTTTGGCACAGCAAAAAAAGCCAAACTCATGGTATATATATTTTCTTTTACCAGTGTTAGTCCCCATTTAACTGGTTTTCCTGTACTCTGGTCCCCTCTAGTGGTCATTTAGCGCAGCGCACTCAGTTCTCGTCAAGTCAGTTTAACTTTTTGGAAGTCTAAAACCACTTCAGCAATAGGAATAAACATAAATATTAATGCCGTGTTGACCAATTTCAATAAAAACACATTTAGAGGGTTCAATGTCCACATGAGTTCAACATGTTTCACCAGTGGAACATTTTGGTCAATATTTATGAGCATGGGGGTCAAAAAAAGAAAACATTTTAACATTAACTGCAGCCAGCTAATCAGTCCCACATTTTCCCTCTTTATGACACAAATGAGAGTCAAATAAAATCAAATTCAAGGAAAGCTCATAAAAAGCAAGTGGGTTTCATTAAACTGCTATGCCCGGCACAAAATTCCAGGCTTAAAACTTAAAAACAAAACCCTAGAAAAGAACCACAACTTTTGATTTTCTGTGAAAGTCTGAGTTCGAGCCGAAGTCTTTGGTTGAGGGGAAGCAAAGCAAGCAATTACACAACAGGTGAGCTCATTAGAGGGACCATAGAAGTGGAATCAATAGATCGTCCATTCTTACCCGAGTAAAACCTATAGCAGTCATTTTTAATGCATGTGGGAAAAGAGGAGCATTCCAAAAATGAGACATCAAGCGTGTATGGTTTTTATTTTACCGGGTTTTCAACCTGTTAAACTTGCAGATCCTTTACAGACCAGTTCCAGTTCTAGGTTCACCTTAACCGCTCTCTGATTGGAATCACCTGACCTCCCTCTATAAATAACCCCCAAGCGCAGTGCTTCACTTTTGTCACCTGACCAGAAGAACAAATAATGACAAGCTCTGTTTAGCTAACTTCTGCAGACAGGAATGTGGTGGGAAAATGCCTGACAATGCTGCAGAAATGGCCAAAATGGGGGAAAATGCTGGGAAAAAAATCCACACAAATTCCCAAACAGCCTTTATTGACACCAAATTTAAAGTACCACATCATTATCAAAGACTCTGAGGTAGTTGGAGCTCAACATTTATCAGCACCTCTTGACATCTTCACTGTTCTTCTTTCACCATGTGGCCCAAACTTTGAGACATTTGGAGGGAACGCCTGAACTCTTGGGTGGGTTGCTAAACCCAAATTACACCCCAGATGCGATAAATATTTGTTATCCAGTGTGTTTGTGAGGGTACATGCAGAAAAAGATGATAAACCCCACAAACCACGACAAAATCAACCCCTCCAAGTCCAGGAACGCAGATGACTCAGCAAACATTTGCGGTTGTTTTGTGGCGTTCAGTATAAATGCACCACCTGGAATCCCCGTAAACACCTGAAAGCCTGCGTGTTCAGCTTCCCCACGTCGATTAAATTGTCCTCCAGCTGCACTCTCACGAGCCGGCTGAGACGATTGTCCCCCCAGCAAAAAGCATCACTGGGTACCGACTGGATCCTGTTGTGGGTTAGAGCCACGGAGTGTAGAGCCCGCGGTAGCTCTCGGGGCACCTGGCGCAAGGTGTTGTGGCAAAGGTCCAGTTGGTGGAGGGCCGGTAAGGCCTTGAAAGCCCCTGGAGCCACTTTGGAGATTTGATTCCGAGCTAATCCCAAGTGTTCCAGGTTCTCCAAGGTGCTAAGAGCCTCCCTTTTTATGGAAGCGATAAGGTTACCCTCCAGATTCAGCGTCTTAAGTGAGCGTGGAAGGTGTCGCGGGACTTGTTTGAGCTTGTTCCCGGCTAAATTCAGGCTTTCCAGACTGGTGGCATTGAGGAGACTGTTCCTTAGAAGACCCTTGTTTGTCAGTCGGTTTGTGCTAAGGTCCAACACCATCAGCTGGGATATCCCAGAGAACTGAACCTGGAACTGCTCGATGTGGTTCCCTTTCAGGTAGAGCTCTCTGATGGACAATGGTAGACCCAATGGAATAGACACTAACTGGTTGTGGTCCAGGTTCAGGATGCGCAGTTTGGTCAAAGGGGAAAACACGGCATTGGGAAGTTGGTCGGAGCCGTTCCCTAGGCTGTTGTTGCTGAGGCTCAACACCCGGAGCCTCGGGCACCGGGTCCAGACCGCCTCAGACATCACACTCAGCTGGTTGTTGTCCAAACGAAGCTCCTCCAGAGAGGGAGGAAGATCTGTCGGCACACTCCTCAGAAGGTTCCTGTCCAGGTACAACCGCCTAAGTGCCGGGATCCCCTCAAAGGCCCCTTTGACGGCACCGTCGGTGAGCCGGTTGTTGCTGAGCACGAGGAACTCCATGGAGACGTACTCGCTGAGTAGGTCCAGTTGGATGCCGTCAATGTAGTTATTCATAAGGAGGATGTAGCGGGCGTTGTAGGGGATACCATAAGGAACCTTATCAACACCTTTATCGGAGCACTGGACCACCCTGAAACACAATGCATCATGGGAACCGGGATTAATGCTAGGAATGGGCATGGTTGGTTTAGTGGTTTGAAGTCTTACCTTCCATAGCAGGCACACTCAGGAGGACAGTAGTCATCCAGGAAATAAGGGAAGTGCGTTGGAGGGGTGTCCTGCCTTCTGATGGGGACATTTGGTGTTCTGTTGTCCGTTTTCTTCTTTTCCCTCGATCCAGTCATATTCTTGTGTTTGCTACCTCTGTTCTGTTGCCGTGGCGATGTCTGGTTTCGCTTCCCTGTGGACTTGAGCACTCGTTCCCTCAGTGGAGACCATCCGGGGTTGAGTTTCCTGACCTCGACTTCCTCAACCTTTTTGTCTCCACTCGAGTTCCGTGTAAAATTTGCCCCTTTGGCCTTTAAAGGGTCGGCCATGGACCCGACTTGCGACATCTTTGGCGCCTCTGTTTGCTTTTTGGATGGAAACTCATAGGTTTCTGCTTGAGAGACACGGTTTACGTCCTCTGAATGCTGACCGAGACCATGTCCAGGCTGCTGCAGCGCCTCAGCCAGCACGGGTGAGCCTGACCTCACCTCGCCAGGGGGCGCCGGCGAGGCAGGACCCTCCGATGCAGAGATGACATGGCGGCGAGAACTTGGAGGATTTGGAGACCTGGTGATAATTTCAGATGCTTCCCACAGTTGAGGTGCAATTAAAGGTGTGAGATTGTTAATTGCAGCGTGATCCTCCTTTTCTCTTTCAACTGATCCCTCCTGCTTTGCATTTTTTATGTCCTCCACCGACTTTTCTCCGTCCTTAGCTCCTTTTTCATCATCAGGGCTGATTCCTGCCACCAGCTTGCTCTCCTTTTCCTCCTCCTCCTCCCGCTTCTGTCTGTCTTCACCATCTTTATGTCTCAGGGCTTCTTCCCCCATTTTTGGCAGCGTAACATTCCCATCTCCTCGCTCCTCCACGTCCCTCAGCTGCTCGTTCTTCATCTCAGGCGCGCCGACCTCCGCCTCCGCCGCTCCTACAGACAACCGAAAGCCATCAGCCGCACACGCCACCAAACCACACACAGCTCAACATCACAACAGCGGAGCTTCCCTTCAAATCTGATGATTTTAGCTGTGTCACTCACTGGGCTGTGGCGCAAAGGAGGACCCAGAAACTGCGAGGAAGATGAGCAGAAGGGTCATCGTTTCCATTTTGACCTGGAGAAATGAGATAAAATCAAAAGATTAACACTGAGTTGAAGTAAGAAGGATGCAGGTTCAAATGTAGGAGAGATGTGATGCTTTGAAAGGAGAAGCTTTGATTTACCCGATGTTGGGAGCCTCCTCACGGTCCTGCGGTCTGTCAGTGTCGTCCTGTTACACCTGCCTCTGAGGACACACTGAGATAGTCCAGAGTCAGGATGACCTCTGAACTAGGAACAGGCTGCTGTTTTAATTACAGCACGCACACACACACACACACACACACACTCAAATGCCTTTATCTTCAAGAGGATTCTCACACTTACCCTCGACGTCAGAGGAATCCAAAGGATCAATAGCGGGAAAATGGGCTTCATTTTGGAGGCAGGGGGGCCAGAGGTCACCGTCGAGGCATTTTGCCGTGATGCCGTGAGACAACTGCCCCAAGCGAAAGTCTGTGAATTTGGCGTGTAAGGAAGCAATAAAGGAGCTGAATTTTAATTGACCTGAACTCTCAAAGCTTTCTTTACCTTCAACTCTTCTCACTCGCAGCACTTATTTTTGTCTGATTTCTGTCGAAAAGCAGTCTTGATGTATGGAGACATTCCCATTTTCTGCCACTTTAAACGTCCTTTCCTGTATATCTAGGTGGCAAATACGGATAGAGAGGAATTAATTATATTCCAGCACATTGAGATGATTGGAGGTAGTGATCAATACTTCCATCTACTGCACAGAAAATGAACTCCATCGTAAATTCCCAGTCTAGGCCACAAGGGGGCGGCATACACCAATAAATATACTCCAGTGCTGCGTTCCCACTTGACAGCTCCGAATATTGCGTAACCCTGTAGGGGATAATAAAGATGGGGGTTGCTGTGTCTTACTGCCCCATTAAATGAAAGAAATATCACATGAATGGGGAATGACAGGAAATGCAAGATACAGAGGGAAGAGCTGCAGGAGGCTTTACCACCTCAAACTGCAGCATCTCATTTCCTGGTAGGGTGACGTAATGTATAACAGAGTGGGGGTGTGAAAAGCAGCAGGTATGGAAAGGACTGGTGATGGGGTGGTTTCTGGCTTATTTCACCTGCTTGTTTGGGGTAAAAATACCAGCATCACTGCACACTGACTGTTTTTGTCCTCCCCTAACCCTTCCCCTTCAATCTGCCAGGCCAGTGAAATAAAACCTGCCTGTCTAGGTTTTTTCCTTTGAGCAAAATCACTTCCTCACTTGAGTACTTGCCCCCCCAGCATGCCCAAATGCCCCGACATCTTACCAGTTGCCCTCAGATAGAGAAATTGACTGAAATGATCAAAGCCTGGTTAATTAGCCTAAATGTGTGGGGGTTTTCTTCAGCGCAGGTGGCAGAAAAACATCGTTTGCAAATGTTCC
Source organism: Takifugu flavidus (assembly GCF_003711565.1). Classification (NCBI taxonomy): domain Eukaryota; kingdom Metazoa; phylum Chordata; class Actinopteri; order Tetraodontiformes; family Tetraodontidae; genus Takifugu; species Takifugu flavidus. The sequence goes on along the minus strand of NC_079541.1, from coordinate 5,441,354 downwards.
CCTGGCGTCCTCGGACAAATAAGAACCGAGGTGAAGACGGGGAGAGTCTGTCACAGAAAAATCGAGGCTGGGGCAGGTAGAACTGACGGTACTGTGTGGAATTTCCATGAGGTTTTGGTCGGTGGACGTGTGGGGATAGAGAACATGTATGTGCAGATTTTAAGGCGCACATGCGAAAGTGACCTTCTGGCAACTTTAATCCATCTTGATGTGGGATTATTCTGTAAAAACAGCCTAATTTACAGTAACACAGGGCACTAACTGTGCTACGGGAGGTGGAGGCTGCAGACGGAGGTTTGACTGACACACACGGCTGTGCAAAAACAACCACCCCTCCCCCACAAACACTCCCATCTGGTCCGGGTCTGACTGGTGGCATCGGCAGTGGGGAGGGGGCTTAACAGGGCCAGGGGCCACAGGTCACAGCCTGTGAAGTTTACGTCAGACTCACGACTGCGTGCAGTACGTGACTCGGGAAGCTTGCGATCTGGGGACTTTGTTCTCCTGGAGGAGCAGAGCGCTCCAGCTCGTCTTTCAGGTTGGATGCAAACAAAAATCTTATAATGCTGGAAACGCAACGACCTGGGGGAGAAGGTAAAAAGCACCTCCTGCCAAATTGTGCAAAATTACAGGGAATGTTGAGGAAAACTCAGATCTGCTGCTTGTGTTCCAAGAGAATATTCAAATCAGCAAGAGTTTCTCTGGATGTTCACTGCCTCAAATTAAAGTCTGTTGTCCACCTCCAGTGTGTGTGTGTGTGTGTGTTGCTTCATTTTGGTGTGACTTTGTAGTGATTCTGCAGTCAGGTGAGGACAAAGCAAATATTAGCAAATATCAGCTATTTCAGTGGTATCTCCAGGTGGTTCTTTTTAGCTGTTCATTAACATCTGAAAAGTCCCGTTAGTGGCCCCTATGCTTAAGCTAGACGAGCTTAAGCATATGAAAAGGGGCGTAGAGCGCGAGTCAGGTGATTTTTGCTGACGCGACAAAGACAGAGAGGTGGCGCGTTTGTTCTTTACCCCATTTCTGAGGCAGCTGAACCAAAAGTTTGCATCGGCGGAGCCATTCTGACAGCTGAGGGGGGTCAGTTTGTCGTCGACGACGCATCTTCGGTCAGGACAGCCTCAGAATAAATACATGGAGGTCGGGTCAGGGGAGAAAACGACCTATTAACATGCTCGGTGAACCAGTTCAGAGGCCCTTATGAGAGTTTCCAAGAAGAGTTCTTCCCTCTTCTCTTTTTGAGGCAGAGAACACTCCGGGACGTGCATCGATCCCCCTCCTTTGGATCGATCTTTCCTACAGAGACAGAAGGAGGAAACTTTGGAGCTGTTGACGCCTCGGCAGAGGAAAAGAGCTCAAAGGCAACTTTTTGAGGCCGTGGTGACGTTTGGTGGCGCGCCGCAGAGCAGCTCCTTTATGCCCCTCAGATTAGCCCTTTGTTCATCCGCGGTGACTCATATGTTGCTGAAATCTCCATTAGGTGAACAAAAGGGTTGTTTTGTGCATGCGTGCTTGGACGATTATTGATATCAGTCGAGAACAGCGCACTGCGTGTTCCGTGACGTGACTCTCGGCCATGCTGACGGTTACGCAACAATAAAACTCATCTCCAGCTACACGACAACGCAAGTTTGGCAGAAAAAACAGAGGACATGCCGGCAATGATGAGCTTTGACGTGTGTTGTCTCGGCAGGACAAGCCCATAAACCTTATTTGGAAGGTAATGTAGGTCACTGCTTGGTGGTTAACAATTTTCCAATAAGACCACGGACCATTTTGCCAACCCAAATATGTCCATATATGGTTAAAAATCCTGATATATTAACTTCAGACATGTCCACGGCAAAAGAGCTAATCTGGACCACTGAAGTCTGGATATGGGGTGGTTTAATACCAGCATAAAACATCCTGGAGCACATTTTTAGCACCATAACAGCAACCAGGTTTCCACCAGCTGACTTCATTATCAATTGTTTTCAAACTACGAACAAATGCATGTGTGTGACAGGTTTAGAACCAGGCTGCTTTAAATTACAAAGGAAAGTTACAGGTGTGAAACGCTGTGGCCAAGGGCTCCAGAAGTACAGGAAGCGGGTCCAGGCTGATGGAAAACAAAGGGAAAATAGACCTCGAGAGGGAAGCGGGCCACAAAGAGATTCATCCGTTTCCACGGGTTTGTCCAAAACAATATTAGCTTTTCTTTCAAGTATTCGCAGATGTGGAGGGAAGAGGTTAGAACCATCTAGATATCACACAACCGAATCAAAATAAGATTTCAAGTGCGAACTTTTCCACCTCTGACACATTCCTGCAGGAACAGGGAAGTGAGAAAAGCAGAAGTTCAGGGGAGGGGGGAGAAGAAAAAGAGGATCCTCATTCAGTTTCTATCAAAAGAACACGATAAGAAAACAAGTCTTAATTTCCATTTCTGGTGAGCGCGGGCGAACACATGACGAGGGGCCCTCGTTATTATGTCGCTCTGCTTCACAATGGAACAGCTGTGTGAGCCTCCAGCTGCCTCCAAACAAGGGACAAGCTGCCTGGCGACTGCGCTCTGATTGGCTGACTTTCCGCTCCCTCTGGCCAATGGCGCAGCTGCTCTGCGAGGAAGCGAACATGGGGGGAGCAAAACACAACAGAGTGTGAGAAAGTTTGCTGTGAAAAGCAGAACGTATCCAGGATCGGTCTGAGTTTCTTTAAAATCCACGTCTAAAGGGGGTGTTGAAACACAGAACTGTGAATAAAAACAGGGACACACGTGTTTGACCCTCACAGACGCACCCTGAGATCCTCCGTCTCTTTGTTCGGAGCGAAGACAAGGTGACATTTCTCCCTGGAAGCCCGTCTCAGTGTTGTGTTTGGCAGGCCGGGACGTGTCTCTGCAAAACCTGCGCTTCCAGGGCTTTAAGGGGGCTTACTGGGGGCTTTGAGTCACACCTCTCTGGGAATAATAGCTGCTTATTTTGCTGGAGTTGTGACGTCCGCGGTTGCTAGATATGAGCTGTGCAGAGGAGCAATAACGAGTATGCAGGGAATGTCGAGGCCGCAAAGCAACGTGCGTATATAGCACGTCCATGTTTACTGTCGACGTGTTTTGCCGACAAGTTGAGCTTTGATCTTGCTCCGTAATTAAGATCTAAGCAGCAGCCTGAGAATATGAACTTTGTCTTCGTTGGAGGTCACACTTCCTGGGATCCAAGAAGCAGAAAACAGGCTGAAGAAGGAGCAAGAGGCTGCGTGTAAAGGAAACGAGTGCACCGCCGGGCCGAGATGATGGTTCTGAGAGGGCTCACACGGTTCCGAGTCGAACACTCGGTACAGAAGCAGCAGCGACCGACAGAACTCCCAGTTTTTGTCATCCCTTCTATCTTTTGAGTGCAGCCATCAGCCTGGCACATGTGCTAGCACATGTAACAAGAAAGAGGAAAAAAAAAAAGAAATCACACATGCGTTTGGGAGCTGTAGAACTTTTGCCTGTGGCAAACACATTTCACCTTGAATTGAAGCTAAATTTATCCCCAGCTGTCAGCGCGCGATCGTACGCTAATGAAACATAAAGCCCGAAGCGCTGCGGTTGAAAATCCTGCAATTCCGTTACAGTAAACAAAGGTTCCCCGGGCTTTTAGGCACAGGCGCAAATCATAATTTCATTTACATGCGCCCACTTAAGGATGCCGCATTTAAAATGCAATAGGACGCCGCGTCCAGCCCTCCCTGGAGGACGCAGCATTCACCATCCACCTTGACAGGGTGGCTGACCCGAGGCTCAGGATGGAAAAGGGGCCCAGCTGTTGGTTGATAACAGACATCAGGAGATTGCGTGGGGGTACCAACACATCATTCATGGCAGATTTAGCTTTAGGTCTGAGGGGAGTTGACCAAAACTGACCAATCACGGCTCAAATCAATGCCACCCCCCCTCCCTAGTGTGAGAAAGCAGATCCTCTGGGCTTCCACTCCGCTGCCCAGACAACCCAGGCTTAATCCAGGCGGTCCTGTCCTGGATTACCATGTCTGCTCCACTCGCAATCTCCGAATGGTGGAAATTAGACGGGATTGGACTCGCACACAAACACCAGGGCACAAAAACCTGCGAGTCGTTCTGTTGTCCCAAAAACAGTGATAAAACCCGCTATCTCACCCAGATGACGTCCAAGTGGATTTTAGGAAATCCCTGAATACAAACCCAGCGTATAATCTGACATCACAGCTAGAGGAAGAGCTAAGAATCATCGACAGTGGTGAATTTAAAGGTCTGTAGATAGATTCCCGCGGATGTTTCGCGTCTGAAAGCCATAATTTTCAGGGTTCTACTTGGAGCCACCAGCAATTCACTAAACGGTCATTTCACCGCTTCTTCTCGGCGGTTCCGATCAAGTTCGACCCTCGTTTCCTACCGGCTTTATTCCCGTTTCCAACACAGGGAGGGCAAATCTTTCCCGAAGCGCCCCCAGAGAATAAAAACACACACGAATGAACGCGCAGGTGAGACACTGCAGCCGTTGCTAACGTGACGCTCGGTGAGAAGAGCGCTCTGACACGTGCCGCCAGTGGGCAACCACTTACCAATTGTCACAGGAAAGTGGGAAATTAACCACAGAGAAGAGAATAGCAAGGATATCGTGGTTTGATAAGAGTGAATGTGGCTGTACTGGAACATGTTCAGCCAGGTTGGACCTTATCGAGCTGTCACACCGGCCCAAATGAAGGGAACTCCGTTGAACAGCTCTGGTCACAGTCACAATGAAAAGGAACCTTTCTACTGAATAAAACCTATAAATGAGAGTCCAAATGAGGCATAAACCCATTCTTGTATGTTTGAAAATCTCCCGCGGTTAAGGAAATTAAACTGAGAAACTAGATCCAGGGAGACATCGAGGGTGAGTTCTTCTTGAGACAATTGCCAGTTTCGTGGTCAAGGCAGAATATAAATATATCTGGCACACAGACACGAGGCAGACGAGCCTTTCCTTTTCCTGTTTTCCTTAACGGGCTTTCTCGCCGTCGCCCTTTCCCAGAGCGGGAAGCTCTTTCCTGCCATTATCGTTGAGCGCAGCCTTCTGTTGAAACAGATGAGTGGTTTGGCTCAAACCATCCCAAGCCCAATGATGATTTACATCCCCGCTCGCTCGTAAGCTGCGTTTTCCCTCTCGACTCTGCACATTCCCGCAAACCTCTGCAGGCGCTAAAGGCCAACCTGTGTTCTATAATTAGACAGCGAAATGGCGCAATGAAATAATCAGGTGTGTGTTGATGAGGGTGACCTTATCATGAAAGTAAATCAGCAAAGCTCCTCCTCTATAGGAGGATAGAGGAGAGCTTGTTTACCAAAAACTGTTTCTTCAGTCAAATTACTATCAGGATAAACCTCAGGGATTCCAAAAGTGTCAGTCTGATTTGTGAAAAGAGGCCTCCCTAAATACATCAAAGAGACCAAAGAATGTGTTTTATTGGACTTCTTGGATGTTTACACATTGATTTTTTCCCCCCAGGTTTGAGCCTAATTAGATTCATGCGAAGGTCCACGTTGTGAATATGTGGTGGTACCGGTATTTTGCTAGCAATAGCATGTACGTGTGAGGGCTTGAGCCGTTGATCATCAAGCTTCCTTCCAGGACTCACTGAGCGATAAACCGTCACTGCTCTCTTTCCGTGTGTATATGGCAGCATCAGGAGAATCAGTCGATTGATAACAAACTGATAAAAGCATTGAAATGGGTCAGTGAAGAGAGTCACGTTCCATCCATTCCATGGCGTTAGCGTGTTGCCCTCATGCCGTTTTCCACAAATTTAGGCTCTTCTGATTGTAAACATTCAATCTAAAATGATTAAATCAAGTCAGAATAATAGTTTCCAAACTCCCACTGGCTTCCACGCACTCTAAACCTCATTATATAAAAGACTTTATGCTGTGAGTTCCAGAATAGATCCGGCACAACTCATAAATAAACAATAAACTGCATAAGCTGGAGCCCAGAACGAGGCGGCATCGACTCGCTGTAAAGATGAGCGCCGCGGAGGGCAATGTTAAGCTAATGTTTTTGTTTTCATCGCCGCGCCATCAAAGGTAATCCACCCACATCACCTCACAGATTAATATTGTTTATCCAACATGTGGAAATGCAAACGTACCGCTGGATCAGCCGCGGCAAATACGCGGAAAGCTTCTTAAACGAGATTATCTCAATATATATGTAGAGGAAGAGGTTTTTAACTCCAACTGTGTGCAAATTTTGCTGTTATCTACGGTTGCTAAGTGACTAACTCCCTGCGCGGCCCCTTTAGGGGCATATTTACATATGCAAAGCGCAGAGATAGGGAAATAAACACTCTGTGAGAGGTCTGTGTGAGCTGCGTGAAGAAGACTGACACGGATCGCAGAGTGCAGAGGAGACGAGGGCCTGCCGCCATTTTCTGCTGCTGCCTTCAGGGCGATGCAGGAATATTCACCGCCGGCCCAACAGGCACGTTTTTCATGTGTAGAGCCCGTAGATCTGAAGGAATGCGAATGGCCTCAGTTTGAATAAACAACTGAGCGCGAGGATCCGCTCTCGGTTTGGTTCTGATCCCGCTTGAGTTCGTAAAAACGCAACCGGGAACGCAGATTCCCAAGCTGTTTCGGATAATGAAATCAAGTCGGTAAGCGTGGCGTCGCTGCCCTTGCCGAATTTACCCAAATGCAATCAGCGAAACAAACCCGCTGAATGCTGGGAGGACGTGCCGCCGTTTTCCGTAACTGGTTCTGTTTTTGCAGAGGATTTTTCAGCGTGATTGTTCGTGACACGGAACCGACTGGGTTGGTTTGTGAACCTGCAGTTACTGTAGTAAGCGAGGCCATTTTGTTGGGCCCCACAACTTCAAAGGACTGATTGAGGGTTAAGACTTGGTTTCAAGGTTGAGGTTGGATTTGGGTTTGGGTTAGGGAGTTAGTTAGGGTGGTGAGGGTAGTGTAAAGAGTTGGGGGATGCACTTTGTCCCCACAAAAATAGAAATGTGAGGGTGTGTGTGTGTGTATAATTGACATAGCAAAATATAAAGGTAATTTAGACACATGCGTTCACCCTCTTGACATGCGAATAACTGTGGAAGTGTTTAATTGGCTGCTGAGAGATGTGAATGACTCGTCTGCATGTGTGAACGCGAGTTGCGAGTCGCAGAAACATCAAACGGCTTTCGTGAGTCAGTGTTTTTCCCCCCAGTCAGATTTTTCCCTGCATCCTTCATCCTGCCAGTGGAAAGACAGATTACGCTGCCTTCAAGTGCCAATAGGAAATATCAGTTATGGTTATTTGATGCATGACATTCACACCTCATTCATATGTTACACTATATCTTCAGTCTGTCTTGCCTCCTATTTAGGAAAAAAACAACCTTTTTTTTATGTTGTGAAGGCAACGTGAAGAGCGAGTCTGAATTTAACGGAACTCTTTTCATGGAGCCCTCGCGGTCACATCCATGTGCTTGCGTAACCCACTCAGCAGCCATTTCGTAACAGCATCTCGGACATTGGTGCCTGCTTCCCACACGTGTGAATATTGATGGCGCATCATGGCAGAATTACATGACTGGGCGCTGAGGTTCACTGAAAGCTTTAAATATAACATATATGGAGCAGGTACGGAAATTATTCAAGGAGAGTGTTGCTACCAATCCATGCGTGTGTGGAGAGCTTCTTTTATTTGCATGCTGACTCCTGCATTTAACATCCATCACCATGCGGATGTGGCGGGCAGCTGGCGAGGCGTCCTCAAGCGTCCCTGCAGCGCCCCTTATCTCGGGCCTTGACACCAAATCGCCTTCGCACCACTGTGCGCTCCTGCAAGGCTTCCCCCGGATCTGAAAGGACTTAAAACACGGGAAATAAATCAGAACGCAGCTCCAAATCAAACCCGGGCACTCAGGAAATCAGAGCGCCCGGCGAGTTATTACCAGGAGGCGAATTAGCTTTGGTTAATGTTAAAGCTGATGTGTGGTGACATGGGTGCACGCAGCGCAGTGCCTTTACCTCATCAGTGGCGAGCTGCGTGGGCTGGAAGCTGCTGTCATGCTGTTGCTATGACATCTGGAATTGGCAAAACTACTCCTGCAGTCTGTACGGAGGGGGGGTGCTACAGTTGGAAAACACATGAATTGTTGCATAAAACACACTCGGGTGTGTTCCCACGAAAGAAGCCGCCGGAATTATTAAAGGGATTAATATCAGGTAGCCGATCTGTGAATCCCCCTTTAGAATCTTGCATGATGGAAACGTTGGGAGAAGAAAGCGTCTCCCGTGGAGACGATTGGATAAAGGCGCTCTTTCTAAAAAAAAAAAAAAAAAACATCCCACAAGTTTCCCAAACTCATAAATCCCAAATGGGAATATTTCATGGTTCCTACGTGTGAAACAGATTTTTAAAAAGCAGCAAAACAGAACACTTTGACTATGATAAAAGCCCATTTGTAGCCTTGTTGCAGCTCCCAGTGGGATGGAAAAGGTTTGATTGCCTGTTATATAAACTGTCAGGTAGTTGCCATGGCGATCACCACCTTTCAGAGGCATTGACCTCAGCCACACTTTGCAGCCACATGACTCCGGTCTGCAGGATAAAAGGTTTACTGGACCCCTGCTGGGATTTTGTTTTCTCTCTGGGTTTATAGATTTGCCTCAGGACTCAACCGGACTGACAGAATATTAAAATGGTTGGGTGTTCTGGTCAGAGTGGGATTACTGGTTTGCGCAATGTAAACTTAATAATAGGGACTATGAGCTAATTGACATCGCCATGCTAGCACCAAATTAACTGTGACGTCAAGCTACTTCCATAGCATTTAGCTTATGCAGCCAATGTGACCTCCCAGGCCAGATCGAAGCAGTGTTAGAAATCCTGTTTCCTGCTCGACTGACCTGAACTTTTAGTTTTAGCAAACGCAGCATGAGTTGCTTTCCAATGACCAATGATGATGTTGTGATGGTGATCTTCAGTTAGGACTTCAACGTGACTGATTCAAGGTCAATAGGAAAACAGAGAGGTCATGATGACTCCACTGGTTATTATAACACTTCTTTCATTGGAACATTCCTCAGATAACAATGAAGGTTTATCCAGTTTCACACGAAGCCCCTTAACACTGAACGACGGCCGTGTTTTGACTCCCTGCAAAGCTAACATTGTGTCTTCGACTATGACGCTCAGAGGGGAAATAAACCGCTTCCTGTGTGGTATTTAGACCTGTTGTTGAACTCTAAACACACTCTGCTGCTGGAATTAGATGCTTTGTTGCTCAAGAGTACGTTGGCACAGATGCTCCATGTTTCTTTTAGCGCGAGCGTGAATTTGTCAGTAACGATAGGTAATTAATAAATGTTGAACAGACGGGTGGGAGGGCCTGGCAGGGTCACGCAGCGGTAACAAAGTCAGCAAGGCTAGAGGGCTCCAAGGTCCTCTGCTTCTGTGCACTAGAAACATCGGAGTCCCCAGTTATTTTCATTAATTGATGTTAAAATTTAAAGGACTTTACATCCTTTTAGTGTCGGGAGTGCAGGAAGTCGAGTGTGCGAGGAGCTCCGAGGTGACAGGGGGAGTCGCACAGCGGACACAAATGCCATCTCTGCTGGCTGCGGGTATACCGCTGTGGCTACAGATGCCAAGAATGTGTGGAACTAATCCTCAGGATTTGGTGCGCTTTCCCCCCCACCTTCTCCCGGCTTTAACACCCCCCCCGAATTGTCTCCTTGCACCCTCGTCTTTGCTGTTCTTGCCTTCTTTCACTCATTGGTCCAGTAGCTCCAGCTCTCAGGCCTGTGCATGTGCGTCTCCCTGTGATTGCGAGCCCCTCCTTGTTGTGTCTGCCCCCCCACTGCCTACCCACTGATTAACACCCCCCGGCCCACCGCCCTGACAGCATCTTCTGCCGCCCTTGTTGGTTTCCTGTTCTTGTTTATTCTCTTCTCCGTAGCCTTCTGTCCTGTGGTACTGCAAACACCCTTCACCCAGGTGCTAAAGTTCATTTGCACCTCGGTGGCAGACCCAGCAGGGAGCGCGTCAAAGGTCACGACCTTGGAAGAGCGGCGCTGCAACGTGAAGGCATGTTGTCTTACTGAGCGCGCGGGGACGAGGTTTTTACAAGATGCTGTCTGATGTATCAGGTGGCCCGGCCCATTAGTGCACACTGGAGGAGACCATTAGCACAGCCGAAATAGATGACATCACTAGGAGGAAATGAAGCGAAACCATTGAAGCCCAGGAAATGGGTGCTGCCACCCCGCCATTACCTACCCTTAATGAGGACGCCGAGGTCTCTGGCATTGGTGGAATAGGCTATCTTTGACCTTTTGTGTGGCTTATGCTAATTAGCCTCACAGTAAACACACACCTTCCGACGCACGATTGAAAACACTGCATAAATGCCAATAAATAATGTTTCAAACAAAAGAGTAGAAACTTTTACGACCAGGGAACATTGGACCGAGTTCGTCTGGGCAGAGCAGCCGCTTGCGTCAATGCGCGACTCGGCGAGCTCAAATAAGGAAATCCTGTTTAAATTGGGAATACAATCTGTTTCTCAGACTCAAATCTGTATTGTTGAACCGTTCAGTGTGTGTGTGTGTGTGTGTGTGTGTGTGTGTGTGTGTGTTTTTCCTGCTTGGGTCACGGTACCGTCTACCTAAGAGGGTGGTTAAATTGAACACATTTCTCTGTTACGACCCTTTTTCCCTTTGTTCCCTGGAGATGTTAAAGTGCATTTTTGCTTTGAAATTTCACTCCAAGACTCAAACTTAGACTGGAACAGAAAAGCGAGAGGAAGTGCAAAAAGGCACAGGTGGAGTTTATGAGAGTGACGCAAAACCTATGCAATTCATCAGCTTGTTGTGGCAGTTGCCCCCGTCCTGCTCTACATCTGTCCACTTGTTAGGAATACCGACGCTCCCGGTGGGGAAGTGAGTCCACCGGAGTGGGAGAGCAGGGGTGTCTGCATAATAACAAGGCCTTTCAAAGCAGAGGCGATAATTGCACGTCTGGTGTGGAGGCTCCACTGTAGGGGGGCTGTTCCTGCACGCTGGGCACAGATACACAATGTAAACATCTCCTCCAATTAGCCAATTGGGCGTCACGCCGCGGTGACCGCCCGTGCCCCGGCGCTCGCCCCATCAGCGCACGCGCGCACCCTCGAGTGCGACGTGCAGGGAGACACGGAGCCGAGGCGTTCACGACAGGGTATGACCTCGTTTTGGTGCGAGTGTGCATCAAAGTGGGGGAAGTTGCAGACAGACATACATTAATGATGGATCCGGGGGCCCGTGCGGACATCATAATGGCTCGCACGAAGCCTCGGAGCTGTCGCAGCCAGACACAACAACACGCGGAATATGTTGCCGTCTAGAGCGAAAACCACCATTTGTCCGTGTTTGCTGCGGTTTTCCGCCTCCAGAGTGAAATCCTTCTGGTCTCACGGCCCTCTGCTGCCCCCGCTCCCCCGGCGGAGCTGGGGTGAACCGAGACAGTGATGAACGAACGTGTAATCAGAGCCAGCGGCCGAGACGTGCGGGAGATGTGAGGGATGGTGCCGGCATGCCGGCAAACGTGCGAAGATGGACAGATTCCTGGAATGTTTTCCCTGGTGCAAACAGTTGCTGGTGAACTAAAACCGGGACAAGAGTAGCTTCTGTTACTCCTGACGGGAAAATGAGCCGACAAGCATGTGTTAAAACACACGTGTGTTGGGACTTTAGTTCATTGTTTTCCACTGAGTTTATTACAGGATGTAGTTTGGGCTTGTAGAGTTGCGTGTTGGGGGTGTTTCAATGAGAGGGGGTGAAAACCAAGAAGGGGATCCTTTCATTTATCACACGGATGGAGCCGATCTAGGACAAAACAATGGGAATCGGTGTTTTCCAGCATCGCGGGAGTCATAATCCACCTTTCGCTACTCTGCCCTTTCCTGTCAGATTTGATGGGAATCGACATTGTTCGCATGGCAGAAAACGCACGTTCCACCTGCCCCCAGATCAGTTTTACCCTGTTCAGAATTGTATTTATTCTTCCTTTAATAACTCGCTGGAAAGCAGGACGGAAACCCTGCCTGTTTCCTCCAGTCTGCGCTGGCAATTTAGACTCGCTGGCTGTCAAGGGCGCCCAAAGACCTCGGGGTCGCATCTATTTTCATTTGACATCACATTTAAGGGTGACACGAGGCAGATTGATTGATTCGGGGCTTGGCTGCACGCATAAACAGCAGCAAAGTGTCCCCAGGCCCACGTAGGATGCATAATAGCAGGCAATATGTCTCCATAAAGCGCTCCTGTCCCTTTCCAATTCAGGCTGATGGAGATGTGAAAGGCCAAAAGGTCTCCGGCTACACAATGGGCGACTGTTGGCGCTCAGCAACTGAACCTTTGCACTTTATCTCCCCAAACAGGTGAATGGAGTGCTCGTTTTCCAGGTTTTCCAGGCCTGTTGTCGTGCAGCCTGAGCTGGGCTCCCCGTGGCTTCTCTTTCACAGCGTAGAGGGATTAGGGGACAAAATCCCAGCCTGCTGAATCTGGAATATTGGAATCTTCCAGTCAGAGGAGCAGAGGTGTTCTCGCTGCCGGGCTCAGGACGGGATTGCGGAAGATGGTGGAAAACTCTCGGGGTTATCGGGCACTGCATCCATCTGTCCCATCCGCCCCCCCCCCCGCACTTCTGTCTCTTCCTTTTCTCCTCCTTTCATCTCCAGGTGTGCCTGATGGATCCCACTGCACGCATGCATTAGCGCTTCTCCAAGTGAAACGACCTTCGGACGCCCTTTGGTTTCCATGGCAGCGGGCGCTCGAGCCGCGCGGCATTAGCATTTGCCGAGCGAGAGCAGGGGAACGATCAAAGCGCCATCGATTGGGTCTCCGACATTTATTCAAAACAATTCCCCTTTTTCCAATTAGAAGGGGGCAAGATGATGCCCCTTTATTCCAGAAGTGGGACCTGGAAATGAAGTCGTCTGATAGAATCCAGAAAGATAAACGGAGCCGAGGGTGCGCTTCATTTTCAGACCCGTGTGAGGCACAGCGATTGTGGAACTCTCCTCAGAGGCTCATCAGGGCATTGATTTGTGCCCCAGATAGAACTGAGTTTTAAACCTTGTGAGGGGCCTTCAGATAACCGGTAATCCCTCACCATCGGTCCGGGAACGGACCCCGTCTCTTTGGAGAATGTTTTCAGATTAATCCTGAAAGCGCAACGGGTTTGGCGTGTGGCAGCGGGCGATCGGATGGGGAGATTAGATGTGTGGGGAGTCGGGGCTCAGACAGGCAGCAGATTTGGAGATACAGGATACGGGATTAACGTGGGCTGTCCTCGGACACACAAATACGGAGGATTTAAGATTAGGGAGGGTGACCTTTGCCCTTTACACTGAGACTGGGAGTACAAATTTTAGGGTTGAAGTTTTAGGTAAAGCTTATACGTTGAGGACAAAAGGCAACCCCCCCTTCTTTGGAAATGCTGCTAATCGATTGAGCGAAGCGCCGTCCTCCTCCTACCCCCCCCACCAACCCTGCCTTGTTTGTCTTCCTCTGCCCCTCCCTGACTCCATCTCGGCGACGGTTATTGCCCATCAACCAGCTTTTTGGAATGGAAAATTGTTTTAATAGTGAAATAAAGGTTAAAAAATGCAGTGAAATAAATGGATCTGCTGATCTGTAACCGCAGGAACAGGCAGGTGGAGAGTTCCTCAGAAGCAGAGCAGACATGCACACACACACCGTGGCTAACGAGGCCTGTTGGGCCGCCGCCGCGACGGTGCGGCCACCATACGGACCGAGCTCAGGGCCGTCATGAGCATGAGTAATGCAATGATCCGTTTCTGCCGCTCCGTTCTCTCCGCCTGGCTGCTGGCCACTTTAGGGAGGGGGGCACAAAGCGGGCTAAACACACTCTCACGTTACTTTGGCATCCACGGCACACTGATGCAAGGCGCCGTAATCAAAACAGCCCATCGGATCAGAGCGTATTAAAGCCCGTGAATTTAAAGGCGGCTGGAAGGCGGCTCCATTAGAAGCCATTCGTCGAAGGAGATAAGGCGGCACGTCCGACCACACAAACGACAGGATGGAAAACAGAGGAAGACGTCAGCCACACCTGTTCATACTTTCGTCTTCTGAGGATTCAGAACTGGAACTGCCAGTTTTTCAGTACGCCTCATGAGGCCAACCAGCAGAAACTGAAAGTGTCTGTTCTCTGACTGTTTTTACGGGGGCGTAAATAACACTTCTATAAACCCGTCTTAAGGTAAATTGAGCTTCTGGTGATTTGGAAGCAGCTGAAAACACCTGGAATGAGAAGCGAGGATGGAGACGGATGCAACGCCGCGTGTTCTGTTAGAGGGCGATGAGCATCAACCTTGCCCCCCTGCCTGAGTTTATCTCGATGGTATCTACCTTTGAAAAGCAATTAAGCCGAGGTCAAGAGTGCACGTGTCCCTTTGTCGTGTAGCGGGGACACGGCAGGGACAGCGGGGGGGCATACGAGCGCACCATACAACACAGCCGCCCACAGAATGCAGGTCTGAACGGGAGTGAGTCACCGGGAGAGCGGCGGGAGGTGTTTATGTAAGGTTCCTGCTGGCTCGTGCGGTTGCGTAACGCCGATTGCGAGGATGGTAAACATCAGATAGAAACACGGCGGTGGGAGACAATAGGAGGGACGGCTACGCAAAGACAGCAACTTCATGGAATTTCACAATATCCTGTCAGGGCTGAAAAAAGCCTCAAACAGCTCCCCTTCTGAGGCCGCCTTCTTCATGTCCTCCCTTACTTTCAGCTGTTACCACTCACTTTTGGACATTAAAGATCACAGCATAGACAAGCAGCCTTTTAATTAAATCCTGAAAACATTCTTTCAATCCTTAAATCAGGGGCCAAAAAGGGTGATGTAATGAATCACTGAGATCTGACACCTGATGAAGGTGTTGATTTCCTTATTGTATCTTCTGGAGTCTTTAGGGGTAAAAAAGCCCCACTGAGAGGGTGGGTCTGCTCTCTTTGTTTCACTGAGCCATTATACCTTTTTTGCCCAAGGTGCTCATCTTCTTTTGTTACCGAAACACAAAAACACAGTGTTCTCTCCCCCCTCTGGGTGTTAATTGTAACTGGATCCCCCCGCCCGAAGCCCCCTGTGTTTCAAACGAGCCCATTATTGTTTGTTAAGGACAAACCGTGTTATTGAAGTGATCGGCAAGAACCATAAGGAGCTCCCTTCTTAGTTCCCGGAGTTACGCTGCCTCCCTGATCGTCGTTTGTGGTTCTGATGACTTTCCAGCGTTTCCTGTCTGCCTTCTGCCCAGTTCCGACCCTGCCTGTCCCCGACCATTCTATCCTGCCGGCTCCCCGGTGAATCCTGTCTATTGTCTGTTCCTCACAATAAAGCTGTGTTCAGTCGAACTCTGGTGTCGCATTTGGGTTCTCGTCTGCTGCCTGACAAGCAACAGTAGCTCAAAGTGGCATCTTTTGTTTTGCAGGCTCAGTAAATCCACCGTGCACGATTCCACTCATCTCTGCTTTTACTTTGTCTTCATGACACCTTGAATTAGGTGCAACACGCTTGGAGAGGCTTGAGATGAATAACAGCGATGGAGTAATTACAGCGGGGGAGTCATAATTACAGGACACGCGTCATTAATCCCACGTAAATGTTTATAGCGCGCGTGGTGGGATGTATATGTGCGAAAGAGAGACAGATTTATATCTCTAGATCAGGAGTATATGCGCTTTTATTATTTTGGCGCATTGTCAGCACCTGAAAAGCCAAACAGATCTTACGGCTCTGTATGATTATCTACGGAGGACATTTGAGATTCCAGCTCTCGGATTTGTGAAGCTCAGCAGATTCCATTTGCAGGAATATAAAACAGGCAGAAAAAAAAACAATATATATATATACATATATATATATATATATGTGTCTAGTCTGTGATGAGGGATTGAAGGAGAACATCTATTCAAAAGACATCTTTGTTGAAGCAATCAGATTAAGAGCTGGACCCCAACAGCAAAACACACGACACACCACAGATAAACCTTAATCTAGTATTCCATTGTCAGTTTACAGATCTCCAGGAGATTAGAAAGGTTTACGTCCACCTGCCAAACTATCTAAAATATTGTCTTTTTTCCTCCGTTACTGGAGACTAAAGGATATATTCTTTGGAAAATCAAGGCCTCCAGATGCAAGCTAGGTGAAAATCAGATGTTACCGCCCCCAGCGAGCACAAAAATAGCCTCCGAAGCTTTTGATTAAATGCATTATCGCCTGGCAACGCAATCTTTGCAACAGTGACAAATATTTTCCTCACTGTGATGGTTCAATCTCCTATTTATGGGTTAAAACCACCCATAATGGGGCCATCCATCTTCTCCTCGGACCTGCGGGGCAGCACACACACACACACGCACACACACACACACACACACACAACACACACACACACACACACACACTATTCACACCTGAGCCACAACAAATGAGCAGCCCCCTCCTCCCCGTCTCTCTAATATGGATGAAGGAGCTACTTGGCGACTGGACGACCCTCATTTCCTCACCAATGGAGGACGTCTGGTTCAGCCGGAGCTGATGAAACATGCGATCAGGGGAGGCAACTCTCCCCCACAGATGACACCATCCACAGAACAAAGGCGGCCCGACCGGGAGGAACACCTGGCCAGAAACACCAACGTCCATCTGCAGCAGAGATGCTGCAATAAGTTCAGTCACCCTGTGTGGAAACTGTTTAGTAACAGATGAAAGTGGCAGTTGTGTGACGGCTGAGGTCCGACATCATCAGTAGCTTTTGAAGTTTCTACTTATCTGATGAGGTTAGCACGTCCGTGTCAAGGAGGCTATTGATGCTGCGTCTTGGCACGCAAATGCTAATTGTTGCTAACATCCTGTAATCCCATTAAAGTAATTGGATCTTATAGTTTTCAAAGCATTTAGTAAATTTTAAAATCAAACATTCACAATTAAGTTGACCATCTCTGGGAGACAATTGCTCTTAGCATATAATGCTAGCTAACTGACTTTCCTAATTTATTAAAAGTGCCTCGACACCGTCCTCATTATTTGGTGATTTTTGCGCGCTTCCCTTCCCCTGGAACTCCCGCGTAGGTGTAGTGGCACCTCAAACATCCAGGGTTTGTTTGTGCATTCGGAGCGACAGCGCGTCCAGCGTGTGGGCGTGCGTCCTCGCCAGAAGACGCGTGTCTCCTCTGAGAGGATGTTCCAACACCTTTGCACATAATCAGGTTGATGAGATTTTGCTTCTTAAAGTGCTTCAGGCGGTGGTGGTGGTGGGGGGGAAAGAGAACCACATCAACACAGAAAAGAGTATTTATCAGATCCATCAGCTTTGTTGCTGCCGCCGCTCGATTGGACGGAAGAGCTGAAAAACACCACAAGCGTGGCTTCACCTTGAGTGCCGAGGTTGCAGATTCCCGACGCTTCGTTCTTCACGCTCTCCTTCAAAGTTCTCCCTAATCGCGCACAGCTGAATAATTTTTCCACCCCCTGATTCCCGTCTGAATTTCCATTCTCTTCTTCCACACGCGCGCATGAACACGCACCCACGGTGAAATATGTCGGGCTCAGGCGCGCCAACATGCAGGAGCCGTGGAAGTGGGTCAGCAGGAATAAATAAATATGAGCCCCCCCTTATTAAAGTCCTTCCTCTGTCTGTTTGTCTTGCCGTCTGTCTGCACAAATGTAACCACACAGCGGTGGCTCGGAAGGAACATCGCTGTTCTCGGGGCACGAAGATCCGGGTTTTCAGTAGCGGGATGAATTAGTGCAGCTTTGGCGAGCGAATATTCCGCTCTGTGTGTGCGGATGAGGGGTGGTGGGGGGTGAAAAGGTCACCCTGCTGTCTCGTCTTCTGTTCTTCTGGCGATGCCCACTTGCATTACATGTCAGGGAAGCGTGCGCGTGCTAATCCCGCCTCCTTGACCTCGCCAATGGCTGATTGGCGCCGGCGTCTTTCCCGCGCGCGGACGTGACCTGATGCTGTCATCGCAACAAAAGTAAGTGGGTTAACGCTGACGCCCGCGTAAAAACCAGAGGGCCGAGGGCAGCGCTCCGCGTCGCAGGCCCCCGCTCGCTGCTCCACAGCTGAATATGCCTCAAATCGGGGGGTTTCTATTTGGCCCAGTGTCTCTTAATGGGATTCAGATGACAATCAATCATGTGTGTGCAGATCCGGCGCAGATATCCACCCCCACAGCAGAGCGACAGCCGTGGCGTCGATGCTCGCCTGTCCATTGGTGTGACGCAGCCGCTCTTTGTTGTTTGTGCAGAGTGGGTGCATGCTGGGCATGTGCAGAGGTGCCCAGCGAGGTGCCTGCAGGGTTCAGCAGGGCTTGAAAGGCCCTGAGATGAAAGGAAAGGGCACAAATTCAGCAGCTGTGGCCAACTTTTTCCTCGTTACGTCTCTCACCACTTAGATGGTAAAGCAGTGAAACGGACAGTAAAATATGGAACAGGGAAGCACTAAAGCCAGGAAACTAAAGGAGCCGGGAAATGTGCAATGTGAGACGCTGGATGCCCCAATTTGGTGGTTTTTAACGTTTTATTTCCAAATCCCTGCTGTCAGAACGGGGCTGCAGTTGCAGTTTTAATCCAGAAAAGCATCAACTCTTTAGGAGCCTCTCCGTTGCTATGGTTATTACCTAATCTGAGCTTAGACGTGCGTTCAAAAACGGATGTTAAGCGTTTTCGAACACAAGGAGGACATGAGCAACCCAGCGGAGGAGAAAATCATCCACGCAGGTCAGAAACGGCACATCGCCCTCGTGAAATACTCGCTGTTTGGACCCCCCCTTTCCCCAACAGTAATTAAAAGACTGTTTACTACCGTCGGAGACAGAGGGCTGGCTACCACGGCCGAGTGGACCTGCGGAGGGAAGACGTGGGGGCTGTCCAAAAGGCCTGAGTTAAAATCACACCGGATAGGGCCCACTGTGAGCCCAGTGGCTCTGCTCGGTGCCAAAGTAACCCCCCCACCACCACCACCACCACCACACACACACACAAGCACTCAGTTCATCGGCGGAGCCAGAATCACCCCTGGGGTGGAGGGTACATTAACTTAATTGCTCAGGCCAGCTTAGAGAGCACAGCAGCGTGCAGAGCGAGGACGGGGGGGCTTAAGCCCCGAGAGCGGCGTGATGAAGTGAGGAGGATGATCGCAGTGACATGAATCAATGCAGCAAACAGACAGACAAACAGATGGACGGACAGACATAAGCTTGTTTATGCAGGCGTCCGTCCAAGGCAGCGTTACAGGACTCGGGCCAGCGCTGGTCGGACAATAGAGCAGGCTGCAGGGCTGCGTGTGTGTGTGTGTGTGTGTGTGTGTGTGTGTGTGTGTGCGCGTGTGTGTGTCTGGGACAATGGACGGGTGGGGGATTATTGGCCAAGAGGAAAACAGGAGACAGGAGGAAGATAAATTGATCACCAACCCAAACAAAACAGACCGGTTCAGGGATCTCACTCTGTCTGAGCCTCAGACTCCGATTCGCTGAGATGGTAAAGAACCCCCACCCCACCCCCGGGTAGCCTGCCTCACCCCTCCTCTATCATAAAGGCACAAAGGAGGCCAACAAAATGAGGCCTAACAAGTGTTTGTATTGTTGCGGATCCGCAGGACGGCGAAGAGAGCTGCTACAGCGTATCTATGGTGATGAGGCTGAAAGAGCCTTTCTAAAGTCTTAGAAAAAGCAGGTGTTGCTCTCGCAGCTTCACACTGTTGTTGTCGCCGTGTTGCGGAGCTTTAACTGCTTCTCCCTGCCAGTGGGATGAGGGTATTAATGTTCCCACATGAGCTCTCAAATCTGTGCAACTTTAACAGCCTAAAACTAAAACTGCTATTTATTTCTTTTTAGCATTTTCTGATGTTTGAAGAGTAGAAAAACGGCCACCGTGGTGAAAGAACTGAAGAATTAGCTGGAATACGACCATCGATGTAACCCTCACATAGTTTATAATAACCAACACAATAAACTATATAAATGGGCTCATTAAACAGCATCATTTAAGTTCCATATTGACTTATTGTGACGCTAAGCTAACGTATATAGAGGGGGCTTTGAGTTAAAAGCTAAGCTAACAAGCTACAAGTGATAACCATTCTCATTTCTAACTTGTATTATATGGGAAATTTCGGAACACACGTGCGTGGCCGCGGTTGCAACCGTATTTAATCGGACCTTCTCGAAACATCTTTAGAGAAAAATGGTAAAAACTGGTGGAAGAAGACATAAAATATGCCGATGTTCAAGAGACGCCGCATGAAGGAAACCATCAGCGTGTCAAACGAGCTCCTTTGTAGATAAAAATTGACAGAGTGGTAGCTTTAAAATAGGAATATCACATTTCCCATACAACACATTAGCGATGGTAAATATAGCCTGTGATGTTCCGTTCTACCCAGGTGATGCAACGATCCCTCGCAGCCATTACTGCCAGACTATTCCAGCCTCCAACTGCTTCAGGTGGCGTCGTGTCCATTTGTGCACCGATAACGACCCTTCAGGACACGTGGGAGCGGGCCGTAGGCAGGAAGAAAGAAGCAAATGTCTATTTCTTGGCCTGTAATTATGCCGCACTTTCCGCTCGACCCTCGCCCCCCCCGCCCCGCCGTTCCCGGCTGCTGTTGCGCTTTACTTTCACATTAAATGTGTTTCAGTGTGTATGTTTAGTTTCTGACAGACAAGCCAGATGATTTAAGTTGTCATTGAGCAAGTTGAGTGGATTACGGTGAGCCCTGCTACTGTAGAGAGATGTACTGTGTGTGTGTGTGTGTGTGTGTGTGTGTGTGTGTGTGTGTGTGTGTGTGTGTGTGTGTGCGTGTCCTCATATTAGCTACATACTGAGTACAAAAATCCTCATTCAACTAGCAAAATCATGCCATTTTGCTGGTACTCACATCTTGAAAGGACTGTTAGGTCATAAATTTGACATTAGAGTTGGGTTTAGGTCAGAGTTACAGATGGTTATGGATCGGTCCCCACAAAGATTGAAATGTGAGGATGTGTCCATGTGTGTGATCCACTCACGCCATGTCCTTATGCGGAGTGCATTGTGTACTTCCTCCCATTCTTTTCCTGTAGACCTGCTTTCCTGCCACAGCTAAAGCTCAGGGACAAGGTCACATGACCACCATGACACACTCACACAGACACACACACACACACACTCACACACACACCCGGGCACATCTCCCTTCTTAATCCCCTGTATGCAGACGACACCCACCCGTTCGACAACATCTGTTCAGGCGCTGTTTGAAGCTTAAGTAGCTCATTATGCTTCAGCGTAGCCTGTCGGCGACATGAACGCCGGTCCTGCACAGATGGGGTAGGTCATTTATTCCTTAGCGGGCCGCCGCACGGTCTGCTACGCCACTTCCCGAATTTAGATCCCAACGAACAAAGAGAGGCAACGTTCATGACTTACGTTCGCAGTTACTTTGGATCTAATTAGAAAGTGCTGGTTAGCAAACAACGAAGGATATTCCACCTGTTGCGTAGCTCCAATGGGTCTCCTGATACTGATAGCACACAGATTAAATCACCACGATAAAACAATAAAATACGAAGTAAAGCTGAAGCAGTTATGGCTCCTCTGGTCTAACTGCGTGTTTACAGCTTTTGGGGGGGTCTCTGAGGCGGTCGCAGATTCAGTACCTACATATAGTAAGCTACTCGGACAAAGAAGCATAAACTGGCCTTAATCACTGACCCTGTCTCTGCGCTTCCAGGCAGCAATAAAGCCGTAAATTTGACCTGAAGGCCCAAACAATCCTGATAACATCTGGTAAGTTCCGCCTCCTCAGTATCAGTTAATGATCAGAAAGTACGCGTCAATATTTGATCTAGGACTGCAGAACGTCGCCGCCTAATGTTTTCCCCTGCTGAGTATTTGTCCTCCAGGAACCAAGACGTGGAATTTATCCATTTTTTTAAACTTGTGTTTCTGTTTAAGAGTCGTGAAATGTATTGATTTTTATTTTATTGACCACCATTTATCTGATGGGGGAGGTACTGAGCAGTGGCTACTGAATTAGCCGCCCCTTATGTTGCTCTTGACGTTCCCAACCAAAGATCCTACCTGTAGCGACCCAACAGGTCTTTAGTCTTGTTCCTTCAGGTTGGGTTATTTAGGGAACAGCTCTCTGGATCTTTATGATCATTTATAGGCACAGACGCATATAACTTCTTTGAAACCTGGGCCGTAATGACAGATAATGACTTATACAGCCGCCGCGGTGGAAGAAATTGTGGCGCGTCCCGAAGCGTCGGCGATCAGAGGTCGCAAGTAATGACTCCTTAAATGCGAGGAGAGGGAACAGAAGTATGGGATCGCTGCTCACAGATCACTTTAAAGCCGCCGTTGAGTGTTGATTGTGCAGGAGGAAGCGCGCTGATTAGCGAGGAACAATGAGAAATAGTCCCTCTCCTCGGCCTACTCACCTCCTCCCCCCTTTTTTTTCAGTCCTGAGAGCGTCGTATCCTGCTGCCACCCTCGACTTTATAATCACACTATTGTCTGTAAAAAAAACAAGAAGATAAAAAAAAAAGAAAACAATTACGAGGAAGTCCTGGAAAACTGGTTCCGCGGCCTTGTCTGGAGGTGATTTCACTCCTGAGAACGTCTCAGTGGTGTTGAACTCTCGTTAAACATGTAATTTTACTGATTTACTTTAATTTCCTCATAATTCAGTCTATTAAAAGGGTGACACCCGCCCATATTCCCATATCTGGCAGCCCTTGTTGCACCAGTGGGTCTATTTGTGCAGCAGCATTCACACACACGCACACACACACACACACACACACACACACACACACACACACACACACACACACACACACACACACACCTGTTGCTGTGGAGATGCCATTTTTGGGCACGCTGGGAACAAGGCGTCATCTTTAACCATGGCGTAGGCTAGCTACAGGATACAGATGCTACACACCTCAAAACCTGACACACAAACACACACACACACACACACACACATACACACACACACACGGCCAGGTGTTTGCTGAGTGATACCAGATATTATTTGGTTATTTTCCACCACCTGGCGGCAGCTGTGAAACCTATAGTCTGAGCCCGTTTCGCCTGGTCTATATGTTTCACATATGTTCTCTTGCCACAAGTGGGTGAGTGTTACAACCCGTTGCATCAGGTCCAGGCGTGTCTGCGGGACGTGACTGGACGTGAGTCACTCTGAGAGAACGCCCATGACGGCACGGTAAAGAAATGGTCGTTATGTGGTTCTTTACTGCTGTTTCCACTGGTTTTACTGGCAGGTCAGAGGTCACGTTAATAGATACAGGCCTCGTCCTTTCTCCCCTCTGGCCTTTTGTTCAGCTGGAATGGGATCGGGGGACCTCTGGCTTCCTGCTTCCTGGCCGGTTCATCTTCAAAAAGCTCACGCTGTGCGTGACCTTCCCACACGTGCACATGCAGCCCGCTCTTGCACGGAAACATCACGGTGGCGCTCCGTGGGATGGCGGCCGTTTTGGTGGAAATGATTTCTTTTCTACGTCCTGGTTTGATGATAAACAGAGCGAGCTAAGCTGACCCTTGTTGACCGAGGCCCTGGGAGTCTGGCGGGGGGGATGGGGGGGGTGCACCCACTCTCCCACAGCTGAGCTAGCTTGTGGAAACCTGAGAACAGGGAGCCGAGACGGACTTTTAGAACAACAGGTGACGGCCGTGCCGGTTGGAACCATCTCGCTAATCGGGTTCCCTCATCAGTCAGATGAGGGACAAATGAGGGAGGTCCTGGAAGCACCATGAGGACCCCCCACCACATTGTGATCCTTAGATCAACCCTCAGCTTGTATGTGTAGAATAGGTGAAGTCTGAAGGAGGTGGGGGTTGTTGACGGGCCGGGTGGCTGATGGTGCCCCATTGTCTGTCCCATCTGTCCGCCTTTATCTTCAATCACACCCCCCACCACCCCTGAAGCCTCGCCACTACCTCCGCCTCCTCCCGAGACTCCTTCCCCCACGTCGGCTCACACCCTTCTTTGTAACGTGGTTGCCCCCCTCCCCCGGGAGCTGGCAGAGGACCAGGAGTCTTCCGCCCACAGCAACTGGTGGCATCGTTCGCATGCGTAGTTATGCCCAGTTGCCTGGTCGCCCGCAAAGTGGACGCTCACACAGACGGCGAGCGTCTGCTGGCTCTGGGGGCAGGAAACGGTAACAGATTGGATCTGGATCACGTGGATGGAATGCTGATTAAGGCGCAGCGTGCTTTTGATTGGTCCTGAAAGAGCGAATGATACCATTAGTCAGCTCTTTCATCAGGTTTTACTTGACTGTGTAATGTTTTGTAACATTGAACTGTTTGTGTGCCGACATTCCCAGGAAGTGTTCGTGTTATTCATTTATTTACATGGCTAAAAAACCTCTGGCTTCACCTTCACTTGTGTTTAGATACAACAAGTGTGGAAGCTTCTTTTAGCTTAGCTTTTATGTAGCCTAGTAGCTTAGTGACTGCTTAAAGGCAGCGTAACCAAGGTTGCAAAGACCTTAAAGATCTACTGAGGGGAACCGCTAAGGCCTTAAACTACCAGAAATATTCCGACAGGGAAATACTGTCATTCCCTAAAAACCAAATAAAATCAACACACTACAACACATTTTAAGTGGTGATTTTTCAGATTGGAAACTGGAGTAGCTTAGCTAAGTAGCTTAACTAATCACCTCCACTGAACGCTTTCTTCTCAGAGAAAATCACTGCGTACATTTCCATAAACACCAGCAATTAAAAACAGTCATTTCCCATAATTATGTGTGCCGTATCTATCCTAAATTATCACTGATTCAGCGATCTGCAGAATATCACCGGCTGTTGACAGGCGTCTCCCGCTGTGTATCACTGCCGTATCTGGTGTTAGTGTGAAGATAAACGCTATTTTGGATGACTTCAAAAGGGGAGCTGGAAATGAGGGTTTGTTATTGGCAGGAACCACCTTTTGGCTGGCTCCTGAACCAGGGTCCATGAAGAAGAAAAGCTGTGTGTAGCTGACAGACAGGCACAAGTGCAGGCAGGGGTGGCCAATCCCCAAACAATGACCCTTCCTCAATCTTCAACTGTTGCGGGGAGACATGTGACGGTGAATAACGGATGACTCAGAGGGACTTTCTGTTCGTCATCTTCACGTTTCACCACATTTCTGACTCAACAGGGGCGCTCGGCCAACCGCTTAAGCTAATGCGCTAGCTTGTTTGAAATGGGAACTCCAGATGTTTTGGATTGCTCTGGATTGATCGGAACTCGCATGCTGAACCTGAAAACGTGTTTAAAGCGTTCAAGAATCAAGACAACGTTAATTATTCAACGCCAACAGATACTTTGCTGGAAAAGGTGGATGTTTTGACTCAAAGGAAATGAGTTTTGACTCAGATGCCTGGTGGATGAACAAATGCACACTTTGACATTTGCTTTTCGAAAGACGGCGCAGCTTTCCCTCCCACCCTCCCATAATTCAATGGAATTAAAAAAATGTAGGCCAAGCGCATGCAGAAAGGTCCCAGTTTGGCCGATCCACGATGTTTCCGTTTTTAGCTTTAAGAAGGAGAAATAAAGACGAGGAAAAAGCACAAACTGGAGAGGAGCCAAGGTGGACATTTGTCATTCTTTTAATCTATTGCAGCAGGGAAAGTCCTTGAATTTCCTTGAATTTCCTTGAAAGTTCAATTTTAGCCTGTTGGGGACGCTGGGGGGGACAAACTCCGCTCTCTTCCTTTCCAGGTCATCTGAGATCTCTTGCCTTTTTGTGTCAGGGCAGGATGTCAGATGTGAACTGCAGCTGCTCCAACCTACGCGACAGGGAGCCTGCGAGGAAGGAAATGGCGAGGAAGAAAACCTAACGGAGTGGCTTTTCGTAGAACTACCACGGCTCGGTTTTCAGTTACCGGTACAGTCTGGTGGCGAGGAGCCAGAGCAAGAAAGTGGGGGATGAAGTGAAAGAGGGGCAGCAGATGTTTCCTGATGGTTCCGAAGCCTTCGATCCCACCCACCCGCTCTCAAACGTACCTGGCCTGCCTACGTGCGTCTCCACAGGCCTTTATGTCCAGCCTGGGCCAGGAGCAGTAAACTGGCTCCGCCCCCCCAACCAACCATCTGTCGGCATTTGACACAAGTAGGCCAACAAGGAGCGCACAGCGGCGCAGGAATGCCTGGCATGGATCCAGTCCATTCCAGCCGGGCCTGCTCTAAACTACACCAGGAACGGTCTGACTGTTCCGACGCCCTCAGACGACAGCTGAACGGGGGGGTGTTGGGGGCGGGCTTGCCTCCGCCACAAAGCGTGCACGTACAAATTCTTCCAGCTCTCAAGCGCACACCAGTGCCTCCAGTGTCTCCTACTGGTGAGCTAGAGCTAACCGCGTCATCTTCCATTTTGTCCACACGGTCTTGCTTTCTGACCTCCTCCAGCTGTTCCCTCAGTCTCAGGGATAACGCCTGTGGGAATTCCAAGATCAGCTTTAGCAGAACAGGCAGATGAAAACCATCTTTTCACATCAACCCTTTTTCTGTCGCCACCAGTTTGGGCCGTATCTATTTTCAGTGTGCCATGACGAAGCGTTATCTTCACTAAGAATGTTCACACATGGCGGACTTGATCAGCGGCTCAGTAGCATGTCTCGTGTGATTGTTTCCGGAACAAAAACTGAAGTAGAAAGAGATGATAATCATATAAAGTCCCCCCTCCAGTTTTTATAAGCTTAAGTTAAGTTTCTAGCTCCCCTCACCTGACTAACTACCCTGTTACCCTAACCCTAACCCTAACCTGTATCAAATTGTCTCTGCCCCTTTGTTTGCGGGTAAAAGCAAAAATTTGGCCCGTATTCTTGCTAACTTGAACACATGGTCCAAATTCCATTGTCAAAACAACCCCTTGCATTCAGAAAAGCTAAACTGGTTCCTTCTGGGAAACAGTTATGGATCAAACAGGCCTCCAGAGCTGCTTTTGTGGGAGGTGAAGCAGCACACTCTTATAAAAGGGAACTGGGAGCCTTCTCATTAGCTAAAAACAGGACAAAACGCTGGGAAAAAGCTCCTCGTTATTATTACCTGTATATTTACCCACCTCCAGTCTCTCCTACTTGTGTTCTGGCTAATGAGTAACATGTTTGTCCCACAGGGAAATGAGTTTTTCTGTAGTTACTCATTAAGCCACCTGTGTTGTGTAGGTCGCGGCTGTTTTTCTGCAGATTTATCGTGCAAACACCACGATGTGCACGTCCAAATACTCAGCGCCGTCACTGGGATTAGCGTCGTTTGGGGATTTTTCTCGTTACTCGATAGCTAACTGTTAGCGTGCGGCTGTGTGTTAATAAGATTATCCAAGCTCAAGCTTTATTTTCTGGCTATTTGCTCGTCGTGTGGCTGCTTTGCTGAGCGTTAGCGTTAATTTAGAAGCGTGCATACCTAGCTTCCCTCTTCAGGGTACGTTCTGTACATTTGAGGCTGTGCGTTTGCCGCTGACTGTTCAGTCCTGAATGTGGGTGTTTTGAAGCCATTTAACAAAGCGTCGTGAGGGTGTGTGGGTTTTCGCACAGCTGCATCAGGCGGCGGAGCAGCAGTTCTTCCTGTCAGTTGTGTCTTTTTTCATTTCTCAATAACACTTCTGTCTTTTTTAAATACTTTTGCTTCCCCATTTTGGTGTCATCAACCTTCCCAAAAGCCACATATCTTAATTCTCCCTAATTCCTCGTCTCATCCTTACTGATCCCCTTCGCTAAATCATTCTTTATCTCCTAATTGTACACTATATTGCCAAAAGTATTTGGCCACCCATCCAAATGATCAGAATCAGGTGTGCTAATCACTCGGCCCGGCCACAGGTGTATAAAACCAAGCACTTAGGCCTGGAGACTGGTTCTACAAACATTTGTGAAAGAATGGGCCGCTCTCAGGAGCTCAGTGATTTCCATCGTGGAACGGTCATAGGATGCCACCTGTGCAACAAATCCAGCCGTGAAATTTCCTCGCTCCTAAATATTCCAAAGTCAACTGTCGGCTTTATTATAAGAAAATGGAAGAGTTTGGGAACAACAGCAACTCAGCCAGGAAGAGGTCGGCCAGGTAAACTGACAGAGGGGTCAGCGGATGCTGAAGCACAGTCAGGTGCTACAGAGCTCCAAACATCATGTGACCTTCAGATGAGCCCACGTACAGTACGCAGAGAGCTTCATGGGATGGGTGTCCATGGGCGAGCAGCTGCATCTCAGCCATACATCACCAAGGCCAATGCAAAGCGTCGGGTGCAGTGGTGTAAAGCACGTCGCCACTGGACTCTAGAGCAGTGAGACGCCTTCTCTGGAGCGATGAATCACGCTTTTCCATCCATTTCGGACTGCGTTGTGCCGAGTGTGAAATCTGGCGGAGGAGGAATTATGGTGTGGGGTTGTTTTTCAGGAGTTGGGCTTGGCCCCTTAGTTCCAGTGAAAGGAACTTGGAATGCTCCAGGATACCAAAACATTTTGGACACTTCCATGCTCCCAAGCTTGTGGGAACAGTTTGGAGCGGCCCCTTCCTCTTCCAACATGACTGTGCACCAGTGCACAAAGCAAGGTCCATAAAGACATGATGACAGAGTCTGGTGTGGATGAACTGGACTGGCCTGCACAGAGTCCTGACCTGAACCCGACAGAACCCCTTTGGGATGAATTAGAGCGGAGACTGGGAGCCAGGCCTTCTCCACCAACATCAGTGAGTGACCTCACCAATGCACTTTTGGAAGAATGTTTGAAGATTCCTACAAACACACTCGGCAACCTTGTGGACGGCCTTCCCAGAAGAGCTGAAGCTGTAATAGCTGCCAAGGTGGGCCGACATCATATTGAACCCTGTGGGTGAGGAATGGGATGGCACTTAAGTTCATATGTGAGTCAACGCAGGTGGCCAAATACTTTTGGAAATAGAGTGTATCTCGCAGACTCGTTGCTCCGCTTCATGCTAGCACGTGACTGTACACCCCTGCGTCAACAGGAAACAGCTGAGGCGATGCGTTCGCTCACTGATTTCCTGTCAGTTTCTGAGAAATCTAGACCAAGTTGTCACAACAGGGTGAGACGAGCACAGCAGGCCGATCATGTGGTTGGAGGTTAGCATGTTTACAAGCAGCAGGGGATTTAAACGAACACGTGCGTTTGAGTTAAACTGCAAAGTGGGTCTTTTTTTTTTCAGAGCTGTAAAATGAGTCTCATGCTTTAACACTGAACACTGCCAAACTTTCCAAATGCAGCTAGCTTAAAATACATTTATGTTGAAACATATGTGCAGTACAGCACGTTAAATGATTGTTTCTATGTCTGTGAGAAAAGAATGAATGCATGTAGAGACACTCACACCTCTGTGTGTGGCCCACCCTCCTGCTGAAGGCCTCTAGCTGAGGCTACGCTATATTTAGGCGGCTGCTTTTCTCTCTTTCTCTATCTGAGAGCTTTGCTTACTGGCTGGGAGAGGCCGGCCGCAGGGATATGTTGCCTCTGTGTCTGACCACCGACTTTCAGATAACCATATGTGGGAGAACACAAACAGATGAGGACATCAGCGGTGGTTATCCCGTTAGCTTATCATTAAGACCCGGTGCTTGTTGGTGTCACAAACATGACGTTGGGGGAGGACTCTGCAAATCTAAACACAGTTTAAAGGTGTTAAGCGTTTCGAAATGCGGAAATTAGCTTGTTCCAGATGAGCACTTTTCAGCACTGCGGATTCTTTTAGACTGTCTCCAAACTCAAATGGAAAGATCTCAGCCTCTAATTAAATATTTCAAGCTAATTGATGCGATTAGCTGCAGCTGTAGAGTGGAATGATATCTTTCAGCTGACTGATTGAAAAAAGTGACAGCAAAGTAGCTAGAAAATGAAGTATTTGGCAAACAACTTGAATGTTTGGCATCACAAGCTACTTGTCGCACAAGCTACATATCTGCTGTCTGGATACTAAAATTCCCTCCAAAACCCTGCACCCAGCCCCAATAAGGCTAGCTTTTCAAGCGTGAAATGAATTCCGTCGCTGAGGAAGTGACAACCCGACAGGTGACAGAAGGAGGGATAAAGATAGATGGGGTGCCTCCATCTCTTGGTTACCGTAAATAGACATCCTAAAAACTGATGCCTCGCCAACCAGAAGCTTCAGCTAGCTACCTCGACATCACAACGGCTACCCTTAAGGCCAGAGTCCACATTTAAAACACCGTAGACGTGCTGTAAGAACACCCCTCCCTCCATTCAGTCCAATGTGGAAAACTGTGGATGTCTTTGTCCCCACTGGTTTCTGTTTACTTCATTGTGCCTGCGGTGGAGCGGGCGGGTGGGGGCGAAGCAGATGTCAGCGCTGAGGATGAATAGGGCCCCCAGGGGAAGGGGAGCCGGTGTTGCCTATATACACGAGAGACCCTCCCAGCCAAAACAGGGATCTGCTTCTAACTGGAATTAGCTTATCCTTGACTGGCGAATGACGCACGCTCTCCTAAAGAGCGCCGAGACACCAATAAAGTGGAGAGCCAGCGGAAAAATACAGACGAAGGCTCCAAAACAGCTGCTCTGTTTCGGGATCATAAAATCGGGGACATCCAGGAATGGCTCCGTTCTGTTTTCACGTACTTTTATTGAAGGTTTTGTTTTCCTTGCTGCACGCCCAGAGCAGATAGGGGGCGGAGCTTAAGCACAAAAGGCTGTGACTTTTTGCCTTTGTCCTTTTAAACAGGGCGACCCAAACACACACACACTCTGCAGGAGGTCCCCAACATCATCTAACTGCTAATGAACCGTGTCCCAGATGTCAGCTGCACCGCGCCGTCGCCCCCGGTCTTTGTTTTCACTTTCCGCCCTGAGAGATTATTCAGATTTACTGCTGCTGCTCCGGCTTCCACCTGCAAAGACCCACTCGAAACTTCTGCATCCACCAGCCTCGGTTCAAGGCAGCGTTACGAATTTGGCAGAATTTCCCTTTTTTTTCACCTTGTCATGGCAACAACAAGCGTCAACAACCCGCTCCCGAGTCACGGCTGAAGCGTGTCCAGGAAAGATTGCTCAGATGCCGATCGCAGTCGCCCGGGCAGGCTCCTTTTGAGGAAAAATCTGCAGCACGCATCATAAAAACTGGCCTCACGTCACTGTTCAGAGAGGAAAAAACCCAACCAGCACCTTCCCTCTTGGTGCCCTCTGACCCCCCCCTAAACCAGCTCTCCTTGTCCACCCCCCCTTTACCTTTGTCTACGCGTCAGAACGATCCGGGTGTTTTCATTCCTGCGCCTGTAGCCAAGCAACCAGTGGCAATTCAGGTGTGTGTGTGTGTGTGTGTGTGTGTGTGTGTGTGTGTGTGTGTGTGTGTGTGTGTGTGTGTGTGTGTGTGTGTGTGTGGTGTGTGTGTGTGTGTGTGTGTGTGTGTGTGTTTGTCCCAAACTTTTGTGGAGTCAGCAGGATCGTAGGGGCACCGTGCTAGCGATGCTAACAGAGGCTAAAGCAAAGGCAGCGGAGCGCCACACGTCTGACAACATGGCGTGCATCGGGGCTGGAAGCGATTAGCTTTAGGCAGCGGCAGCCCTTGGAAGGGAAGGAGCTTATGAAACGTTCCAATCTGTTGCTGATCCAGACCATTAGGAAGCAGATTTCTGCTCAGTTCGCATGTTTGTTCCACTTCTAACACGACCCGCGGCGCCGCGCTAGCAGGATAATCACTAAAGTGCACTTTAGCTTCAGATTTGGCTGCTAAAAATCACCCTTTTTACTCTCAAAACTGCATCGATCAAGAAGGACAAACTCAGGAGTTATGATGCCAAGATAGGAAATCTTTTATTACAGAGAAAAAAAACTTTTTTCTTCCAAAATATAGAAATCTGTACAACTTCCGCACAATCAATTTACATGAACTGTACAAATTTACAGCAGTTCATCACGACATACCCAAGGAAAAGAAAACCGAACACCGATAAAGATGTACTGACATGATCACGAGACAGCTTTTCTTCTTGGGTAAGCTCAGATTTTTTTTGTCTATTTTCTGCATTTGTAGGTAAAAAGAAAAAAAGGGGGGAAAAAGAATTTTTAAAAAAGCAAAATGAAGAAAAACAAAGGATACGTCTACGATTACAGATCATGGAAACTAAGAGTTCTTTTTTTTTTTTCTTTCACCAGAACAACTTTGGTCCTTGCCAACGCTCCCGTCACGAAATGGCTTCACAAAATCATCCATGTTTAGAAGATGAAACACAAAAAAAAGAAGGAATACATCTGAAAACACCTCCGGATAGCAATTATTGGCACTTCCCATGTGTAAATGTCATGTATTCTACCATCGGTTGTACAGTTACGATACATTCTACGACATGTCAAACACCTCAAATGTGAAAGTGGCAATAATGCAACTGAGCAATGGCGAATTTGGACGACGACGACCACGACGAAACCGTTCCCTTCCTGCCTCACGTCAACATGCACGACTTTTCCCACCGGGGTATTTTATTGGATGTCTGAGGCCTGAGTTTGGCGATACATTCCAGGAGAGACTCTTCGCGTCTCCAAATTTAAAAAAAAAGGAAAAAAAAAAAGTCACAACTTCAACTTGACATATTTAGTGCATTTTAATGTGCTCCGTTTCTGTGACCAGCGCCCCGCGGGTAGAGGATGTTTACGTTGTTTTTAAAACGAGGTCAGCTAAAAGATCAGATTTAAAAAAACGGGGGGGGGGGGGGCAGGGGCGACGGAGCGGAGAGTAAAAACACAGATGGCGAAAGAGGCGGTTAACGCGCGTCTGAAATAGAGACCAATCTCGTGGCGTCTTCGTGGCGCAATGTGAAACAAAAGGGGGGGGGGGGGGTGCAGTGCATCAAAGGCTGCAGCTCTATTACCCACGATTCCTCTCAGGCGTGGAGGGGGCATCCAGAAGGCTCTGTGGTCGATGCTCAGGCTGAGGTGGACGCGACACCTGACTCAACGCCACATCTGCCCCAGCTTGCCGCCGACCCCCGCCCCCCCCACACCCAGAGCCAAGCAGTGGTGCGTCAGACAACCATCCAATCGTACGCATGTAAACAAAGTCACTCGGTGATCAAGTGCAGCACGATCCAGTGAGGCGACACAGCCCGGCACCCTCGGCCATTCTGGTCCTCCTCGTCTCTCACTACCCCCCCACACCTAAACGTGCACACAAAGCGCGCATGCTGGTATTTGACCCATCACTACCTGAGGGAGGGTTGAGAACTTCTAGGTAGGGGGGGGTGTCATACAAGTCTATGGGTCGGAGGGGGCCAGAGGGATTTTAGCTGCCCTGGACAAAAGTGCCCGGCCCTGGATGCCCCCTCCTCCCGTCCCTCACGCCGACTCCCTGGATCCAGCCTTCCCTACCTGCCCCCCCCCACCGCGCCAGATGATATGTGTCATATTACGTCTACCTGCATCTGCAGGGGGTTGGCTAGCAACACGCCAGCCTGCTCTCGGCTTAATGGGCGGGGGGAGCTGAAGGGCGATATGTGGCACCTGAGGCACTCAAGCCCCGCCTTCTGAGAAAAGGGGGCAGGGTTTCGCCACCGCCGGGTGGGAAAGCGGACACCTCCGGCAAGGGTCCAGGTGGCGGGTCAAATCAGGCTGGCTCACGTACGCCTGAAAATCACAAATGGCTTTTAATTCATGACAATGAGGTCTCAATAAGGCAACACACCTCCAGTGCACACATCCGCCCCCCCCTCCCAACCCTGGAAATAACCAGAACAAGTTTCAAGTCAAAGCGAAGCTCCAAAGCCCCAATGCCACCAGTCCGGACCAAACAGTGCCATGTGAACGGATGACGCGCCGTCGGCAACAAACCACCGCAAATACTCTAAAGGTCAACAGCTGTGAAATGTTCAAATACAGTGTAAAAATCAAAGCTTTCGCTGGGAATCCGGAGCTTTGATGGACACGGGCCAGATCCCACTGTGGGGGCTACAGAATCCGAACAGAAGCCAAGCGGGGGCGACGCAACAACAACAAAAACCCGACAGGAAACGGTGACATTCGAATGGATGGAATGCAGGCGATTTCCTTGAAGTACACATTCCACACAATCTGGTGCCAAAGTGCATTTCAACGTCACCTCCGACTGGGCCGCGTGACCAAAAAACCCGGTTAAAAAAAGAGCCCCGCCCTTTGCTACACATTGCATTTTGGTGGTCATGGGAGATGTGGGGGGGACATTTTAACAAGGGGACTTGATTGTGTACTTCAACAACATTCATGAACAAAGAGGAAGGGGAGAGGGGGAACCCCCCCTCACCGCGTCTCCCCTGGAAAGCTACACGTTTATGCATGATGGAAGGGCGACAGTGCAACAGGACACGCTGGTATCCGCGGTAACGGGTGTCAGGTGGAGTGGAGATGAGTTACTGAAGTTCAGCAGTGGTGATGTAACAAGGTGTGTGGGGGGGGGGAGCCGAGGAGGAGGGCCCTTCGCTAAAAAAGGGGAGGTCCCTAAAAGATCTTCAATTTGGGAAAAGTCTCGACTCGGCTCCTCCCACATTGGAAAACCAAACAAACAATGGCCGCTAATCAAACAAGCTCCGGATTCACGAGTGGGGGGGGTAATCGGAAAAACCTTTAAAATCCGTATAATTTAATGCATTCTGCGCCTGCGTTAAAAAAAAAAAGTGTACCCATAATAACCACAAGTAGGAAAAGTGCAAAGTCAATGACAGCCCGTTCAGGAGGAGGAGCCGATCACGTTGTTTACAGTCGAGGGGGGAGGAGGCGGAGCCAGTCTCCGTCGGGAAGGGGGGGGTAGGGGATCCTGGTTGGTTCGGATGGTTTAGCTGCCCCAACAGTTCCATTTCCACAGAGGCTGCTCCCTGAAAACGGAGCGCCCAGCTGATCCGGCGACAACAGAACAGAAGATAACTGGGAGGGAGGGGTCAAAAATATCACACCTGCAAGGTTTCCATCACCTGGACGATAGGCCACATCCTCTGCTTTTTTTTTTCTCTTTTGCCTTTTTCTTCTTTCACTATTTCATATCATATTCTTAGCTTTAAAAAGGCTCACCCTGAACGGCGTGACCCTGAACAAAAGTGAGCAGGGGGTGGGGGGGGGAGGGGGGTGGCGGTGACTGCGTGCAGGTTTAGCCGGACACAGTCATCATGTTGTAGCCTTTGGAGGGACTGGTTCTGCCCATCACCCTCAGTTCCTCCTTGCAGCTGATGCGACTGTCCATCATCGGCCCGCTGTTTCCTGAGGGGGAGACGGCGGCGGCCATCATGGATGTCACCTGGGGACCGGGCTGCGACTGGTAGAGGACGCAGATGGAGCCGTCCTCGCCGATGCGGTAGGACACCTCGAAGGGGTCCACCCACAGCGTGAGCTCGCTGGGCAGCAGCAGGTACAGTTGCTGGATGGTCAGGCCGATGCGCTGGCCCGCCTGCCCCACCAGCGGGTCCATCTTGTGGTTAATGCGGATGCAGCGGTAGCCCGAGCCCTTGCAGGGTCTGTCTGGGAACCAGTGGTGCTTGTATTGCTCTGCAGGGAGAGGAGAGAAAACAGGGAATGTTTAACTTTGGAGCAGCAGCGGGGGGGTTTTATTCTAAAAGGAAAAACAAAAATACACCCCCAGAGGGCGTAGCCGTAACAGACCACCTGTTACAGGCCTGATAAGGAGCAGTAAAACAGCAGTGGCCGAGTCCTACGTGACAAAGAGGCACCCAATGGATTGCTCAACACCGCCCCCCCCCCTCCAGTGTCACAAAGTCTTCCCTGACTGGCTGAACAAAAACACCCAAAGTGCCAAAGTCCCAGTCAGCCATCTGGGACAGCAGGCTCCGCCTTTAAAGGGAAAGCAGCTTATTTTTCTGGCTTTTCTGCTTCCCTTCAGTGGCTTTGGGGGGGGGGTTTAACACGAGAAAGGTGGACAATCACACAGCAGACGTGTGACGTGTGTATGCACCAGCGGAAAAAAATGGCCTTTTTTCTGCTTCTCAAATTCTGGGATGGACAATAGACACTTCTCACGTATTTGAATACTGTCCCGATACAGCCCGAGAGAAACAAATGAAGTAGGCTAGACCCCGGGGGGCACCTGTATGCATTCACGGGATAATAACAGCACCCCCTCCACACTGCCCGCCGTCAGACGGCCCTGCGCCGCCTAACTAACGGATGGGGTTGGCGCTCGCCAGGCCGAGCCACAAAATCATGCCCGAGAGCAGCTGGTGGAGGATCAGCTCGACCGGAACCTATTCTTGAAAACCAGGACACACAGAGGAACAAGGGGGAGGACAGAGAGCGGAGAAATAAGCAGGCAAATGCGCTCTTAACCTAGAGAGAAACGAGGTTGTTTATCCAACCGTGTGCACGCTTATGTCTCTGTTCTCTCTGCTGAGCAGTGGGGGTTTTAGACAGTGGGGGGGGGGGGGGGGGGGGGTAGAGCTCTGGCCCAGCTCGCACGGAACCCACATGGAACACTGTTTGTACTAAAAACATCCTTTGGGTTAAAATATCTGGGCAGGCCCCGCCCCCTTTCCATTCTCCCCTATAGCACATACCAAAACACCCCATCCCCCACACACGGGCCCCTCTGTTGATAAACACGTCACTGGCAACCACCAATTTAAACAACTTGTGAATTTTTTTAACCTTAATAAATTCACAGTCGCCGTTTTGGACGGGTTTTGCACGGGAATTAGCAGCGACGCACACAAGTAAGCGCTATATGCGGGGAAAATGTAGGTCACCCGCAGCTCCGTGCGCCTGGTGGATTGAGCGGGGCAGATGTACGGCAGCTTTACACACTGGAATGTGTTTACAGCAGCAAACCCGACAATCCCCGAACACTGCTGCCCCAAAACACGCAACAAACGCAGAATGACGTGGAACGGAAAGTTCTGAGATCCCGGGAACCGTTCGACAAAAATGCCAAATGGTGCGTAAAATTTGGCGAGCAAAAAACCCACATATACACTTTATCTCTACAAAGAAAAAATACATCTCTGGGATCTGACCTTTTCAGTCACCAGTCATCTATTTCGTTTTGCATTACGTAATTGAGCTCGGCCGAGGCAGTTTGATCTGGTCCCTGTGCGTTATCGACCGAGGCGCACTTCCTTGTTTGAATCCTCCTCCCCCTCCTTTTCTCTTTCTTCCAAACAAAGTCTCCAAATACGCACCTTCAAACCCCGATTTCTGTGGAAAATAGCCTAACCCACCAATAGGATCGTCGAAAAGGCCGCCACAAATGTCTCCCCGCGCGGTTAACTCGACGTTTTCTCCCTCCTGTGTTCCTACGTGCGCAAACGTCGCTGCGCGTCGGCCCCGCTGATAGTGATAGTTGGAGAACAAAGAACGGCTCTTCTGACTCGGTTTTCGAGTCAAATTACGGGCCCCAGACTCAAATTCAAAACCAATTTCAACAACTAGCAGTGTGATTTGACGTGTGGGGTGTTTTTAATGGGTGTTTTCGGCCGCGCGTACGCGTAATTATCGGGTTTACTTACCTGCCAAGATGTCCTGTAAGCTCTGGTTGAAGGTTTGGACCTGTCGATCGTTTACGTGTCCTTTTACCCTCAGAAATCTCGACAGAAATCCGACGGCGGCGTTGATCTCTGGTTTCATTGTTCCACGGGCACAAAGGGTATGCATTGAGAAAGGCAGCGGCGACGGTCCGCGCGTTTGTTTTTTCTCCTCTGCGTGTTTGTCCGATCTTTCGCCTCCACTTCTGCGCGTTCCTTATCTGTTGCGGGTGCGTGCGTGTTGTCTCTTGGCATTTATCAGACGAGGTAGAGGGAGGTTTGTTTTCAGATCGAGCCAGGACGGTTCAGTGCTGAGAAACAAACGCCTGTTGGTAAATACAGGCGCTTCAAGACGGTGGGGGGGGGGCTCTCCTTGTGCCACGTTGACCAAACCCTCTCGCGTCCTCCAGAGTGGAGCTTCTGAAATGGGGGAAAGGGTTTTTATAGCGCCCCCTCCCTCCCCGCAGCCTCGCCACAGGCTGCTACAGCAACAACAGCTCGCCAATCAGCGTCCCCCTCCCTCTGACGAGCCTCATATAGGAGGAGTGATGCCTTCGCGTCACCGCTCTGGAAATAAACAGAGACGCGCAACAGGGGACGGTGCCGCGTTCACGGACCTTGGGAAGTATCTGGTGCTAGAGGAGACAATCAGACGGTCGTAAATAAAAACAAGCTTTCTCGTTTGTAGAGCGGGTCTGGGGGGGTTCAGTCAACAGGACTGGCGCAGACTCGTGTTAACATGATAAAAACACAATTCCTTTATGTCACGGAACAGCAGACGGGAGATTTTCCTGACTGCGAATTAAAATCGCGAAGGTTTCTTCAGCAGAGCCGGAGCAAACTTCCGTAATCTGTAATGTTTAACCCAGTTGATACCCCCCAACCCCCCCCCCCCCCCCCCCCCCCCCCCTCACACACACACACACGCACACACTTTTACATGTTTCCCTTTCAAGTTTAAATTTAAACTGTTTTGGTGGTTGGTTATATACTGTCTTAACAGCACCGAGTGATAAAAATGCTTGATTTCAGTAGACTTTCACTTCACCAGACGGTTCTTCCCCTCATCCACCATTTAATCTTAGTCCTGAAACCCTGTGTACTGGTCAAACATTCTCCTCCAAAGTGTTTCTAATCACACTATGTCCACAATCCTTCAAATTTCCACACGAAAACTACCAAATTGTAACCGAAATCAAAGTATATACGTCCTTTTATCGGCATAAACGTGATTACAGCAACAGTATATGCAGTTAAAGTCCCCTCTAAACAATATGTCATCATGTTTGGGATAAATGATTGGGTGTTTATCATGCCGTCTGCTTGGGTTTATGCCTTTATTGCTCCTTATTTACAGGACATTGTGAGCTGATTAGAGAAGGTGTGTTTTTTATGGTGTTTGTTCAGGCAAAACAAAAAAAAAACCTAAAGCTGCTCGTCCTGCACTGGTCCAGCGCCGGGTACTTTCCGGATTTCTCGCCTGTATTTATTCGGCGAATTCAGGACGCGGCGAACCTTCTTCGGGCTCAGAGGTCAGCGCGTACATGCTCATTAAAATCGGTGGAAAAGTACAGGCCGCTGAGCTTTGTTTGTCCCAGACGAGGCCAACAATGACCTGCTGAGTGCACTAATCATGATGCAATCAGGCCGAACAGGACAACACTGACCTAAAAGGCTGCAGAAATGCGCACTCGGAGCGTCAGAATACGGAAGGGTGCTTTGATAAAAGCCTCCTTCTCGGAATATCTGGCTCTTGCTGACTGCTCAGGTTTCAGACAGCCCGGTGGGTCCAGCTGTCAACATCCAGCAGAACGCTCCCAAAATGCGCATTTTCACCGATACACACGCATCTGGGGTTGCTTGCGACCCGTCTAGACCTGAAAATATGACAAAAAAGTGATTATAGTCAGGTGATTATGAGCTTATTTGGATTAAACCACCCACTTGGTGAGATATTTTAAATAACCTACCGAATTAAAATGCCTCACGCAGCCATAAAAACAACCCAGGCCCCACTTCAGCTCCAGTTGACACAGGCGTGAATCCTTCATCCAAGGTTATTCATCATCTCCCTATCCTCCCCCCTAATAATCTATATTTCACAGCACCGGCGTGAAATAATTCCACTGTATCATCAAAGCGCGTCGGCTGTTTGAGGCCAAATGGAGCTTGAAAATTCAGCTCATGGATGAAAATTCTTCCTTTTTTTTCTCTTCTAATTAATCTCTCCAGCTCAAACGCGTCGGTAGTAAAGGCCAGCAGAACGCAAAGACAGGGTTTTTGAGCTCATAATGTATTAAAGGGGGCGAAAAAGGGTTAAAATGTAGCACCCAGACCTCCAGTGGAATCCCAATTTTGATTAAATTGAGCAAATATTTCAATAGGAATGAAGAAAAGGGAGCAAAAGTGTGGTCACCACACTGGGAAACTGGTCAACAAAGCCACCATTAACAGAATAAGGCCTTGAATTATGCGCCGGGAACGCGATCTGAGCGCACTCCACCTCCCGCGGGGACTCCCCGGCTTTAAAGGGCTCTTCCAGCTTGTGGTCGCCTTAACATGGAAACAAAGAGGAACAAGGACAGATGCAGAAGTGTGGGCTGCTGGCCGATTCTCACCAGTTTCTCTGGAACTGGGAGCACTGGGCGCCACACCTGCCGC
The DNA here is from genome assembly GCF_003711565.1 of Takifugu flavidus. Classification (NCBI taxonomy): domain Eukaryota; kingdom Metazoa; phylum Chordata; class Actinopteri; order Tetraodontiformes; family Tetraodontidae; genus Takifugu; species Takifugu flavidus. The sequence goes on along the minus strand of NC_079541.1, from coordinate 5,401,175 downwards.
CATCCATCTCTCCTCGCTTCACGTCGGCCCCCAGCTCTTTGGGGGGGGGGGGGGTCCAGGATTCTCTTCCTATCATCCTTGGTGGATGTCCCATCCTCGGCCTGCACCGGTGTGCTACACTGAGGGCGTAGGAGGCCCGGTTTCGGCTGCGGTGGGGTGGGTGGGTGGGGGAGGCTGGGGGAGACGTCAGACAGGAAGAAAGGAAAAGAGAAAGAAAGCGACACAAGAGCAGCTCTGATAAACAATCATTGCAGGGAAACCACAAACTTCCTGCTTTATTTTTTTTTTTAACATATGGAAAGTACAGAAAAACCAAACAGCGTCTGCGGGGGGGGGGGTTAAAACATGGTTGTGGTTGTTAGCAGACAGGGGAGGGGCATCCTGTCGTTACACCGGGCCCTTGCTGAGACTAATGAATGGAGGCTTTTATCTCCAAACCACACGTTAAACTAAAGGAAAGAATGTCAGGTCGGGCGATGAGAAGCCAGGCCCGGGCCCCCAACATGGGTGGGGGGCGTTGGGTGTGAGTGTGTGTGTGTGGGGGAGGTCGGGTGGTGTTGCTCTCCAAGCTTTTCTTTAATGTTTTCTATTATTCTTCACACCAGATAGTGTTTACAGTGTACGTGCTTGGGTGTGTGTGTGTGTGTGGTGGTGGTGGTGGGGGAGGGGCGGTGGGGGCAGGGACACACACATCTGCGGCTAAAGCAACACGGGCTGCAATCATCCAGACACGAGACAAAACAACGGGTCCGACTTTCCCAGCAGGCATTTCTGACATTCCCTCGGTGCTCAGAGATAATTGCCCCTGCGAGGGCCGGACCGGATCCGCTCCGCCACCTGACTGGGCCGATCCTGGCGCGGGGCACATCTTGGTCCGTTTGTGCTGGAAATACGCTAATTTTATCTACTCTGGCTGGTAGTTCTGAGGTGTCGGGTGTTATCGTGCCCCCGAAATTTTACTTGAAAGTGCGAATCTTTGTTCCTCTTTCAGCCGTGCTGCGGTCCAAAGTCATCAAAAGCGACTTTCTTGTTTTTTCAAAGCAAAATGGGGGAGATGTTCTTTGATGTCCAGGGCCTGGGAAGGGGTGGGGGGTGGGGGGTAGATGCAGCGCTGCAAAGGACACAGAGAATAATCCAGGCCTCCGATGCAGCAGCCACACATGCCGTCAGAAAAGCTTACAGCTAGTTTCTGCTTCTCTCTTTTTCTGGGCTTTGGCTTTGATGCAAAAGATCAAAGCGTTCTCTTTTTTTCTTTGTAGGATCGGCTTTGAATTTAACTGAACTGCAGCTACAAATGTAAAAAGCTTCAAGCGTCAATCGGGGCTATTTCTGCTGTGTGGCCTTTTGCTTTAGCATTAGCATCCAGCCAAAGCTCAGCATTGTGACATTCATATCCCATAATCGGGCTTTCCACGGCAGAAAAATGCTTCCAGGCCTGAGAGTCAACCCTTAAGGCCTCCTCACACCCCTGCATGTTGTCAGGAGAGAGCTGAGTGATGTCATTCTGCCACGAGCGACTGGGTGTGGCCCGAACGGGCAGTCACCTCTCAGCACCACGAGCCGGAGAACCGTCGCGCCCCCCCCGCTTTGATCACCAGGAAGAGCCTCATCTGACAACCACAAACTTTCCATGATGCTGGCTGGACGTGCGCGCCTCCTTCCCCGCCCTGCCTCTGTGGCTTTGGCCTTAACTTGGGCCCAGAAATTGAGGAACGTGCACGTTTTTATTCCCCTGCCTGTCCGTAATAAAAGCCTTTCCCCTCTTAACTCCCTCAATTTAAGATCCTTTGACCAGCTCAAAAGAAGAAACTCCGTTGAATGTTCCGGTTTGGCCACATTCTGGCCTCTTGGTTGCAAATTATTCTGCGTGTGTGACACCAGAGGGATCAAACCGGACATGTTTACATTGTAAGAATGATTCAGTTCCTTTTTTCCACTCGTGACTCAGTTCCTTGGTGCTCTGAAGCCAAAGAAGGAGAAAAAACGATTTTTTTGCACACAAATGTGCATTTGTGTGACGCCACAGCTGCGTTTTCATACAGAAGTGGGGTCCGAGGAGTTGGGGAGCCGCTGAAGCTGTTTTGGACTCATTGAGAACAGAAATGGACGCGTCCTGTTTTGTGGAAGGCGTCGTTGCTTAGTAATCGGCGATGACGGTGTAGGCGTGGCGCCGTTAAATGTATCTGTTGTGTCGTTTGGGATCAGCTGTTTTATTCGCGATGGGATCTGGGCGATCCGCAGCCAGATTAAATTCCAAAAAGTGGTGGAGACAGGCTGAAACGCATACGTTCCACTAATCCAGGGGCTTACAAACCACAGAAAAATGGTAACATCTGTGGGGGGGGGGGGGGCAGGAGGCTCGCCAGCGCAATTAAAGCGACAAATCCTCACGTTCCTGCCCCGAGTCGAGCATGCTGACATGTTGGAAAGCACGTTTTAGACACGCGCTTCATTGTTGATGGAGATCAAGTTTAAAATATCCAAACAGTCTTGGCTGACTCCCGTTTGACCTCCGTTAACGGCGCTGCTAACCAGGTGGTTGAAGACGGGAAAAGAAATCATAGAATTCGACAATAAATACTATTAAATTACATCAAGATGCTTTTTACGAAGAAATAGAGAATCTCGGTGTCCTGACATGTGCTTGAGAACCTCTAGTATGAAGTTTTGCTGCAGCAACTGTTAGCATTGCTGCTAGCTTTCTAACATGAAGCTGAGGGATTGGCCACAAATTCTGGCTCCAGCATCAATTTTATTACCCTTTCTTCCTGAACGGACGTGTCCCGGCCTGAATTCAGAAACAGGCTGTTTTGTCTGATGTAAATTACATGTTAGCACATAAGCTACCGCACGGCAGCATGAGCAAACATGACTCAGTGGCGAAAGCGTGTCGGCTCAGGTCGATTCCAGAGGCTTCTCCCTGAGAATTCTGTGGGAAAATTCCCATTTTTCCCAGGAAGTGTGTGTAAATGTTTAACTGGGGCTGTGACTTATTCAAACTTCTGTTTAATCCGCTCCTTGTTTGGCCACATGTGAACGGTTTTTCGCTTACTCCGGCGAATATCGTCTTCCCCTGCCGAGGAATGTGAGGGTGCGTGTGGCGTGCTGCACGTTGCGGGTCCCGTGCAGTGACACGCACGCTCCCTGACAGCACGTTTGAGGGAGACATAAATATGGAACATTCTGATGAATATTACATAGGTGTTCTCGCCGCTTTAAGTGGGACAGCGTGCGAGGAACTGGACCGGGACGAGATTAAGATGATCATATTAGCCTCTGCGCGGTTGTAATTGCTCGATTTGCTTTTTTATTTTGCTTGGAGGGAAATTTACCAGCGAAACCGGGGAAAAACACTTGAACCGCAAGATAAGAATGGAGCCCTTTTGTGCTTCTGCTAAGCTAACTGCCTTGAGAATAAATGAAAGCCAAATATTAAGCTAATCTTTTGACAAAAAAAAAACCCTTTAGGGTCATTTTCGCTTCACAGAGACGACAGACCGGTCAGAATAAATAAGTAAAACCTGAGTTAGCCTTGACATTATCGTGGAGTTTTGTCAATATACTCTCGCAGCTTCGGGATAAAAAAACGAAAGGAAGGGAGAGAAGTGTGCATGTGTCAGCGAGACCGTGGCCGGCTGATGCCCTCGACATGACTCACGCTTTAAATGGCCTCAATGGGCTCGGGATCAAATCCAGTCTGGGCCTACACAGGCTGTTATTTCCCTCTGAGACACCAGCTACGTTTCAGCCGGACGCGGCCCCGAGTGCAGATGAGTGGGGCCCAAATTATACACCGTCTCCCTGCATGTGGGCTGATAAAATAGGGGCCGTCATGACCCGGAGCTGAGATAGCGCGTCCTGACTCAATGGTTTGTTGTCTTTTCCATGGCGTATGTGCGCTGCTGCCGTCATGTTGGCTAATTTAGCACGCCGGTATCAGCATGCTCAAACAGTCCTTTAGAGTCAATTTACGATATAATGTCAGGCTGACTGGTTGCGTTTTAAGGCTAACACGCTCAATTTTGACAGGATAGGCGAAAGCTCAAATGAGAGCCGCAATCAAAATTCAATCTGGAGGATATTAAAACAAACATCTGTTTTATTTAGCTGCATCCTTTGTTGATCTACTGGTCATTAACGAAGGATTTAGGGGAAGATCACAGTTTATGAGTCACAATAAAAGCTAAGTAAAGCTACCAAATCTTATTTGAGAAACATGTTAGCTAACCTTTAAAGAGAACTCAGCACATCATGAGAAGCTGATTAGCTCGCTCACATCACGAATCCATCGCAGTACTACTCCAATTGCCTTTGATAGTTAGCCGAGACTGACCCGAATTGAGAAAGTGAAAGATGGACGTGCGATGAGACGGGGGACATCGTGTTTCAGTAACACAGTGGTGTGTCCTGTTTTTAACATTTTTTTTCAAGAATATTGTCTGTCCACAGACACACAAAAAATTCTGCAGCTGCTAGCCAAGCGAAGCTAGCCTAAGTTGAGTCTGTTTCTGGTGCTCAGACATGTCAGGACATGTATAGAACTAATCGCGAGTCTGAGATTTCTTACTATTCTGAGTCCAGAAGGGTAAATGACAATGGTTCATGAGATTCTACATCATAAAAGTGGTAAAACAGGGCCAATTTGAAGCCCTGCGTCATGTTTAAAAAGGAACAAACACTCTGTTTTTGGCATGTTTATAAAGGGAGAATGAAAGGTCCCTGTTGCCATGGTGACGCCCGCCACTCCCGCTCCCCGTTCTCAGTTCGGAGAAGCAAATGTCAGGAACGGCTGAGCGCAGCGGAGCGGCCGCTGAGAAGCCTTCGTGTGGGAGGAAGAGCGAAACCCGACACAGGAAATGAATGCGATTATGAAGCACGGCAGGCGCAATGAATGCCATATGTCCCCGGAGTTTAGCACGCTGATTAGAACGCTCATGAAAGGGGACAACATCTTCCCTGCTCAAAGTGTTTTTTGGTTTTTCTCACTTAGAAGCATCAGAATCTGTTGGATAGTTATTCCGAGTCGCTGCTCTAATTACCGTTGTTTTGGAACTACATAAAAATGCAGGGTTAAGCTAATGTTCCAACAGCTATTCGGAGAGATTGGGCCCTTTAAATTGACTTATATGGAGAATTTTGGCCTGAGACTTGAACGCAACATTAGCGTGGATGTGGCACTTTTGAGCTAAACGGTAACAGCTAACATTGTATAAAGTTGATTCGTCCATCTGTTTGCAAGGAGGTGTAAGAAAGTCCACAAAACTGTCAGAGAATGTGGCCTTTTGGGGGCCTTTAGTGACGGGGGCACACTTCCTGAGGCACTGGATGCTAAAATGGAACCGCATGAACTAAATTCCACTTCCTGTTTGACGCCTTTTTCATTTCAGGACATTAACACCCCCCCACCACCACCCAAAAAAAAGAAAACGCGCCTGACGGAAAAGACTATTGTTTGTGTGTTTGTCGCTCAGTGTTTTCCAGCAGAGAAAGCTAATCTGCGGTTGTCAGCCGAGGGTATAGAAAATGACAGGTAACCCCCCCCCTTCTTCCCACCTGCGTCCCAGCAGTAATTAAATGAGCGCCGGCGGTGAGCAGCACTCAGGAAATTGGAGCCACTCAGCCCTTCAGCCCCCTGTCAACGGGAAGGGGGGGGGGGCGCGGCGAGGTGATGCAACGTGACACACCAGGAGTTGGAGGACAGACGAAGAGCTGGAATGTCCATGGAGATCAGAGCTGGAAGTGTGAATGTCACCCCCCCCATTGGTACACAAATACAATGATGTCATAGCGAGCTTGTAAATGTGCTCTTTGAGAACAGGCGTCGATGCAGACGGGAGATGATACTCTGATCATCTGCCAGTAGATGTTGGCCTTAAAATCTGGCAATTTTAGCACCGCCTGGATCGTTGTGGTCCTCTGGTTTCGGCTAATGCTGCATTAGCATCAACATTCACCTGTATCCCAGGGTTCTCTGCGTGTTTTTGGAGCATGATTCCAGCTATCGGAAACACGTTAGCTCGCCTAGAAACTGGTACAGAACCTGTGCTGAAGTCAAGGGAGGGGGAGGGGGATGGTTTTTCGCTGACGGTGCGGTCGGGCTGATTGCTGCTGCCACAGCCGCGCCACACCTGTCTGACCTCAGGTAATCACACACCAGGTGAGGAGAGGAAGAGACGCCATTAAAGGGGCGGGCAGACAGAGGAAGCGAGGCTTGTGTCAAACGATGAGCTCGGTTCAGGACACAAGGATACTTTTGAACTGCCGCCCTCAAACCTTTGGTTACGGCGTTGGACCGGGGGCTAGCGTTAGCATCCTTCCACAGATGTCAGCCACGTCCACAGAACTTTGGGCACTAAACCTTGGCCCCCGTCTCAGTAACCGGACTCAATCCCAGTCTAGACTTAATCTGTCATCGCTGCACAAAAACAGGCGTCCTTGTTCTCCAGTCCAGCCACGACTGAGCTCCTGTATTTACGAGGGTATTTGTGACCTCGTGGTATTAAGCAAAGGCAGCGTAAAACTGCCCCCCCCCCCCATCCAAAACCCTCGACAGAGCTGTTCTTTGAAGATCGCCGTGAGGTTTACGACCGGGCCTGGTTCTTCTGTGTCAAATGAACAAAATAAGCAAAAATGACCCCGTTTGGGTTGGCGGCCTCTGGTGCTCTCGCGGGCCAAGGTGGTTGGATCACGAAGTTCTTTGATTGCGGGAAATCAAAGAGATTAAATATTTTCACAGGCCGACTACTTTCCTGAATAAACTCTGCGATAAGACTCCATTTTTTTCCCCACATGGAAAGATCAAACGATTCCTTAAAGAGGGAAGAAAAGAATCACTTCGCCACTTGGTAAGTCGCCGATACGCCGTTTGTCTGGATCGGGGCAAATTTTGTTGAGACAAACGTCCTCCAGATGTGTCTCCGCTTGGACAAAAGACACGATAATTAGACAATTAATCAGCTCCAGCACGACCTCACACATGCTACACAATAGCAATCGAAGCTAGGTCGAGCCTTGTTTTTCACAAACTTCCAAAATATCCTGAAACTCTTCGGAGTGCGTTCCGAACTTTTATTGACTGAGCGTTCCGGTCGATTAAAGGCGCCGCCGATCCGACTTTTGGGCAGATGAAAGCGAGATAAGCTGCTTTTTGTTTCGCCTTTTTGTGTCCTTCAGGAAAACATCAAAGGCACTCGGAGAAGGACGAATCGATACTCACCGATAACTCGGAACATTTTCTTTTTCTTATTTAACAACAGTGTTTTAAGTGATGATTTAATGGCAGGGATTGATCCACCGTGTGGGGGGGGCGATGTGCGCTGCAGGGGGCTGTCTGGCCCTCAGCTATTACCATGGTGACAAACCCTTTGAAAAACATTCCTGCCTCACTTCTGTGTGACAGCCTTCTGCTTCTGGTTTTGCTCATTAAAGTGGATTATGAGCTGCCCCTGCAACACTTTTTCCAGACTCCTGTTCTCCTCCCCCAGTGTTTATGCTAGGATGGATCGAGACCAGTCTGAAAGAGATGGGTAACAAATTCAGAAAATGGGTAACAAACTCAGAAAATGGTGCAAAATGGAACCATTTGGGAGATTTATCAGCTGTGTCTTCAAAGTAAAAATCTTCTTCCAGCACTCAGAGAAGTGCTGCCCCTGTTGGACAGACCATGAAGGCACCATTTCTCTTTATGTTTTGGGGCTAGCAGCTAGCCTCATGCAGCTAACTAAAGAGAGAAGAAGCGAAATTTGTGTTAAGATCATCTGTATTTTAGAGTGCGCTAGCAAAGAAATCAATGAAAACAGATCAAAGGAGGCTTTAATGTGAAAGAAAGAAGCACATTTGGTCAAAAACACCTGAAGAGTCTAAACATTGAGTAATACCAGCGATAAGGATGACCTGGTGAGGACCAGGGGCCCGTAATGATTCAATTATCTTATCAGCAGAGCGGCCGTCTGACCTTCAGGGAAGCATTGTTATGAACATTTAGCCATCTGAGCCATAATGGGGCTCTCTGATGTAGCATTTGACGCAGCCTTGGGAGGGAAGAGACCAGCGGACAGATGGACGGAGAGGCGGCTGAGAGGACAGCCACAAAGGGAGAGAAGAAATGAGGCTGAAGCCTAGCGAGCGGCGTCTGCCGGAGCTTTGAGCGACGGGACACTGACCTACTTTGAATTTAAATTCAAATTTTTTGCTTTTTCGGGGATGAGAGCAGAAGAACGTGATGAGAGAGACTCCTCCAGGAGCTCCAAACAGGACAGACGGGTCCTCGCTGTCACTTTAGCTGCCCGCCCTGTAACCTTTATTCAGCACATGACTCCCTAATCCATTTATAATTGAATGTCATGTTTCTAAAGGACGGGAGATCAACGCAGTGGAGAAACGGCCCAGCGAGCCACATTTATTGATGAGGGGAACTCAAACAGAACAACAGGCGCCTTTAAGGGGGATCAAGCACGTCCCCTATGGTTGATGAAATGAATTTTAGTCCCAGCGTGGGGACACGGCGGACACAGACGGCGTGTCCACAGCTGACTGATGACAAGATGGTGTTGAACATGTTCAAGGAATCAAACTCATACTGGTGCTATAACATCACCTTTAATGATTCCTCTAGAAATGTCCCAGCACAAAGAGAGAGCGCACCTAATTGGATAGCTTAGCTCCCTCTGATGCTAATGCTGTAGGATCGGATGGCAGACCTCCTATGTTTGAACCCAGTGGCTAGTTTACCTCCTCATTTCCCATCTTTATACGTCTGTCTCCTAGCTTTAGCTAAACCTCTCTGGACGTGTCTGGACCGGAGGATCTTATAATCCCACGTCGTTAAGAAAGACCCCTTTCTTGTCTTTGACTTACCAGAGTAAGCTAGGAGCCAAAAAGAAACCACCTCTGGAGGTGAACGCGAGAAGGGAATCAAGCAGAAGCAAACCTGGAACTAGCTTGTTCTGGCCTTTGTTAGCCATTTCAGGGTGAAACACGGCAGGATGAAGTGTTGACGATGCCAGCAGAACAGGGCGCGCTCCCTGGTGAGTCACCCAGCATCGTGAGCGCACGTGCAAACAAGCACGTTATCCGCAGCGCTGGAAATGTTAGCACGTTTCGCAAGGCCTAAGCCCGAGAGTGAAGTCATTCCAGCGCTCCTTCCTGTCTCAGGCGATTAAATCCAACTTAGCTCCGCCTCTTCCTGAACATCTTATGCAAAAAGGAACACTTAAAATGATGAAACTAACCGCCGCTGCGCCCTTTATGTGGCCACCGACCTCTTTCCAACACATGTCGGCTCATATTCATTAGCTCGACCTCGGAGTGTAAGAGGCTTTCCCGCACCCCCTCCGCGCTCTAATGTAATTGTCTCTTCGATTGTCCTCGCAGGCTAATATGGAAACTTCAATGCGGAGCAAAATCCCCTATATGGTGGAGATGCCTGGATAGAGCTTAGCTGTTTGCACTCCGGCGATAACGCTCTGCCATGAAAGAGGATCTCAAGTCCACTTTGCTCCTGGGGGGGGAGAGGGATGATGTCATCCTCCCAATCGATGGAGGAGGGAGCCGGCGGGATGCGATTGCTGCTATAGTTATTAGCCTCATCCGCCACAAGAGCCTCTGGGGCAGAACTGAGTGGTGGCAGAGAGGATAGCATGACTGACGCCTCTTCCCACACACATCTGCGCCCTCCTAAGAGAGGACACGTCACTCACACACCGATAACTGTTATTCAGGAATAACAGGGGCGCACGGGTCTGTTTTCTGTCCTCTGATAGACAAACGCCCCCTGAGTGACCCGTGAGCGCTGCGTGTTGGCGTCCGCGCCCTCATCTTGCCGTTTTCCTTGCTTTTCCCACTACGGAAAGGTCAGCGCGCCTGTTCTCCTCGCCGCTACCTGCGACCTGTCGCAGCCGCGTCGCCCTTTGTCGGGCTCAATCACAGCTCAACGACCTTCACGGCCAGCTCCGAGGACCCTGGCGTGCATATGCAGATACGCACGTGCCTGATTTATGTATGCTGCAGCGCGCTCACAAGTGGCGGCCGCGTCACGGCCCATAAATTGGTTTAGCGTCACGTAGAACATCGTGATGGTAAATGATTGGCTTTATTCCCTGTAAATGCCCGGTAACCAGGGACGGGTGGCCCCTGGAGCCGAACCGTGCCTAAAGAATAACCGCATAAATGCTGGCAGCCGTTAGCGAAGCACAGCGCCGCTAATTCAAGCATTATTATTAGCTGATAAATGTGAAAAGACTCCACATTAGGCTAATGCTTCAGAAGAAAAGGACAGTTTTCAGGCTCTGGATAATTCACACAGCAGCTGCTCTTTTCAGGCCCATTAAGAGATCAGATTCCTCTCAGGTTAATGTACCATTGTCTGCAGCCACAAAAGCTAAGTCCGGCTCCTAGCGTATCTTAATCCTGGGTGGGTCCGGCGAGGTCCATCACAGCCAGAGAGCAGGACAAAGAACACTGGCTTTTTAGGAGGCATCAACAAGGCCGATTGTGCAGTAGGGAGCGGTGACATCATTCCTTCCTTCAGGGCAACACACACACAAACACACACACACACACACACACATCCCTTTTGGGCCGCCCCCAGGCTGATGGCTCTAAAAGGAGCCACTCACAAACAGCAAGGTCAAAAAGTCCAGCGGGGGGGGGAAGGGTTGGACAGAGCTACTCCATTGACCTACATCATAATCAACAAAGGCCATTTGAGGAGAGGCTGCGACAACTCGGGCATTCACACACACACGCTCGCTGTGGCGCTCCCACAAACGTGCGCCGCCGCAGCTCGCATCTGCCTCGGCGTCATAATAAGCGGCTTGTTGTGAAGCGTCGCCGCTTCAATGGGCTTCTTATGTCCCCAGACAGAGCCCGCAGTGCCAAACAAGACTGGCACAAGGGGGCAAACAATGTGGGCACGCGGCTCCTCTCGTGATCCAAGACAATGAGTTCTGCAGGGGGCACGCTTGCAGACAGAAATCCACATGAGACAGGGCCCCTGTTTGGCTAATTATTAGCAACAAACAGTGAACTGAAACCTCCTCTAATAACAGATTAGCATAGGGTCGCAAAGAGTGGCTAATGCTATGCGTACGCGCTCCAAGCGTGCATGGATACACAAGAGGATCCCATTTTGGAGCTCTAATTTGCCCTCTAGTTTAAGGTTAAAGTCTAAACCACAACGTAGCAGCTAGTCGGTTGGTTGAAAATGCAGAACAAACATCCACCATTTTTGGTGGGATTCAGCTGCCAGGGTTGAGGGTTTGTTTGACATTTCAAAAGTCTCTGTTGGGCTCAGGGACCTTCACAATTTGCACCTGACTTCAGTCTTTTTGGGGGAGTTCGTGGTTCCTTTGATGTTTGTCAGAACGCGGCGTCGTTTCAGGTGCAAATCTGTGTGGAGGCAGGAGGAGCAACGGGGCGGCTGTTGTTGGAGATGGTATCCGCCGCGTCTCGCATGACCTATAGGGGCGGGGGTGCTGGCGCTATCTGTGGGCCTCGTCTCTGAATCAACAAAGGCATGTGATGTGTGCGCTTTAGGTCTGTTATCGGTCCGTGTTCCCGTCCTATTATAGGCCAAGTGTGGGCGCATGTTGTGTACATTAGCGTTAGCATGTGTGCGCCCGATAAGCCTAAATAGCCCTCTCAGACGGTAGCGATTTGCCTGCGCTGATTACATCTGCCATCGCCTGGCAAGCTGGCCCACACAAGCGAACCTCCTGATTAGGCCCTTGTGCAGGCATGTCAGATGTAAACCGATCCAAACCAGTCCAAAACACCCCCCCACCCCCCCATAAACAGGCCTGTCAGGGAGCTGGAGGGGAAACACCGGCTGATAGAAGGCTTCTCTTTTTGTGCTTCTGTACGCTAACGAGAGGCCGTTTCGTGGTATTATGACAGTTCTCCAGAGGAGTCGCTCGCAATAAAACTGGCGAAAGTGCACGAGAGGGAGGAGCTTTCCGTGTAGCCGGACGCCTTAATGACGGCAATTAACTCGCTGCTGTACGTCCAGGGTAATCCATATTTTTACAGGCCATTAAAGAAGAAATGTGCGCAAGGAATCAGCATCCAACGTCACCGTTAGCATTTGCATTTATCAACATCTGCAACTTTAATCTCAATGTTGCTGTGGGTTTGTAGGTGACTGACCTTTAAAGCCGTCAATAAATTAGCCAGACAGACAGACAACTGTCTTTCCTGAGCGACACAAAAGCTTTTATTGGCTTTTATAGCCGTTGCCGGGGAGACGGCGCCACGCTTTCTTTCCAGGAGCGCAGACTGTGGCCCGCAATAACGAGTGAGTTCCAGAGTTTACTGGCAGTCAGATAAGAAGGTGATAAACGCCGGACTGAGAAAGACACGCCGAGGATCGAGGTCACATGGGGGGAAACGGGGAGAGAAGACGCCATTTTAGCTGTAGTTTGCACCTTTTCTGATTGGTATCAACGGCAACAACGTTGGAGGGACAGAAACTGACCCAGAAATCCCGACGCCGGCACACAAACACAACCTGCCGGCTCAGCCGGGGAAACCGCAACCCGGCCTGCAATAGTCAGAACCAGCTCTCTGAGGAATCGCCCGTCAGACGCTGCGTTTGTGCTGGCCCCGCCCCTTCGCTCCCCACATTAGCCTGATTTCACACCATAACTCAATCGTCATGTCGTCACCTTGCTGCAAGGACGTTCTCCATAAGAAGCCGGGAGGTTTCACATACATCAGAGCACCGGATGATGGATAAGTGAGTCTGGGGACTGAAAGTGTGTGTCTTCTTCTCTGCGACACAAAGCTTCAGGGGTTGTATCAAAACAGAACCACAGAGGTTCTCGCCCAAACCTGGGAGTTCTCTGGAGGAGAAAGCTATCTTTAGAGCCACATGTTATATGAAAATACCTCCAGCGGCTAAATCGCTAAGGCCCTCAGTTTGGGCCCCAGTTAGCAATGATGTTACTTCTTTATTTCTTTTACACAATTATGTGAACGTCAGAGTTTTTAAAAAAAAAAGGGGGACCATAGTTCCACAGTCTGAAAATCTTCCAAACAGCTCCTGCAACCAGATGCTATCCGTAGCTAGCTGTGATCCATAGCTGTCGGTGGAGTGATGGAGAGGGTCCCTGTTTCAGGCTCCGGGTCTCATCTCTCTTAAGGTGAAAAACAAGGCTGTCGCAACACTCGGGAGGCCAAATTAGAATTTTCCGGACTGAAAACAGAAGTGACAACGATGCAGCTGATCCAGATTCGGCCCGAGACGTGTGAGACGGACAAGATATCCGCTCGAATTTCACTTCCTGGTGGCACCGAGCTGAAAGAAGAAGCGAGGAACTCCAAAACATTACAAGTCAAACTATTCAAAAGCAAAGAAACGTCCCGGTGAAATTAATCTGAATCCCTGAACCGATCCAGGTCCTTTATTTTGACAGGAAGAGGAAGTGGAGGAGACGGATCCCAGCTTCCTGTTCCACCAGAACCTCCTCCAGATCAAACACAGCAAATACCTACTGTATTTAGGAAAATGGCAAATTTGCACATCCCAAAAAGAACTGAGCCTAAAAACAAGACAAACACAATTAAACTAAATGATTTAATTAAACGTCGATACACAAAGCGGGGCTCTATCGCTCGCACAGGAAGACGCCACATGCACGGCTCCAGCTGGATCCAGAACACGCTGCCTCCAGTACAAAAGTCCAAATCTCTATTTGAAGTAAAAGCCGTTTCAAGATATAAAGTCAGGTTCTCTCTTCTGGTCCAGGAGCTGGACCCCTGCTGGGGGGTCAGGGGGCCGCAAACTGAGAGCACAAACTGTCCTTTATGAGCCCGGCGGAGGGTTCTGGCTCTGCTGGTCCAGCAGTTAACTGTGTCAACAAGACAGAACTCCAGTCGGTGGTCCGAGCGCCACCATGGGACGGCTTCATCAGGAAAACTCCATCTTCCCAGCCCGTTCCGGGATACCAGCCAGTATTTTTCCAGCCCTAATCCCCTCCTTGTTATCCTAAAGGCTGTGGCTGCTTCCTCATGACAGAGGAAGACTGTAGAACAACAACAACAACAACGGCGTAATTTGTCCTCGTCTCGGGGGGGTCGTGCAGAGACCGCGCAGGTCCGGCTCCAACAGCACATTAAATGGATAAAGTGGTCTCTTCTCAGGCCGAGATGTTAAATAAAACATGTCCCCACCGTGATTACGGGCACCTCAAGGTAACGGGGGGAGGGGGAGGCTCCATCCAGGCCTCCCTGGCGAATTCTCAGGACGGCGAGACGGCGGCCATTAGTGTAACAGGATCAGACCGCCGTTCTGTTCACCGCAGAACCTGATGGTCGCGCTTGGGCCCAGATTAAGATTTCATGACCGCGAAGCACTTTAAAAGTCAAAGCACATGACTTCAGCGCGGCGTTCCCGCTCCCTGTCGCACCTATAAACTCCGGATCTCAGCCTCTTTAAAGTGGGTTCAAATCACGCCTGTTCCGACCAGCCAGACCGGATACGGGTCACTTTTTGGCAGGAAGTAACCGCTGCGGGGTGGCGTTGTTCACGCCTGCCCGATCCTGTTTCCCAGAGAACGTTCTCCTTCTACAGTTTCGCTGTTCCTACCCAGGAGGCTTCTTCCAGTAAGCTATAATCAGAACCAAACCGGCGCGGATTACTGGAGGAGCGGGACGGGGGAGGGGAGGCGAAGGGGGAGACGGTGCGGTGGCGGCGGCGGCAGCGGCGGCGGGGTGCTTCCAGCACTGGCAATAAAGACGAGTAAATGAGGCGCTTTGCACGGCTGAAAAGATGAATCTGGCGGGTTTGCGTAGCGCCGCTCAGGCCTCCGAGGTGTCATCAGGAGCCACCCAGCGGGCCCTCGCTCATTAGCGGCGAGGGGACGGCGTGAAAAACGGGCCACGCGGACGGGGCGCATATGGCACATGCGAGCTGCGGAGCCCAAACGCGGCCTCGGGAGCAAACACTCACTCACTCCGAAAAGCCTCAAAACATTTGGAACCAGTTCAGTAAGCGGAGTCCCCTCCCCCGCCAATCGTCTCCTCGCCGCTGTTGTTCCCCTCCAGCTACCCCCCCCGACACATATTTCACTGATTGTTTTCAAACCGTGTTTACCTGCCGACAGGTACGCCTGGAACCCGACCTTTCTGGCGTCGCCACCCGGGTCAGTTTTCCACCCGGCCCGTCTTCCCTCGCAGCTAGCGCTAATTTTAACACACCCTGAGTAAACGCGCTGAGTATGCACTTTTTTCTTTTTTTTTGCTTCATCA
This sequence comes from Takifugu flavidus, assembly GCF_003711565.1. Lineage (NCBI taxonomy): Eukaryota > Metazoa > Chordata > Actinopteri > Tetraodontiformes > Tetraodontidae > Takifugu > Takifugu flavidus. The sequence continues at coordinate 5,385,929 of NC_079541.1, read as the reverse complement.
GCTGCCTCGAAAGCCGCCGGTGCTGTTTTGGAAACAGCGGCTTTTGTTTTACGTTACCGCCGGTGACATCAGCGCCAAAACCTTAACTTCATTTGATAAGGAGCTCCGCCGTGGAGGTCCCGATCTCTCGCCCGTGCCGGTGACGGCGCTGATTTCCTCCAACACAAACAACCTCCACGAGGAAAAGGAACCCCGAGGATGTGTTGGCGCCGAAAAAGCCCCGGAGGTCAGGAGCAGCCCTCTTGTTCTGACACCGCACGCATGTCGCAGGGGAGGGCGGAGCCGTAGGCGAGACCTGGCTGCCATCGCCGGGCCCAGTTTTCATAGTTTCTGCTCGCAACCTTGAGACGGATCCAGTCAAAACATCCCTGGAATCTTGTTTTTCACAAGAAGAGACGTCCTCTATAAACCGTAGCGATAAAAGGGACGAAAAAACCACAGCGGTGCGGGACGCCGCCCTGTTTTAGGGCCCCCCCTGAACACGTCTTACAGAGCAGAAGTTCAGAGGTTGTGGGCCAGGAACCGGTTCCCTTCAACAATTTCCAGAGGACGTTTCCATTTAACGGGGCCGTCTGATCCGCGCGCTCATGTGCATTTTTCTAAAAAGAAAATTCCGTCGCATTAGCGGTTTAAGCCGAGCGGGTGAGTTAAATCCGTGATTTGTGAGTGGGCCGAAAAAAATAAGAGTCTGGAAAACCCGACGCTTGCATTTGCCCCACAGAGCCGGTTTTGCCTATATTTGTATAAAAAGGGGGGACGGGAAGTTTCACTCCGCCATCGGAGAAACAAATTCCTGGGCTGCGAAAACACACCTAAAGCATGTTGACATGGGCTCAGCGGAATGATCGCGTATTTACGATGTGCTGCGTTCGTGTGCGTGCGGTGGCGCGAGGCCAACGGGGGACGCGGAGTGATGCAATGAGATTAATGAGGCGTCGGTCTTTATGGGGGGAAAAAGCTGCAGGGGCCTGCAGGAGTATAGAACCGTGCTCTGTTCCTGTCCACCCTGAGCCACTTCCTGTTCCTCCTGGTCGCCATATTGAGGGCCTGCTCTGATGCCCGTCCAGCTGGGCCAGCTGTGTTGACGTCCCAGTATAAACACTGTCATTTTAAGTCACCGTGCACGCACAGGGCGCTCTCCGTGATCGCGAACAACCCCCGCAGACACTCGTCTTAACATAAACACCGCGGATGTTTAACCGGTTTGAGGGATCTTTGTTATTGCGTTCAAACTGGTTTGTTAGGGGTGCGTTTGCCAGCTCCCTAGGCCAGAGCGAGAGGTAGCTGAGAGACAGTCGACTGTGAATGCTGCCTTTGTTCTGTGCCGAGAACCTGAGGGACGTGTGTGTGCGTGTGTGTGTGTGTGTGTGTGCGCGCAGCAGTTAGCTGGGGTGAAAAGGTTAGCGCTGTTTCACATGACGGCCCAATCGGAGAGAGAAATCTTCCAGCGGGCCATCTGGCTGATTGTGTGTCTGGTTAAGAGCATTATGGACGGCGTGAAAGGGACCATGTGATCAGATATCGATCCAGTCGAGTCAGATGTCTGTGCTGAGGTCAGCGGAAAGTTCCCACAGACCCACTGAGTGTAAACACAGCTGTCTGGATTAGTGCGCGTGTGTGTGTGTGTGTGTGTGTGTGTGTGTGTGTTACAGAGGCAATTACTGGATTGTGGGGTGGGAAGCAAAGGGCAGCAAGGTCACCCCTGAGCCCAAAGCAGGGGGGGGGGGGATGGGGGGGCATCGGCTGTGCAGGACTCCACAACAACACAGTTGTTATCTCAGTGTTTTTGCATCGTAGCAAAGTGTGAAGTCCACGACAACCCAGTCAAATGTAAATATGACCGTTAATCATCCCGAATATGTTAATTTGACCCTTATCTTTTTCACGTTCCTGCAAACACGCTGCGACTTTAAGGGCATTAGAAACTTTGAGCGCCTGCTGTTCTGCCAGGCTGCCACTAGGCGTCTCCGTTTTCACTTGAATGTGGCTTCACAACTTGTGGCTTCACTTTGCTCCCCTCTAAGGTTGTTTTGCAGATTCAATCCCAGCTTTCAGGTTGACGGATATCCTAGATATCACAGAAAAAGACGTTTTGTCTATTTCCCTGGCCTTTTAAAAGCCAACCTGTACCATTAGAAGCTTTTCTTGTGTTATGGCTAAAAGTTACAACCTTTGCTTGCAAATTTAATTGCTATTCTGACCAAGTAATGGATTTATTTGGACTGTTGTCTTTGCACGTTAGCTGGTGCAAAGATTTGTTGTCGGAGATACGATACAAATCCCCCCCAGTTGTTTTAAGGGTTGCGATTAAGACAAACCAGAGCAGAACTTTTGTCTCCACCTTCTTACATGGACTCTTTTTTTAACGTCATGAATTGTTCAGAAATGACATTTACGTGAAAATCTATAAGCTTGGCAGTTCGGGATGGAGTCTTGGGAGGGAGGGGGTGTTGAGCGTTAATATCCACCCATGCGGAGATGCTCAAAACACATTTGAGATGTCGAGCAAACAGGAATGCAGTGGAGGATCCTTGGAGCCTGGACGGGGGTGTTGGAGTGTTTAGAGCTGGGTGTAAACAAGGGGTGGGGCTCAATATCTGACAGATACAAGGAGTGGGACAGCGGCGTTATCTTGAGGCTCCCAAGGCCAGAGATGAGCTCCAGCAGGTGGGGCCCCAGACTTGTTTGCTATTCTTCTGCAGCCAATGGCGTGGGTGGTGCCGTTATCGGCCTTTTTTAGGGTTCGCTGTGCTTGTGCTGGTGCAGAGATAACCAGGAGCGTCTGAGGGGTCAGGACTCAGCTGTTGTTGGACACAGAGGAATGAGGGACGGGAGACAGGTGGTGGTGGCGGTGGCGACGACGTGCACAGAAAATGAGCTTGCATTTCAGTCTCAAATGGGAGTGTTAAAGTGGCCTTGGGGGTGGAAGGTCAGAGGTCAGGGACAGGGACATTATATAGTTGAGCACTTTGGGAGGGGGGCCCCCTTTGTTTGATCGGCAGATTTATTTTGGGAAGATGGAGGAAAGAGACCCAACTTCATCGTCCCGCACCCCCACTATAGCCTCCATGTGTTTATGCAGCCCCGCCCAGCAGCTCCTCGCAATTAGAACTTTATGTGGCTGGAGATATTCCTCCTCCATCCATAATGCATCATAAAGCGCGTCTTATATAAGGGGAACTGGAGACGATTGACTCCCACAGCTCAGCCCTGAGAAGGATCCACAGGAGCTTCAGCCCACACGCACTTACGAAAGCATCGGGTGCACGATGCCAGCATGCACAGACCACAAGTCGCGGGAAAAATTTTAAAATGGCCACCAAATAAAGAGGCCTCTCACCAGAGCGTGCACATGTGACATGTTGGGGAGGAATTCTTTTAATAATAAAGGAAGTCTGTGCTGAGGAGGTCATGGAATAGGAATCACATGCCACACATGAGCAGGAGGCCACCGTGGATACTCACAAAATTGGATTGACGTGCACGTGAGAGCGTGCAGAAATAAAATGCATTCACACTGTGCAACTGTACACACGCCGTGCTGGCTGGAATTCCTCATTTCCATCAGATTTGGAATGAACTGGTGCAAAACGCAGGTCAAATACTCTTGTTCGGAGCCTCCTGAGCAGCTGAGATTTGCATGTGTGAACAGCACAGGTGAGAAAATGAACCACTTCATGTGCTTCATGTTGAAACTATGTTGACAAGTTAAATGTGCTGACGGCGCCCTCTGTTGGCCGATAGAAGCCACGCATAGACTAAATCAGGAAAAATATCCCATTTTTGTATTAAAATGGCTAAAACAATTTAAAAAAGTCCCATCTCGGATCAAGATTTAAAAAAACGTGCATGTAAAGTTATTTTTTGTAGTGTAAGTGACAAAGAACCACATCAAAAACATCTCAAATCAAAATTTATTTTAAGAAATTATATTAATATCATTAGAATTACAACTATTATTAAATATCTTGAAATTCTGGACGATCTGCTACATATTTACCAATTTCACAGTGATTGGGATACATTTGGTTATAAAGTCATAAAACAGAGTTCCTTTAAAGCCACGTTATTTGTTTAGCATTTTTAACAAAAAAAAAAATAGGAAAGAACTACGCGAACAGTGAAATGGTTAATTAAGGCAAGTAAAAAGTGAGGGAAATGTAGCCCTTGATTAAAAAAATGGCTATTATATCCATCAACAGTGCAATAATTCAACGCTAACGGCTAAATCTGAAGCAGAAACAGCGATAGCATTCCAACTGAAACAAATCCCTTCTGACCAAAAGCCCCTTTCACACATGCTTCTATAGCCGGGTTTGATCTGAGGCAGCTGCATGTGTGAAGTTTTTCCTGAGAAGGGAGAGTGTGTGTCCACCTGCAGTCTGCCCGCGTGGTCTTCAGGCATGTGAGAGTGTGGTCCGGCATGGTGCGACCCCAGCATGTGTGAACACACACTCTCCCGTGGCGCATGTGCGAAAGGGGCTGAATCTAAACGGAAGGAGCCCAGAACAGTGAGCGCTTCTCTTTCCAGGGGGGTTCCACACAGACGGGTCAAACTGTTAAGACCTGGAAAAAAAAGATCTTCACCACCAAGAAAAAGTCTGTGGGGACAGCAGGACGGGGCTGCAGGCAGGGAGGGGGGAGGGGGGAGGGGGGAGGGGGGGGGGCCTTCGGATCAGTCCGCCCTCTGAGGAACGCAGCCCTCCATCTCCAGCACTTCGGGCCAGCCGTCGTACTTGTTGGTCTCCTTGTTGTTCTTTATGTGCTGGAGGAACGGGACACAGGGGGGTCAATGTTAAACCAAACATGCCGAGCAAAGGTGAAGGCGTGGCGAGTGCGGATGCAACCCCCCCCCCCCCCTTCCTCCAGCATCGACGCTCCGCTGAGCAAGTGCTGCATCGTTAATGTGACGTTATCGGCGGGATGTGCCAAAGGCTTGCAATTAGAGGAAGAGTCAGGATGTGAGCTGGAAATGGAGACCGCCGCCCCGATGACCTCATCATCAGATTAGGTTGCGGCGGCCATATTGCGGCCTCCCGGCCCATCTGCGTCTGTCTGCTCCAGTGTGCAGCTGCGATCAGGTCACATGATCCAGGCCAGTACTGGGAAAAGCCTTTTCTTTTAGAATCCGGACTGATTTCTGAGCCGACATTGCAAATATTGTGCACAGTATCTCCATAGCAACCTTGACAAGAACTACATCTCTTAAAGAGACATTTAAGGAGCGGAACGTGATCCTGTAACCACAGCTTATACACCTGCACACTGCTCAGGAGGGCTTTTCTTATTGTTTAAACTTGCCAAACTGGTGTGACTCCAACAAAGACGGTTAAACTCTTTGACTAATATGCAGGACATTTCCTTAAGCTTTCCTTAAAGACGAGCCCCACAGCTCTTAGCCTGTGTTGCGTTAGTGGAATAAATGTAAACATGGGCTCCGCTGATCGTATTACCTGCTCGAAAGGACTCTTTGTCCGGATGCCCTTCCCTCCTACAAAGATCCAGCTATCCCTGAAGCCCAGAGTGTTGATAACCGAGCTGCCCAGATCAGAAATGAGATGCTTGGCCTCATCGTTGAGCCTGCAGTAACAAAAACATAGGACGGCAGATATTATCTCCGGGCTACACGCGGAGCGACACACGTTGCCGTCCTCTCCTCTCGGTCTCACTTTGTGTACACGTCATCAAAGGAGGCCATCATCACAATCGTCCCGTCCTGGATTTCCTTCAAAAACGTGATCAGGGGAGCCACATCTGCACCAAAAAGACAGTGATTGCCACTTATGTGCCTAATTACCCCAACTAGAAGAGCACAAATCAAGCGCACCTCCTGCCCACATGTCGAAAACCTCTGTCTTAATGAGTTCTCCTGTTCTACCTGTAGGAAGGACAAAGCAGCCAGTTAATCTGACTGATGTGTGTGTTTCCAACAGCAGGTGGTTCCTACGAGTGCTTCAAAGCTGCAAATGTAGCGAAACACTCCCAGTTGCACCCGACAGCGAGGTGTTTAGGGCGGCTGGTAACGTTACCGTTCACCAGGGCGATATTTATTCCTCTCCCCACGTTGTTCCTCACGCTGCTCATCAGTCTAAAAGGAGCAAGAGAAGACGGTCAGGGTACGGCCGTTTCTGACGGGTGATGTGGCAACACGGTACATTTACAGTCGGTTTGGCGTGAAAGCAGTTCCTGGAAAATGTTGACAAATGGTTCTAGTTTTGCCACCTTTATCAAAGACTTTGGAATTTAGAGCTGGACGGAAGGTGTGCCCCTGAATAAACAAAATATGGAGTTAGGCGGTGTTATTGGCTTACAGTTTGTCCTCGAGGCACATCCTGGGTCCCACCACGGTGGCGGCTCCACTGGCCAGCTTGAAGCTGAAGTGTCCATTGGGACAAGTTTTGGACAGTCCACACTTATATCTGACATGCTTTGTTGCTTCATAGAAAGAAGACAGAGTAAAATTCAGTGAGTCGGTGTAGAGAGGAGAAAAGAGGGGACGTGGACCAGACCTTTGCCAAAAGAGGGAATAATAGAGGACATTTAAAATTACACTTACGTTCTTCGTTTTGTGGCAGGGATCTGGCTGAAAGACCCAAAGATATGCAGATTTTAAAGGAGGAAGAGAAAAAAGTCAAGATAAACTAGGCAGCATCTATTTTCTAAGTCAATAAAGCAGTAGATAAGACGAGTTCCTTTGTAACAGAGGTTATACTCACACGTCAAAGCTCCAAAGTCCATGTTAATTTCCAACAGCTGGAAAGCCACAAAGACAGCAAGGAGGAAAGCAAGAACGAGCACTGCCAATTTTATGATGCCTGAAAACATACAGCAATAAATTTTACCGACAGTTACCCCATAATTCACAATATCAATGCTTCATAATGGAAATATCGAAAACTTACCACTAGCCCGGACCATCTTTGCAATCCTGCAGCGACGTTTGCAAGCGGTGATGGAAAAATGTGTTTTTGTTCTATATGAATGTCGTTTTAGGCTAAAATCGCAACGGAATTGAACAGCTAGGTTGATTTCTCAGAAATCGAAAGAGGAATACTGATGTTAGACATGTCAGAAACATAAATTTGGACAAGCTAGGGGGAACATGCGTCAACTTTAGCGTAAAACTGGCGCGTAACCTTTTGTGGTGATCTCTGTCTTGGTCCAGCAATTGTAATTAAATAATTAAATGAGAATGAATGTAAGTATGTTAATACATACCTGTTAAATTACAAAGGAAAGGAGTGTTTTCTGTGGAGCGCAATTCTCGTCTCTAACACAACTTAGCGACACTACAACATGAAGCGCAACAGGAGGTACAGTGGAAGGAAAGAGGTTCCACTCTGTCAAAACAAGTGTGAACATTTAATCTCGCTTTGAAATCAGTTTAATTTTCTATATTTGTAATCATCATATGTACAAATTATTTACTATTACCGTGTTTCTTCATTTAGTTTTCGTATAAGACATCAATGAATGTGTTAGAAGAGACAGGTTGAGTGTTATATCTGTTTTATTAACGATCTTCCCTTCGCCGTCAGTGCCCCTTTCTTCTTCGCTGCCTGCTTTTAATGCGATGGGGTGTTATAGCGCCACCTGTGTCCAAAGAAGGGCAACTACTTCTGAGCGGAAATAGAAAAGGGAAGCGCGGAGGAACCAGAAGAGTGAAGAGATAGTGAACAAAAAGAGGTTGTATAAAGAAGACGAGGAGTTCAAGAGAAAGCAACCAAAACAAAAGGCCAAAGAAAAACGCAACAACACAAATGAGCAGGGAACAAAGCCATAGAAATTAAATGAATGAATACAGAATTAACACACACAAAAGGCCTATTTGTTTGTTTTTAATGGACATTTCCTGGCTTCTCCACATGTGGTGACATCCAGAGACAAAGTGTGTAACACACAGTAAAAGTGAAATAAAAAATACTGTACAAATCAGACTGTTAGCGAAGCAAAAACAACAGGGTGATTTCAATAAATTAAAACTATCATGCTTCTCATATAGGCCCTCGAAACATCCCATAAGCACTGCTGCCGTCATCTGGAAAAGGTCTGATGACTTGTCGTGGCTCGACTTCTTGGGCGTGAGCGTGTCTTTTATTTCATTTGTCATGCAATAAGATCCTGTAGAGAGAGAAAGGTAGAGAATGGATTGTGATTGACAGAAGAAGCTTAAATGCTACTAAACAGCTCTTACGTCATCCGAGTCTGGCTGGCCGGCCGTGCCATTGCTGCTCGCGGTGCTAGTGAGATCGGCTGTGACGCCGTTTTCCTCCTCCTGAATCCGGAGGTTTGAGAAGCGATACAGCACTGTCCTATAGGGGGCGGGATTAAACCAGATCGGTCAGCGTGGAAACCAAAGGCCGAGCAGGGGTGCGCAGGTGCGCTCTGCAGCTCACCTGTGTCTGTAAACCGCCCTCCTTGTAGCAACGACTGCAGAGACGACGGCCAGCAGCACAATGACCCCTGCCCCGGCACACACCAGGATCAACACCAGCTTCTCGTGCTAAAAAACAAACATCCCACACCCTCATTAAGAACACGGGATCATGTCGGAGGCAGAATGGTGGGTGCGGCGCACTGACCGGGGTGTCAAAGTGCCTGTTGGGTGGACCTGGGCTGGGTTTAACGCCACAGGGTCTGATGAGGGTCTGCATCGCGAGGTGAGGTGAGAATCCCCCCTCGCACCGATTGCTGGGAACCTTGCGGTACCTGCGCAGGTGGCGGCATGTGTGAATACACTCGTGAGGCACGTTGCTGCCAGTGACATCATCGATATTACCCCGCTGTGAAAAGCTCATCCTCCTCCCCATTCAGACACAGCTCCAAGGTTTTGTTCGCACCGCCGGCCTGCCTGACACACTCTGAGGTGTTCTCGTGGCGATAGTAGCCGTAGTCACTGGGAACAAGTCGAACATTTTCACAAAGGAGCCAAACACTGCTGCTCTATAGCAAATACACAAGTGTACCATAAGAAATCCTCCCTGGTGCACAGGCAGGAGTGTTGCTTCTTGATCACAGCAAACCCTCTGCCATTCCTGCACACGGACTGCTTCTTGCGCCTCCTGTAGACCTCCTTGGCGCCCAGAACGCAGCCATTCCTCTCCAAGTCTCCTCCGGAGGGGTCAGAATGTGCCAACCAGTCTTGGTAATCCCTGTCGGTACCTGAGGAAGTTGTAGAGAAGTGAACAGCGCGCAGCTTCAACCTCCTCCAAGTGAATCCATCCCTGTTTCATGTCATTCCTAGAACCTGCTGGAGCGTCTACCGCCCTCTGGTGGCGCACAATTATAAACGCAGCCTCTCTCTACTGTTTTAGATGGCACTCGAGCCCAATTAAAAACTGAAATAATAGTGAATATTCAATGCTTGGCATTAATACTCACACTCTCTTGTAATAAGACTCTGGAAGTCAATGGTGACCGCCACCCACATGGGCTGGCCGTCATCCTCGGGCCTGAAGCCCCACACGCTGACGCTCATGGCCTTGGTGCCAGGCTCAGATGCCAGGCCTGCAAAGAAGAACGGCTGTTCAGTGAAGTTGTAGGATTTCCAACACTGGCCTTCATCTGTGGAAAACCTGGCAAAGGAGACATTAGCCACAAAATTACTACGGGATCTCCAAGGATTAGTTGCGAGATGATACCAGCGAACATATCAGTGCAGTACTTGATGGTCTTGACTTGTCCTTCGTGGTGAGCCTCCACAGCCACAACCAGTCCGCCAGAGTCCAAGATGCTGTAGTGGTGAGGGCCCCTCAGCGTGCCCCTCCAGTTGTAACCCCCGTCTGTAGAGACGAAGACATCGGGGTGCTGTGAGGAGGACAGAGAGTCGCCCACGGTCCCTGCAGGGGACAGGAAACACACCTCAGTGTCTCAGATCCAACACAAATCCAGGCGATTCCCATCAGATCTGCTGAACATCTACTGGTACAGACTGATGGAAAACTTAGCCGTTACCGTGAGCGATAACCAGGCCGATGGCGGTGGAGTCGGACAGTGTCACCATGGGAACCATGCGGTTGTTGCGGCTGTGCTCTCCGTGAATATGGAGGTTACACTGGTGGAGGACGCGCGTCATTCTTACGGCTCAAAATGCATCAGGTTAACGGCTCTGGTACGTACCTTCTGGACCTGCGCGTCGCAGTCCACGTTGTCGGGCTTGTTGAGCTGTCTCCACGTTCCTCCTCTGTTAAAAGAAATGACGGATCTTATACGGTTGTCTGCAACAGAAACCGTCAGCGATGCGTCAGCGACAAGGAGGATCTCTCCACCGATCAGGCTAAAGGTTTTGTCCTTGAGGCGGCGTCACCGGCACTGACCCTGGTCCAGTTTGTTCGTGAGGTAGACGCCTCTCAGCGAGGTTATGTTGGTGAAGTCGCTCTTCCTCAGCCCGTCGAAGAGGTGTCGCTCCAGCGATTTGGAGAACAAGATACCGCGGTCGTCTGAGGTGTACATGGTCCCGAAGAAGGTGTCTGCAGCGAAGGGCAAAGCCTCTTTACCTTCACTGGCACATTTTAACAAAGCACACACACATGCGCAAGCACGCACACGCACACAAGTAAGGACTTTCCTAGGCACAATACATCCCCGAGACTCTAACCTAAACTCAATTCTAACCTCAACCTTAAACCCACGTTATAAGAACCAGCCAAAATGTCCCACAAATGTCCTAATTTTGCTAGTAGACGGAATATTTTGTTACTCGATAAGAAGAAGAACACACACACACCAGAAAAACCCATGAAGGACGAGCTAAGCTGAGGGAAGTGATGGTTGTCAGTGTTTGTGTGCGTCTTACAGCCAGTTTGTCACGTTTTTTGCAGCGTAAACTAAATCCATTCTCCTCCGGCCTACCAGAGATAAAGCACCCCCCCGCATTGCCTCTATTTATCACCTCTGCATGATAAAGTCCCACCAGTTGAGCCACTTTGTGCTGGAGCACTTGCTGGGGAAGAGCAATAATAATAATAATAATATTGCAGGGTAGAGATAAACATGAATGAAAGCATGAAGTGTGTGTGTGTGTGTGGGGGGGGGGGGGGCGCGTTTGTGAGAACGAACAAAAAGGAGAAAAATTGGGTGCAGCTGTATTTGAGTGCACACTCTCAGAGAAAGTGATTTGTCAGCAATGCCAGGAACCTGTGGAACCAGTCCAGCTTTTACCGTTAAGCGTTTCCATTACAGCAACCGGGGCCAAGAGGGCCGCAAATGTCCTCACAACAGGGGTATTTTCACTGTGTGTGTGACTGTTACCTCCTGGGTTGTCCACATGCATGAAGAGCATATCTTCATCACCATCCAGGATGGAATAAAACTGCAAGCAAACACACGTGAACTTAGAACTCAGCTGTGTGAGGAACCTTTCAGACAGAACGACGTGTGAAGAGGTTACACCAGGGCATGGTTGAGAGAGGAAATGTAACCACGGATACCAATTGACTTCCAACAAGTACAACGGACGCAACTACAGTATCACGAGTTCGCATGTGACCCAGAAGCTGCGATGGAGCAATAACTTCTGCAAAGTGGGAGATTAGCATGTGCTAGCGGTGCTAAACGTTATTATAAACCCATAATCCCTTGGAATCACACAGCAAGGATTTAGAATTGTGTCAAATTATGCCTTAGTTACCAAAAACAGGATCTCCTCATTACTGGCATGCCGGCTTTTGTGCCATTTTGTGGGAATAATGACGTATTTACTGTGTTGTCAGTAGGTTTTGACAGAGAAAAATGGGAAACTCTTTTTCTGTGCTTCAGCACTTCTCACCTGCTCGGTGGAAGCAGACGGCAGCAGCGCCCGGCTGAAGCTCTCTCCCTGGTCGGATGAGAAGTACATGACCCGAGGAGATCTCTGGGGAGGGGGGAGAGGGACACACTTCTGTTGATGCTCTGTGCACAATAAAATCGAGGCCCCACAGCAAATCTTCCGCCATCTTACCGAATCTTCCATGACAGAAAAGAAGAGAAACGCTCCAATGTAGCCAAAGCTGTAGATGTCCTCGTGGATGGTGGTGAAGGTCTTCCCCAAATCAGTAGTCCTCTTCAGGACCAGATCCCCCCTCTCATCTGCCTCAACTGTCAAAAAACCGCACAGGATTTGACTTGAGGCTCGCCCCGTCTTCGTCCCATTCCCATAAATTGATTCCCCATCAAGAAACTCTGACTGAATTTCCACTTCACTCCTCACAGTTTGCGACATAAACGGCCATCTAGTCTCATTCGCCATCTCACCTGTGTCCACTAGACTGTAGCTGAGGAATAAATTGATCCCAGCCCCCCTGCAGGAAACAGGAAGTAGACCGCTTTACAAACGTGCCACGAGACAACGCCCTGCTGAAGATTTCAGATATGTATTGCAAGGAGACGCGTTCCGAGCGCTTCCTCTACAGCGGCGGCGTTGGCGGGGCTTCAGTCCAACGCAGACATCTAAAGTTTGAGTGTTTGGATGTTGAACTGGCGTTTGTGTGCTTTTTGTTTCCTGTGCTCCCTCACCAGGAGAAAGAATGCACTCCATCATGGACTTTTGTCCACTTGGCACCAAAGTCCAGGGAGAGCCACAGCCCGCCCTGCGAGTGGAAGGAACAGAAGTGTTTACCTTTACTTTAAGGCGTGTGTGTGTGTGTGTGCGTGTGTGTGTGTGTTTTAGCTCAGGACTCAGCGACCCACGTCGATGCTGAGGGCGACGAGGTAGTCGGGGTTCTGGAAGTGGTAGGTGATGGGCTGCGCCAGGTGGAATGGCAGCAGGATGAACTTGAAGGTGGCGCCGGCGTCCGTGGAGGTGAAGATGAGCCCACCTCGGTTTTCCAACACCGGGATGTCTGCCGTCAGAATCACCTGGGAAATCCAAAGCAGCGTCTTAGCGTTGGCGCCGCCGCAAATTCCCAACAGCTCCCAAAATTCCCCCTTACGGAGCTGCCGGGTCCAACGCTGACTCCGAACTCCTCCCGTATGAACGTGTTGTTGATCCTCTGAGAAATATCCTGGAAGGATTTCCCGGAATCCGTGCTGACGAGACAGACAGAAAAACGCCAGTTTGAGCCCAATTTCCCCCCAAAGTTGAATTCCCTTCTCTCACCTTCGATAGAGGCGCGACGACCCCCCTTCCAGGAAAGTATCGATGGGCGCGCTAAATGTTGACAGCACCAGGATAACCTGGGAAAATACCAGTAATTTCACGTGCAAAAGTCCAGAACTTGAGAGCCGCTCTTAAATACTCACTCCGGTACCGTCTCCCACCCACGTGAGAATCACATAGGAGCCATCGTCACCGTTAAACCCTGTCTAGATGAAAGAAGAACTACTCACGCAGCAGGAAACGATCCGTTTTTCACCATCAACCATCGTCACCGAGCATCTCACCTCGTGCGTGTTGTCATCCAGAACCCTGTGCTCGGTGGGAGTCAGGGGGGTCCGGCAGGAGGTGAAGGGGGGGCCACGGGGAGGCTTGTGGTCCCCGACGTCCCTGCTCGGCCTTGCGCGCACCTGGCCCCGCTCCTCCCCAGGTGGAGTCCGGCGGAAAGTTACCGTCCTCCCGCCTTCGGCCCTCAGGAGGAGGACGCAGACCCCGCATAGGACCGCGAGTTTCCTTAACATATCCAGGCCCAGAAATATTAAAACGGTGTTCACGCCGTCGCTAACCTCCGAGCACTGACCCTTCTGCTCCGCTGAGACGGAAAGAGTGGGTGGGACGGAGCAGGTCGGGTCATTAACATAAAAAAGTGCCCTGCGAAGTTGCGCGTCCGCAGTCGTCAGGCGTTTCTGCCCGCATCGCGGTTATCTGAGGCGATCGGAGAGTTCTCCGCATGATGGAAACGCACCTGCAAGCTGCTGCAAGTGCACGTTCGGGCGAAACTGATGAAGTCGTGAAAGGTTGGGGGCCGACAAAAGTGCCTTGGTGCTTGACCATAAGTTTCCTTTGCTTTGAGCGCGGTTTGCAGGAGCGATTCTAGCGGAGCCACGCTGGCGCAGCGCGCTCTCTAGAGAGATGGATGCTGGATAAAAACACCACATTATGACAAGTAAACACTTGCTGCAGATGGGAACAGGCACACAGAAAAAGTCCTCGCGGGAGAAAGGAAATGCTAGAATCAGTTAATTAGTAAATAATCTGTGTGGGTTTGCTTGCGTGCCTCTCTTAAAGCACTGGAGCGTCAAAGGAAGCTAGAGTGATCACCCCAGGAGGCTCCTGCGAGCACCCGGTGGTCCAATAAGCACCACTAGGGGGCGCTGACCCAGACCAGTGTTTTGACTGGTCAAATCGCTGCCTGTGTTTTAAAGACAACCAGAGTTGCGCCAGAATGACAGCGGCGTCTTGCGTAATTTTCGAAACTCTTCCATTAAGCAGCTTTGTTGGGTCACAAGAGCTTAATTTGTTGATTTCAAACCCTGAAGCATCCAGAATGTCCTCGTCCTGGATCTGATCAAAGACTGGACACCGCAAACCCCAATAAACACACATTTTACGTGTTGAAACGTGCAGAAGTTTGTACTCTTTCACATTTATTTAGAAGTAAAAACAATAATAAAAAAAATACGTTCAGGGAACTTCCTAATCTTTTAGTGCAAAATCCTTGGTCAGTAATCCAGATTATCACCCGTTTTGGATCAGATATGCCATAACAGTGTAAACAGCATAACAGCAGGCAGCAAACACGCAGCACAAAAGTGCAAGTAATGTTCAGTAAAGCTGCCAGTGAGTAGAGTTATCAGCACATTTCCCATCAGGAGTCCACGTGTTTGGCCACAGAGCGTCCCCCGGGTCGGGAGCCGGAGGGAGTCTTCTTCCCTGCCTTCATCTCTTCCAGCTCCCACATGGAGGAATGGTCCTGGTGGTGAGCCAGAGCACCGATGGAGTCCACCATCGAGTAGAAAACAGCGAGAACGGTCACAAACGTCCCAATAAAATACAGCTTGAGGATTGGTATCATCGTGTCCAAGGTCAAGAACATCTGGCAGAGAGGGGGAGACATTTTATCATGAAACAAGCCTTTAAACTGAAACAAACAAACGGGCGGTTTATAAAGGAAACCTCACGCCAAAGACCACAACAGAACCGCGTCTACACGCGTTTCCGGGACGCAGAAAACGTCCAGCATCGGTGCGTAAAAGCCGCATGTTTCTCGTCTCTATTCTCCCTTGTATTCGGCACAAACACGCGCGCGCACAGACACATCTCCCATTGTTCTCCCCCTAACAGAGAAACCAATGGCAGAAGCTGCTCCGAGAGTTGGTCACTTTCAGTCGCCGAAACTTCTGCGTTTCGACGTCGTCAGCGAAAATAATGCGGAACGGAAAATGAACCCGAACGTCTCACCAGGAGTCTCGCTCATAAAAGACACGAGCACATGGCAAAAAAAGAGGTGAAAGCAAGAGGAAGAGCTGAAGAATGTCCCATTCTGCCACACGTACCGACGGCGCCTCTGCGTCTTTTCCTGCGGAATGCTCAAACAACCTGGAATCCTTCTGGAATCTCTTCTTCCTCATGGATTTAGGACCAGTCATCAGGTTTTCAGGCGCCGACTGAGCTCTGGGTCGATTTGCGCTCAGCTTCTAGAGCGCAGCGGTGACATCACACACGGCAGCCAACCCGTTGGAACTGGCCTTGGATTTACCCTGAAGGCTCTTCTGTAGTTTCCCATGACGGTGCTTCAGTCATCATCCTGTTCTTTTGCTTCAAAGTTTCAAAATAGACCACAACATTTAACACTATCAGGATTTCTATTCTATCCAAGTCCCAAATTTATTGAGTGCTCTTTGGGATCTTCCCGGGAACCTGTGCTTGGCCTCTCCTCTCAAGCTGATGAGCTCAAGGTCAAAAAAACTGACCACTCTGTCACAGAAAATTGCTCGTTTAAGACTAAAAAGATTGGGATTCAGAGCAGAGTGAAAGAGATGCTAACATGCTAAGCACCACTGATTCCCTTTCGCCTTCATTTACAGATAAAATATTTTGTTTCGGAGCCACACAACGTCTCCACGCTCGAGTCATTCCCTCGCGGTTACACTCCTAGTTTATTTTGGGCAATTTGTAAACTTCGACTGATATATATCTAAAAAAAACAAAGTCTCTGGTTTTAGAGTGACGCCATGCTGACACGTGTGTTACCACTTCCTGGTTTGTAGCATGGATTTCAGGCAGGGAGTGTCTAATGATTGCGTTTTAGAGGTCACACATGTGGAGCATCCATTTAATGACTCATGACTCAAGCAGGTCGTGTATTGTTAATGTTATACCCCTTCACACACACTCCAATCTGTTGCAGCCTTAATGAGGAGCTTAATAAACCGTAGAATGCTGTGGGGGAGCTCCACTTTCTCACCATAGCAGCACTGTAATAGCAGGAACTCATGGTTTCCTCATCCCCGGAGGCTTGAGGAATTTGCAGCACAAGGTCAGTGGCTCTGGACCCAAAGGTCAGGCAGGCCACGTTTAAAGGCGCGGTGGAATATGTTGAACCTGGGGCTGATTAGCCCAGAGAACAGTATTATTTCCAAAACATGATTTAAAAAATTCATGCAACCCCCTTGAGCCCAATGTCCTGCACATTTGCCTCTGTTGGCCAAATGTTTCTCCTTGCATGACCCTGATTGACAGGAAGTTCCTGTTCATCCTTAATCCTTTTGTTTCTTGATTTCACCTTTCATGGCGAAACAATGAAGCGGTATTTCCAGGATTATTTTTGGGTATGCAGGGCCTCTTAGAATCCACAGGAGCATTTAATCTGACTGTTCAAGCTGGAAAAATAAGAATACAGGGATTTAAATAAGAGCTATTATGTACACACATAATATGAAGATGAAGAAACAGTGATCAAATATTTCTCACCTCTCTCACCTGACAGGACTCTGTCACCCCACTGGGTCATGGTTTCCTCTCCTTTCCTCCTCCTCATCAAGCAGACTAGTTATGCTGATTCCTGTGTAGTTTTTCTGCTCCCCCCCCCCCCCCTATTCATTTACAGGTATCGCCGCCTTCGGAGCTGCATGATGACCTCCGGCCCGCTGACCCGTTGTATAGTGTATTTTCGTGTGTGTTTCTGTGCTCTGTGCCTCGCCTCTCCTCTCCTCTCCTCTCCTCTCCTCTCTCTCCTCTCCTCTCCTCTCCTCTCCTCTCCTCTCCTCTCCTCTCCTCTCCTCTCCCCTCCCTTTACCCAGCCAGCCATCAGCAGGAGGGTCCCCCTACATGAGCCTGGTCCTGCTCAAGGTTTCTTCCTGTTAAAGGGGAGTTTTTCCTTGCCACTGTTGCTTGTCTGGGGTCAGGCCCTGGGATTCTGGAAAGCGCCTTGAAACAATTTTGATTGTATAAGACGCTATATGATTAAAGATTTGATTTGATTTGATTTGAATTATTTGTTAGTGACTTAATATCAGGTCTGAGAAACTGCAATGTTCAAAAATTAACATCAAATAGAATAAATATTTTAGCCAGAGAAGACATGATTTAGGGGACAGTGTTGTCCAGACCCTGTCCTCGACTTAATGGTGCGATAATAACTACGGCCAGTAGAGGTCAGTGTTAGACAGATTAAAGTAGTCGAACAACGCGCAGCAGCATATTATTCTTTCATCCAAAAGATAAGTACACATACTTTTCTCAAAAAGAATATATCTTTTGGCTCAATAATTCCTATTATTTCAAATTGGAAATGTGCACCCAGGTTATTTCTTTCTGTTTCATATGCTTATTTAAATTTCCAACTATTTCTACCGTGAAAGCACCACAAATGGAAAGAAGATAAAAACAACAGTGTATGCTGTCTCTGGTTTTGAGGGGAAGCTATGAAACAGAGCTGCCGCAGTGTTTCACTCACTCCATCAGAGTAATTTGATTTGAGGTTAATTACCTCTGCACTGCATGGTCACATGACCAGGCTGATACCATCCTAGCCGGCCATTTGCCTGCCCATGTGTTAAACCTCAAGATTCCAATTTGTCTCAGCCAGTCAATAAGTGTCCACGCTGCGCACATGACTTTTATAAGG
This sequence comes from Takifugu flavidus, assembly GCF_003711565.1. Classification (NCBI taxonomy): domain Eukaryota; kingdom Metazoa; phylum Chordata; class Actinopteri; order Tetraodontiformes; family Tetraodontidae; genus Takifugu; species Takifugu flavidus. Next base: position 5,367,948 of record NC_079541.1, on the reverse strand, counting down.
CTAATATGAGTGAGCATGCACAGCTTAAGGACATGCACATGTGAAATTAAGAGCAGAGTTCTCCCGACCCTTTTGCACGGGACACTAATCCTTTAATGCCTCTGATTTCAAGGTGAAGTTACAATGGAGATCCCTCAGATTTGGCTGCTCCCAGGTTGACAGAGGTTGAGTTTTTGGAGGGGTAGTAAGGCCTCCTGGCCTGATTTCTGGGTGAGGGGCTTCTGTGACCATGTGCAGATGATGACTGGTGAATGGGGAACTCACAGGAGCCCCGAAGGACTTGACTAAGAGGATTTTCCATCCAATAACTGTCACAAACAGTCAGTCACCTGGAGTGATCCCGGGAGGGTGGGGGGATGAGATGTGGAGGGAAATCCTCAATACCGCTTAAACTTTTACAACCATTTTAAAAAGAATACATTTTAAAAGTGCGCGTTCGCGCAGTGAAGGTGTGTCTTTGCACTTTAGCGGGAAATGAGGGACATTCCGTGGAGATCTTTGGACCACGGTTACGTAACACTCTGACACTTTGGTGCAAGCTTCACTCGGTTCAAAACGCGGCCTCCGTCGGCGTCTGGCAGCCAGATTTATTTCATCCTCGCGTTGTTTTCCTCTGGAAAACTATCATTTTCTTTCAGGCCTGCAGAGAAACCGAGGGGCTCTGCCAATAGCCGCCGTGGGCCCTGGTGTGAGGAGCTCTGTGTATTGGGGAAAATAAACCCAGCCTTGCTGTTTGGTTTCAGTCAAGGCCAACGATGGCACCCTCGGAGAAGACGCGCTGCTCTCTTCCTGTCCCGTTCACTCTAATTCTGCAATCCTCTTTGTGGAAGCGCCGTGGTGCCACCCATAGAAAGCAGGATTAACCCGTGCACACGGAGGCAGCAAGACGCAGAGAGCACTCAGCAGGACCGTACCGCTCCACTTGGAGAAGGGCTTAGGGCGACGAAAGCTTTATCCTATGTACGCTGAGTGCATTCGTCGTCATCGCAGGAAACCTCCTCTACACATCAAAGCTCCGCTGCTGCCTTCATTTCCACGGCGACACCCTCTCAGTAGGAGAATCTCCTTGGTGACACCCTGTGTTGACACGCCTAGAGGTGGCTTGCGCCTTTTTGTAGGCAGGTGCATCCTGTGCAGGGGCAGACGGGTTTATTTTTTACCTCTCGCTTTGGGAGCGTCTGCGTTGGGAGCAGACACAACTGGGGTTTGTTTTTTAACGACTCGACGGATCCTCGTGTAGTTTTTAAAAGCAATGCAGGTGCTGCGCGTCCACGGGTCCCTCGCGAATGTTTTCACCGTTTGGAGCCTTTTGAGAGGAAGCTACTGTTGAGAAGCTGCACGACAAAGGGAAGGACAGGGCCCCCGACCTTGGGTAGAGCATGGAGGGGTACGGCTACGAACACTTCGGTGCAGACGGGGCCCTTGAGAGCCAGCAGGCGGACTACAGGAGAATCGTGGGGGAAGCTCAGCCCCCGCGGACGCCCGCCTCGTCCCGAGACCACGAGCACTTCGTCCGTCAGACCTCGCACGGCCATGGCCACGAAACCGCTGCCCAGAGATACAGCGCCACGCGCGTCCAAGCCGGTCTGGGCCCAGAAAGGTGAGCTACTGAAACCAGCTGTAGCCCTATGATGTGTGTAACTGCAGAAGAGAGCCAGCAAAAGCCGGGCTTGGTTTGCATACCCACCCAGCGCACATTTGTTTGACCTTAAACAAGCCTTAACTACAACTCCCCTGCGTGGAATCACAGTTTCAGGGCTGCGAGACGAACGCTTGCGACATGCAGCGGGGAAGGGCTCGCCACTGCCTGTCAGGTGCTATTTTTAAATGCTACCCTTTACCCCCGTCCGCACGCTCACCGGCAGACTTCCAACGCAGCCTTTCGAATCAGCGGTGAGGATACACACGTCTGAATCAAAGGCTCAGAATAGCTCCGGTGCATAAAGGAACAAGTGACCCATATCTGCACTGACCCACATTTACTGTGCTACAAACACAGGGTGAGAAAATGGATCTGTGAATCACCTTGGTGGGCATCTGAACCTCAACACATGGTGTGCTGCAGGGGAAGAGGCCACAGTTTGTTGTTTTCAGGAGCTAAACACCAGGGTGGCCCACGTTCAGGAGACGATACATGCAGAGTCCTATAAAGGTGTTTCAGATCTCCTTATTAGAGGCGGTGCTTTGGAGTTCACCGCCATCTTTGCTTGAGAGCCACCTAACACTCGATGGCAGGGGGAGAACGCCGACACTGATGGAAAGTACGTGCTTTCTTTGCCCCAACAGGTAGCAGAAATCTGCTTCATCAGATTGAGCCAAGAACTCAGAGACAGCGTGGGTTTTGCACCGACAGCATGTGGGTGGTGGAGGTGGCTCGGATACGTTTGTGCTCATGCAAAAAGGTTGCGGTTGTTTGGAAATGACTGCCATGTGACCGAGACATGACTGATTAGTTTCTGCTGCCTTGATCCAGCATGACACTTCTGTGAGTTAAATCTAAGGAGTTGATGTTTAAATTGGGCCCTTACGCAATCAATTAGGCTGGATCCCTTTTTTCATGGTCTGAGGTTAGAGAGGAACTTTTCAGACCACATGATTTCTCTCTGTAAGAATTTTTTTTTTTCCGTAAGAACCCCCCCAAAAAACCACCCGTTATTTAAATGTCACTTACAGATATATTTTGTAGATCTTGAAAAAGATTGATCAGGAAATGCTCAAATTAAAACCTACTAATAGTTATTTCCACATTACAACCCACGACATTTACCATCAGAAGGTTGAGCTGAGCCTCACGTTTTTTAGATTAGTTCTGTTATCACGGAACCATAATCGTTGAATCCTGTTCCTGGGTGGGGCCGTTGGGCTGTAGCCCCCCGTGGCTCGCGAGGGTTACGCACGCCTCTGCACGCGGAGGGGACGTGACGCCGCCGCCGCCGCTACATAACAGCAGCACGCGCTGGTGTGTGCCGCCACAGGCAAACAGTTCTCAGGTGGTACTTTCACAACAGGAGCCGAGAACCAACGAGTGTTGTTTTTTTTATTTTTAAAAAGTCTTCTTTTACTGGAGGTTGGAGGAACCAGCGGCCTTTTGTCTCTTCTCACATTAACAGCTGGAAAGTTGCTCCCCGTCGGCGTGGGCATCAGCTCCCTCAGGTAGCTAGCTTAGCATGGCTAAGAAAAGAATGCGATGGAGTTTACGCGACGGGATTTTCACCGTATTGTTGCGGATTTGGCCGCCGAGCGGCCCGCTTTCAGAGCCACGCGTCGGCCGGTCTCCCGCTGAGCGAGCCGGCGTGAACAGATCGGTAATGCTAAGGGCTAAAGGCTGCTCCCACATGTCTGCAACTGTGCATTGACAAAAGTTGTGTGCAGCCGCATCGTTGCACCGCTGACACATCAGCGTTTCTCCGGGAGAGTTTGCGCAGTTTATCGCAGGACACGACTCGCAAACTGGCTCCTGTTGGCGTGGGTGACGATTCCTGAATGACATGCATCATGGAACCACTCAAGCTATTTTCATACAGAGCGATGCCTTTAAATATTCATGTTGGTCTCATTATTTCTGTCTAATATTGACTAGTGTTTCTAATCCACGCAAGGTCACAGCTCTCGGTTCCATCGGAGCATTGTTGCCCAGTTAACGTGGCATTTTACTATAATATAGCTAACCTACAGGTGAGATGACTTGCTTTAATTTGAGTCGTTTATTTTGTGGAACGGTTTATTATCCCAACCAAACGTTCATAATCTCCCTTATTCGGTGGGTGAAAAAACAAAAGATAATTAAACACGTCATATCAGACTGCAAATACACACATCCTGCTTGGATGGAGGCGAAGTTGCGCCGAAAGGACGCACCAAACTCGGTTCCAACCTTTACACATTTGGTCTCTGCTCCGTAATTCAAGACGCAATTTCCCCCCCAAAATGAGGCTGAAAGCCGTTTGATGTGTAACTTTATCGCCCCTTTAATTCGGCATATATGTAACCCCACGACAACTCTTCAAAAGCAGTTTTATTGTCTTTTTAGGAGCAAAGCGGGGACGATTCGGCCATGCTAACACGCACATTAGCATGGCTAAAGATATGACACGGATGACTGGCAGCAAGAATGCAGCTTTACTGCTCGGTTCAAAAGTTTAGGGTTAGGGTTAGGTTGTGAGTTTGCAGGTTTGCAGAGGAAACCGCTGGTGTTTGTTGGCTCATTGTGACCCAACGAGTCCAAAAAGCGTCGGATGCAGCCGCACATGTCGAGGCGACGCTTTGGATACCCTGCAGTTTTCCCACCCCACTGATGGAAGATCGTGTTATAACACCAGTAACGGTTTTAATCCCAAATGCGGCGCGGTTGGCTGTAATGTTAGTGGTTCACGCAGATGTTAGTGGGTTACCAGGCCATATTTTGCTCCACACGAGGTCGAGCCGCGGCTGCTTTGCAGGCATGTTTGTTGTCAAATTTCGGCTCAATAGCACGATTATTGCAGGCACTCATCATCCGTTTGAATGGTGAAAATCCCCCCCAAGATCTCTTCATTCTTGCTGTTTTCTGTTTTGTTTGCAAACCTAGAGATGACGTCTTGCAGCTGCTGCGCATGCGCACTGACCCCTGCTTCTCTCCGAGACATGTAGACGTTGCTATGGTTATGTCTTCCTGCAAAGTGGATGACGAGTGTCCCCGCGGAGCATCATAACACTGTACGTAGCCGAGCAGCTCCACGTTACTGAAGTCATCTCTGCTTATCATTTGACAGCATGGCAGATTACCTAATCAGCGGCGGAACAGGCTACGTGCCCGACGACGGCCTCTCGGCTCAGCAGCTCTTCTCCATCGGAGACGGCCTCACCTACAAGTACGTTGCATTTGCACTCCTTTTTGGTTTTTTTGTTGTTTTTTTTCTTTTCGTCCCTCAAAAATGTCAGCAACATTCAAACAAAGGTGTCCACCTGCGCCGCACAAAGGTGGGCGACGTGTGCACAGTAGTACTTTGTAATGGCCAACGCATTTTGAACCGGCAGATCGGACCAACAGTGCGTTGTCTCCGACGGTCATACGGCTGAAGAGCTATGCTCTAAAGGAGATGGGTTGACTTACAAGTGAGTAGAACAGTCCTCTTCACTGCTTTTGAAACTTAAAACAAATCCTGTCCCTCCAAATTCTGCATCTGTAAGCGGCCTTTTCACTCGGATCGTACCAACAGGATCTGGGGGAGAAAAGCGAGACGAGGAAAGGGCTTGTTCGGATGCTCGTCCTGACCATTGTCACAGGGAGCGGTCGGAACATAATTAACAAAGTGCACAACCTGTCTTGTTAGTGCATGCCAGAAACACTTAAAACATCCTCATATTTTAATTCATCTGTGACACATTTGTACCTAGACTCTCACTTCTCCTCCCTCACCTGACCTAATTCAGCTCTGGTAGCTAATCGCTAGTGTTCTTCAATCATTTTGATTCAAATGTGTTTGTTAATCATCGCTATCTTTTTTTTTTTTTTGCTATCTCTGTTAAAATAGTGTCGAGTGGCAGCAGCCATAGATGACTAATGTAAATAACAAATAATGTGGATTTAGCAAATATTGGCAAAACTCTGACATTGATATGAAATGAGTAGAATCTGCTTTGATTTGAACCATAAAACCAGGAAAACGTAGAGCTGGTTAATGTTGCATCAGCTCTTATCGGCGTAGCCCCTGTCTGACCTCTGAAAAGGCTCCAGCAGGTAGATTCTTCATCGGATTGTTCTCTGCAGATGTGCCAGAATCTCCGTAGGTCGGCAGTTTCTGGCTGTGTGGCACCAGCCCCCCTGTTTATATGTCTGAATGTAAATATAATCACTGGCTTTTATTTTTTTAAGCAGTAAAACATTGACCAGGGAGCCTAATGACCCCACGTTGCCCCTTACCCCTATTCTATTGAACTTCTAAACTTTTCCCTCACAAGTGTCGCCGTCCTGAAGCTGCTGACGGGCAGCTAAAGACTTCCCCTCTCCTGACTGCAGCGACATGACTGATCCGGCCTCGTGCTCGTGGGAGGAATGAAACCGTCACTTTGCCAGCGCCACCGTTCCTCCCATTTTTCCCACCCTGCTAAAACTGGCCTTTGGCTTCTTTGAGGCGTATTTTTGAAATGAACACATCTTTTTTTTTCCCCCCGCGTGTCTTCGGGCGTGTGCTTGTAAATACTCCAAACTAAATTTACCTTTGCACTCCAAATGAGGTAAATATCTTCTCGCTGCCTTAAGCTGTGTGAACAGCCGCTTCACCTTCAGCGTTTAAAGAGCAGAGACAGTAGCAGGCGTTGAAGAGTTCAATCTGATTATTCACACGGAGCGCTGAGAGATAATTAATGTGTAATTTATTGTGTAATTTATTGTGTTGATCTCATCGCCAGTGAACGCCACTGGCTAAATACCTGGTGTGTTTTTCTGAATGACGCGTATTCAGGATCTTGACTTGCGTCACATGCAGGAACAAGTTTAGCAGGACTGCCATGCCGGGTTCCAGTTAACCTATTACAAATGATTTGATGACAGGCGCTTTGTGCAAAAACCTCCGTTTTTCTTCTGTCGGCAGAGGAAAGTTCCCCGACCGACCGAAACCTGACAACTGAATCGTTTTGCAACCCAGACGCTGCAGCAGGAAGTCCTGTTTCAGGTTTTTCCAGATGGACATTAAATGTTTAAATCGCCAGCGAGGGCATAACTAGCCTGCCAGAATAGCCGCGAGCACTGCTGTTGTGTTGTAACGCCTGTGTTTAGCGCCGCGCATTTGTCTACATTTCCCATCCAAATGAAAGCCACAATGAGGCATCACCGCACCTCTGTTTACTTTGCAATTCAACGCCGTGACAGTGATTTCTTTCTCTCCTCCAGTCATGCCGGCCCCTCTCCCCCCCCCGTTTTGCGGCCGCTGCTAAATGCTAACAGATGTCGGCTTGGCATCCTGCTTTTCCCAACATTGATCTGAATGTAGCCGTTTGGAGAAAACACACAAGACTTCTTCCTGAAGGATCTGTTTCAGACCCGCATGCAGACAGTTTGTCCAGCCATGCTGAGGTAGCAGAGGCGTGTGAGGGAGACGGCCGTTAGCGCCTCGCTGTAGCGCAGTTTCTCCCTCTGCTACAGCGCACAAACCTGCCCTCCATTTTCCCACCACCAGACACTTTAGTTGGGAAAACAGGCCCCCCTGTCCTTGTGTTGCACCACATCTACGTCTGTGTTTACACAGGATAAGAGCTGAACGAGGTCAGCAGGAGCTTTTTACACTGTGCACTTGGTGTCGTACTTATTCCACCAATCACAGAGGACGTTCATTTCAAATGGAGCAGCCGCCTTTGTGATGTTGGCGTTAGACCCTGACTGTGCGCTGTGTTTTTGTCTTTCAGTGACTTTCTCATTTTACCCGGGTTCATCGACTTCACGGCGGATGAGGTGGTGAGTATTTACGCGATTGTTATTGCAGATCCCCCCCAACGTCCACGTCTGTCCCTTTAGACGGGCCGCATCGCGCTCCCTCCCCCGGCTGCCTGGTTATTTTTGACCAGTGTGGTCACCCGCCGGCTGCTCCCTCACCCCTGTGTTTATATTCCTGTCTGGTCGCTTGCTCGCCCACCTCGTTCCACAGATGGGGCAGTTAATCCTGGGGTTTTAGAGGAAATCTCTTTTTCCTTGCGCATCTCAAAAGGCTTTAACGCAGCTGATATATTTAATCCCACCTCATTTAGCTGATGAAGACCGCTCCTATACGAGACGCCCCATTTGTCTGCCGTGTTGTCATATTTTTGCAGCCTGTCCCGGTTGCTCTCGCTCTGACAACTCTGAGAAACACCTGCGTTCCTCGGGGACAACCTCGAAAGAGCGTCACCAGTCGAGAAATCTTAAATCTGCTCCGTATTTGCAAGAATAGTCGAGTCCCCACTTGCAGAAAATTCTTCAGGCTTGTGTTGAGTTTAGCAGGTCAATGCAGACACTCAATGGAGACTTGGTGTTGGTTGATCTGCACCCAGTGAACCCGAGAAAGGCCTCCTGAAATGTACGCCCCCCCACCGATTAAGGAGTAAAACAGAGAGGGAGTGTTGCGCTCACAAGCTTGTTTCCCATGTGAAAGGAATGTCATTTCCTCCCATGTGCGAATTATGTGAAGATAGTGAAGTCAGGTGAAGGTTGTTTTGAGAACAAGGACAGTAAACTGAGATGCTTTTGGAGGGGGTGGGTGGGGAGAGACTAATTTCAATGTTCAGACAGATGCTCGCCCGCCCCCTGCTGGTCAAAACGCGAAACAGCAACTGGTGGGAAACCCTCGCATGAACCGATTTGATTTTCTCCCTCATTTTCCAAGGATCTCACATCGGCACTGACCAGGAAGATCACACTGAAGACCCCTCTGATCTCCTCCCCCATGGACACTGTGACAGAGTCGGCCATGGCCATTGCTATGGCGGTAAGCTGCCACTTTGGTGGAAAATTTAATTGCATTTCCTGCCCAAGTCTAACGCAAGATTGATTTTGATAGCTAATGGGAGGTATTGGCATCATTCACCACAACTGCACACCAGAATTTCAGGCCAACGAGGTCCGCAAGGTCAAGGTAACTCATCCGCAGCCCTCATGCCGTTCTGTCCTGTTGTCACATCATTGTGCCGTATAATGAATCCTTTTCCTGTCGTCTTGTCTCTATTTAGGGTTCGGTAATTGTCTCTCTACTGTTTGTTTCCCTGTGTGTGTTTTATGTTTTTTAACTGTTTGATTTTCGCGCACTAATGTTAATTTTGCTGTCTGTCCCGCCTGTGCTGTTTGGTTTGAAGCTTCTTTATTTTTTAAAGAAGGCCAGCAAATGTTGATCTCTGTGTTTTCCTCGGCTTTTCAGAGGTTCGAGCAGGGTTTCATCACCGACCCGGTGGTGATGAGTCCACGCCACACAGTCAAGGACGTGGTCGAAGCCAAAACAAGACACGGCTTCTCCGGCATTCCCATCACGGAGACGGGCAAAATGGGCAGCAAGCTGGTGGGCATCGTCACCTCGAGAGACATCGACTTCCTGTCCGAGAAGGACCACAACAAACCCCTAGAGGAGGTACGTTTGGGGAAACCTTGTTTCACGGCGTGAGTTGTGCAGCCGTTTAACACGTTGTACCCCGTCTCCTAGGCGATGACGAAAAGGGAGGACCTGGTCGTGGCTCCTGCTGGTGTTACACTCAAAGAAGCCAATGATATTCTGCAGCGCAGTAAGAAAGGTGCATAACGCCCCCCACCCCCCCACACAGGACAGCTACTTTAGCTCACGTACTCCTCTTCTGTCTATATTTTAAACATTTGCTGCTCTTTTCCACCAGGCAAACTTCCCATTGTTAATAATAACGATGAGCTGGTGGCCATCATCGCCAGGACGGATCTGAAGAAGAACAGGGACTATCCGCTGGCCTCCAAAGACTCACGCAAACAGCTCCTGTGCGGGGCCGCCATCGGCACCAGGGACGACGACAAGTACAGACTGGATCTGTTGGTGCAGGCGGGCGTGGACATGGTCGTTCTGGTGGGTGTTTGGGGGGGGGCTCTGACTGAACGTACCTAAATCAGGAAGCTGACGTCCATTTTTGTGCTCGGTGTCTCCAGGACTCCTCACAGGGCAACTCGGTGTTTCAGATCGGCATGATAAATTATATTAAACAGAAATATGGAGACCTGCAGGTGGTGGGAGGAAACGGTGAGTGTTTTTGCCTCTCGCATGCGGCATTTCATTGGAAATTGATCGTAAACGCTTCCATTTCTGACGCAGTGGTCACGGCCGCGCAGGCCAAGAATCTGATCGACGCCGGGGTCGACGCTCTGAGAGTCGGAATGGGCTGCGGTTCCATCTGCATCACACAGGAAGGTAATCCCCGCCCCCCGTTGCTTCCCGGGCATGAGACTAAATCCACCCGTGTGCCTTCGGTGGTGACCTGGTGTCCAGTGACGCCGCTTTAATCAGCCACTTCACACTTGCTGCACCTGCTCACAATCCAGATATAAACCACAGTAGGAAAGCGGCAGAAATAGTTGCCATTGGAAACGGATAACCCTGTGACCGCTCGCAGTTGTCATGGTGATCTGCCATGTCCATTGGTTGCCATGGGAACCAGGCTGCCAGACTTTGTCAGCGCTCCCCACTGAGAAAAGCTGTGCTGCAGCGAAAGGGCGCGCTTGTTTTTAGTCTCGACGTAATCGGGTTTTGTTTTGCCACCTGGGCCGTTTCCACGGCAATCGCCTCAGATCTGCTTTACCCCTCCAGTCATGGCATGTGGGCGGCCCCAGGGGACCTCGGTGTACAAGGTGGCGGAGTACGCCAGGCGCTTCGGCGTGCCAGTCATCGCTGACGGTGGCATTCAGACTGTGGGCCACGTGGTCAAGGCGCTCTCTCTCGGAGCCTCCACCGGTGAGATCTCGCACCCGCGATGAGCTGAACGCTGGTTGAGGTGGCGATAATCTTTATTTTCCTCCCACTTCCCTGTTTAGTTATGATGGGCTCGTTGCTAGCGGCAACCACAGAGGCTCCGGGAGAGTACTTCTTTGCAGACGGCGTGCGGCTGAAAAAGTACCGCGGCATGGGCTCGCTGGATGCCATGGAGAAGAGCACCAGCAGTCAGAAACGCTACTTCAGGTACCCGGGAGGGCTAATAATAGCTTCTCTGTGAGAGCGGCGGGGGATTAATAGCCGATGTGTCCACAGCGAGGGCGACAAGGTGAAGGTGGCCCAGGGTGTGTCGGGCTCAGTCCAAGATAAGGGCTCCATTCATAAGTTCGTACCTTACCTGATAGCTGGAATCCAGCATGGCTGCCAGGACATCGGGGCGAAGAGTCTGTCTATCCTCCGGTGAGTTGCGCGTGTTTGGCCCGTACAGCTACGCTAATGTTATTACTCACACTTGCGTCTCCACTGTCTTAGCTCCATGATGTATTCCGGAGAGCTGAAGTTTGAGAAGAGGACCATGTCAGCACAGGTGGAGGGCGGAGTTCACGGACTCCACTCGTAAGTGGCGCACCCATGCCCTCCTGAGCTCCGACCTCTCGCTAGCTGAAGCGCTAATCTTTCCTCTTCTGCCCTCACAGCTACGAGAAGCGACTTTACTGAACAGCGGCGCACACGAGGATGCCCCCGATTAAGCGACCAAATATCGAATCTCCACCTCTCATGTAAAACCTCCCACCCCCTCCGCAGTTTTCCACTTAAATGCACTCGGACCCAAACCGGCGGATCACGGGGACAACGACCGACCTTGACCACGTGGAGACCGTGCACTCGAGAAGCGGCGCATCAGGGTTTTCAGTGCGACACACACGATTGTCCGTGTCCATCCAGTAGAATAAGTAGATAGTCAGGATAACAGGGCGCTTCATAGTTCTGATGGCGACCCCACCAGCACCTTGTTATTTCACGTTACACACAGAAGGGGCAGTAGCTTCGTATACGAACACGCTTATCGTTTACGTCGTCCGGAGCCACAGGTACGACACACCCCCTAAACCCCCCCCCTTCTCCCATCTCAGTGTTCATGAGCAGGAATGGACCAAAATCTAAAGAAGCAGGTATGTTTTAAAGAAAATGATCTAAAACCTAAAAAAAAAAAAAATCTCCTGTAATTTTAATACAGACTTTTTTTGTGGCTGGGGGGTGCGTTGAATTCTTGCGCGGGCTCCTTTTTTGATATGCATGTTTGTTTTTCACGAAGCCAAACATGGTTCTATTTATATTCTGCTTTATTGTGACTGCGTATATACTGCCAAGTGTACTCACACTTCCTCTGACCCCCCCCAACTGCTCATCCACTACCACCAAAATTGAGTTTTGCTGGTTTTGTTCTCCCCACAGCGATGATCTGGGGAGGAATTTGCACAGCTCAGTGAAACTCCAAGCTTCCTGTCCCCTCCTCTCTCTAAATCCGCATCAGCTCTCACATATTTTAGGGTTTTCGCTCCAGATTTTGCCCACCGTTGACCTGAATAAACAAACGCTTCACTGTTGCCCCCGGTTGCCGGCAGCGTCGATGAAAATGTGAGGAGGAACATTTACATACAGTGAATTCCAACATCTGCTTCAGGTTTAAATGGCTTATTTGTGCGGCGCCAAGTCCTACCGGTCCTTTGGAAAAGCCTGAAGCATGTATGAAGATAGTTTGCGCTCCCACCCCCCACCCCCCTGCCAATATTGCCAGAACGGACTTGTTGCCTCAGCAACCAGCAAGCTCCAAGTTCAGATGGACAAAAGAATGGGATTGTTCATTAGATGCTTTTTTTTTTTTTTTTGGTGAAATTTCATTGTTTACAGTCAAACATTCAACGTTGCTTTTGCTGTTCAATATGACAAATAAAGTATATACTGTGGACGATCGGTGTTTTTATATAACGGGCTTTATTAAAGTGTTAACGGTCACAATGATCATAAATAAATTAGTAAGCTGCTCACAGAAGATGCCAAGAGAATAAGTGGTGCTAAGCGTTGGGCCAGTAGGGGGCGCTGCTGCGCCACGACTGCGAGAAAGCGGCTCATTGATATGGACGTAAAGGATCTTTTAGCCATTAGATACGAAGGAGCTGCGACGGCAGGATGTCAGCTTTAAGTGCTTACTTCATTCACAGGTACTGTTGGAATGTGCAACATAAATCTCTTCCGCTGCCTCCGATCAGCCGAACGACGTCGTTCTTTATCAAACGTGTGAAAGTTACAAATTTCTGCTTGGCTTCAGACGTTATTGGCACTTGAACCCTCTTGTCGAACCTCTACATTGGCAATTATTTTATAGTGTATGAAAACGCTACCATGCACTACAAATACGCCATATAAAAACGACCTACAACTCCGACCTTTAGTCCGTTTCCTAACCCTGTTTTCGCCCAAACCGTCGTTTATAAGTCGATGGTCTCGCTGCAGACGCTCACGGCGTCCATCTGTCTGCAGACGGTGATGAACTCCTCCTGCACCGATCGGTCCGCCTCGGACGTGTCCAAGTCCAGGCTCTCCTGGGAGGTGGCCCCCAGCGTGTGATAGCGCCTCTGCAGGTCGGTGTGGGTCTGGTAGGCTGGAGCGTGGCCTGTGCCACCGTTTTGCAGAGGCGCCTGCCTCTCCGGGCTTGGGCACAGCACCAGCGAGGAGCCTCCGATCGAGGCTCGGTAGAGGGAACAGGAGGAGGAGCTCCCCCGCCAGTGTTCAGGAGAGGAACCGCTGGAGGATGAGGACAGGGATGGAGACGGTGGAGCACCAACAACGGTGTCTCCGTGAGTTTTATGGTGGGCGTTTGAGGCCACATCAGTGCAGGAGGAAGTTCGATAGAGGCCGGGGTCGGTTGAGAGGGGATCACAGAGACCATTACCGGGAAGTGCACAGTGCTTATTCATGGACAGATCGCTGCTGCGAAAAGGTCCGGTGGAGCCGAAGAGGCTCATGGGAAAGAGAGCTTCACTGAAGAGCGCCTCGTCTATGCTGCGACGCAGGTTGATGGGTGAAGGTGGCCGCAGGTCTGTGGTGGAGTCACTTGTGTATGAGGATCCTCCAGAGGGCTCTTCAGCACCCCCGCTCGGTATCTCTGAACCCCGCAGGTCCAAATCGAACTCGAGGTCTCTGTACGCTAAAGCCCGATTGCTGTGATAGAGAAGGTCAAGGCCATTCAGGCTGCTGCCGAGCCTCTCGTCCATCAGAGTGTACAGAGGTAGACTCTCGGTCTCGCCGAGCCCAACAGTATCAACGATGGCAAGCTTCTCCTGCTGGCTCAGGGTCCACTGGTAGCTCCCTGGCAGGATGGGGGACTTGGAGGCCAAGAGCTCAGTCCAGCAGCTCCCTGCAGCAGGGAGGTGGTCGGAACAGTAGACAGGTTGTGACACCACCAGTGCCAAAGTTAGACAGACGCCAAGTTCGCAGAGTCTGCAGCTGAACTGGAACCCCCACCAGGGCCAAGGGTGAAAGACCTCCTCTCCCCCTGCCACCCCCACCGCGTTCAGGATCGCATATAACTGCAGTCCCGCACATGCCAAGGACAGCAATGCGGAAAGGCAGACAGTGATGGCGGCACGGTCCCACTCCCGGCTCTCTGCAAAGGGACAGCGGTTGTAGCGCTCAGCAGGCGTTGGGGATGTGTTGTTCAGGTGGTAGATGTGTTTCGAATCTGCCCTCACGTAGATGTAAAACACAAAATAGGCCACGGACAGAAATGTGGCCAGGGCAACAAAGGTTCCACGTGAGATGAGGGAAAAGAAGAGGCAGAGGGGGGGCTTCTGCTGGTAGAACTTCTGCAAGGTCAATGGTCCAAAGGCGGCGGCGAAGTGAAGGAAAACCAGGCAGGCCAGAAAACAGGGTCTTTGGAAGGCTGAGTAGGAGAGCTGCATCCTGGAACGCATTGAGAGGAGGAGGAAAACCAGACCAAACCCTGCAGTCATGCAAGGAAAAGGTGCTTCGTAGAGCATGAGCGAGGCCTCTGTAGAGGCCAAGCGGTCTTGGTGGCCGTAGGCATCGTATAAGAGGGAGAAAGACCTGGTAGCACTGGCCGCTACAAGGAACAGACTGACCAGTGCAAAGTAGCCGCATCCCGAGGGGCATCTGAGCGGCAAGCAGAGCAGATTGAGGGCCGAGGCTAGCGTTAGCATCACAAAGGCGCAACCAGTGCCGTAAACGTGTGCCTCCCAGGCCAGGCCCCAAGCTGCCATGGCCTCGTTCCAGTCCGTGTACAGTGGAACCAACATGAGTGGAGCTGGGATCAGGAAAGGGTTGTTGGACTGGTTGGTGGTGGTGGTGGTGGTGGAGGTGTTCTGCGGTGGTTTGAGATCTTGGGTGGTTGAGGATTCCCAGGTATCGGAGCGGTTGCAGAGCCCAGATCGCTCTTTGTTACAGTCCGGAAGGGAGGCGTTTGGACTGGCGGTTAGGCTGGATGTCAAGTCGTCGCTGTCGAGACCGTCTTGAGGGACCCCTGAAACACAAGAAATAGAACTTCAGGAAGTTCACAGTGTCGGAAAACAGACCAATTTGATTTATTTTAATTGCTCGTGTGCTAGCGTTTATCACTTGTAACCACAGAGCTAGTTTTTCTTGCGTAACAAAAGCCATCTGGAGTTTCCATGTGGGTGCAGTTTATTATAACTCTATCAGACAGTTTAAGCGCTGCAAGGAAAATAGTTTAGCTTTGGCGGTTAAGTAGCCCTGTGTGTATAGAGGCGTTTGAAGGGATGCCTGCAAAACTCATCAGGGACCAACACATTACAAGTCACATCATGCAACATTAAAAAACTTCACTGAGGAGCTAAAAGTTTTGTTTTTTTTAAACTTTTGGCATCACCTCACGTGTAACCTTTGCTCCAGAAAGAGAACAGGAACTGCGGTGGTTAAAAACCGTCACGTCAGCAGTGGAAACGCAGCTTCTAATTTGCACCCCTTTGATTTGAACACAAGGGCTCATTAGTCTTTTGGCTCGCAGCTTATCGGAGACAATCCGCCGTGCTAGATACAGTCAGACGCTCTCGAACGAAGAAACGAATCGGGGAGAAAAAGGTGTAAATCTCCTAGAATGTATCCCCTGCTGCGTTTGACCGTTTGAAACGTTTTAAAACTTGACCTGATATTGTTGTTTTGGACTTTAACGAGGCCTTCTAATTTGTTTTTGGTTGGCTTTTGTTTGGTTCCTGATTACCCATCAGCCCCCACATCTAAAAAGAAAGCCTGGAGGGGTAACGCCCAGAGGGAGAATTGTTATTTTTAAACTGCGGCGGTATTCTCTTCTCTCTTCTTTTTTTATGAGGCTTGCGTTCTGGTTTAGTCCCTCTCGCCGACTCGCCTCAATAAACATCTGTCAATCTGCAACTTTAGGGGAGGAGAGACGTGACAGCTGCTTTTAGCGCCCTCCTGCTGTGATTATGTGCAAAAACGGCCTAAAAGGCTTCCATTCCGATCGAAGTCTCTGGAGCCCGGCTCCTGTAACGGTGGATTTGCACCAAGTCCTGAATGAAACCGCTCCGTTTTCCCGCCTCGGAACCTCTGCCAGCCGCTGACAGCGTCGTTATCCCTTTTCTTTTCTCTTCCCGTGACCAGCAGAGCTGAGCCACCACCTGTCCCGGTTGTGAATAAAAAGTCAAGCTCGGGGAAACGCGACACGGCAACCAAGAGTTTTTAACGCGGCATGACACAGCAGTTTTATTCCAGACATCCTGAGCTGCCCTTGAAGCTAAACACGTTCTCGGCGTAAAAGGACCAATTGTTGACGTTGGAGTTTGCTATTTTTTTTTTAGCATTAAACCCTTGGGGGGGGGGGGGGGGGGGTAGTAGAATTTGAGATGTTCTTGACTGATTAAATCGATGTTGGCTTAAGTGTTTTGGAATAAGCAGCAAGCGGTGCTCACTGGGATGCGATTGAGTCCCACCCAGTGGAAAATGTGACGCGCTATGAATCGGCTCTGTGCGCTTTGTCGCCTCAGCCATCGTGGATCAGAGCAGCGAGTGTCACATTAGCGGCGTTTTGGTGTGAGGCGGATCAGAGCTGTGTCAGTCATCTGACGCACTCCTTTGCAGGCGAGGCGTTCACTGACTTGTGCTGTCTAACAAAGCCTTTAAAAACAGATGTATGTGAAGACAGCAAGTTATTTGAAGCATTACTGGAGCTTGGTAAAGTCCAGCAAAGCATTTGTCTCTGTTAGCGTGCTAACATTTTTCAAATATGAACCACAAGGGTGATATTGATGAAATTAGATTTAAATATCAGAATAATTCAGTTTCATCCCCTGAAGAAAATGTTTCAACCTAAAAACAGGACCTACATCAACCGTCACATGCTACGCTAGGCTAGGCTCAAAACACTATTATCTGCCAAAGAATATTACAGTCCTCATTTCTTTAGGTTTTTCCTCCAAAATCCTTAAATTCTGCACCCACTTTGATTGTAAAAACAACCAGGCAATGACCCCCGTGACCTCGCACACATTATTAATCTACTTGATCGATTCTGGATAGCGCTTGGGGGTTCTGGGTAGTTTTCAGGCGACCGCCTTCATTTTCAGTTTGGATCACCGCAGAAAAAGCAATTTAGTGGGAGACTACAGAGGAGACGGAGCGTGCATACTGAGGAGGAACGCTGAGGAGGGAACGTTTTATGGCTGCCTGATAGCAAACATTAGCCCTTCCAAGACTCACTTGCGACACACTTTAGCCTCGAGGACCTTGACGTCCCCTCGCCTGTGAAAGGCATATTTGACGCGTCTATTTTTGAACGTCACTTGCCGACAGCTGCTGTTCTGGGAGAGGTAATGTGGGTTACATCTGCTCCCGTGAACTGGGCCATGCTTGAACCTCCTCCCGAAGAACTCGAGCTGATACTGAACGATTAATAAAGTTTCAAACCGCTGGTGTAGTCTCGACAATATCCACAGCCTGGAGCTGCAGGATTTAATCACTGCCTATCCAGCAGGCTATCCCGTCAGGCTGCCGTTGTTGCCAGTCTCTAAACACGAGAGCGCTTGGAACACTTTTCTCCTCCCACTGGAGGCAATTAGAGGTTCCAGGTAAGGAATGCTGGGTAATTGTTTTCTCTCTGGAACAACCGATCTTTGGGGTTTGTTAAGCATCAGAGGGACCTATTTGCTCACCTGTGCTCGGTGGTTGAGAAACCGTTATCAGCTCAGCGGTTGGAGTCGAGGGGACGCCGTCTTCCTCTCCCTCCTTTGCTTCCTTATCCTTTGGTGGTTCTAGGAGGAAAAGTCCAGTTTAACCAGTGATCAGGGATGCAGGGCGCTCATACCCCCCCTTGCTACCCTCCCCACAGCACGTCTGAACCGTCACCGTCCAGAAAACTGAGGAACTGTAGTTCCTAACCCAGTTGTGTCACACGGACGGGCCTGTCACGCACTCGGCCGTAGCCAGTCATCCATAACGCAGTTGTCTGCCCCTTTGTGGTCTAATTACCCTGACATCCTGGTGCGTGTGTGTGTGTGTGTGGGTGTGCATCCTGGCTGATCACAGGGCCAGGCCTCCTTCTGCAGTCATCTAGATCAGTCCGATAAGGCGGGGACAAACAGAGAACAGAGTCCTTCACAAACATGTCCGGCGGCAGCAGGAACTGATTGACGAGCCGAAGGATACCTGGACGGTTGATGAAGGAGCGATGCTCGTCCAGACCATCTCTATGAATATTGATAAAAGAGAGCGGAGGCGGGAAGCAGAAGGGTGGGATAATGAGCAGGATAAAAAAAGTCAACTGAGACGTGCTGCGGTGCATCTGTGTCATGCTAACGGTGTGGGAGATTAACTGCAGGTCTCTGAGGCAAAGTCTGCTTGATTGCAAATTTACCCTCAACGCTGCTGGGGAGCTGCCTCAGCCAATAAAGGAAGCGTGTGAAATTTCAATCATCTGCTGTCAGAGATCACTTATGTTTTAATATTGTGCCCATTAGCCTTAGCATGCTAATTGCTGTGTAATGAGATTATTTAGATAAATATTGCCTCAGCCTTTTAATGGCTGCTAGAGTTGCTCTGCCGCGTTCCTACAGTAGCCCTGAACAGACCAAAAAAAAGGCCTTTCTACAAATTCTAGGAATAATTTGCTGCTCTACCATTATTTTCAGCTGCTTCTACAAAAATTATCTTTCTTAGCCATTCTGGTGCCAAATTGAAGACGCTAACAGGTCAAAAAGGAGTAAAATTCAAGCTAGTGCCCCGTTAAGACTACCCTGCTGCATCCAGGCCACTTTTATATGCGGCACAAACTCTGTGATGCTCCTGTAGATCAAATTAATAACGCTAACAAGATCAGCCACAGACACGAGGACAGTAAACAGGAGCCGGAGTCGTCGGGAGGAAGTCATCTCTAAATGACCTCTCGAGCAGAGACGAAGAACCGCTGCTGACAGAGCGATTTGGGCCCCAGAAACAATCTGTCTTGCTCACTGAAAGGCTGAATTATCATTTTTCTGCCATCGTTAAAGCAGCGAGGACGTGACAGTTTTTGCTGTGGCGGTTATCTGCAGCAGCTCGTCATTGTCTTCTGAAAACAACAAACAAGATTAGCTGCGGCAAGAGTCGGTGTTATCTGCATAAGCCGCTGAGGGGGTTTGTAAAAGAATACATGCGTGGGTTTGCCACAAGTGCGCTAGCTCAGGGTGATAAAGACGGAGAAAGGAGGACGAGTGAGAACCTTCATCTTGATTTCATTTTCTCGGCGAGACATGAGGCGTAACCCGAAAATCAAACCCTAAATCCAAGCCTCACCCAGCCAGTCTTTAAAACCTCAGGGCTGGTTAAAGAAGTCATTATAAGAAGATTAGCACAATATTGAACCTGCCGCTGGGTTTGGCTATTAGCATTTAAGCTGGGCGGGGGGGGGGGGGGGGGGGGGTGATGAGAGATTCGAAGCACATGCTGAGCTTGTAAATCCATCTCTATAATCAATCAATCTGCCAGTGTTTGCTGATATAAGCCCGGGATGCTACATTCTTGCAGGTATGAATAGGTTGTGTGGGGGGAAGGTGGAGGAGGGGGAGGCATGGGGTGTATATGATATAAACAGGGTAAACCAGCGCTGCCTTCTGTCCTCTCCTCTCCTAACTGTCCTCATCGTCAGATTGAGGAATTGCTCATTTCTACCACCCGACAAGCTTCTCTCCTTCCCAAAATGACCCTCAAAGCTGACATCTCGTGACAAAACCATGGCAACAGGAGCATTCGTGTTTAGTCGGGGGGCAAACTGCAAGCCGAGGAGTGGGGAGCGCGGTCAGCATCCGTGAACAGCGACAGGCGAGCGCATGGTCTCAGAGGAGGGGAGGCGCTTTTGCTGAGTGTGCGCTCAGAATACTGATACGCGTCCTTGGCAGCCCTCCCCAACCTGGCTGAGCTCCCCCTCTTCCTTGTTTTGCATACCATCACACAAAAACACTCGCAGACACAACACGGGACGCCGCAGACAAAACAAACGCAGGCTGTGGAAGCAAAATTCACCTTTAACCTGTATTTTGTTCATCTACAGGAAGAGAATTTGTGGGTTGCGAGCCCCCCGTGTTTTTGACCTTACTTTCACATTTTTGCCAACCAATAAGGGTCAGCGCCACACCTCCCTGAGCAAAGATAATCGGCTCGTCGATTGAGGGTTCGACCTTTGACTCTCCGTGATTAATGTGTCTGGACCTGGAGGAGGGTGTCCTTCTGAGGACCCATTAGAGACACTGACACCGGTCTCCTGCCACGACTAAAGGGGGATGGGCCACCATCTCCCAGAAGCTACCAGCTTGCTAGCAGACGTTAGCTGCTTTAGCACTTTCTGACTGTTATCATGCAAATGCCTTTTCCAGAATTGTCACTTGATGGTTGCCTGGTTACAAAAAAATGTGCCTTTATGTTAATGTTTGGCTATCGGCATCTGAAATGTGACCGATCGACCCGACCGGTCTAGAGACATCTATTGACCCCTTGTGATCCGTCCACTAATGATTGATCACATCTATTGATTAAATCCAGAAGCCACTCGCCGCTTTTTAACTTTGCTTACCTCCCGCTATTGGGACATTAACCCCTTGGCTCAGAGTTGCGCTCGTTAAAGATTCCAGCGCTGGCTTGTGATCGATCCCCATGGAGGTGGTGATTACCCCCGTCTGTTCCTGCTTCTGCCCTGACGTGGTCTCGGTGACACTTAGGTCAGACACACCCCAGGGGGTGCGGATCTCTGTCACCACAGCATCCGTAATGATGGAGTATCGCGGAGTACTGACAAATGTGGTCTGTGGGGACTTAGGTGGGGTGACAGGACCAGGAAAGGGTAGAGCTGTCGGGAGACTTTCCACCAGCCCTGGGATTGTTGTGGTGTGGGCCTCCGCCCACATCAAAGCAGTGGGAACTGTTGTCTCTGGCGCTACCATGGAATAGATCCGTTGAGTAATGTCTTCGGGGAGGTGTCGTGGTGCAGCACCCATGCTGCGCCCGGCTGTTTGTGTAGTGCCCCATAGTGGGTGCGTGTGTGTTGCATGCTGTTCAGGAGAGCTTGTACTGGTGGGAATGTTGGTGAACAGTGTGTTTCTGACAGAAGCACTTGTGGGAGTGTCTGGAACAAGAGAGTCGTTGTTGCCGTGTGGAAAGTCTGACGTCCCTGTGGGAAGTGGCTCTGATCCCGTATTTGAAACATTGGTGGGCTGAGGTGAGCTGTCGGATGCTTCAGAGGCTTCGAAACTGCTCCCGTCGCCTGAGCCAGAGGGATCCAGCAAGCGCTCCTTGCTGGATCCAGAATGGTTACTTGATGGTTGGGGAGTTACAAACAGATAAGCATTTATGCTAATATTTGGTAGCCCTTTGGTGGTTGTCCTCAGGGCAGCAGCATCGCGGTCATTGTCCGAGCTCTCGTAAAAAGGGATACGGAACGGGCCATCAAGCTTTGGCCTCCAGGACGATGCTTCCCTCCGTGGCGTTGGTCCCCAGGGGGCCTCCTCGTCAGCCACGGCCCGGTGGTGGAGCAACACGGCACACCAGAAGCAGAAGGCCAATTCCCTGAGGAGGTGAAGCATGCTGTCGAAAGTGGCACAAGGATCGGTTACATGTTGTTCTCTATCCTCCTCCTCCTCCCCCAGGCAGGGTTAGGCTTTTGCTGGCTCCCTGGGA
Source organism: Takifugu flavidus (assembly GCF_003711565.1). NCBI lineage: Eukaryota > Metazoa > Chordata > Actinopteri > Tetraodontiformes > Tetraodontidae > Takifugu > Takifugu flavidus. The sequence goes on along the minus strand of NC_079541.1, from coordinate 5,346,367 downwards.
GGGTGGCCTGAAAGACAAGAACACAAATTCAAACCGTGCCACAGAACCCGACAGGCACGGAAGCAGCAAAGGCACCTTCACAATCACAGGTATCCGGTTCGATGTGCCCAATTAGAGGAATAACCTCCATCCACAAGTGATCCCCTCGCTGTAAGTAGAGGTTGTGGTGTGCGGCGATCACTGGGGGGAGTTTAGGGAATTAGGGTTGCCAGTATTAGAAAAAGAGGCACCCTTTTTCTTTCTTTTGTGAAGCCCCGAGTGGTTCAAAGTCACTCGTCTGTTGCCTCAGTGAAAATACTGAAGCACCAGAGGAATTTCCCCCGTGAGAACAACAACCTGCCTCAGCTGCATGTAGCTCCCAGATAAGTCTCCTCTACCCCAGATTTGGCCTGGCTCTCCGTCAATCTTTCATGCATTTTTTCCCTTCAAAGCCGAGGTCTGCCGCCCGTGTGGGAAAGGGAGGAACGTCGATATTCACAGAAACCCTCCACCACAAGATCTTCGTCACCTTCGCTCGTAAAGGAGGTGGTCTGAGGACTTTTTTTTAACCTTTGTCGAGTTTTCCTTACAGCTTTGATCCCTTGACCTTGCCGGTTCTTGTCCCTTCGTGAACGTTCTCCCGCACCCAGGCACAGGCTCCCGTTTAGATCCTGGGGGTTTGATTCTGACACGGAATGCCAGTGGGGTCTGAGCTATGGAGGTTCAGAGAGGACCGACCTCCCGCATAAGTCCTAGCATACCGTTTCAACTGCCTTCCACCGAGGTGAGGAAGTTTCAAGATGCTCCCAGTTTAGCACCACCCACATGCTAGCACGGAGATATGAATACGCAAAACTTATTACTGGCTTACAGGCGCTGTGAGCTAGCGTGTAGCCACACACGCCCACATTCGCAGGGGCAAATTATTAAAAATAGAAGTGCGCACATGTTTTGTTGATAAAACAAGTTTAGTTGAATTAGTTATAGACCTCAGGGCTCATTTGCCTCCATCACCAATCAGCTCTGTTGTTGGCTAACTGATCTATTATTTAGACACTCTGAAGAGGATGTATTATTCAGTTTTGGGTAATGTTCTCACATTTCATCCGAGTGTCCCTTTTACTCTGCTTCACTTCAGCGTCTATCCCTGCAAAGTTACCAAGTTTTTGTCCATTGGTGATTGTAGTCCAGAAACATTTGGAGATTACTTTTCAGCTTCCTGCCATCACGGGCCTGGCTCGCTCTCCCACAGTACTGAGGAATAACAGGCTCTGACGCGGCTAATTATGCTCACCAGCTACTAGTTGCTAAATTTGTCGGTGGTTTCGTGCCGCGTGCTTACATTTTAATGGGTTTACCCGGGCTTCTTGTTCACTCTCTTTGCTGTAAGACTTGGCAAAGACGAATCCAACCGGTGGGCGTCAAACACACGACTGCTAGCAATGGCATTGTCCACTCGGACAGGCAGCGGAGAAAAGGGAAAGAAAACTACAAAAAGAAGTGTCTTTGGGGAATTTTATTAGTCCCACCTATTATTTTGCCGGTGTTTTGTCTCTCGCTGACTGAGCCCCACAAAGACGGGTGAGGGTGAAGGGCGGGGGTGGGGGGGCTGCCTGCCACTGTTGGGTGTTCAATGGAGCAGAGACGGAGAGAGAGAAGAAGTGGGGAAGGAAGGAAAAAAAGGGCAGGGAGCAAAAGAATGAGAGACGGGGAGACAAAAGGGAAGGTAGGGACGTCTGTGGCCCCAGAGAGCAAACAGCTCTGCTAATGCTCATGTTAGCTGGCTGCCAGGGACCATTTTAATAACTCTGTAAACAGCCCACCGTCAATCTTGAGTGTGCGTGAGAGAGCGCGCTTCTCTCAAGAGCTGCAGGAACATGTCGGTGTCTATGAGTATGTCGATGGACGGGGAGATCACCTAGAGGGCAGGGGGTAGACGGAGGTGAAGGAGGGCTGGACGGGCTAATGGATGCCGTTACTCTGACGCTTCCTTTTTAATTCTGCCGCGTGGGCTTTTATTTACAGTAGCCTTCACTCTCGTTTCCATAGTTTTATGACGTGCACTCACGTTCACGTGTGTGACTTCCCACTCGCAGGCCACTATTTTCAGCGTTAGCGCTTCAACATCACCAGTGCCCAAAGAGTCAACATATGGCTTTTTCCTGGTGTCCTCGCGTGACTTTGACACGACGCCGGAACGTCGATACAGCACGGATCCGATTTGACTGGCTGATTTAAGCCAGTAGGGATTTATCCTACATAAAGCAGCATCGGACGGGCTTTATAAGGGCTTAGCTTAGCAAACCAGTGACATTATCGCATGTCTATTGATCTGATGCTGTGCGGCGGCGTCCCCCTTTCATGAAAGGTTGCTGGGTAGCAAGTTTTCCAGCCTCACACAACTCTTCATCTCTGCCTAGCCGGGTTTGCTAATTCCAAATTAGACGCTAAATTAAAATAATTGGCTACAGACGCATATCAAAACATCAAACCTTTACAGTACATAAATGAATCCAGCCCTGGTGGTTATTGATTGTGGCTCACATGTCTGTAAACCTCTGGGCATGAGTGCAGCATCAGTGGCGGCAGGCCAGCGGGTTACGTGGAACCTCAGGCACGCTACTCAGGAACGAGAGTAATCCGGGCTATTGTAAACAGCCGCTGAATTCCTGTCAAAACATTAGCCGCGGCATCGGGATTTACTGCAACTAGACGACTTGTTGATGCAGCTAGTGGTCTGTAGTTGAGTCCCCCAAACGACAGCACTTCCTCACACCCGAGGGTGACAGTCCCACCGGTGGGACCCCCCCCCACACCCCACCCCACCCCCCCACGACTGTAAAGGGCATCCTGAAACTGCTGTTGGTGACAGCTGAAGCCAAAGACGTCCTCTAATCCTCAGGATTTCAGTACCTTGTGGGAGCGTGCTGCGGTCACTCACACACACACACACACACACACACACACACACACACACAGATCAGAAACATGCATTGTTACGTGTTTCTGTGTGTGACCACATGCAAACTGGACCCTCGTGTCATCGTAGGAAAAGGTGCCAAAACAGCTGAGTGACACACACATACAGAGAGAGAGAGAGAGAGAGAGAGAGAGAGAGAGGCATGAAGACATCAACTGCTTACCTACAGATGTGTGGAGGTCTGATCCAGAGGCAGCGGCGAGTGTGTGTGCATGAGTGTGCTGCAGGAGGGAGCGTCCTTCTGAGTACGTGTGTGTTTCTCTGTGTGGAATTGAGTTCCATTCTCCCTCCCTCCCTCCCTGTCTCTCCCTGTCTCTCTCTCTCTCTCTCCCTCCCGCTCTCTCCCTCTGTCTCTCTCTCTCTCGCCCACTGCATCACTGGTCCGCTGTGCGTTTCCCATCACAATGCCTCTGTGGTCACACCTCGGCGAACAAATTGTTCATTAGCGGAAATAAGCTGGAGCCGCAGATGCAGGGTAACAGAGTTGGGCTTCAGAGGATTATAGCAAATGCAAACACACGTGAATGTTACGCAGAGGGCACTTACATGTAGCCATCCGAAGCTGTTTTGCATCATTTTATTACAATTGGGCTCAAAATGCACGTCAAAGGACACAGGAATAGCAGGCAAACATGTTGGAACATAGCAACGTGCTAATTTTAATGGCTCAGTTTGAAATCTCTAAATTTAGCGGTGTTGCTCGGACTCAAAGACTGAACTCCGACCCGGCAAGGGTCACGTTCAACTCCGTCTGATGGGTTACTGTAGAAACACGACCTAGCAACGTGCTAACACTCACGGAGGGGGCCCCGGATCAAATAACTTGCAACTAAATTTAAAAATGGTCCGTTATGGCCGTAAACATCTCACCCCTCTTTATGATTAAACGGCCCATCAACTCACTATGTTTTGTTCAAACCCATTACATGTTGTTTTGCATATTCATCCATCTCTGCACTCTGACCTGGTATCATCCTTAATTTTTAAAAGCACCGTCAGCTCTCTGCTAACGCTCAAGTACGCCCCTGTTTTATTGCTTTTATTACACCCACTGGCAGAACAACGTGACCTCCAGGAAGTTTACACCAGGTTATAAAAACTCATTTCATTCTTTCTTATCTCTGCCTGAGGGAGTCCAGCCCCCCCACAACACACACACACACACACACACACACCCGTGGGTGTTCACCGTCCTTCACCATCATCCACCAGCTCTGCCGTCTCCAGGATTCAGCCCAATATAGAAACAATCGACAAACTCCCACCTCACAGAAATATCATTTCCTGTGCGCTGTTACCTATAATGAGACCCCCCCCATCTTGGCTCACGACCGTCTTAATAACGCGTTTGCCCTTGAGTCTCCTTCCTTTTCCTCACCTGTGCTTCTATCCCAGTGAGCTAAAGGGCTAGTTTCATCCAACGCTGCCCCTTTCCTTATAAAACTGGTGGGGTTTTTTTTCATTTAATTGTTGCTAACGCTGCTCAACATTAGCATCCTGCTAACAACCTCTGTTGTCAAACTCAGGTGAACTTGAGGGTGTTTAAGTGCCTCTTTTAGCCCAAATTCCAGATTTTCAGACAGAAAATACCCAGAATTACCCAGATGGCACCAACACAATAACATATTGTGGAGGTCAGTCAAAGTGTCATTGTCTTGGAAAAACCAAACAATGGATCCTATCTATAGTTTATTGGCCCCGCCCGCTGTCTCTTTTCTTGCTTTGCAAGGTCAAGACCCCCCCACATGTCACCAAGACTTTCCCAACCCTCCAGATGACTTCGGATCACACAATGAGTGTTTAAAGCTGCTCGAGGATTGAAGCTGACGTAGCTTCTCCATTTCTGTCTCGTTAGATGTCACATGCCTCCTTGTGTTGGCGGCTGACGTCTCCTTTTGAACCGGGGGGGTTCAATCTGTCACGGAAAATGGCTGCACACTGCTCCTGCTGTAAATTACGCCGAAAACAATCAGGTTTAAAGTCTGTTACCATGGTAACCTGCCGTTGGGAGACCCTTCCATCATCACCTGTGAAGCAACCAGATGCCGACGGACTCAGAAATGGCTAATTACTCATTTTTTTGGTTTCACAAACTGAATCCAGGGAGCTCATAATCAACAATCGCACCTTTCATACATCAGCTGTGTCACACCTACTGATTTATGGCCGTTTCCATGCCAATGAGGGAGACTGATGGGATCAAAACAGGCTCGGCCCACAGACGGCAGGTGTAACGTATGAGCCGCCGCGGAGCGTGTCATGAATGTAAATCACATCCCAGACACGGAAACGTAGGTGGAAGGCTAACGTTCGGCTACATCAACAACTAGCATTAGCCTCAGCCTGTTTTTTGGGGGTTTAACACAATTAGCGACTCAATGCTAGTAACCTGGCCATGGTAGAGCCATTTTATTTTCCTAATGATTCTCTTCATTAGTTTGTTCTGATGGTTTATTTTGAAATGCTGTGAATTGCTGGGAGGGTCCATGACGAGGGTGGGGGGCTGAAATGGACGAGCGCTGCAGGGATCAGGAAGCTGCAATGGAATTTCCACACCCTAATGTGGGAGGACCCCCCTCCCGGCCGGATAACAGAGAGGGCACATTCTCCCCAACCCCCCCGCCTGCCATCCCTCACAACTTTCGCTCTCTCCCTTTATTTTCATTTTCCAGGGACAATGGAGGAAGTGGCGAAACAAAGGGCAGAGAAAAGAACCGGGGGTCTTTTGGAGCAGCGATGGGGGGGTCCTGAGGTGCTGAGAGGGGAAGATGAGTGAGAGGCCCTTCATGTTTTACAGAGGCGGGTGACTGATGGAGTCCGTCCTTCCATGGGTGGGATATTTTTGATGAGGGGATGTATAGAGAATCAGAGAGCGTGGGGGTCGCCGAAGGGGTTGACGTAAGGAGGGGATAAAGGACGCAGGTTAGGAGGGAGCCGAGGGGCCATGTTTTTGGGGGGGGGTGCAGACATTTTTCTGCCTGACTGAGCCTGAAAGTGATCACGCTGAGCTCACAAAAGAAAATCTGCAAACAGGAGGAACAACCAATGAGGTTAAAGCCGCAGTAATAAAGTCAGTAATCCCAGTCTGCAGATCCTCTCTGCCACTGGGCGGCGTTAGCTTCCACATCATTGCTTTCATCATGTAGCAACAGGCTAGCCAAACACAAGAGCCCTCACATTAGCTCACCACACCAAAGGTCAGGGATATGTGACCCCATGGAGGACCGGGGGGGAAGTGAGGCTCGTCCAGCCTCTGTGCAACAACTCTCTGGGTGAAAGTTTGTCACCGTGGTGGCAGGAACAGATGACAGGAAGTAGTCGTAGTAGAAGAAGAAAACCAAGCAGGGGTCCAGGAGTGATTAACCAGAGATTCTTTGTAAAACTGAAGAGTTCAAAAACTCTCCAACTCACCTCACATGCTCACATTTATTTGGGTGACACAGTCACACTGACCCACTGCAAAGAGGTCATATATGGTTCAAAAAAGCCATAATTGAATATCATCTGTGGATGTGATTTCTGTGTCAACGCAAATTCCGTATTTCCACAGCACGTGAAGAAAAACATCTCTGTGAAGAATAGTTAATCATGGCTTTTTTAAAACCATATATGACCTCTCTTTGCTGCGGTTCCATCTGACCAGATAGGTCAGTGGTTTAAACCACTGACTTTTTTGCCGGAGGTTGTTGGTTCGAATCCAGGCCTGAGTTTGGTTTGAAAAATCAATATTCTTCACACATATGTTTTTGTTTTTTTTATACATCAATTATATAACTTTTTCCCTTTTTAGTTTGTGATTCATTGCTGGAATAGTTACAGGGGTGCTGATTTATAAGCTGTCGTCCGATCCTCTTTCCCACCATACACTAATTTCTAAAGAGGATACTTGGTCCTAAAAATTGTGATGCAATGCATGACAGTCACCACGGTAAAACCGAAAACATGTGTGTGAAGAATATTGATTCTTTAAACCAAAGTCACGCCTGGATTCGAACCAACAACCTTCCGCAAAAGAAGACAGTGGCTTAAACCACTGAGCTATGCAGTCACACTGACCCACTGCAAAGAGGTCATATATGGTTCAAAAAAGCCATAATTTGAATATCATCTGTGGATGTGATTTCTGTGTCAACACAAATTCCATATTTCCACAGCATGTGAAGAAAAACATCTCTGTGAAGAATATTTAATCATGGCTTTTTTAAAACCATATATGACCTCTCTTTGCTGTGGCTCAGTGTGACCTCATAGGTCAGTGGTTTAAGCCGCTGACTTTTTTGCCGGAGGTTGTTGGTTCGAATCCAGGCCGGAGTTTGGTTTGAAAAATCAATATTCTTCACACATATGTTTTTGGTTTTTTTATACATCAATTATATAACTTTTTCCCTTTTTAGTTTGTGATTCATTGCTGGAATAGTTACAGGGGTGCTGATTTATAAGCTGTGTCCGATCCTCTTTCCCACCATACAGTAATTTCTAAGAGGATACTTGGTCCTAAAAATTGTGATGCAATGCATGACATTCACCACGGTAAAACCAAAAACATATGTGTGAAGAATATTGATTATTCAAACCAAAGTCACGCCTGGATTCGAACCCACAACCTTCCGCAAAACAAGACAGTGGCTTAAACCACTGACCTATGCAGTCGCACTGACCCACTGCAAAGAGGTCATATATGGTTCAAAAAAGCCATAATTTGAATATCATCTGTGGATGTGATTTCTGTGTCAACACAAATTCCATATTTCCACAGCACGTGAAGAAAAAAATCTCTGTGAAGAATATTTAATCATGGCTTTTTTAAAACCATATATGACCTCTCTTTGCTATGGCTCAGTGTGCCCTCATAGGTCAGTGGTTTAAGCCACTGACTTTTTTGCCGGCGGTTGTTGGTTCGAATCCAGGCTGGAGTTTGGTTTGAAAAATCAATATTCTTCACACATGTTTTTGTTTTTTTATAACCAAAAACCAATATATAACTTTTTCCCTTTTTAGTTTGTGATTCATTGCTGGAATAGTTACAGGGGTGCTGATTTATAAGCTGTCGTTCAATTCTCTTTGCCACCATACAGTAATTTCTAAAGAGGATACTTGGTCCTAAAAATTGTGATGCAATGCATGACAGTCACCACGGTAGAACCAAAAACATGTGTGTGAAGAATATTGATTTTTCAAACCAAACTCCGGCCTGGATTCGAACCAACAACCTTCCGCAAAAGAAGACAGTGGCTTAAACCACTGAGCTATGCAGTCGCTCTGACCCACTGCAAGAGGTCATATATGGTTCAAAAAAGCCATAATTTGAATATCATCTGTGGATGTGATTTCTGTGTCAACGCAAATTCCATATTTCCACAGCACGTGAAGAAAAACATCTCTGTGAAGAATATTTAATCATGGCTTTTTTAAAACCATATATGACCTCTCTTTGCTATGGCTCAGTGTGCCCTCATAGGTCAGTGGTTTAAGCCACTGACTTTTTTGCCGGCGGTTGTTGGTTCGAATCCAGGCTGGAGTTTGGTTTGAAAAATCAATATTCTTCACACATGTTTTTGTTTTTATAACCAAAAACCAATATATAACTTTTTCCCTTTTTAGTTTGTGATTCATTGCTGGAATAGTTACAGGGGTGCTGATTTATAAGCTGTCGTTCAATTCTCTTTGCCACCATACAGTAATTTCTAAAGAGGATACTTGGTCCTAAAAATTGTGATGCAATGCATGACAGTCACCACGGTAGAACCAAAAACATGTGTGTGAAGAATATTGATTTTTCAAACCAAACTCCGGCCTGGATTCGAACCAACAACCTTCCGCAAAAGAAGACAGTGGCTTAAACCACTGAGCTATGCAGTCGCTCTGACCCACTGCAAAGAGGTCATATATGGTTCAAAAAAGCCATAATTTGAATATCATCTGTGGATGTGATTTCTGTGTCAACGCAAATTCCATATTTCCACAGCACGTGAAGAAAAACATCTCTGTGAAGAATATTTAATCATGGCTTTTTTAAAACCATATATGACCTCTCTTTGCTGTGGTTCCGTCGGACCTCATAGGTCAGTGGTTTAAGCCACCGACTTTTTTGCCGGAGGTTGTTGGTTCGAATCCAGGCCTGAGTTTGGTTTGAAAAATCAATATTCTTCACACATATGTTTTTGTTTTTTTATACATCAATTATATAACTTTTCCCCTTTTTAGTTTGTGATTCATTGCTGGAATAGTTACAGGGGTGCTGATTTATAAGCTGTTGTCCGATCCTCTTTCCCACCATACAGTAATTTCTAAAGAGGATACTTGGTCCTAAAAATTGTGATGCAATGCATGACAGTCACCACGGTAGAACCAAAAACATATGTGTGAAAAGTCACGCCTGGATTCGAACCAACAACCTTCCGCAAAAGAGGACAGTGGCTTAAACCACTGAGCTATGCAGTCGCTCTGACCCACTGCAAAGAGGTCATATATGGTTCAAAAAAGCCATAATTTGAATATCATCTGTGGATGTGATTTCTGTGTCAACACAAATTCCATATTTCCACAGCATGTGAAGAAAAACATCTCCGTGAAGAATATTTAATCATGGCTTTTTTAAAACCATATATGACCTCTCTTTGCTGTGGCTCAGTGTGACCTCGTAGGTCAGTGGATTAAGCCACTGACTTTTTTGCCGGAGGTTGTTGGTTCGAATCCAGGACGGAGTTTGGTTTGAAGAATCAATATTCTTCACACATATGTTTGTTTGTTTTTATATATATCAATTATATAACTTTTTCCCTTTTTAGTTTGTGATTCATTGCTGGAATAGTTACAGGGGTGCTGATTTATAAGCTGTCGTCCAATTCTCTTTGCCACCATACAGTAATTTCTAAAGAGGATACTTGGTCCTAAAAATTGTGATGCAATGCATGACAGTCACCACGGTAAAACCAAAAACATGTGTGTGAAGAATATTGATTTTTCAAACCAAACTCCGGCCTGGATTCGAACCAACAACCTTCCGCAAAAGAAGACAGTGGCTTAAACCACTGAGCTATGCAGTCACACCGACCCACTGCAAAGAGGTCATATATGGTTCAAAAAAGCCATAATTTGAATATCATCTGTGGATGTGATTTCTGTGTCAACGCAAATTCCATATTTCCACAGCACGTGAAGAAAAACATCTCTGTGAAGAATATTTAATCATGGCTTTTTTAAAACCATATATGACCTCTCTTTGCTGTGGTTCCGTCTGACCTCATAGGTCAGTGATTTAAGCCACTGACTTTTTTGCCGGAGGTTGTTTGTTCGAATCCAGGCGGAGTTTGTTTGAAAAATCAATATTCTTCACACATATGTTTTTTTTTTTTATACATCAATTATATAACTTTTTCCCTTTTTAGTTTGTGATTCATTGCTGGAATAGTTACAGGGGTGCTGATTTATAAGCTGTTGTCCGATCCTCTTTCCCACCATACAGTAATTTCTAAAGAGGATACTTGGTCCTAAAAATCGTGATGCAATGCATGACAGTCACCACGGTAAAACCAAAAACATGTGTGTGAAGAATATTGATTTTTCAAACCAAACTCCGGCCTGGATTCGAACCAACAACCTTCCGCAAAAGAAGACAGTGGCTTAAACCACTGAGCTATGCAGTCACACCGACCCACTGCAAAGAGGTCATATATGGTTCAAAAAAGCCATAATTTGAATATCATCTGTGGATGTGATTTCTGTGTCAACGCAAATTCCATATTTCCACAGCACGTGAAGAAAAACATCTCTGTGAAGAATATTTAATCATGGCTTTTTTAAAACCATATATGACCTCTCTTTGCTGTGGTTCGGTCTGACCTCATAGGTCAGTGGTTTAAGCCACTGACTTTTTTGCCGGAGGTTGTTGTTCGAATCCAGGCCGGAGTTTGGTTTGAAAAATCAATATTCTTCACACATATGTTTTTTTTTTTTATACATCAATTATATAACTTTTTCCCTTTTTAGTTTGTGATTCATTGCTGGAATAGTTACAGGGGTGCTGATTTATAAGCTGTTGTCCGATCCTCTTTCCCACCATACAGTAATTTCTAAAGAGGATACTTGGTCCTAAAAATCGTGATGCAATGCATGACAGTCACCACGGTAGAACCAAAAACATGTGTGTGAAGAACATTAATTTTTCAAACCAAACTCGGCCTGGATTCGAACCAACAACCTTCCGCAAAAGAAGACAGTGGCTTAAACCACTGACCTATGCAGTCACGCTGACCCACCCCAAAGAGGTCATATATGGTTCAAAAAAGCCATAATTTGAATATATCTGTGGATGTGATTTCTGTGTCAACACAAATTCCATATTTCCACAGCACGTGAAGAAAAAAATCTCTGTGAAGAATATTTAATCATGGCTTTTTTTAAAACCATATATGACCTCTCTTTGCAGTGTTTTAGTGTGACCTAGTAGGTCAGTGGATTAAGCCACTGACTTTTTTGCCGGAGGTTGTTGGTTCGAATCCAGGCCGGAGTTTGGTTTGAAGAATCAATATTCTTCACACATATGTTTTTGGTTTTTTTATACATCAATTATGTAACTTTTTCCCTTTTTAGTTTGTGATTCATTGCTGGAATAGTTACAGGGGTGCTGATTTATAAGCTGTCGTCCGATCCTCTTTCCCACCATACAGTAATTTCTAAAGAGGATACTTGGTCCTAAAAATTGTGATGCAATGCATGACATTCACCACGGTAAAACCAAAAACATATGTGTGAAAAGTCACGCCTGGATTCGAACCAACAACCTTGCGCAAAAGAGGACAGTGGCTTAAACCACTGACCTATACAGTCACACTGACCCACTGCAAAGAGGTCATATATGGTTCAAAAAAGCCATAATTTGAATATCATCTGTGGATGTGATTTCTGTGTCAACACAATTTCATATTTCCACAGCACGTGAAGAAAAACATCTCCGTGAAGAATATTTAATCATGGCTTTTTTAAAACCATATATGACCTCTCTTTGCTGTGGCTCAGTGTGACCTCATAGGTCAGTGGTTTAAGCCACTGACTTTTTTGCCGGAGGTTGTTGGTTCGAATCCAGGCCGGAGTTTGGTTTGAAAAATCAATATTCTTCACACATATGTTTTTGTTTTTTTTATACATCAATTATATAACTTTTTCCCTTTTTAGTTTGTGATTCATTGCTGGAATAGTTACAGGGGTGCTGATTTATAAGCTGTCGTCCGATCCTCTTTCCCACCATACAGTAATTTCTAAAGAGGATACTTGGTCCTAAAAATTGTGATGCAATGCATGACAGTCACCACGGTAGAACCGAAAACATGTGTGTGAAGAATATTGATTTTTCAAACCAACTCCGGCCTGGATTCGAACCAACAACCTTCCGCAAAAGAAGACAGTGGCTTAAACCACTGACCTATGCAGTCACACTGACCCACTGCAAAGAGGTCATATATGGTTCAAAAAAGCCATAATTTGAATATCATCTGTGGATGTGATTTCTGTGTCAACGCAAATTCCATATTTCCACAGCACGTGAAGAAAAACATCTCTGTGAAGAATATTTAATCATGGCTTTTTTAAAACCATATATGACCTCTCTTTGCTGTGGTTCCGTCTGACCTCATAGGTCAGTGGTTTAAGCCACTGACTTTTTTGCCAGAGGTTGTTGTTCGAATCCAGGCCGGAGTTTGGTTTGAAAAATCAATATTCTTCACACATATGTTTTTTTTTATACATCAATTATATAACTTTTTCCCTTTTTAGTTGTGATTCATTGCTGGAATAGTTACAGGGGTGCTGATTTATAAGCTGTTGTCCGATCCTCTTTCCCACCATACAGTAATTTCTAAAGAGGATACTTGGTCCTAAAAATCGTGATGCAATGCATGACAGTCACCACGGTAGAACCAAAAACATGTGTGTGAAGAACATTGATTTTTCAAACCAAACTCCGGCCTGGATTCGAACCAACAACCTTCCGCAAAAGTAGACAGTGGCTTAAACCACTGAGCTATGCAGTCACACTGACCCACTGCAAAGAGGTCATATATGGTTCAAAAAAGCCATAATTTGAATATCATCTGTGGATGTGATTTCTGTGTCAACGCAAATTCCATATTTCACAGCACGTGAAGAAAAACATCTCTGTGAAGAATATTTAATCATGGCTTTTTTAAAACCATATATGACCTCTCTTTGCTGTGGTGCCGTCTGACCTCATAGGTCAGTGGTTTAAGCCACTGACTTTTTTGCCGGAGGTTGTTGGTTCGAATCCAGGCCTGAGTTTGGTTTGAAAAATCAATATTCTTCACACATATGTTTTTGTTTTTTTTATACATCAATTATATAACTTTTTCCCTTTTTAGTTTGTGATTCATTGCTGGAATAGTTACAGGGGTGCTGATTTATAAGCTGTCGTCCGATCCTCTTTCCCACCATACAGTAATTTCTAAAGAGGATACTTGGTCCTAAAAATTGTGATGCAATGCATGACATTCACCACGGTAAAACCAAAAACATATGTGTGAAAAGTCACGCCTGGATTCGAACCAACAACCTTCCGCAAAAGAGGACAGTGGCTTAAACCACTGAGTTATGCAGTCACAATGACCCACTGCAAAGAGGTCATATATGGTTCAAAAAAGCCATAATTTGAATATCATCTGTGGATGTGATTTTTGTGTCAACGCAAAGTCCATATTTCCACAGCACGTGAAGAAAAACATCTGTGTGAAGAATATTTAATCATGGCTTTTTGAAAACCATATATGACCTCTCTTTGCTCTGGTCCTGTCTGACCTCATAGGTCAGTGGTTTAAGCCACTGACTTTTTTGCCGGAGGTTGTTGGTTCGAATCCAGGCCTGAGTTTGGTTTGAAAAATCAATATTCTTCACGCATATGTTTTTGTTTTTTTATACATCAATTATATAACTTTTTCCCTTTTTAGTTTGTGATTCATTGCTGGAATAGTTACAGGGGTGCTGATTTATAAGCTGTCGTCCGATCCTCTTTCCCACCATACAGTAATTTCTTAAGAGGATACTTGGTCCTAAAAATTGTGATGCAATGCATGACAGTCACCACGGTAAAACCAAAAACATATGTGTGAAAAGTCACGCCTGGATTCGAACCAACAACCTTCCGCAAAAGAGGACAGTGGCTTAAACCACTAACCTATGCAGGCGCGCTGACCCACCCCAAAGAGGTCATATATGGTTCAAAAAAGCCATAATTTGAATATCATCTGTGGATGTGATTTCTGTGTCAACACAAATTCCATATTTCCACAGCACGTGAAGAAAAAAATCTCTGTGAAGAATATTTAATCATGGCTTTTTTAAAACCATATATGACCTCTCTTTGCTATGGCTCAGTGTGACCTCATAGGTCAGTGGGTTAAGCCACTGACTTTTTTGCCGGCGGTTGTTGGTTCCAATCCAGGCCGGAGTTTGGTTTGAAAAATCAATATTCTTCACACATATGTTTTTGGTTTTTTTACATCAATTATATAACTTTTTCCCTTTTTAGTTTGTGATTCATTGCTGGAATAGTTACAGGGGTGCTGATTTATAAGCTGTCGTCCGATCCTCTTTCCCACCATACACTAATTTCTAAAGAGGATACTTGGTCCTAAAAATCGTGATGCAATGCATGACAGTCACCACGGTAGAACCAAAAACATGTGTGTGAAGAACATTGATTTTTCAAACCAAACTCCGGCCTGGATTCGAACCAACAACCTTCCGCAAAAGAGGACAGTGGCTTAAACCACTGAGCTATGCAGTCACACTGACCCACTGCAAAGAGGTCATATATGGTTCAAAAAAGCCATAATTTGAATATCATCTGTGGATGTGATTTCTGTGTCAACACAAATTCCATATTTCCACAGCATGTGAAGAAAAATATCTCCGTGAAGAATATTTAATCATGGCTTTTTTAAAACCATATATGACCTCTCTTTGCTGTGGTTCGTCTGACCTCATAGGTCAGTGGTTTAAGCCACTGACTTTTTTGCCGGAGGTTGTTGGTTCGAATCCAGGCCTGGAGTTTGGTTTGAAAAATCAATATTCTTCACACATATGTTTTTTTTTTTTTTTTACATCAGTTATATAACTTTTTCCCTTTTTAGTTTGTGATTCATTGCTGGAATAGATACAGGGGTGCTGATTTATAAGCTGTCGTCCGATCCTCTTTCCCACCATACAGTAATTTCTTAAGAGGATACTTGGTCCTAAAAATGTGATGCAATGCATGACATTCACCACGGTAAAACCAAAAAATATGTGTGAGGAATATTGATTCTTCAAAGCAAAGTCACGCCTGGATTCGAACCCACAACCTTCTGCAAAAGAAGACAGTGGCTTAAACCACTGACCTATGCAGTCACGCAGACCCACCCGAAAGAGGTCATATATGGTTCAAAAAAGCCATAATTTGAATATCATCTGTGGATGTGATTTCTGTGTCAACACAAATTCCATATTTCCACAGCACGTGAAGCAAAACATCTCCGTGAAGAATATTTAATCATGGCTTTTTTAAAACCATATATGACCTCTTTTGCTACGGCTCAGTGTGACCTCATAGGTCAGTGGTTTAAGCCACTGACTTTTTTGCCGGCGGTTTTTGGTTCGAATCCAGGCCGGAGTTTGGTTTGAAAAATCAATATTCTTCACGCATATGTTTTTGGTTTTTTTATACATCAATTATATAACTTTTTCCCTTTTTAGTTTGTGATTCATTGCTGGAATAGTTACAGGGGTGCTGATTTATAAGCTGTCGTCCGATCCTCTTCCCACCATACAGTAATTTCTAAAGAGGATACTTGGTCCTAAAAATTGTGATACAATGCATGACATTCACCACGGTAAAACCAAAAACATATGTGTGAAAAGTCACGCCTGGATTCGAACCAACAACCTTCCGCAAAAGAGGACAGTGGCTTAAACCACTGAGCTATGCAGTCACACTGACCCACTGCAAAGAGGTCATATATGGTTCAAAAAAGCCATAATTTGAATATCATCTGTGGATGTGATTTCTGTGTCAACGCAAATCCATATTTCCACAGCACGTGAAGAAAAACATCTCTGTGAAGAATATTTAATCATGGCTTTTTTAAAACCATATATGACCTCTCTTTGCTGTGGCTCCGTCTGACCTCATAGGTTAGTGGTTTAAGCCACTGACTTTGTTGCCGGAGGTTGTTGGTTCGAATCCAGCCTGAGTTTGGTTCGAAAATCAATATTCTTCACACATATGTTTTTGTTTTTTTATACATCAATTATATAACTTTTTCCCTTTTTAGTTTGTGATTCATTGCTGGAATAGTTACAGGGGTGCTGATTTATAAGCTGTCGTCCGATCCTCTTTCCCACCATACAGTAATTTCTTAAGAGGATATTGTCTTTCTAAAAGTGATACTTGGTCCTAAAAATTGTGACATGCATGACATTCACCACGGTAAAACCGAAAACATATGTGTGAAAACTCACGCCTGGATTCGAACCAACAAACTTCCGCAAAAGAGGACAGTGGCTTAAACCACTGAGCGATGCAGTCACACTGACTCACTGCAAAGAGGTCATATATGGTTCAAAAAAGCCATAATTTGAATATCATCTGTGGATGTGATTTCTGTGTCAACACAAATTCCATATTTCCACAGCATGTGAAGAAAAATATCTCCGTGAAGAATATTTAATCATGGCTTTTTTAAAACCATATCTGACCTCTCTTTGCTGTGGCTCAGTGTGACCTCGTAGGTTAGTGGATTAAGCCACTGACTTTTTTGCCGGAGGTTGTTGGTTCGAATCCAGGCCGGAATTTGGTTTGAAAAATCAATATTCTTCACACATATGTTTTTGGTTTTTTTATACATCAATTATATAACTTTTTCCCTTTTTAGTTTGTGATTCATTGCTGGAATAGTTACAGGGGTGCTGATTTATAAACTGTCGTCCAATCTCTTTGCCACCATACAGTAATTTCTAAAGAGGATACTTGATCCTAAAAATTGTGATGCAATGCATGACATTCACCACGGTAAAACCGAAAACATATGTGTGAAGAATATTGATTCTTCAAACCAAAGTCACGCCTGGATTCGAACCCACACCTTCCGCAAAAGAACAGTGGCTTAAACCACTAACCTATGCAGTCACACTGACCCACTCCAAAGAGGTCATATATGGTTCAAAAAAGCCATAATTTGAATATCATCTGTGGATGTGATTCTGTGTCAACGCAAATTCCATATTTCCACAGCACGTGAAGAAACATCTCTGTGAAGAATATTTAATCATGGCTTTTTTAAAACCATATATGACCTCTCTTTGCTGTGGTTCCGTCTGACCTCATAGGTCAGTGGTTTAAGCCACTGACTTTTTTGCCGGAGGTTGTTGGTTCAAATCCAGGCCTGAGTTTGGTTTGAAAAATCAATATTCTTCACACATATGTTTTTGTTTTTTTTATACATCAATTATATAACTTTTTCCCTTTTTAGTTTGTGATTCATTGCTGGAATAGTTACAGGGGTGCTGATTTATAAGCTGTCGTCCGATCCTCTTTCCCACCACAGTAATTTCTAAGAGGATACTTGGTCCTAAAAATTGTGATGCAATGCATGACAGTCACCACGGTAAAACCGAAAACATATGTGTGAAGAATATTGATTCTTCAAACCAAAGTCACGCCTGGTTTCGAACCCACAACCTTCCGCAAAAGAAGACAGTGGCTTAAACCACTGACCTATGCAGTCACACTGACCCACTCCAAAGAGGTCAATATGGTTCAAAAAAGCCATAATGAATAATCAGAAATGTGATTTTTGTGTCAACGCATTGATATTCTGACAAATCCATATTTCCACAGCATGTGAAGAAAAACATCTCTGTGAAGAATATTTAATCATGGCTTTTTTAAAACCATATATGACCTCTCTTTGCTATGGCTCAGTGTGACCTCATAGGTCAGTGGTTTAAGCCACTCACTTTTTTGCGGAAGTTGTTGGTTCGAATCCAGGCCGGAGTTTGGTTTGAAAAACAATATTCTTCACGCATATTTTTTTTTTTTTTTTTATACTTCAATTATATAACTTTTTCCCTTTTTAGTTTGTGATTCATTGCTGGAATAGTTACAGGGGTGCTGATTTATAAGCTGTGTCCGATCCTCTTTCCCACCATACAGTAATTTCTAAAGAGGATACTTGGTCCTAAAAATTGTGATGCAATGCATGACAGTCACCACGGTAAAACCAAAAACATGTGTGTTAAAAGTCACGCCTGGATTCGAACCAACAACCTTCCGCAATGAGGACAGTGGCTTAAACCACTGAGCTATGCAGTCACACTGACCCACTGCAAAGAGGTCATACACGTTTCAAAAAGCCATAATTTGAATATCATCTGTGGATGTGATTTCTGTGTCAACACAAATTCCATATTTCCACAGCACGTGAAGAAAAACATCTCTGTGAAGACTATTTAATCATGGCTTTTTTAAAACCATATATGACCTCTCTTTGCCGCGGTTCCGTCTGACCTCATAGGTCAGTGGTTTAAGCCACTCACTTTTTTGCCGGAGGTTGTTGGTTCGAATCCAGGCCTGAGTTTGGTTTGAAAAATCAATATTCTTCACACATATGTTTTTGTTTTTTTTTATACATCAATTATATAACTTTTTCCCTTTTTAGTTTGTGATTCATTGCTGGAATAGTTACAGGGGTGCTGATTTATAAGCTGTCGTCCGATCCTCTTTCCCACCATACAGTAATTTCTTAAGAGGATACTTGGTCCTAAAAATTGTGATGCAATGCATGACATTCACCACGGTAAAACCAAAAACATATGTGTGAAAAGTCACGCCTGGATTCGAACCAACCAACAACTTCCGCAAAAGAGGACAGTGGCTTAAACCACTGAGCTATGCAGTCACACTGACCCACTGCAAAGAGGTCATATATGGTTCAAAAAAGCCATA